>NC_065585.1:48808125-49418750 GCF_024542745.1 Macaca thibetana thibetana
TTGACCTTTGCCTTTCCCCTTCCACCTCCCAAAAGGCAACATTCAGAAAGTCACTATTTAGGGCACTGCTCCCTCTCATTTCTCCACCTTACCAAAGTCTGAGATCATTCCAAAATTAGTGAAAAGAAAGTTATAAAGCAGCTACTAGTGATTAAAGGAAACCACACACTTAAGTGTTTTCTGTTTTGATAGGAGAGGAGATAATGACAAAACGTCGGGGAGATAGAGCTGGGGCAGAGGAAGGAAGTGGGTGGCCTCCGGGGTCAGGAGAGCGGGAGGCTGTGGTTCCTGTTTCACCTTCCCTAGCTGGCAGTGTGGACCGTGCAGGGGGCAGCTCTCATGGTTGTTCACACTCACAGGAGGATCCACTGGGTGTGATTTATGAGGTGGGCTTTATTATTTTTCAGCACAGCTCACTGGTTCTCACAAGATTCATCAATCTTGATATCACACTGTTCCGGGGGTTCTCAATTCTCAGTAAAGCACACTAAGTTAGCCCAATGATCCCTCCTTTGCATTTCACTATATTTTAATCACTTTCAAACAAGCCACAACTTTCTGGGGCAGTGTTTATCACTCTTCGGCATAGTTTACTTTTTTCCTTTTTTTTTTTCCTTAAAAAAAAAAAAAGAGGGAGAGAGAAAGACGAGGTCTTGCTCTGTCATCCGGGTGGGAGTGCAGAGGCACAATCATAGCTCACTGCAGCCTTGACCTCCTGGGTTCAAGTGATCCTTCTGCCTCAGCCTCCAGAGTCGCAGACTACAGGCATGTGCCATCATGCCTGGCCGACTTAAAACACTTTTTGTGGAGACAATGTCTCGCTATGTTACCCAGGCTGGTCTCAAACTCCTGGCCTCAAGCGATCCTCCCGCCTCAGCCTCCTAGATTGCTGAGATTACAGGCATGAGCTGCCATAGTGGAGTTTACCTTTGCCATTTCTCCCTCCGTGTGGATGGTGTTTTATGGTTGTCCAATTAGAAAGAAACTTGTCATGACACGACCTCTCTCTCTGACCCACCTATTTTCCTCAACACGTAAATCGATACAATTCTGTGGAAAAAGAAATCCACTCCACAGCAGAATAAGAAGACCTTGCTAAGGACTTTTAAATATGAAAGCAAAATGCACGTGGAAAGAATGTGTGAGTGGGAGAGAAGAGCTCAAATGCAGGAAAGCCCATTTCCTCCTTGGACAATCCTTTAGAAGGAGCGGCCCGCATCCCTTCTTCCAGGACACAGGGCCCTCACACAAGAAGCGGGAGCGCTGCCTCTGCTCTGTCAGAAATCTGGGAGATGTGTGAATCCTCCCTCCTGCTATATCATGAACAAAGGAAACCAAATCCATCTTATCACCCTTTACGCTGCAACCACTTTGGGTAAGAAAATCAAGCTTACCACACAGAACTTATGAAAAACAAATGACAATGGCCCTTAGTCTTCTAGGGGTCAGGAGGAACCTTCCTAAATCTAACCTGAGTATCAACATTTTTAGCCTTTAAAACTATGTCACCCTTCAGAATCTAGATGACAGCTGGAAACACACACACACACACACACACAGAAAAATGGAAAGGAATGACATTAAAATATTAACAACAATTATCTCCAAATGGTTGACTTCTTTGGGTGATCTTTAGTTCCTTCTAGATCCTTTACTGAATTTTTATCATTGTGCATGTATTACTTTTTAATTGGGAGAATGTACTGTTTAAATATCTGTGAAAAGTAATTTCTTCTCTATAATGGGGGTGTGTGTGTGTATATATATATATATACACACATACACACATACATATAAATAAAATCTTGTCCACCTGCCTTCACAGAAAAATTATACTGAAAGGCTGTTAACACAGGGTCAAGAAATACCCAAAGAAATTTAGGGCTTAAGTGGTTTTTAAATCTCCACAATAACAGATTACTCACCCAAACACCCAGCACTGTGTTCCTACGCGCTTGCACTGTGTGTCGGTGAGGTAAGCGTAGTACTGTCTGAAAGAACAAAGTTGGAATTCATTGAGAGCTGCTGGAAGACCAGCAAGTCAGGACATAATTAAATCACTTTGACAGAGTGAATGTAAAAACCGTCCCTCCGTGTCCCATGTCAGGCTGCCTGGTCTAGTTCTGTTCAAGAGAAGAAAAAGCCAGTGCCTGTTGAAACATTCCTGTAAGAGATTCAGCATTTGGGTTAGGCTGGAGGGAGCGGGGAGCATCATTTAAAGGGCCAGATTATTGTCTGGTCTGAGTGCCAGGGTGTTTGCAACTAACTGATCACAACCATTTACAGATTTCTCTGTTCCTTTTCCACTCCCACTGCTTCACTCGAGTAGCCTTATATAAAAAAAAAAAAACAAGAAAAAAAAAAAAAAACGAAAAAGAGCCAGATTATTGGCAAGGCAGTCTGGATTCAGCGGTAAGACTTCCACAGCCCCGCCCAAAGCAAGCCCGGGTGGGTGTTTCCATGTCTAGCTCCGTGGAGGTGACTCCCGAGAGTGAGCAGCACTGTCCATCGGTTGTCCCCTCTGGTTCTCTCCAGGACAAAGGTTGCTGATTGTAACCAGGCAAAAAATATACAGATTTTTGGCTTTCAGAAACTGGAATGGGACCCCAGCTATATCTCACTGCCATTGAGTGCCAATTACTTGGAATGTTACTGACAAGTTCAGAAAAAAACAGGCAATGACATGGTGCTGAAAGGCTCAGAAGAGCACCATCCGGTAGAAATGTAATGCAAGCCATAAATGCAATTTTAAATTTTCCAGTAGACGTGTTAAAAAAGTAAAAAGGAACATATAAAATCCATTTTATTAATATGTTAAACTAATATTTAAACAAATATATTAAAACATTATAATGAGGTATTTTATATTCTGTTTTGGCCCCAACTCTTCAAAGTCTGGTGTGTAGTTTCCACGGACGGCACGTTTCATTGTGGACCGACCACATCTCTGTGCTCAACAGCCACAGCTGGGGAGTGGCTTCTGTGTGGGACAGCATGGCTTGGAGTCTTGGAAGTACCCCTGAAACTCAAGCCACCCCTGCAGCAGCAGCATCTGAACCAGAAACTCATCATCTTTTTGGGGTCACTGACTCTTTGAGGATTTGACGAAAGCTATGACAAAGGCATAACACTTTGCATTAAAGTTCAGGGGATTCACAGATACCTGAAGCTCATCCATAAACTACTGTCTCCTCACCCCAAAGACCAGAGTGAAGAATTCTAATTATAAAGAATGTAGCTTCTCCTCTAACTTCATATTGTCATGACCTAATATGTCTTGACCATTTTAGCTACTTTACCCTCTAACTGGACCCATTTCCTTATATTGTACTTTATATTATCAGATTAAAAGCATGTTCACTCAAATATCTTCTCAAAGCAGATTCGTGTGAAAGTCTAATAAAGAAGGAAGAAGCTGGAGATGTGGTGTGTACGATTTACACTGAAGCCTCTAAACTCTCCTTTCAGGACCTAACATTTGCTAAATGGGGTGGCTATGTTAAAATCCGTTAGCAGCACGTCCATCTTTCCAAGTAATTTGTCAAAGAACCTCCTTACATGGGAACTGCCTCAAACAGTGTTAAGGGCACAGGAAGTGCCTGATTTTTTAAACAAAGAGAGTTGTGGAGAAATCCATAGGGTATTATAAAATTTTGAGGATCTCTCAAGAGTTCAAAACATTGGATTTTTAGTGTCTAGTTTTTGTTTTGGAATGTTTAATACTGAAATTTTATGATAAATCATATGTAATTTGCTATTCTGTTCTAAGAAGAAACTTCTTTCCATTCTTACTTTATTGATTGCTCTTAATTTTATGAAAGAGCTGCAGTGAATCTTTTCTGAAAAAATTGTAAAGTCTCAAATTAAATTACATTTTAAATGGGTACTCTAAACCATTAAGAAAAAACAGGATTTATGAGATAATGACTGCAATAGACCACTGATCTATGAAGTTTCAAAGGGCTGCTGGCTTACCCACTCTTCTTTTCCATTCTGGTCATAACAAAAAGAACAGATGGGAATGTTAGGCTTAACTCCTCAGGACTTGGACGTGTCTTACTTGGTTTGTTGAATCCAGGATCTGGAGATTTTTTTTTTTTTTTTTTGGTAATAATGAATGATAACAAGAAGAGGTGCTGGCTGGAAGGTCTGTTTGACCAAAGTGTGGATCTACCGTCCTTGGCAAGTAAGGCCCGCTGCTTGTGGGGTTTGCAAGCACATTAAAAATAATGAAATAAGCAATCTTACAGCTTCTGAAAAGCTAACTCTTTTAACTGCTTAGATTATATTTGTACCTTTGGCAGATTTTTGGTCTTGCTACTCTTTAATGCCAGTATTCCATATTAGTTATAAAACCCAAATGCCGTTTCTAAATAGGAAAAATGAAACAAATGAAAATGTTTGCTTTGAACCGCACTGGAACCAGCCTACTTGAGGGATGGTGTCTGAATAAGCCTCACCTCTAGGGCCCCACATGAATCCAGGGGATAATGGCGGGAACACCCAAGCTTATCTCAGTTGTCCTGGAGGACTGCAGGAAGGGCCTTTTTAAAAGGAAATTAAATTAATTGGGTCTGAAAAAGCTAAAAGCCTCATTCAAAAAATAATGTCATTTATGACTTCAGTTCTACCATAAAAACGTTTGCATTTTTCCAGTAATCTCATTTTTAAAAAACTCAGCATCACTATGCTGTTATTTTTTTCTAATATGATGTTATAGGAGAAAAAAAGATCAGCAGTCCAAGACCGTAAAGGAATCTGATGATAATGGATAGTACTATGGTGTGGTGTTGATCAAGTGCTTCCCTTTTTTAATGTCTGGTTAATGTTACTGACATCTGAGAACAAAACATTTTCTTCATATTCTGGATGTATAATTCTTTATGATGATATTTTCATGGAAAATCTGCTAGTTTATGTGACTTTCCTTATGCTAAACAGGACAATCTAAAGCAAGTTAATGTTCTCATATGACAGTCAGGCTTGTGCAGAATTACCTCACTGTGGGAGCCGTGATGCCACCAATAAAGAGAATTCTACCCCAACTTAATGGATGACTGGCTTGGAACACAAAGATATGCTTCAAGAAGAAGGTATTCAACTCAGTCAGCTGAAAAAGACGGAGAAATTAGTCAACCTGGTACCTCGTGCTAATTCAAAATCCTCTATTCTTTAAATAGACATTCTACAATTAGAAATAATTGGTATGTTCAAAGCATTTTCGGAGAATAGATGTGGTCTTCCAAGGGTTGCTATTCAAACTAGTTAACAGCCAGTACATTATGGGCAGGGACCAATTGGAGGCCCAGGGAGAGGTGGTGGGGGTGGTGGATGGGCACGTAGGGGCACAGGATATCAGCTATTTGTCATGTTTCCTCGTTTGTATTATTGTTACTCAGCTCACACGTGTGATCTACTGGGATAGTCAGGAGAGAAATGCTTTCAGCATACAGAAATCATGAAAGCAAACCTGTGCCACAGAACACCTATGCTGCCGTACAGAAATCAGGCCAGGTCTAAGAGAATTCCCACTGTAGATAAGTAAGCTCTTTAATAATCAAAAGAAGCTTGAGGCCATGCGCAGTGGCTCACGCCTATAATCCCAGCACTTTGGGAGCCCGAGGCAGGCAGATCGCCTGAGGTAAGTTGTTTGAGACCAGCCTGGCCAAAATGGTGAAATCCCATCTCTACTAAAGATACAAAAATTAGCCAGGTGTGGTGATAGGCGCCTGTAATCCCAGCTACTCAGGAGGCTGAGACAGGAGAATTGCTTGAACCCAGAAGGCAGAGGTTGCAGGCTGCAGTGAGCCGACATTGTGCCACTGCACTCCAACTTGGGTGACAAGAGTGAAACTCCATCTCAAAAAAAAGCAAAAGAAGAAGCTGGAGACACGTCTGAGAGATGACGATGGACTTGTGCAGCACACGCCTGGGACAGAGCGGATCCTCTACCAAAGGCAGTCCTTAAAAGTGGGTGTGAAGGGTTGGTCCAAGTTTCAGCTGGGAGCAGTAGTCCTTTTCCCTGAGGTTAGCATCTTCATGCAGTTCATCATGATGAGTAGCACAAAATATGTTGTGGCTGGGACATGGCTGCTCTCTGGCTGGATCCCGGATCCAGGTGTGCTCCATCGCATACCACCAGGTGGTTCCACCCTAGCAGCACTATACTACCCTCCTTGACAAATCCAATCATTCTTCCTTCTAATAAAAGAAAGCTTCTGCTTTCCATGACATTGGGCCTGATAAGGCAAAGCTTAATCCCAACCCATCTACGGTCCTGTTTTTAAAGGTACTGACCTCTCCAAACCATGGTGACTACTTACTTAACTATTCACATACACTTCTGTATGCATAAACTCCACTTATTGACATGGGTATTGTCTCTGTGTGAACAAGGAAGATCGTCTGTCCTAAAAGTGACATCTGCTAATGTTTTCCTTATGTTGGGAGTATTTTGTGTTTATGTGTCCAAAACATGATTTCTGATGATTCTGAAAGACCCTCTTCAGGCAAAAGCTGGTTTCTCTTGGCTACTCTCCAAAAGTTGTGAGACAGCCTGGGGCCAGGAGCATCAGAAAAAATTGCTGTCAGTCAGAAACACAGATGCTTCATAATCTTTTGCCAAGACCCTGGGCTGTCGGAATCACTTCCGTCGTGAAGTGGGCCACTTGGAAATACAGCTTCTCTCCACGGAGGACAACACTCTGGAGGACTCAGCAAAAGGCTCCAATTCCCTGGCACTCATTTAGCACCCTACAGATTACCCAAAGTGGTCACAGCTGAGGAACAATTTTAACCAATAAACACTAAATTAGGAATGTAAGAAAAGCCTTCTCATTTGTTCCTTTGGTCTTAAAAATGATCATTCTAAAAAGCAATCCAATGCCTAACTCATTGGATGATGGATGCTAGACACAATTTATTTCATGGAATCTAACCTGTTTCTAATTTGTAATTCAAAGATCCATATTTTAAAGCTGTCTTCACAATGAGGCAAGACCTTAGGCATCATAATATCACTTTGCTTAATTATTCTACATGCCAGCTGCAGAATATTATATCTTGTAAAGTATGGCACTGAAAAGCAATGTAAACTAACGTTAACTCTAAATTCCTAAAAAGTTTTTATTTTAGTCTTTGTTTTCCTCCCAACTTCTAGGCATCTGAAAAAATACCTGCCAGATGATCATGAAAAGGTACACTCCGGCTACTCTCTGAAAAGAAGATTTGGGGTCAAACCATCGAACATAGGTCCAGCTAGCAGGAGTGAACTGCAGCACAGCTCTCTTGATCTTCCCGGTGGTGGTATGAATGTCCCTGTAAGAAGAGAATGGCTCCAGTGAAAATCCAGAGATAAGGCAGGGGGAAAAACAAACCACAAGAAAAAAATCCTGTGCGCTGATGATTTTTATAACAAATGCTCAGGACAAAGAGACTGCTTTTTATTTGAATTGTGTCTCAAAAGTCTCTCTATTTATACAGGTAAAGCAGGTGACAGAAGCACACTCAATGGGGAATTGTACGGATGACAGGCACAGGGCAGCAAGGAGACTGTTCTCACCCACTGCTTCTCTCCCAGGTAAAACTGCACACACTCCGTATTCTTGCATTACCCACATCACTTCTTTACCCTATTTCTTCCCCAGAGCAGTAAACACTTTGGGTTGATGAACAGTGATATTTAACCCTTCTTCATTTTCATCCTCGAAATTACTCAAAAGTTTCATACACCCATGAAAGAACTAAACAGTCCTATAATTTACAAATGTGGACATTAAGGCTCAGAGACAGCAAGTGGCTGCCACACTCAGCATTAGGGGTGGGTGTAGATTCCAGCCCTTCCTGCCCTAGTCCAGGAGAGCCAAAACCCAAGGTATAATAAATACTATTTAATAACTGGTAATGAGTCTTTAATTCCACAAATATTTATTTCATGAACTTTCATATCTCCAACATTGTGCTAAGTGCTTGGAGGCACAAGCACCAACCAGTCAGGCCTTCTGTTCTACCGGATGGGAGCAGGGAGAGTGATAGGAAACCAGGGCTGTTCCTTCATCCACCCACCTATCCACCAACAAACTCTACTGAGAAAACATCACAGCAAGAAGATCTGTGGCACACTGGCAGCAAAAAACAGAGACCATCCAAAAAAAACAAGAACTACAAAAGACTTATACTGTAAAAATAGCAAAGTGCATAGAAAGACTGAAAAGAAAATGGGAATAAGTAGAGATGCAGCGTGATCAAGAATCAGGATATTTAATACAGCAAAGAGGTTAATTCGACTTAATCTGTATTCATTTATACATTTAATATTACTTTAAAAAACCACCAACATGAGTTTTTGTTGTTGTTTATTAGTTGGCCTTATGTCTTGGGAACTTGACAAAATGATTCTGAAGTCAAATTTCAAGAATGAACATAAGAAAACAAGGAAGTATATTGAAGTGAAGTATATTGTAGCAGTGTTTAAGAAAGCAGACATCCTGAGGCCAGGCGCGGTGGCTCATGCCTCTAATCCCAGAACTTTAGGAGGCCAAGGCTGGCAGATCACTTGAGGTCAGGAGTTTGAGACCAGCCTGGCCAACATGGTGAAACCCTGTCTCTACTAAAAATACAAAAATTAGCCAGGTGTGATGGCAGGTGCCTGTAGTCCCAGCTATTCAGGAGGCTGAGGCAGGAGAATCGCTTGAACCTGGGAGACGGAGGTTGCAGTGAGCTGAGATTGTGCCACTGCATTCCAGCCTGTGCGACAGACTCTGTCTCAAAAATAACAACAACAACAAAAAAAAGGAAAGCAGACATTCTGGTGCAAATTCAGACTCAGCTGCTTGCTAGCTATGTGTCCTTAGGCAAATTACTAAACCTAAGCCTCAGTATCGCATCATTCCTAAAATGAAGAGAGTAACAGTGTCTACCCCCAGGACTGATGCAAGGCTCAAATGAGATACTGCTTGTGAAGCTTGCTTGGAGCAATACTTGAAGCATGGCTACTATTTTTGTTAGGTTAAATGCTGCCTTAAATATATTAAAAAGTGACTGGGCATGATGGCTCATGCCTGTAATCCCAGCACTTTAGGAGGCTGGGGTCGAGACTAGCCAGGCCAACATGGAGAAACCCTGTCTCTACTAACAATACAAAAATTAGCTGGGTGTGGTGGTGCATGCCTGTAATGCTAGCTGTGAATTACAGGCACTGGGGAGGCTGACGCAGCATAACTGCTTAAACCCGGGAAGTGGAGGTTGCAGTGAGTCGAGATTGCACCATTGCACCCCAACGTGGGCAACAGAGCAAGACTCTTGTCTCAAAAAAATAAATACATAAAAATTAGAATTAAAATTAAATATATTAAAAAGTGTCCTTGCAAGTCAGTGACCAAAGAAAGGTTTAGTAATAAAAGGGTTGGGGAAAACTGGTTAACCAATGGAAAAAACATTGTGAAATCTCCTCCTCACATCATATACCAAAATAAATTTAAGACAGATTAAACACTTAAAACAAGAAAAACCATTAAAGAACTAGAAGAAAGGCCGGGCGCGATGGCTCACGCCTGTAATCCCAGCACTTTGGGAGGCTGAGGCGGGTGGATCACCTAAGATCAGAAGTTAGAGACCAGCCTGACCAACACAGAGAAACCCCGTCTCTACTAAAATACAAAAAAAAAAAAAAAATTAGCCGGACGTGGTGGCTAATCCCAGCTACTCGGGAGGCTGAGGCAGGAGAATCGCTTGAACCTGGAAGGCAGAGGGTGCGGTGAGCCGAGATCGTGCCATTGCACTCCAACCTGGGCAACAAGAGTGAAACTCTGTCTCAAAAAACAAACAAACAAAACTAGAAACTACAAGAAAATACTAGTTAAAATTTACCTAAACAAAAAGATTAACAGTATTTTTGATGTTTAAATAAAAAATCCACCACAAACTAGTTTAAAAGGGGATGACAGGCTGGGCATGGTGGCTCACGCCTATAATCCCAACACTCTGAGATGCCGAGGCGAATGATAACCTGAGGCCAGGAGTTTGAGACCAGCCTGGCCAACATGGTGAAACCCCATCTCTACTAAAAACAAAAATTAGCCAGGCGTGCTGGCATGCGCCTGAAGTCCCAGCTACTTGGGAGGCTGAGGCAGGAGAATTGCTTGAACCCGGGAGGCGGAGGCTGCAGTGAGCTGAGATTGCACCACTGCACTCTAGCCTGGGCGACAGAGCGAGACTCCATCTCAAAAAAACAAACAAAAAAAACAGGATGACAAAATGCAAAATAAAGTCACATTTATGGCAAAGTCTTAATAAGCTTAATCTATAGAAAGCACAAATAAAAGAGGGTAAATCCAATAGAAATTGATAGAAATCCAGTATCACAATTTTATGTGCGATAAATTTGACAAAGGTTTAAAAATGCAGTTCAAGGCAATAGTGAAATGGATACACATATATATTACAGGTGAGATTATAAATTGGTACACTCTATTTCTAAGAATTTGTTTACCAAAAAAAAACAAGACGATGCACACTAAGATATATGTCCAAGAATGATCACTCCAGTCTTCTTTATAAAAGCAAAACTTTGAAACAACTAAAGGCCCATAAAACGGAACGGGTTAAATACTACATGGTTTATCCGTATGTTGAAGTACAAAGAAGCCCTTTAAAATCATGTTTTAGAAGAATATTTAATGATGGGGGAAAATGCTATTTTGTTATATAAAGTAAACACAGTTTTAAACACAACTGAAGCAACCACAGCTTTCATTATTACTATCATTATTCTTCCTTATCAATGGCATGATTCCTGCTGCAAACTGAGAAGCAAGTTTAACAAAGCAGGATAAAGCAATGCCAGCAGTGTGACTGTCTTCCACTGGAAGCACAGTGGGGCATGCAACTTAAAACTAGTCAGAGAACTTCCTGGGTGGCAAGTGAGCTGAGTCAGCGAAGAAAAGGATGATCAGGCTGGCCTATGGGTACAGAGGCCAAGTCTCAGGTGAAGAGAGGGGAGCATGTGCACAAACAGACCCTCGGGTGCCTAGGAGGGTATAGAGAAAGGATCTCCCTACTGGGGCAATGGATGTATTGACCATAACCAAAGACCATGAGAAGCCATCACAGGGGAATGACATGATTAATCTGATGTTTTCAAAAAGATCACTCAAGCAATGTTGTGGGAAGGACTGGAGGACTTAACCTGGAAACAGACGAATTGATCCAGGGATAGGAGTCTGAATGACGGCTGAGGCAGTTGGGATAAAAGAGGGGGTAGATTTGAGAAATCTTTTGAATTAAGAGGATGGTGTTAGGACCCCCTGAATACATAGGGTGAGAAAGAGAAAATCATAAATGTTTGAGCATTTTCTGAACAAATGCTTGAAATCAGGTTTATAATCATTTATGAGTTTCAGTTATTAACATGGAATTTATTCCTTATCATCAAAGACCATACTAAAATGGATTCCTACCAAAACAATTAAATATATGTCATGAAAACCTGTGACTAATATCCAAAAAGAAGGCAACTCACTTGAAGCTTGCCCAGTGGTAAGTCCTCATCTCTAAAAACCGGCAAACGACCATGCCCAGCCAAATACCACCGCCATTGCACAACAGGATGTCCAGAATCACTTGATCCCACCAGCACTCAGCAAAATTGGGGAGGAGATGCATGAAGAAGAGCTGAGAAACACAAGAAACCATGGTTGAAATAATAAACAAAACTGGGTTACTATGCAGATAGATACATTTCCTTTTTAATAATACATTATTTCAGAAGAAGTCATTGACATTTCATTTTTTCCTAACATATAGAAAATAACCAACAGTAACAGGTTCTGCAATCTGTTTCTTATTTTTTATATTGCAGATGGCTTGCAAACAAACAGCACATATCCAAACAGTTCTTCTCTTTTTGACACAGGGCTTTAAAGAAAGGATGGTCTCTCCTGAAAAATACTACCACTTAATTACCTTGGCTAAGGACAACGTGACAAGAATCTGGGAGAGGAAAAGGAGAAAAGTTTCCAACCCTGACAACAAAGCATTGTCATAATTCTCAAAATTAGCAGCTTGAGAATTCAAGTTGTGCATTTCAAAAATATCCCCTAGATATTTAGGTAAAACACTGAGTAAGTTGTAAAAGAACAGTTACCTCTTGATGACACGATGTAGGAAGCATGACAGTTTAATAGGAAATCTCACACCAAGTGATTCACAATAATGACAATCTTTTATTAAGTGCCCATTGATGTGCAAGGTGGTGAGAGAAAAGGAAGTCAAGGGTCTTGATTTCAAGGGGAGGAGTCAGATGTTGTATTTTTGGGTTTTTTTTCTGAGACAGTCTTGCTCTGACGCCCAGGCTGGAGTGCAGTGGTACGATCTCGGCTCACTGCAACCTCTGCCTACCGGGTTCAAGCAATTCTCCTGCCTCAGCCTCCCAAGTAGCTGGGATTATAGGCACACACCACCACGCCCACTAATTTTTGTATTTTTAGTTGAGCCAGAGTTTCACTATGTTGCCCAGGCTGGTCTCAAACTCCTGACCTCATGATCCGCCTGCCTCGGCCTCCCAAAGTGCTAGGATCAGATGTTTATCCAGATAAACAGAACCACAAAATATGATAGACTGAGGAAAGTGTTACAATGGTGACATAAATGGAGTATGGTGGAAAAAACATGCATTCTGACTGAGGCTGAAGGTTCCTTTGGCCTCTGGAACTTTCCTGGAGAGAGCTTCTGCAAGAAAGACATATTGGAGGGGGAACATTAAGGACAAGAATGACTGATTTCATGAGATGGAGATGAAAATATGGGCATTCCAGGAAAGGGAAACAGTAAGATCAAGGGTGGAACAGAAGTCCTCTGGAAATCAATTTGTTCAAAACAAAGGACGTATCTGCTGTGTTCAGAACAGCATGCCCTGCTGTGTGAAGGTCCAATGTAAGGAGGTGAAATTATTAAGACAACGCCTGGGAGTTCTCTGGAAAGAGACAAGCCTGTAATTATAAACCTTTGAAGCAATATAATAAATACCACAAAGATAAAACAGTATTCATGAAAGCATTTTGTAAGCTATAAACAAATTATAAATATGAGGAATTTTTTGTTCTTAATGAACCTGCTGTCAAGAAGCTACAGAGTAGCTGCTGCATGTGATGGCTTGTGGCTGCATTCTTAACCCTGGGGGCCTGGTACTACCCTTCAAGTGTATTCCCAGGTTCCAAGCCACGAGATGGAATCTTAACTCTTGTCCTTAGAGAAGAGAGAAACTTCAGCAGAAGTCCATGACACATATTTGCTGAAAGAAAACTATGCAAGAGAAAGTGGGATGTGGAGGACATCCTCCAGCCTAAGAAACTTTCCTTGAAGGTACCAGGTTCTGGGGGTGAGATGGGCCCCCCACAGACCCAAGCCCAAGGAGGAGGGGGCTGCATTCCTTCATTCACTACAGATTTGTGGAGCATCTGCCGCATAGAAGGCAAAGTCCTTGGGTCTGGGAATACACAGGCATGGGCCTGCCCTCTTGAGGCACAAGGTTTAGCAGAAGAGACACTTATCAAGTATCTAACATGTGAGGAGCATTTCAAAGGAGAGTGGCGAGGTGTTCTATTTCCAGCTGTATGAAGATGGAGCACAGTTACTGGAGGGGCAGGGAAAGCCTTCCGGAGCTGAGCTCTGGAGACAGCTTGTTAGCAGGTGAAGGGCGAGAAGAGAGGGAAGAGCAGTGGGGAGGACTCTGCGGCAGGGAAGACAGCAGAGGCGGCTGCAGCACCAAGGGCAAAAATGAGGCATGATGAGGCTGAGGCTGCAGGCAGGGGCCGGTGAACCTGGAGCCTCGTAGGCAGGGTTGGAAGTTTGGATTCTATTTTAAGAGTAATGGAGGCCTGGCATGGTGGCTCACACCTGTAATCCCAGCACTTTGGGAGGCTGAGGGAGGCGGATCACTTGAGGTCAGGAGTTAAGAGACCAGCCTGGCCAACATGGTGAAACCCCATCTCTACTAAAAATTAAAAATTAGCTGGGTGTGGTGGCACACACCTGTAATCCCAGCTACTTGGGAGGTTGAGGCAAGAGAATCGCTTGAGCCCAGGAGGTGGAGGTTGCAGTGAGCCGAGATCGCACCACTGCACTCCAGTCTGGGTAACAAAGTAAGACTCCGTCTCAAAAAAGAGTAATGGACAAACACTAAAGAGCTCTGAGTAGGAAAGAGCCTTGGTCTGGTGGGGTCTAAAGAGGATCATTTGGCAATAAACAGTGAAGAGACAAGCAACTCAGACGGAGATGACCGTGGATTAGAGACAAGTGGGAGCAGAGGTCTGAAGAGACGTCAGTGGACGACTGGGTGCTTAGAAGACTCTATAGAAATCTATAGGGCCTGGCGACCACAGGCACTGGGAAGTAGGGAAAGAAGGTACAGCAGATGCCGAGTCTGCAGTGCAAGCAGGAAGCAAGTGAGGCCGACAAGGGCCAAGTGCCTGACACAAACCCATGCAGCAGCCGGGTTCCAAAGACGCTTGGAATTCAGAGGCGGAATGTGGTGTAAGGGCAGGAATGTGGGCTTCACATCTGGAATCCAATCCTGGCTCACCTAAGGAAGCAAGGCAGTGCGCTCCAGCTCCCCCATCTGTACAGTGGGAATCTGTATACACTGCCATTCCTGGTTTGTCGTGAGGACTTAGAAGGCATATGTAAAGTGTTGGGCACTATTATGGATCGGTTGAGTTGTGTCCTCTCAAAATTCCAGTGTTGAAGCCCTAACCTCCAATACCTCAGAATTTGAGCTTATTTGGAGATAGAGTCATTGGAGAGGTACTTTGTCAAGATGAGGTCATAGGGAGTACAGTGAGCTGCTAATCCAATGTGACCTGTATCCTTATAAAAGGGAATGCTCATGTGTCCTTATGAAAAACACATGGGACTGGACACGGTGGCTCACGCCTGTAATCCCAGCACTTTAGGAGGCTGAGGCAGGCAGATCATGAGGACAGGAGATTGAGACCATCCTGGCTAACATGGTGAAACCCCATCTCTACTAAAAATACAAAAAATTAGCTGGGTGTAGTGGCGCACACCTGTAGTCCCAGCTATTGGGAGGCTGAGGCAGGGGTCACTTGAACCCTCCGGGAGGCGGAGGTTGCAGTGAGCTGAGATCGCGCCACCGCACTCCAGCCTGGGCGACAGAGCGAGACTCCATCTCAAAAAAAAAAAAAAAAAAAGAACACCATGAAGCCTCAGACATGCACAGGGAGAACGCCACGTGACCACGAAGGGGCCATGCATCAACAAGCCCAGGGACCACGACTGCCAGCAAACCACAAAGATAGAGGAGGAGCCTGGAACAAATGCTCCAAAAGGCCCCAGGGGGAACCAGACCTGCCAATGCCTTGATCTTGGACTTCTGGCCTCCAGAACAGTGAGAGGCACATTAACGGAAGCCACATCTAGCTGGCACACGTCTCTAAGTTAGGGTCAGGACAATGATGAGCATGGAGAAGTATACTGTGCATGTGGCCAAATGCTGTTCACTGGGAATGATTAAGAATAATAGAACAATAAAGAGGTAGTTCCCAAAATTTCATTTTGCTAATAGTTTTTCAAGACTATAATTCTTTTATTAAGGAAATGCAACAAACTTTTGATTACTGACATATTAGAGCTAACATTTAGAATCCATTTTGCAGCTACCAAATACCCTGGATGCTCTTATAGTACTTGAACACAAAATTCTATTATCTCAAATTGGAAGCTAGTTAGTAGGTCAACTGATCTATTGAATTCTAAGCAGATCTCCTCATTCCCATTTATTTGTCTTACTTGGAATTTTAACTTCATTCTTTAGCTTTATTTCATTTGTTTCTCTTTAACACTTGCAGGACCAACGTACACTTTATTAAGTTAACAAGGAGGTTTTTTTAAATATTTGCTTGTTTTTTAAACAGAAGTATAAAATATTCTTATGGGATGGTTTAAATATATTTTGTACCACAGGGGCTGGAGAATGGATTAACTGACTATTAACGGACATACTTTTTCCTATATATAAAACCTACACACACGGCACAGTCTGGGGAACCCCCCAATGCCCTCCTTCTTACCTCAGTCAGCTCCCAGGTAATACTGATTGTCCAGCAGAGACCGTAACTACGGATCAGCAAGGCCTTCATGGCCCAGCCCCAGAAATGTCCAAATGCAAATATATCAAAGTGGCTGATAATCCTCTCCCAGGTGATCACATGGCAGTTCACAGCATACTCCTATTTAAAAAAGTGAATAATTAGTGAAACTCTAGAAATCAACTTGCTTCTAGGATTCCACCGGTAAATGAAGAGAACAGATATGACCTTGACAACTAATAAGTCCTGCTCAGTAAAAAAAAGAGAAAGTTTTAATAACTTAAGGGTCTTGAGGGAAAATGGACAAGTATTTGAGTTTATAAATCAAAACTGCTTTGCTGTGAATTGCAAAAGCTGCATTAAAATGAGAAGCAAAATAATTTTACAAAGGCTCAACATATCCTAAAGAGGTGGTATGACATAGATCATGTCATCTGACCACAGGGCAACAATATTAAAGCCAGTGACTAAAGCACAAATACAAGATTCCCAATAGATTTGGAAATTTAAACACACATTTCTAAATATCATGGATTAAAGAAGAAATCATAATACAATTTTTTTAATGTGCCATAATGATAATGAAAATATACCATGTAAAAATTGAACTTTAGAGGAAAATGTAAAGCCTTAAATAGTTACGCTAGAAAAAAGAAGAAAAGCACCCAACTTCAGTAATTAAAAGAACAGAGAACTCCCCTCCCCCAAAATATATCAGATACCACATAATTTAAATATTAAAAATTACAAAGCTTTTAAGAATTTTGGTTCCATTTCTAGTATCTTTGTTTTTGATTATACATATTTCTAAGTAATTTAATATCTTATCATATGACTGCATGACAATATGATAATATAACATTTATCGGGAATCTCTACATTTCACATCCTTTCTTCCCAAAATTAATTTGATAGGCAGTAGTAAGAGTTGGCAAATATTCACCCCCTATTATCAGCCAGCTGAAAAAAATTCCTATAAACTATAATAGTTTTAAATTCCAGAAATACTTCCTGAGAGCAAAAGAGCTTCCCTGTCTCTTCTGAAACCCACCACACATCAGATTTCCTTCTCAGATAAAATGCGTTTCAACTTGCAAAGCTGAACAAACATTTTTAAGAATTCTATTTTTTGAGCACTAGTATGATGTGAGATTATGCTGTGTAAATGGGAAATCTGGAGAAAGGAGGATAAAATTCAATACGGATGAGTCAAGATAAGGCTTAAAAAAAAAAAAACAAACTGCCCTGCAATAAGATGAAAAGTCTCTTCCCGGACTCTGGAACAGCACGTTCTTGTCACAGAGAATCGCAGGCTGACAGAGGGAAATGCCCTTAGGCTGAAGCAGGTTATATATTAGGTTAAGGAGCACGGCCACGTCCCATCAACTCAAATGTCTCAACCACCCCACCCTCTTCTTTACTCTGGAATACACTGTGTAGAGTTAGATAAGGAAGGGATAAGATCTGTTTTTAGAAGGCTACTCTTAAAGTAATCACAGCTTGCAGATAACTCTGGAGGCCTTTATACTCTATTAAGTATTTCTACGCTTTGACATGTGGGAAGGCACTTTAAAAATCATAAAGACCAATCCATCTATTTGCAGTATAGTTAGTAATGAACAGATTTACCAGTTATCCCCTTCGTAAGACTTGAGGTCCTGGTCCCGGAAGGGCCACAGGGCACTGCCGTTTAAAGCAGCCAGAGAGCTGCGTGCAGGCAGAACCCTGGGAACCAGGAGGCACAAGGCTTTAACCGAAGACAGCGGAGAGCTGAAGCCTGGAAAGGGGGTCAAGTGGACAATGTCTGTGAGCAAAATATGGGTAAAGACAGATTCTGCTGACTCCCAACTGCTCCTAGGCTGATCTTGGCAACCCTACCCTCTGCCTCGCTTGCTGGACACCTAACCAAATACCAAGTCCTATTCATTTTACCTCCCCAGGTTGTTCTTTTATCCATCTCACTGCCACTATTATTTCTTGCTTAGACTTCCGTAGTAACAGCTTTCGAAAACTGTGGAATGTGTCAGGCATATAACAAAGTATAGACGATGCTATAATAAGCACCTGGGCATTCACATCCAGCTTCAGACTACAGAGAGATCTTGAAAATCATCATCAGATCATGGAATGTGCATGCATGTGTGTAAGGGTGTCTGGGGCAGGAGGGCGGGGAGAAAGGGGTTGGGTAGCATGCCCGTCCCAGTGCAGAAGGATCTCCACTACTGCACACACCGGGTCTCCAGCCCAACTATCTGTTCACTCCTCTCTGGGGCAGTTGCTGACTTTGGAAGAAGAAAGAGATCCAACCTCTTTTGGGTCCTCTTTGGAAATTACCTGCCTACAGACAGCACAGGTTCTCATCAGCTCCCCCAGCCATGCAGCAACTTTTATGGGTCAGGCCCTGCTTTGTAGAAGAAGCTTGTGGTTGTCTAATGGGCGAGGGGAAGACAGGCTTGCTTAATTCAGCCCAGGTCTAAAGCTATCTGCTCCACTGAGCTTTTACAGGAAGAAATCAGCTGAGATTTTGAACTCTTGTTTCTGTTTCCAAACTCCACTAGAAATGGAGGTATTATTGATTGACCTCCTCAAACATCAACACAGGTCATGTAGCTCCTCTGCTTATAAACCTTCCATGGCCTTTTCGTACATTTAGAATAACCCAAACTCCTCATCCCAGCTGGCTCAGCCCTGGCCGCCTCCTTAGCCTCAGGCAGGGCCCTCTGCCTTTTGATCCCTACACTCCTTCTGTACCAGACTGGTCCCAGCTCCCCACACCCCCAATCAGGGCCTCTGCACAGGCTGTCCCCTTTGTAACAATTGTGCTTCCTTGAATCTATGACATGCCTTTTTCACACTGTATTGTTTTGAGAATTAGGGTGACTATTTCAATATATTACAAGGTGTAGCACTTTCAACGTAAGGTTTCTTTTTCTTTTTTCTTTTTTTTTTTTTGAGACAGAGTCTCACCCTGTTGCCTAGGCTGTAGTGCAGTGGCGCAATCTCAGCTCACTGCAACCTCCGCCTTCCGGGTTCAAATGATTCCCCTGTCTCAGCCTCCCGAGTAGCTGGGATTACAGACGCATGCCACCACACCTGGCTAATTTTTGTATTTTTAGTAGAGACAGGGTTTCACCATGTTGGTCTCAAACATGGTCTCAAACACCAGGCTGGTCTCAAACTCCTGACCTTGTGATCCGCCCACCTGGGCCTCCCAAAGTGCTGTGATTACAGGCATGAGCCACCATGCCCAGCCCAAGGTTTCTTTTTCTCTCCTCCAAAAAGTCCTATCTATAATTGATGGTGCATCTTAAAATTGATGTTGACCTCGCAAAGCCATGACCAACCTTCACATTATAAAAAGAGAGACCACCAGACACTGTGTGCCTCCTAGTGTGATACGTAGCACCAGCTATGAAGCAGTCCCACTGTAAAAACTGATCCGGAATACAGAATCTCATCCAGCCCCTACACCTGAGTTCTACTTTATAGAAGATACAGGGGGACAAAAAGAACATGTTAAATGATGATACTGCAAATGCAGCTGCAAAATCCAGATGTGAAAAACCCTATAGAATAAAGCAATGTGGTTTCTTTGACAAATAAACTTTCAGGAAATGATGAGAGGGAATTACAGATGAAAACAGATTTAAAAGACACATCAACTGCAATGTGTAAACCTCGTCTGGATCCTATTTTCAATAAATCAACTGTACAGAACATTTACGAAGCAACTACAGAAATGTGAACACTCACTGTGTACTGTTCACTGTTCAGTGGTTATGCAAAAAAAAAAAAAAGGAAAAGCCCATCTATTTTAGGTTTAATTTCTGAGAACTGTTTCAAAATAATCCAGGATGTGGAATGAAAAGGTAAAATAAGTTTGGGCCTGTGTCAGTAATACTGACACTGGGTGATGGGTACATGAGGTTATAGATTCTCTCTACTCTTGCACAGGTTTAAAATTTTTCATAATAAAATTCTAAAAAGCTGTTGAAATTGTCTTAGGGTTCAACAGCCAACAATTATTGGTTTAATTTGCCTTCTTGTAGACTCCAAGCTCCAAGAGGACAGGGAGCACGCCCACCCTCTCCCCCACTCCCTCCAGCATGGGATGGTGTCTTATGAAGAAGAAAAGCGGGGTCAGCATTAACTTGCCAAAGACTGCTGCTTCAAGACAACACAGTCTACAAACTTGTCTGAAATTTAAAGACATATTTTTGAATAGAATCAATATTTTAAAATGCAGCAACTTTTCAATTACACAAACAAACTGCCTCTAATGGGATTTCGGTGATCCAATTTACAATATTTATAATATTATAATATTAATTCTAAGGGATTTATAATATTTTATAAATATTTATATTTATAATATTTTATGAATATTTATATTTATATTATATAATATTTTATAGTATTAATTTATAATATTGATTCTAAGAGAAAATGAAGTCTGAGTCTCAATGTGTGATACCAGGCATGGACCATGGTCTATCAAGATTAGGAATGGGTAGCAGCATGAAGGAGTGGAGAGAGGAGGGACTCTGGGAAGCCAGGAATTATAGACCTGTCTTGCATAAAGGAACCACTAATGAATAGGTCCTTAGAATTGCAAAAGACAACTTTAAAGAAGTATAAAGGGATGGGATTAGAGATGAAGAAGATGAGGCTGTTTTAGCACCAGTTAGAACTCTACAAGCTGAACACAGCCTCGTGCTTTACTTTGGCAAGAAAGATTTAGCCAATACTTGAAAACTAGAGTTTAAAAGCCAGGTTCAGCTACTTGGGGGCTGTAA
The DNA here is from genome assembly GCF_024542745.1 of Macaca thibetana thibetana. NCBI lineage: Eukaryota > Metazoa > Chordata > Mammalia > Primates > Cercopithecidae > Macaca > Macaca thibetana. The sequence continues at coordinate 48,829,025 of NC_065585.1, forward strand.
CTGTGACATCTGGATGTCTCTGTGAGATCAAATTCCTAAGAAAGCCAGGTGTCAAGAGCATTATTATTCGATTCAATCTCCTCCTACTGGCTGTGAGAACTGGATCAACAGAGGCACACAAGCACATCCACCTGCAAGTCAGTTTACTTTGCAATGTGACCACTTTTGGTCAAAAATGCAAGAAAGATGTTTAGGAAAATATTACATTTGGGATCTTTCTCCCAATTTCTATTTCCTAAGGCTCCTGTGAGCATCAAAGCACTTATTTTTATGACTATATACTGGAAGCACACTCCAAATGAAAAGTACAGGTTTTGATGCCAGAGAGATCCATTGGCTTGTGTTTTCAGTGAGATACTGCATTTTTAGCTTCCATCTCCTCCTCTGTAAAATGGTGATATGAACATCTAGCACGCATGCATGAGGCTTATGTAGAATATAAAGTGCCCTGCACAGTGTCTGACAAATAGACAACTCATAATAAATAACTGCCATTATCCTTATAACCGTCATCTGCATTATCATCATTATGATAGGCTAAGATCTTCGTCAACCTCTGCCATTCTCTCCCTTAGAGTAAACAAATTCCAAAACAGACTTTCTCCCCTGAGACTGATAAATAATTTCTGGCATTCTTATTTTAGCTTTAAGCATATCCCTTAAAAAATTTACAGATAACAATCTTTAAATACCACTCTAAGAAGGATTTCACCAGTGTCACTATGGGGGGATGATTATTTCTTGGACCTTTTATTAAGTCCCTTTGTATTACTTCTTGTTTGTCAAAGGAAGCCCATCTATGGCCCAAATTCCTGTTCTCCTTTTCAGAAAAGAATTAACCTGTACCAAATGTTGGGATTAAAAAACATTGGAAACAAACACATTATTATATAAAATAGTGTGATATTGTGATTCATAATAAATAAATAATTTGGTCCTTGTCCCCAGTTCCTGGCCCAGAGCTCCTGAAACCCTTGCAATTTTCCTGACCAACAGGGGTGCCAGGTGCATCTTTTGTTCTAATACCTGTTCTTTGACCCCAGTTACTGACACAGAGTTCCTAATCCCTTGGAGTTTCCTGGGTGATAGGAGCATCTTTTGTTCTAATGAGGTGACTTGCTAAGTTTCTGGGTGGGGGCTGGTTATCAGAAAGACCAAACCATGATTAGAAGCCTAGAACTTTCAGTCCCACCCTCCATCTTCCAGGAAGGAGATCAAGACTGGAGATTGAGTTAAAAATTGATCATGGCGGGCTGAGTGCAGTGGCTCACGCCTGTAATCCCAGCACTTTGGGAGGGCAAATCACCTGAGTTCAGGAGTTTGAGACCAGCCTGGCCAACATGGTGAAACCCTGTCTCTACTAAAAATACAAAAATTAGCTGGGCGTAGTGGCAGGCGCCTGTAGTCCCAGCTATTTGGGAGGCTGAGGCAGGAGAATTGCTTGAACCAGGGAGATGGAGGTTACACTGAGCCGAGATTGTGCCACTACACTCCAGCCTGGGGGACAGAGCGAGACTCCGTCTTTAAAAAATAAAAAATAATTTAAAAAAATTGATCATGGGCTGGGTGTGGTGGCTCATGCCTATAATTTCAGCACTTTGGGAGGCTGAGATGGGTGGATCACTTGAGGTCAGGAGTTCGAGACCAGCCTGGCCAACATGTTAAAACCCTGTCTCTACTAAAAATACAAAATTAGCCAAGTGTGGTGGCACATGCCTGTAATCCTAGTTCCTCAGGAGGCTGAGGCAGGAGAATCCTTTGAACCTGGGAGGCCAAGGTTGCAGTGAGCTGAGATCATGCCACTGTGCTCCAGCCTGGACGACAGAGTGAGGTGCCATCTCAAAAAAGAAAAAAAAAAAAAAGGCCAAGCGTGGTGGCTTATGCCTGTAATCCCTGCACTCTGGGAGGCCAAGGCAGGCAGATCATTTGGGGTCAGGAGTTCGAGACCAGTCTGGCCAACATGGTGAGACCACCGTCTCTACTAAAAATACAAAAGTTAGCCGGGTGTAGTGGCGGGTGCCTGTAATCCTAGCTATTCGGGAGGCTGAGGCAGGAAAATTGCTTGAACCTGGGAGACAGAGGCTGCAGTGAGCCGAGATTGTGCCACTGTACTCCAGCCTAGGCAACAGAGTGAGACTCTGTCTCAAAAAAAAAAAAAAAGTTCAAGCCTATGTGATAGTCTCCATAAAAATCTCTGAACTCTCAGGTTCAGAGTTTCCAGGTTAGTGAACACAACCACACGCTGGGAGGGTGGTATACCCCAGCACCACAGAGACAGAAGCTTCTGTCCTCAGGACTCTGCTGGACCTCGCCCTAGGTACCTCTCCATCTGGCCGTTCACCTGTATCCTGTACCATGTCCTTTACAACAAGCTGGCAAACTTAAATATTTCCCTGAGTTCTGTGAGCCATCATAGCAAATGATCATGCACAAGGAGGATATTGTGGGAACCCCTGATTTGTAGCTTATTGGTCAGAAGCACAGATGACAGCCTGGACTTACGAGTGGCATCTGAAATGTGGGCAGTCTTATGGGACGGGCCCTTAACTAGTGGGATCTGATGCTAACTCCAGGTGTCAGGAAAGTTGGAGAATTGGTTGGTGTGGGAAAAACCCACACATCTGGTCACAGAAGCGTTCACCGTCAGTGAAGAGAAAAATAGTTGGTTTTTCCCATATAATTAGTCTCTTCAGTAAAAGCCAAAATAGAGTCGTTTTAGCCAAGAATAAAATTTTTTTTGTATGGTTTAATAAAAATAATAGTAACAAATGAAATGGCCTAAATCATTACAACTGGCCTCTCTGTGGCAAGCAGTGGGGCAGGACCAAGGCATCAGAGCCAGAGAGTGCAGGTGCTGAGGGTGAGGCTGATGGGTGCAGGGGCAGCCGCCGTGACCCAGAGCCTGGGGTGTTGGAGGCACCATGGCAGACCTCGCAGTAGGCCTCACAGATAATGCTACTTTGTTCACTTCACAACAACCCCCAAGTAAGTATTACTATTTCAACTTACAAAAAAATGGAATAATCTAACAAGTACTTTGCCCAAAGTCCCACAACTACCAAGTAACAGAGGCAGAATTCACGCCCAAGGCTGTCTGACGATAAGGTGTATATTCTTCCTCACAGACCTGTCTGCGTAATGAGAGGATATCCTTTCCCTGGACTCTATCACCTGTGGACAACCATGCAACTCAACAACCCTCCCAAAGACCTGGTTTCTAGGTAACTACACAGGAAATATAGAGAAGGAACAATTTAAAATGTCAAGTCTACTACCTCTTACACCCAAGAAAGAATCTACCAGTTTCTCCAAAGGGCCGCTGACAAGTACATACCATAACATCTGCTTCCCTTGTGGCATATCGAAGATTTGGATCTAGCCAATACATGAGAGATTTAACCTGCTCGAAATTCAGGAAGAGTAGGAATACCAGGAACAGGAAGTAGAGCACACTGAGTCCTGAGAGAAACAAAAACATGCTGAAGTTTAGAAGAGATCCAATAGTCAGACACACACGTTACACATTAGACTCGAATGGCATTGCCAAAACCAGACACTAAGATTGCAGCACAGCCTGTCAAGACTCCTCTTATAATCTGGGATTTCCTTTGATGAGATAGTCTGATACACAGTCCTAATTCAGATTGAGAGGGGTGCATAAAGCTATCTCTGAGAAACTGATGCTAACTTAGATTGAGACTTGAAGGACCGCGAGGCAAAGGGTGTGTGGGGTGAGTGTGAGGATCGCACGCGACATTCAGGTAGAGAACGGTGTGCAGGTGGGTTTCTGAAAAGAGAAATGTCTAGGACCCAATATGTGGCTAGAGCACTAGCAGAGAAGGGAATGGAGCAAGGCAGCCCTGAAGTGACAGTCAGGGCTTAAAGGCCACGGCCAACGTTTCAGATTTGATTGTAAGTTAAGTGGAGAAATAAAATGATCTCGGTAACATTTTAAAAAGCCAACTAAGTGGACTGGAGGAGGGCAAGGCTGTGTGTGGACAGTACTACTGGTGTAAGGTTCAAGAGGTGGCCCAGGGCCACTTATTTGAGACTTACACTCCACATTAGCCCTTGTAGGCATTATTTCATTGTTCTGTCATCTCATAATTGCTATCCTAATAATCACTATGTGTAATTTAAAAAAGAAATGTTAACAATGCACTTTTAGAAGGCAAAAGCCTGTCCAATACATTTTAGAGAGATTTCAGAAACCATCACCAGGGGTTTTGTGGTTTCTCTTTCTCTTGAACCCATTGGAATTAAAATGTTTATGCGGGATATTTAGAGACTGTGATACAAATGACCTTGGATCACAGCGTCCATCCAAACTTGGCTCAGCGCTAATCTCCAGTGAGCCACTCCAGAGGAGAGCACGTCCGTGGCTGGCATGAAATCCACTGCAAGCGCTATAGTGCCAGGCCTTCCAACAGCCACCCCTCTCCAGGCCTCAGGGAGCTCAAAGGAGGCCCGGGTGGTATGTGGCCAGCCAATAATGGTGCATCCTAGGGCCCAGGGAATGCACATTTTTTAGGCAAGTCGATATGAGAATTGCCTTCAATTTGCTCTTATGCACCACCCATTTTTTACTAATTTTTACCACAAATGCCCCCCACTACACTTTTTAATAATTATGGTCCTCTTGAATAATTACATTAGGACAGAAAGAATCTGTGGTGCAGGGATTCTCAATCTGGAGTTCTCGGTTGGGCTTTGAGGTCTGTGAAGCCCTGGACACTATATGCAGAACTGTGCATGGTGAATGTCCATGGGTGCACACATAGGGAATGGGTCTATCTATAGGTCTCACTGGATTCTCAAAGGGCTCCATGCTCCCAAAAGGCTCTCAGGAAGGAAATAAAACTGCTTATTACCTACCATAGATCATTTGAAATAGGAAGAATTCAGATGTGTCCAACTAGCTGAAAATAACTTATAACTTCAAACAGCACTATTAAATCAATGGGAGGTATGTATGTCATAGCCAGGACTATCTTTTTGAAAATGTAAATGGAATCAGGTCACTCTGGGAAAAACCCTCCCGTGATTTCCCCCTGCCCTTCCTGCCCTGCTCTGTACCCTGGCCCACAGTCCCCATGATTACATCTGTGCCCGATGACTCTCTGAGCTCTCTCCTACTCTTCTCCCAGGGCTCACTATGCTTGGGCCACACTGGCCTGGAAGTGGTTTCCAGCTGTGGGCTATTTTAGCAGCTTTTCCCTTTGCCTGGGATGCTCTCCTCCCCCAGAATCTTTGTAGGCTTGGATCCTTCTTTGTATGACAGTTTCAGACTCGGCATCACTCCCTCAGGCCTCCCATCACTCCTCAAGCTAAAGCAGACACCAGCTCCTGTCACCTCCCCTGGTCTTAACTAGCTTCCTAATAACTTCAGATAGGTGATATTTTTTGATTACTGATTTGTGTAGTAGTTTGTTTACTAACTGTCCTCTGTCTCCAAGTGGAAGGGCAGCTCCTTGAGGGCAGGCTCCTGTCTGTCTGGTCTTCCCTGGTAGCTTCAGGGCCCAGAGCAGCACCTGTTACACAGCACACTCAGTGAATGGCTGCTGAGTGAAAAGCTCACCAATCAATTCAAAGAGACTAAGAGTTACCTAGAAGCTCTGAAGACTGAAAGAACAATAGGCAGCCTTTAGCAAAATAGCAATTTCTTAGAGTTCTTGTACATTTTTACATAAGGTTACATTTACCAAACCTAAAATGATTCATTTGGTGACTTATTTAGGCCAGATGAAGCCAATATCCAAAGTTCTGAAGATTCATTTTAAATCCATTTAGGTGATTTCACTATTTAGACTACAAAATCAAGTAAAAATAAGACATCCAATATTTAGATGCTTATTTGTAACCCTTAGTTCAAATTAGGGTTCTTTGTCAGAAGTTTTTTTTGTTTCCGAGTTCTCTCTCATTCATAACACTGAAGAAATTGAATTGCTTTGTTTTCGTTCCCTCCCAGATGCTCACAAGACAAATGTGCTCATAGTAGGTACTTGGGCTTGCACTAGTAAAAACCAATATGAAAACACACAAAGGAAAACAAGAGATATTTGCTTAAGTCAAATCCTGTGTACATTAAGAGACAGCAACATAAGGAGGCATGCGGAGTTGAAACAGTTCACGTGTAAGAGAATTTAAGTCATCATCAACACTTCATTTTGTGTCAAATAATTTTAAGAAACCACGTATATTAGGAACATCAAAAAGTAAAAAGCTAGAATAAAGTTTTAACTATTAAGAGTGGCAAGTAAAAGTCTTAAAGTGATTAACAGAAAAAAAGATTAAAAAAATAGAACATCCTTTTACACTGCTAATGGAAACTCACCAAAAACCATTCGCCATAAGGCTGGATGAGGTCGAGTGAACGGACCTGCAGATAAATAACATTATAAAGTTAGAATGAACTGGTTTCAGAGAAGGCTAAAACTTAAGGTGCTGCTGATCTCCATACAGATAACAATAAGATAAAGCTCTCTACTGTTAAAAGTGTTTTGTTTTTTTTTTTGGTTTTGTTTTGTTTTCTTTGTCACATAAACACTTTGAGGTCAAATTTTGGTTGAAACGTTTTCTCCACATTATAACAACTGTCACCACAATCATCACAGGCACCACTCCCCACAACAGAGATTTTTTTAAAGCTTTGTCTTGAGAAGTCAGAACATAATTTCCCATGGAAACAATGTTGTAACAGTGAGTGGGTCACCAGGCCAGGCTTAAGTGTCTGTGACATATATTGTACCTTAACAAGTAAAATGTCCCAGCTGTCCAGGAGCTCCAGGTAAAGAGGTTCTGGACAACACAGTCATCATTGTGTGCGTGCGTTTGCGTGTGTGTGTGTGCATATGTGTGTGTGCGGGAGAGAGACAGAGAGAGAGAAAGACAGAAAGAGAGAAAGAGACAGAGAGAGAGAGAGAGAGAGACTGAAAAATAACAGAGGAAAAAGAAACACTGTGTGGCTTTTGATTATGACTTGTGCTGACAAAACACCTCTGACATGGCAATCCCGTTCAGACACAAGCAGATTCCACACAACTGAAACAAAAGTCTCATAGGACAAAACTTTCCCTTACGACAAGTGATACGCCAATACTTTCTCTTTTTTCAGTAAAAAGCAGAAGAGGGAGAAGAAAGCAAGCTGAGCCTTGACCTTACACCTCACAGCTATGGAAAAGCACCATTCTGGTGAGTACCTGTTCTGTGCGGGGCTGCTCACGCCTTTTGAACAGCCTTCCTACACTTGCAGAATTTCCAACGTTATGAATCCCGTGTCCCCAGGAGAGACACCAGAGCTTGTTTCCCAGCCTTCTTTACAGGTAGGGCTCGGTCTGCAGTGGCACTCATGCCAGTGTTGGCCTCAGGAGCTAGTGACAGTGAAGGGAGTAGGCACAGCTCTCCTCTCTCTGTTTCTCTAGCCCTGGCCAGTAGGGGCAGTAGTCAGGTGGTGGCCATCCAAAGTGGCACTCCCTTAGAATCCATTGCAGAAGTGACACTGGGGCAGACCATAGCCCACGCTCGCTGGGGTTTCCTCCTTAGAACAGTTCTGGGTGTGGTGCCTGTTTCTGGAAGCTCAGACTATGGCTCGTTTCCAAGCAAGCCTATGACACTGTGAGCCACTCCTAGTCTTTAACAGGCTCTTTAATGAGCACAGTCAGCTTCTGTTGCTTGCAATCTTGAATCCTATCTGAGGCAAATATTCCACTGTAGTTTTTATTCCTGAATTCATTTTAAAATCATCTATATATTCTTAAAAAGACCACACTGAAACATATTTTAACTACTTTCTTTGGATGAGTCAAGTTCTTATTACGAAAATCAGTTACAAGTACCCCCCACCATTCAAATCTATCAGTTCCTAGGTGGCATTTCGGATGGTGAGTTTGGTTCATGAGAGACTCTGCTTTATCCAAATGTGTTTGGTTCCTGCGTTTTGGATGGCAGGTAGTGAGAACTCAGATGGTTAGGGGTTTATTGAAAATTCATCTAAATCTGTTTGATTTCTGAGTTCTAATAGTGAGGGCTCAGACAGTGAGGAATACCTATAGTCCTTTTCAAAATCAGCTGCTTCTTTCTCAGAAAGTCACAGTGAAGGTTATAAACCAGGATCCCCCACCAGGTAATATGAAACCACCACCTTTTGTCAAGTCATTGGGAAACTCATGGCTAAAACTGTCATCTTTTCAGTTATTTTCATTTCCAAATACTCCTCTTTACTCATGGTAGGTGATAGCTCTTGACTTGTCACCGTAAGTGACTTCTGTATTTTGGTGGCCTCCTGGCTTGCAAATATTACTTCATTTTTATGTTGCAAATAACAACATAAAATTAACCTTTTAGACATAAAATGGGATGTTAGTTTTCTGTATAGTTTCCTCTTATAAGGTTCAACTCTAAAACTGTATGACCTATTATTTGGCTTGTGACAAAATCAGCACTTAAAAATCCTATAAAGTTATTCTCAAGAGCAATCATAATGACAGGAGTCAGCAGTATCTTTCTGAGCACTTACTATGCACCAGGCTGTGGAATGAGACACCCCCACACAGTGTCATAAGGACTCAGTGACAAAGGTGTCATCATTACTCCCACTTTACAGATAAGGATACTGAGGCAGAGGAACCTGCCCCAGGTCATGCAGCTCATGGAATCTACCTTAGTTCCGTCAGAGCCTCCTGTGTCACCAGGTTGAGTCGTAAGGAGCACCTGGGGACTTTCCTATGAACTTTCACAGAGCTAGGTGAGCTCAGGAAGAGGAGAGGGTTAGAGAGGGTGTCTGAGGGTTGAGCCCGGACTGGTTTCAGAACCAGGAGATCGAGGGGAAAGAAACAAGCTAGGGGTGTTGAGAGCTGATGCAATAGGGGGAAAGGCATGGCACAGGCTTCACCATAATGTGGAACTGATAAGCTGGCTCAGGAAAAGCAAGACCAGGGAAAGGGCAGGGAACTGATGGCTCTAAAGATAAAAGCCAGGGACCACCCTAATCCAGTGAGGTGGGAACCACTGGTAACTCTTGCCCACAAAAGGTGAGATAAGGCCCTGGAATGTAAGGTGACCCTTTCAGTAACTAACTTCAAAACCCAGTCTAGGTTTGATTTCAACCATCAAATCTTTATGTGAGGCTTGTCATAACTGCCCATGGCCTCCTGGGAAAAAACTCTGAATTTTTTAAAGTGGTATTTTAGAAAGTACATTTTCGTAGCATTATACACTAACAGTGCAATCTTTACCATCAGACAGCAGTAAAAGTATCATTTTACTTTTTCAAAAAAAAAAAAAAATCGAGGATGAGGCTGGTGTGTTCTAGATTATAAATCCTGATACTTATGCTCACTAGGTTACCTGCACCTGGCTACTCCAGTCAAGTCACCTTTGCAGAGTCTAAGGGTGTATATGCCAGGGGTAGGGACACAACTGAGGAGGAGCCCCGCCTTCCACAGCATCACCTGCCTGGCATGAGCCCCACCTGTAGCATCCTATGAACATTCATGTCATCTCAATGCCTTCCTCACAGATCTTGTTTCTCAACAGACTACTGACTACTTTCCCAGTGGTCTTGTTAAGGCAGGCTTCCTTCTCTTCTCTGACCATTGTTATGGTTTTGAGGTTATTAGAAGGGCTCCGCCTCATGGTTGCTTTCCACAGGAGTTCCTACTCCTTATCTGTGCTTTATATTCGATTTGATGAAGGTTGCCTGGGAGAATTTGGATCTGTGGTGTGGTTACCTACTCTCTTGCTTATGTTGGAGAATTGGGGAAGACTTCTTAGGGCAGTGGTGCAGCAACAAATGCTGGGTTTTGGTTTTCTTATGAGGGACATTTAAAAACTATGTGTTTTATTTTCTTTATTGTTCCTTCCACCTAGACTACATCATTTTCTTTTTCTTTTCTTTTTTTTTTTTTTTGAGACGGAGTCTCACCCTGTCACCCAGCTGGAGTGCAGTGGTGCGATCTCAGCTCACTGCAGGCTTCGTCTCCCAGATTCAAGTGGTTCTCCTGCCTCAGCCTCCCTGGTAGCTGGGATTACAGGTGCGTGCCACCACGCCCAGCTAATTTTTGTATTTTTAGTAGAGACAAGGTTTCACCATGTTGGCCAGGCTGGTCTCAAACGCCTGACCTCAAGTGATCCACCTACCTCAGCCTACCAAAGTGCTGAGATTACAGGTGTCAGCCACCACGCCTGGCCTAAAATACATCATTTTCAATCAGATACTAAGAGCAAGATTAATTTCAAAAGAAATAGAAACCAAATGTCTTCATCATGAGAAGAGCTAGCATTTTAAAATCTACATCAGAAATTAGAAAATAAGATCATTGCCTGACTCACCAGAAACAGTTATACCTATAAAATATTAAGTTTACAGGACTTCACCTTAGGGAAATACAATTATTTTAATAAAAATCAGACACTGCCTGTCCAACAGCTAACATTTGTATCCTCAGGCCAGAGGCCTCCTGGCAGACCCTCTTAGTCAGCTTCTCCTTTTGATTATTATTAGTTAGAGTTCTTCGAGGGAAATTTGAGAAAGTGAAAAAAATGATCTCTAAGCAACTTTCAAACTTAAGGAAAAGAAAATTTATTTATTTATTTATTTTTTTTTTTTGAGATGGAGTATTGCTCTGTCACCCACACTGGAGTGCAGTGGCGCAATCTCAACTCACTGCAACCTCCACCTCCTGGGTTCATGCAGTTCTCCTGCTTCAGCCTCCTGAACAGCTGGGATTACAGGTATGCGCCACCCCACCTGGCTAATTTTTGTATTTTTAGTAGAGACGAGGTTTCACCGTGTTAGCCAGGCTGGTCTTGAACTCCTGACCTCAAGTGATCCACCTGCCTTGGCCTCCCAAAGTGCCGGGATTATAGGTGTGAGCCACTGCACTGGACTGGAAAATTTTTTTTTACAAAAAGTAGTAAAGCAGGGGACACAGGATGGAAGGAGAAAGGAGCTCTTTTTGTTTTTGTTTTTAAATTTAGAAGATAGTGACCTTTTGGATCACTTTTAAACATCAAGGAGACATGATTACCATTATCTTAGCAAAGAGAAGTCAAAGGACAAACAATGATAAACTCAGGAAAAACAAGAAATACTAGTTTTCCACTCTCCTCAAAGACCTTAAAAAAGTGCTGAGTGCAGCTGAGTGTGGTGGCTCATGCCTGTAATCCCAGCACTTTGGGAGGCCAAGGCAGGCGGATCACCTGAGGTCAGGAGTTTGAGACCAGCCTGGCCAACATAGTGAAACCCTGTCTCTACTAAAAACACACAAAAAAGTTAGCTGGGCGTGGTGGCGTGCACCTGTAATTCCAGCTACTCAGGAGGCTGAGGCACAAGAATCGCTTGAGCCTGGGAGGTGGAGGGTGCAGTGAGCAGAGATCGCGCCACTGCACTCCAGCCTGGGCAACATAGTGAGACTCTGTCTCAAAAAAAAAAAAAGTGCTGAGTGGTATTTCTCTTGCAGACAACAAAAGGAAAAAAAGGAGGGCTTGTTCTGTGAACTTTTTCCAGGTGGATTTATTACTTAATTCAACATATGTTAATGAGAAGTTACTGCTGGCCAGGCACTTGAAGTACAGATGAGGCTGGGCTAGTTTCGGGGGCATGGCAAGGTGGAAAGGGGATGAACAACAGTTAAAGGGAGTTCTCAGAAACAGGAAATGTACACCAGAAGGACTCCTGTTGAAAGAAATCTCCAGCCAACTGGAGACTCAAATAGGTTTCTAAATTTCACTCCAGTGATAGGGTGGTATAGTTAAAATTACACATACACTTGAGTGTCAGTTGCTATAATGGGATGAAGGTAGCAATTAAAACATTTTTGTAAGGAAGCCAAAAGAGAATGAAGAGGACAACTGAAGAGGCAAAGAGGGCAGGAGAGAAGAAGTGTAAAAGCGGACATCAGACCCTCTCCTTCCCCTGCTCTCACTGCCAGCCCTCTCCCTCCACATCTGCTTATGGGACTGAAGGAAAGAACCACCCTGGGACCTAATCCTGCCACTCACCCTGTTGATTGTGACACACAATTTTGTTTGAGTGTCCACTCCTCTGCCATATAACTCAGGGGTGGATTCTAAACCAGCAGAGATAATCCTAGTCCCCTGTCATTCTTCTAGCCAACAAATATCTGTTGAATATCTACTCCTCTAAACACTATAAATTTCTGTCCCTGGAACAGATTGAGAAGAGACATGTGGCCCAATCCTAGTCAAAGACATGTAAGTGTGCTGGAGGATGGCTAGAAAAGGGGTCTCCACTCAAGTAAAGACACACAAGACGAGATGATCTCTTCATCTGCTGGCCACTGCCTGCCACTATATGGCTGGCACTGCAGGAGCTATCTCAAGGCCAGCAGGGCAGACTGCAGACTAGAAGACGGCAGAACAGAAAGGGGTAAAGAAGCTGGCTCTTCACAGGTCACTGAGCTGCTGAATTAGTCAGCTTGCCAACCACCCTATCTCAGAACGTCTTGTTATGTAAGAAAATAACGAATTTCCTTAGTGTTTAAGCCATTTTGAAATGCATTTTCTATCACTTGTAGCCAAAAGCATCCTATTATAAAACCCTATGGAGAAAGTCAAGGGCCTTCTTTGTTATTTAGACTCTACAAAAAGAATCACAAGGCTCCCTTCCTGTAGGAGCTGAGCAAGTCTACCACATAGATAACATATATGAACTCACACATACTTGATGAGACAAATGGACACAAGCCACTTTTGGCCTATATACAGCCATGCAGGGCAGCATTTACCAGGTCAAGGATAAATGCATTTCAAGTTGCCAAAAAATTGTTCCGGGCATGCTATCCACTGCAGGCACTTCCCCAAAACTGTCTGTGAAGGAGAGGGCACGTTTGGGCTCCATTTCTCCCATTCATTTTCATCACTTGAGTTGAGAATATGTGCCAAGGGTGGGGAGAATGGAAAATAAGGGGACAAGACTGAGTGAGAAGGGGCACATATGCTCCAGTCACAGAGGCAGCCGCTCGGCATGGGCTCCTGGGGAGGCCTGTGGCCTGAGAGCGGGCTCCAACAGGGGAGGCCACATACCTCACAGGCACCCTGCCCAGGGCCCTCCCAAATCCCCACCATCTCCACTGGCACCTTCCAAAGCCATCCCTAATTTGAAAATATTCAGTAACATTCTTTCATGTGGAAAAGTTAGTTTTACTACTCTTAGGTAAGGTGTGAATAAACAGATCTTTAGAAAACAAACGAGGTAAACACAGTATGTTTGCTATGTATACATGGCTTCAAGAGAATCCAAGTCCTCCTTTTACTGACTAATGTCCCAATCCCTCCTGCACAGGACACTGAACTGCCATCCTCCTTGTTTATATCTTCTATACCCATCTGAAACCTTATTGTTGGCATGGTCTGCCTTTCGGTGAATGGTGTGTGTGTGTGTGTCTGTGTGTGTGTGTGTGCACGCGCGCGTAGGTGCCCGAGAGGAAAAGAAAGGATGGTAGGGCAGAAATAGAGTAGAAACAGGATACAGTAGGAAGGCTTAGATCAATGTGTCAGCTCCTGCCAGTCACAGACAACACACGGGCAACGGAGCATCGACTCAGTCACCACCCACCTCCTTTGTGGGATGCAAAGCATGCTACGTCCAGGCCAACTAAGACCCCACCCTGGGGGAAAAGACAAACCAGAGACTGACAGAAAAAAAGAGAAACAGGAGGAGACAGAAACATATTATGGAGAAAGCCAGAGATAAAGCATACCACAGTGGACCTAATATGAGATATGACCAGAGCAGCACCGCGGAAGGAAAATGCACAGCTTGTGCCCTGCCAGCAGGCTGACATCAAAGGCTGGGGGACATAGTGGCATGTTTCAGCCTTCTCACTGGTAAACCGAGCTGACTAAACTAAATGAGCTCTGTGGCTCCTCCTCCCTTTGTGTGTGTCGTAAAGTCTATGCAGCCAGGATAAGAAAATCGAGCTTCAGTTTTATCTTTCCAGAATCAAAACAAAAGCACAGTCCCACAACGAGAGATTGAGCAGGTAAAGTAAAGTCAACTTTGAAGATTAGAGGACTTCATTGGGGAACAGAGGGGCAAAGCCAGAAGAAATCACACAAAGTGTTACATCAAATAGATTTAATCCCCTTAACCTTCAGTGCCTTTTGTACCTCAAGAAAAACATCTGCTAATGAAGCCCCAATACTCAGCTCCTGCTAAGGACTTAGAGAAGGGACGGCTGTAAAATCACAGCTATTGAGAGACTACTCTTTTTGAATCCTCACACTTCTAAAACAGCTCTGGGCTCAGAAACAGCAAAATTTTTAAAAGGAGCCAAAAAGAAACCTTCAAAGCCATGAAAAAGTAACTCTTGAGAACTAAGCAACAAATAACACAGGTCAAGGAAAGCTGAAGACTTAAAGAACAGACCTGATACCTTTGCACTGATCAGTTTCCTGAGGACATATGCATGTATCATGCTCTGATTGACTGATAAGGGAACAAAAAGACAGGACAGAGGACATAAGAGAAATAAAAGAAAAGTAGGAATAGAGGGCACAGACCAATAATGGTCATGGCATTGAGTGATGACAAAGAAGGAGGCAGCAGATCACAGGATACAGAAGGCAGAATGGCTGAGGGGAAGGGGAATAAACTGTCACTACCATCTGAATAGTCACCTAGTCATGTTTCAGAGGCTCCAAATGTCTGCTTTGGTGGTGGTCAGCCTTGTGTTGGTATGGAACCTGAGATAGAGTTCGCCATTTCCTTGCTTTGAGTTGTATTCTTAGGTCACCTTTGTATGGAAAGGCCAGGGTCCAGAGCTCAGGGAACCCACCCTTGGCTGGCCACTTATGCCATATACAATATGGCACTCTTGAAGGAGAGGAGGGTCTACATAACACCCAAGCACTCCTCCAACCTAAAATTCAACAAGAGGGAAGGGAAAGTTGGCAAATAGCCAAAAAGCTGTTTGACATCAGGGATTTTTTTCAGCAAATTTGATAGCAGGAATCCCAGCTACTTAGACAGCTAAGGATGGAGGATTGCCTGATGCCAAGAGTTTAAGACCAGTCTGGGCAACATAGTGAGACCCCATCACTATCTACAAAAAATATAAAAACATAATTGGGTGTGGTGGTGTATCCCTGCAGTCCCAGCTACTCAGGAGGCTGAGGCAGAAGGATTGCTTGAGCCCAGGAGTTTGAGGATGTAGTGCCCTATAATCACACTTGTGAATAGCTATTGCACTCCAGCCTGAGAAACAGAGCAAGACTCCATCTCTAAAAATAAAAAAAAAAACTAAAAATTCTAAAGCAGGGTCAACACCCCTTTATTCCATGACTTACCCATATTATGCACAACTTGTCTTCATACCCTGATAACTGTGCATTACCAGCACCATCAATCCTTACGGAAAAGCCAAACTACATTTGACATATCTGCATAAGGTACGCAGATTTTCATTAGAAAATTCTTTTTAACTTAAAAGCTTGAGTGGCTGGAGAGCTAAACTCAGCTCCCAAATAACCTGGCTATGTAGAACAATTCATTCTCTGAGGGATTCAGAGTCATGGTTTTAACAGCATGATTATTATGCTAGTCTGCTACATACTAAAACCACTACGTTCTTGTAAACACAGTGCTACATATAAGTCTGCCTCCAGAGTCCATGTTCATAATTACGATGGAAAACTCGCATTATTATTAGTATTATTATTATTATTTTGAGACGGAGTTTCACCCTTGTTCCCAGACTGGAGTGCAATGGCATGATCTCGGCTCACTGCAACCTCTGCCTCCCGGGTTCAAATGATTCTCCTGCCTCAGCCTCCTGAGTAGCTGGGATTACAGGTATGTGTCATCACACCTGGCTAATTTTATATTTTTAATAGAGGCGGGGTTTCTCCATGTTGGTCAGGCTGGTCTCAAACTCCCGACCTCAGGTGATCCACCCACCTCGGCCTCCCAAAGTGCTGGGATTACAGACGTGAGCCACCACGCCTGGCTGTTGTTTTTACTCTATCTTCTAGATGACTTGTATCTCAAAAAAACAGGATAAAATTCCACTGCCACCATCTTAGGAAGCCCGAAGGCCTTGACATGGAACATTTCCAGGTAGCATCTGATAACATTCACAATGAGCTTCTTATATTACACATTATAGCCTACTGAATAGCATGAACAGTTACAGAAGAAATGCATCTTAAAGCATGATATTTAAAACCCGAGTAGGGCCGGCCCATGGAGAATAACCCTTAAGAAAGACTGGAACAATTTCCAAATGTCATAGGTGTTAAAATATATATATATATATGTAAGACAAGAGTGAGTGTTTAGAAATGGCTATGGAGAACAAGTAGAGAATATTCTAGTAGGAAGTTACTGAAAGGGAATAAGAAAAAAGAAAGCAACTTTTAAGGAAGAATTCAGAGGAAAGGGATGAATTGTGAGCATGGCAGAACACCAAACTTGGTTTTTAAACAAAAGCTTTGCTTCACTCACTCCATAATCATGATAGGGGTAAAATTCATAGTAATCCTTGTCTTTTTTTCCTGCTGATGAAAATTCATATCCTAAATGCATAATCAGCAAAGCTTATGGTGATAAAAGATCACTTGGGACAACTTATTTAAGTAATACTCATTACAGCATCGACCCTGTCCTTAGCAAAAAAGAACTCAGCAGTAATGGAGTATTTTATGACCCAACTGATAATAACAAAAACAGCAACAAAAAGAACCACATTTATTGAGAGCTTATAATTTGTCAGTCATGTTCATAGTGTTTAATGTGCACCCATTTATTTAACCCTCACAACCGTACCTATCTGTTATCTCCATTTTATAGAAGAAACTGAAGCATTGTCAGCACTCTTGGGAGGCTTCCCTGGGGCTAGGAAGTGGCAGAATGGGCAGTCTGCCTCCAGAGCCTGTGCCCCTAACCACTACTCAAAACTCAGATTATTTCTTTACTCCATCTTCTAGATGACTCACATCTCAAAAAAAACAGAAAGGTACAATATATAGGAGAAATGTGGTAATGCATGACATTACTTACCATTGGGGAAAGCTAACACACTGATGATAAGAAAGAAGAAAATAACAGAGAGGATGCCTCTCCAGATGTTGTCTTCTGGAACAGAGTCATCCCTGAAAATAGAAAAACAACATTGAGCATTTACTTTCAGATCCAAATAGAAAACCTAGAGGAAGGAAGACTTCCATGTTCTAAAAACTAGGGGACTGCTACATGTATGACAGGATTGAACTTAGGTTCTGAAATAAGAGATTATATAGATCATACAGTACTTCTTAGATCATTATATGTCCAAAAAGGAACTAACAAACTAATGCTGACTGCTAATTTCATAGACCTAATTATAAAACCAGACTACATAATCAGACACACTTTACCTTCCAGTGAAGTGCACTTTTAATAGACACCTAACAATTGAATATCTGCCCAGAGGTTATAAATGTGGCCCTCAAAATGCCAGCCTGATCTTTACAAGGGTACTTATGATGCCTCTGGCTTAGGTAGGGAGGCCCAACATCCAATTTCCAGGAACACCAATTTTTACTTAAGAATGGCTGCACACTGAGGGGACACAATGTCCTCATTCAGACTGATATCATATTATTGACATTGGGAATGATGATGACAACAGTAATAGCTCCCATTTATCTATCCACTGTGTGCCTGGCACTGACCAGGCAGTTTATAAACATTATCTCTAATGATCACAAGTTTGCAAAATGAAGTCGTATCAACCACATTTTACAAAATGAGGTTGCAAAAGTTCAGAAAGATTAAGTAACTTGTCTGAGGTTGTGTAGGTAAGATGTTGCTAAGCTGGCATTCAAAACCAGGTCTGCTAGACACTGAAGATAATGATTGTTCCCCCAAGCCAAGCTGTCTCATGAAAATATGATCTGTCACCCTAAATCAGCCTGACTTATGTTAGAAGAGGCACAGGGTTGGTATAAGAGACATTTACAGGACACACAATATGTAGGTTACAAATTAAAAGCAAGGTTGAAATTAACAACTGTTGCATAGGAAAAGAAGGTTGATTGTAACTCATATTTTATAATAAATATATTCTGGAAGATTCAAAAAATTAAAATTAAAGATTCAAAAAAATAAAGATTCAAAAAAATACTGGAAGAAATTGGAGAATTAAAAAAAAACAAATGAACCTCAAAACAAAGCAATCAACAATCATGAAGTGGTAAATTCACATGGCAAACAAATCTGTAACAAAATCAAAGGAAAAGAGGTAAACTTGGGGAAAAAAATTTATAACTCATATCAAGACAAAAGACTAATTTCCTTAATATGCAAAGCATTTTCCTCAAAATCAACTAACAGGAAGAACAACAAATGAACACAGAAAAACAAACAGAAAAACGGGCAAAGGATATGAAGTTTGTTTACAAAGTAAAAAAGTCTAAATAGAAAAATGGGCAAAGCATATGAAGAGTTTGTCCAGAGAGTAAAAAATCTAACGCTCTCAGAAGTGAAAAGACGGTCAGCCTCACTCACGGTAAGTTAAAATAGAGACCGTTTTAAAAGTCTACCTTATTGAAAAACGGGCAAAGGATATGAAGAGTTTGTTCACAGAGTCAAAAATCTAACGCTCTCAGAAGTGAAAAGATGGTCAACCTCACTCATGGTAAGTTAAAATAGAGACTATTTTAAAAGCCTACCTTATTGAAAAACGGGCAAAGGACATGAAGAGTTCAGGCAAAGGGGATGAAGAGTTTGTTCACAGAGTAAAAAATCTAAGGCTCTGAGAAGTGAAAAGATGGTCAGCCTCACTCATGGTAAGTTAAAACAGAGCCTGTTTTTAAAATCTACCTTATTGATAAAGGTAAACCTTTAATGACTGAGCTGGGGAGGAGATGAAAAAATAGGAAAATAGGCATATGCTCATATATTGCTGGTAGCAGTATAAATAAATCGTCTTTATGGAGGCAATTTGCCAATATTTTAAGTCTACAAATGCATATACTCTGTGACTCAGCAATTTTACTTTCGGGTATTTATTCTTTAGATAAACTCTCATTCATGCAAAAATGACATATATCCCAGATTGTGCACTATGGCATTACATGTATTCTTAAAAAGTTGGAAGCAATCAAAATGTCCACCAAAAAGAGATTAAGTAAAGAAATTACAGTCCAGTCTTGCAATGGAAAGCTAGGCAGCCATTAAAAAAAACAAGGAAGCTTTTTAAGAATCAACTGATTCATAATAATTTAAAAGATGTCATTAAGTAAATAAAGCAAATTGCAGAATAGTGGGTATAATAAGCAACTACTTGTGCAAAACAAGGTGGGGGAATGTGCATGGGTATGTAGCTTATAATGTATGCTTATACCTGCATAGGATGTCACTGGAAATCCACCCAAAAAATGGTGATACTCGTTTTCTCCAAAGAGGAAAAATGAGGGGTTGGGGAGAAGTATGGAGAGAGGTATTCACCACATACCCTTTGATGTATCTTGGATTTCAAGCGATGTGAATACATCATTCTTTTTGAAAACATTAATTAAAATTTTAATTAATGGGTTATTATTAACCACAAATAAATGGCTATGGCAAATCGGTAAATTCGTCTCTATTTAAAATTATCTACCAATCAAAATGCTTGAAAATGTACATCAGCACTAAATTTATAACTAAATGGGTAATACATTAGGATATAAAACCAATGAAATGGCAGTTTTGTAAATTTTGAGCAATTTTATTAGAAAAAGAGGATCAAATGGATGGCCTAGTTTCAGAGGGGGGAAACTGTTGATTAAATGGAATAAAATAGCAGTTGGGTCTGAAAAGTTGGCAGTTTTATATTTGTCTAATTAGGAAAAAAATGTATTAATGAAAGACAGTGAGGTCTTTGGATAAACTGAAAATACGCAGTATGGGAAGATCAAACTTCCGCAATCAAAGATTAGGAGATAGGAGAGTGAGTTTACGAAGCTATGTGAGTCCTATCGGACTAGAGGCCCCAGTGTCACACTCTACTGTGAGTTTTGAGAGCAGAGAGGGTGTCCCCACCTCATCTAGAATAGCCCCTTACCAGTCTGTGGTGGTGGTGCACAAAAAGAACAGAATCCCTGACAGGTGAGGATGCCAAACTCCCCTCTGGCCACAGGGCAACCTGAGCACACAGGGCCATTCTGTAAGGTCTGCTGTGAGTCCCTCCTCTCTGAACCCCGAATAATCCAGAGATTCAACCACATGCTGAGGTTTCCATAGTTAATCATGAAACAGAACTTGGCTGCAGAGTCCAGATGAGTGGACCCCAAATGAGGGACAAGATCTAGTATCCATGGACGGCCACTATATTCTAGTGGCTTTGCATGTTAACCCTCTGAATCTTCGTAACACTCTAAAGCAGGAAATGATCATAATCTGCATTTTACTGATAGGGCCTGGCCCCAAAGTACAAGCTCTTTCCCCTACAGGAGACCATACAGTGCAGTGACTGGTACAGGCTGGGGCCAGACCACCAGCTGTGTGACCCTGGGCAGATTACTTAACCTCTCAGTGCCCCAGTTTACTCCTCAGTAAACAGAGGATGGTAATAGTTCTACCTCATAGGGTTGTGTGAGGATTAAATAACTGAAAACGTGTAAAGCACTTAAAACAGTTCCTGGCACAGAGGAAGTGTCCATTATTATCATGAGTTCAAAATGTTTAAATGCCCTTCATTTATGTCCACTCATTCCTTCATCAAATTAATGCCTATCATTGGGTAGGGACTCTTTGAGGTCGGAGATGAAGAGACATGGCCCTTATTCCTGAGTGGATCAAGATAAAAAAGGACAATGAGACATTATCTTAGTATAGCCTTGCCCTGAAGGAAATGTTTTTCATATATAGGAACTGTCTCTGACAGACCTCAAAAAAGCCCGGGTATTCACCTGTGATTGGCCCCTTGGTGGGGTTGTAACTGTCTCCTACGGCTTTGTGAGGCTGCAGTGTGGTTCCTGCTTCTCAGGAGAGATCATGACTTGTGCTCTGGGCTGCCCAAACCTCATCTCGACTCCTCCTGGTCCAAGGGTTCTTGCTCAGCTAAGATATTTCAGTTCACAGCAACAAAAAATAAGAAGACTCAAAGCTTTCCATTGTGATGCTGTGTGTGACACTTCCTTGACTTCTTTCCTGGGTCTACTGCAGCTACTAACAACAAAATGCCCCAGTCTGCAGTGCCCTGAACACTCCAAAGAACTTTCACAGCTGGTATTTTATTTAACTGCTCCAGAGTTCTGTGAGGGAAGGCAGAGCAAATATTATCTTTGCTTGAAGGATGAGGAAAATTAAGCTCTTGGTTTATCTTGCCCACAGTCACACACAAATAGAGGCAGAGTGGAAGTAGGTATGAAGGCTTCTGGAATGTTGGCTCTAGGTCAAGACTGCTATTATATATTCTCCAATAGGGACACAAACAGACAAGCTTAGGGAGGCAAAGTCTTCCTCGCTCTCTGCTAAACTTAGGAGATGCTCCAGCATAGCACCGACCACATATTGTGAAAATACCAAATGTACAGCTTAAAGTAAGAAAGCTCCCTAGGGCACAAGTCCCACCTCATTTCCCCAAGGTAGCTCTGGTGCCTGGCACAATGCCCTGGCACACAGCAGGCATCCACTTGCCATAGTAGGTGGTAAGAATGAGCAAGATGATATGGCAGAGTAGGCCAGTGACTCAGGTAACATGAACGGGGAGTCTCAGCCTGACCCACAGGGTCCACTGGCAGCGACTTCCCTCTCCCCTTGCAGAGTGTTGGCTACACAGGGCTATTGAGACCATCAGCAAATATCTAAAAGCCCGACAAGTTTTCAAACACCTTGGCTTCTTCTGCAGAGCATCGTTTCCGCTAGGATAGGGAACTACCCAAAGAGACAACGTCTTAACAGCAGGAAAAGTGTCAGGAAAGCCCCGAGTTTAAAAAAAAAAAAAAGTGTGCACTCCAAAGAATTTCTGGACTCCAACTCTGATTCTGTCTCAATTTAATATTTGAGTACAGGAATTTGACCAGAGGAGTGGTAACTTCAAGAAACCAAAGCAAACTCCATTCACTTGCCTACAATCTTTTAGACAAGTCTTTCTCCCTGGGGTCAGACAGCCAGGAATGTCTAACCTTTATTATGATTCCTAAGGCTTCTAGGTTAATTGTCCCTCTCCTCCTCCCATCTTCTCCCGCATTACCCTTAATATGAGTCCTTGAAATAAAGACCTACAAGTTCATATTTAGATAAGTCACTGTTAAGGATCATCTTTCCCAATAAAAAGTTTAATCCCAGGTTACACGGTAGACCAATGTTAAGTAGCTTAGGTATTACCTTTAATACCACATTCATCTATTTTATAGAAAGTTATGATCCTCATTAAGAATTATGGGTGAGATATCAACTAAAGGAAAAGAAAGATGATTCTAAAGTTCTTATTGAATAAATGATTTCATGCATTCCATTCATTCAGCATTTACTAGATATCTATCCTGGGATGATTAAGATAACTGGCCTCAAGAAGCTGACACAGAAACAAATATTACGACATGTGAGATACAATAATAAGTATTTGGAAGGACATAAACATTTCTTTCTCTGTGCTTCTTGGAACAATTGAGAAAGGTATCTTGGAGGGGAACCATCCAAATGGATTGTGAAGGACACCAAGGGTGGCATCATGTGTAGGCAGGAGGTGGCGGGAGGTGCCTTCCAGTCCGAGAGATGGCAGCCCTGCCTATGTGTGGGACACGTGAGCTGTCAGGGCATGTTGGGTGTTGGGTGTGCTGTGTATGGAGGGAGGGAAACAGGTGGGAAAGTAGACTTACTCCATTACAAAGGACCCTGGAGTCCAGCTAGTACTTTCTTACAGGTGACAGGCATCTACTGAAATACCAATGTCAACTAGCTTTGGTGTTATCTTTCATACCATACTAATTTCATTTTATGGAAAGTCACAATCCTTGTGAAGAATTACAGCTAAGTTATCAATTAAAGCAGGAGAAAGGTGATATGTTTTAAAGTATTTATTGGATAAAGGAGAATTTTAAACAGGGAAAGATGGGACCATGATTTTCTCTAAAAAGATCACAGGGGCAGCACTGGAGGGAGGGGGAGCCAGGGCCTGGGAGTCAGCTATCCCAAAGGGTTGGGAGTTTGCTGAGCAAAGGCTTGGGAATGGAAAGAGAACAGTCCCGAAAGCTGTAAAGGCCCAATCAGACCTGCTGAAGATAAACCAGATGGTGAACTCCAGGTTGGGAGAAACCTAGGCTAGAAGCAACGAGGACTATGAACTGTTGAATTGAAGTAAATGGGATGCCAGGGCTGAGGAAGCAGTGCAGACTGACTGGACTAGTCCTGGTTTTGGGATTAGTTAAGACTAAAAAACTGTAACTTCCCTACAGAAATCTGGGGCAATAGGAATGATGTCACAAGATAAATTGTGTTCTATCTGGTAATAGAACTACATCTAAAATGCTAAACACAGTTTATTCACAACAGATGAACTTGAATTAAGGCTGCTTACTAAAGAGGAGTCTGAAAGGCAGCAGTTCCTAGGTATATAATCTCTGTGGGCTGAGGCATCATCTAAGCCAAATAAATATTTAAGTCACCCAAGTACCCATTCACTGCAGAAGACCCCAAAGAAATATATGGCACATTTCCCCCCCCTTTAATAAATTAGAAATTGTATTATGGACATAAAACTCTGGAAACAAGTATAAGAAAAAATATAAAACATTAAATTCAATAAAAAATTTAATTCAAATAGTAACCAGGGAAAAGAAATATTAACAATCATTGATAACTGGACCTCAGGTGCAACCTGACACAATGTTCACCTCCAGGGCTGGTTTAATCCTAGCCCATAATGGCTAGTTAGCACTTAATATTGCTAGTGTCAGGGAACAAGGGCATGCAGGGCTTTTGTTGCTGGGAGAGAAGGAACATGATGTATACAAAGGAAACAGGATCAAAACAACTGAATCAGCAGTATCAGGGGACATTTTCTACTGGTAATTTATGTGGTCAAGAGGGAAAGAACAGGGAAGGCTAGCAAGTATCCATAAGCAATGCAATACAGGTGGCCAGAAGTACGCCCCAATGATATGATGGTGAACTGGATTTCCAAAGCCAATAAGGGAAACTAAGTAAATATCATTATTAACAAATCAATCAATCAATCAATCAATCGGTCTGTCTGTCCATTTCCCTGTCCTTGTCTGTCTCCTTAGTTCTAAATCGAGGAGAAATGAAGCATAGACAAATTGATGATCACTTAAGTACCCAAATCCGCAGAAAGGCAATCTCCTCTAGGTAAGTAACCATTTTTGTTGGACAAGTGCTAACAAAGGCTGATTCTACTGTTTAATGGCAGGTGCCTCTTAAGGAGAGGTGGGCTTCTTTGAATGTGAATTAATAGATTCTGGTGTTTTCTAAATCTAAAGCTTGAGTTTTTCAAACTAAAGGCATTCAGTATTTCCAAGTTTACCAACATCTGAATGCAGAGTAAATATGAGGGTATCTTAAAGGTAATTATTATACTCTGAGCTTGAGACAAAACGTTTCCTTGCCCTACTTTGGCTAATAAACTTCTAAGACATATGCATAAGCATTTATTTATAAAAATACTATTTATGTTTTAATAGAGATGGGGTCTTGCTATGTTAGCCAGGTTGATCTTGGACTCTTGGCCTCAAGCAATCCTCCGACTTTGGCTTCCCAAAGTGCTAGGATTACCGGTGTAAGCCATTGTGCCCAGCGTACTTATTCTAAAATGTGGGAAAATAAGTTTTTGGTTTTCTTTTGAGACAGAGTCTCACTCTGTTGAGTGAGTAGGGTAGAGGCTGGAGTATGGTGGCATGATCACAGCTCACTGCAACCTCTGCCTCCTAGGCTCAGGTGATCCTCTTACCTCAGCCTCCAGGTGCATGCCACTACACCCAGCTAATTTTTGTTTTGTTTTGTTTTGTTTGTAGAGATAGGGTTTCACCATGTTGCCCAGGCTAGAAATGAGCTTTTTCAAATAGGAAAATGATTAGGTAGTATCTAACTTTACTTTTAATGATGGTGATAAAGACAGGAGATTTAAACACTGTGGTTTAACAGGGAATTGGCCTAAGGGCCATCTAACAAAAGAATTACTTGACAAATCCACACTTGTCTCAGACTTCAGTGCAAGGTATAATCCTCTGTAATCTTTAATTCTTGCTGGATTTCTGAAGCACGAGACAGTACCCAAGCACTGTTTCTCACATACTCGTTATATGACATCCCAAAAGTATCCTATCTCCTTGTTCTCTTAGACAACTAGTCTTCGCAAAACAAACTTTAAGACATATTTTTTAAGTTTTACTGAAAGAATTGCACTGAACAATTGTCCAACTAAAATCCTTATAAAATAAATATAAGGTACTGGAGTTAATCATTACAAAAGAGCATAGGATAAATTCTCATTTAAGAAGTCGTTACTTTCCATCTTTATGGAGGAAGATAGAGCTATTATTGTAATGCCCCACTTAAGAGTCACAAATCATTACAAAAAATGAGTAAGACTGAGTAAGTACTAACTCTATTAATGGTGCTTATGATTTTATATAAAGTGAAACTTGTTATTAATTCATTATGTGATTTCTGTCTCTTTATGAAATTAGTGGAAGAAATAAAATTGTTAACATTTTTGGACGAAGCCACAGTCTGAGGTTCAGATTATGGTTTTTCTATTATTTTGGACAAGCTGTTAAAATTCATATTCAATTCTTATACTTTCACTGCTGCAATTTATTGACTGCCTTGACAGAATATGATGTAAAAAGAAATTTCAGAAGAATGTGACTTTTTATATCAGAATAGAGGAAGAGAAATCTATTTAAGGACCTAGAATCATTATTTAAAACAAAATACCATAATTATTTTTCTAATTTCCGGAGAAACTCCCTCACTAATTTCATTATTTCAAACCCACACATAAGATGAAATTAAACTGAAGCTGTGGGCCGGGCGCGGTGGCTCAAGCCTGTAATCCCAGCACTTTGGGAGGCCGAGACGGGCGGATCACGAGGTCAGGAGATCGAGACCATCCTGGCTAACACAATGAAACCCCGTCTCCACTAAAAATACAAAAAAATTAGCCGGGCGTGGTGGCGGCGCCTGTAGTCCCAGCTACTCGGGAGGCTGAGGCAGGAGAATGGCGGGAACCCGGGAGGCGGAGCTTGCAGTGAGCCGAGATCGCGCCACTGCACTCCAGCCTGGGCGACAGAGCGAGACTCCGCCTCAAAAAAAAAAAAAAAAAAAAAAAGAAATTAAACTGAAGCTAACATGAAACAGGTATGTATGTTACCTAATGTCCATTTTTCCAATGCTTTTATCCTTCTCAATTACAGAGCATATGACATCCTCATTCAATAACAAATATAACTTAGAAGACAGTAGCATACAATGAAATCACATCATAATAACCACTAATGTTTATTAAGCACTTAATACTTCCCATGCACTGAGCTAAACACAGATTATCTAAAAAGATGAACTCAATCCTCATGACAGATAATCCTGACAGATTAATGTATTGATATTTTCATTTTACACATAGATAAGGAAACTGAGGCCTAGCAAAAGTATGTGGCCACACAGCTATTAAGAGATAAAATCAGGCAACATAATGAAGTATTTGAAAGTAACCATAGTTAGGGACATGACTAATTTCTCTCCAAAGCTAGAAATATGTCTGGTCAGTTACTGTGGAAAGGTCTGGTCTTATCCTGCTGCACAGCCTTAGCAGATTTTATAGTAATAGTGGCAAGATCCCTCAATCATTAAAGAGTAAGTAATTGTTAAGCTTTATACCTTTAGGTAGATTGTCTCAAAAGGATAAACACTTACATAACAAGAACCAAGAGTCAAGTGAATCCCAGAGGTAAGGAAAAAGTGTGATGTGGGAAGATACTAGCTTTATGAGGATTTGAAAAACTGCAGTTATTCCCAAGGGAGGCACCACCGGCACTTGTGCGTGTGTACGCAAACGACTGTGTAGAAGACAATTCACTTTATGTTGTACAGCGCTGTCACATATGTCACAATACATTTAGTATCCTTTAACTGTTCCCCCTCCCAAATACTAGAAGTTCTCTCAATCCTTGTGACTACCCAATATATATATATATATCCCTGCACATGTTCTGCTGACCCTCACAGAGGACCTTGATTGCTGGATAAAATTGCTGGGAGAGAAGTAACTGACATGAATTGTACATTGTGCTCCAGGGACTCTGCTAAACGCATTCACACACATTCATTTAATTTTCATAAACCTATATAAGTGGATATTTCATCCCCATTTTACCAGTGTGGCCCCTGAGGCTCAGAGCAAGGTTATGCAACTTAACTAAGGACACACAGCCAGGTTTGAAAACAACAGTATGGCTCAAAAACTACACTACTCTAAGTTGGCCTTTTAAGCCATAATGGTGAGGGAGGCGTGACTTCCCTTTCTTTAAAGAGGTTCATTCGGAAAGTATAAATCCTTCTAAGTAGGAACCACGGTGTGTACCTCCTTATGAACCAAGGATGAATTAGTTCCCTAGGTTAGGAATAAGGGGCCACAGGCGCAGTGCCACAGAGTTACATGAGGTGTGTTCAAGATTTGGGCTGGGCAGCTCTTCTGAACAGGTATATATTAGAATGTGTGTGTACGTATTCCGGGGAATAATAGAGATGTGTTATGCTGTGCGAGGTTTATGTGTTTCATTTAACACACAGCAGTTAGTATACACCAGGCACCATTAAAATTGCTGGACAGGATCACATTTCAGCACGTATGTTAGGAAATGAGTGAGCAGGGTATGCACTGCGTGCTGTGTGGCGGGCTGGTGTCTGTGCAGCCATGTACCCAGATGATGGGTATTGGGCTGTGCTGGAAAGGAAAGGTCCGCTGTGATGTGTGTGTTTAGAGTGGCAGTTTGTGCCGTGGTACAGAAGGTAGTGTTTGAGGCTGGGGGAAGGGTTATACTGGATGGATGACTTGTGTGCAATGCATACGGGAAGTGCTGCACAGGAAAGACCGTGTATGTAGCACACATGTGCATTTTTTATGTGTTACGGATAGTGCCGAATACCGGAGTTCCTCAGGAAGGGATCTAGGCTGTGTCCTGGGCCTGTGTATGGTGCCTGTAGGCGCTGTGGATTGGGGTGCTTTATACATGTAGCGGTGTGTGCTGAAAGTGGTGCATACGAGATGATTCATGCGGTGTGCTGGGTAGGGACGGGGGCTGAAACGGTGCAGAGGAGGGGCCCGCGTCGTGATGTTGTGTGGAGCCATGCTGAGTGAGGTGGGTGGGGGGGGTGATCGTGCTAGGTGACTCGCGTGCGTTCACCGTGTAACCGGAGGTGCTGTATGGAGAAGGGGCCCTGAGGGGTGGGGGAGCAGGCTAGCGTACTGTGAGACACCGGGCGGGCGAAGGGGCTGCGTGGGCGGCGGGCTGCCAGTACGTGTGAGTGGAGCAGCCAGCCCGCTTCCTCACCCAAAGCCATGCCGGGCCACCCTCCCCGCCACCCTGCCTCCCGCCTCTTGCCTAGCCCTTGGACGCGCCCCCGGCGCGGCCGGGCCGCCCCACCTGGTAAAGGCGAAGTACATGAGGCTGACGATGGTGAAGCTGAGCAGGGTGATGGTATGCGGCCGGTAGAAGAAGTCAATGGTGATGTCCTCCACTTGCTGCTCGTTGATCATCCGGAAATGCATTTTGTAGTTCACATCATCCTTGCTTAGGGTCCGACTCCCCACGCAGGACGCCATGGCCCGCCTCCCCGTCCTGCCGCGGTGGCGGCGGCCCCAGCCCGCGGAGGCCGGGACCCTGGGGGTGACTAGCCACAGTCGGCTAATAGCCGGACGGCGAAGCCGGGTCTGGCGCCCAGCAAAGGCTGGGAGCGGAGGGAAGGACAGGAGCGAGAGGGCGGGGTCGCGGCGCCGCCACCGCGGCCTGGGGCAGGGGGCGCCGCCGGCCGTCCCCACGCTGTCATCCCGGCTGAGGCATCTCTACGCACTCGAGAAGCCTTCAGACTCCAAGTCCACAGGACTTCAAGGGAGTGGCGAGCCGGAGAAGGCTATCTGCTGCCCCTGGCTGACTCTTTTCCGCGCACGTAGCCCGCTGTCTCCCCACGCAACTCGGCACATGGTCTCGCCCACTCTGGCCGCAGCCCACGTGGGCCGGGGAGCGCGGCTGCGCTGGGCCGGGCAGGCTGAGGAGCCGGCGTGCGGCACTGCTGGATTGGGCGTGCGGCCCTGCGAGTCGGTCGGTCCCGGGGTCACCCGCTACGGGGCGCAGGCCTCGCCACAGGTAAAGCAGGAGCTGCCTCAGCGGGAGGATCGCGGTCCTGGCAGGAGTTCAGGTTCCGGCGCACCCGAGTCCAGACCGCGCCCCAAGGCCTCAAGGGCCTTTAGGTTTTCGCGGCCCAGTCGAAGGTGATTGGTTTTGTTTTGTGTTTTTTCCTGGCTGGCGTGAAAACTCAACCATGTTGACTAATTAGCGCGGTGTGAGAAGCCTCAGGAGGGGGCTCTGCCTTCCTGCGGAAGTTTGGGGGAACTGAAATGGGCTAAAATGGCCTAGGAAGTATTGAGAGGCCCTTTATTAGGAAGCTACCCCCATACCTCCCTTTCTTTCCTGATTTCATTTATAGCCTTTCTTAGGTAGAAATCTTGAACCCTATTTCAGTGCCTTTTTCTAGCGAAGCACTAGGCACTCATTGAGAACCGTATATATGAATTGTTAATAGACTTCAGAGTTTCTTTTAAGGGTTTTCTGTAATTTTCCTGATGAAAGGAACTTGTTAGAAGACTTCCGGTTACCACCTCACAGGGCTTATACACATCTGCTTATCCCCTATCCGCTTTTGCGTACTGTGTAAGCCAGTGAGTTAACTGTACTTGCCATTGATTTATTTCCATTCCGCAAGCATTAGAGCAGTACAAGGCTCTGGGAGAGTGGACAATAGTCCCTGGAAGGGTGGATCCAGGAATGAGACCCAGCCTTGCTCTCGTGAATGAACAATTAATCAATTGTTAAGATGTTTAGGCAGCAATGAAATAATGTGGAGAAGATAGTGCACTTGTAAATAAAAATGCAAGGATAAACATTAGTTGTATGCACAAAGATCTTTTAATGACGGGATGAAATTTGAAAGTGAATCTTCCTGATGTTTAAGGGGTATTGAGTGTGGAAAGGCTTCAGGATGAATTTGGGATTTCAGAAGTTTGAAGTAGGATGAAGTGCTTAGGCGTCAAAAAAATGTTAGAGCTGATAGGGGCCTTACGAATCATCGTATTGTACCCTTAGCCTTTTAAAAAAGCATTATTTGAAGAATGGTTATTGACCCCACACCCACCCCACATCATGGGCTAGACATTTTGTTAGACTGCTGCCAGAAACAGCCTTGTCAAGGTAGCACAACCGAGGTCTTCTGGCTTCCAATTTAGTGCCCTTATGACTACTGTGCAGAGAATGAATGTTGTAGGTTTGAGGGAAAACTTGGCACATTTGGAAGCCCATTTCCTACCAAAATCTGACAGAAACCACCTATCCCAGCAGGGTATTGTGAATACTTCTTTTCTAAAATCGTCGCAAAAATACTTATTTCTTTTCTAAAATCATCGCAAAATGGGCCGAGCGCAGTGGCTCACACCTGTAATCCTAGCACTTTGGGAAGCCGAGGTGGGTGGATCACGTGAGATCAGGAGTTCGAGGCCAGCCTGGCCAACATGGTGAAACCCCATCTCTATAAACATACAAAAAAGTAGCCAGGCGTAGTGGCGGGCACGGGTAATCCCAGCTACTCGGGAGGCTGAGGCAGCTGCCGAGAATCGAGAATCGCTTGAACCCGGGAGACAGAGGTTGCAGTGAGCCGAGATGGTGCCATTGCACTCCAGCCTGGGCGACAAGGGCGAAACTCCGTCTCAAAAATAAATAAATAAGTAATAATAATAAATAATTGCAGGATGAAAGGAGACTTTCACTTTCGTAAAATCTCTTTCAGCAAACTTCCCAAAACTACGCATCTCCAAAAGGAGATTAGACCCTCAAGTATTTGGTCTAATTTAAAGCATAAAACAAGCCGAATTCCACCATGTAGAAAAACAAAGTATAAAGTTGTAGGCCGCAATTAATTCAGCAGAATTCATTTGTATTTGGTTGTGTAATCAATAATAATGGCTAACATTTATTGAGCATTTCTTATATCCTGACTCTATCCTGTGTTTTATATGGATAATGTTATTTAATGTAAGATTATATGCATCAAATTTACCTTTCTTATTAGCTGGCTAAATATAAATCCCTTCATATTCCTGGAGTTTAACATAGCACTAGCCTTTCCTGATAAACATCTTTTTGAAAACTACTTTTTCAGTCAAAATATACAGGTATTAATTGCTGGTTGCTTATTTATTTCTGTTACTTGGTTTTGCTTGCTAGTTTTGACCTTTTCTTTTGGAAGGCTTTTTTCTTCTTTCCTACAGTGAAACAAAACTTGACAAAACTGGTTTTGTTCAATTCCCTTTGGAAGAACAGCTTTATCTGTGAAGTAATCAACAGTGTTCAGCCCTGAGAATGAAGCAAGAAACTGCTTTCACTGTTCTATATATCAATAATAATAATCTGATGATTCATTTAGGACACAGTAGATTTCTGTTTTTTCATTTTGGGACAAATTTATATACATAAAATATAAAATGCATTTGAATAATTCAGTGTTACTTTGATCAGCAATCTGCTGCAGAAACATCCTTCACACCAAATTTCAAGAACACTTAATTGCATCAGCTTATTCTCTTTAAATGATTAAATTAACAGATTAGTGAGGTCTGCTGTTATTTGAACATTTGTAGATTTTTGTTTTAAGCATTTTTCTTACACCAGTGATGTTGCATTGTTTTTAAATTGTAAAGTATATCTTTATTTTTCCACTCAGAAGTTCCTGTCTGTTGGTTTGTAACTGAGATTGCCTTGTTGTTGGATTTTCCTGTGCATAAGAAACATCTATTTTAGACTAACTATGTTTAAACACCTTTCATTTAGAAAAAAATAATTTACAGTTTATTTTTTTGTTGTTTGAATACTGTTTTAAACATTTAAGTAAATTAAGTTTCTCTTCTTTTGACGGTTATATCTTTCCTTTGTAGACTAAGAAAAATGGCTTTGTCAGCCCAACAGATACCCAGGTGGTTTAACTCAGCTAAGTTGAGGAGCCTCATTAATGCTGTACAACTCACAAAATGTTTTGCTAGACCAGGAAGAACATTGTTACATGGCTTTTCTGCTCAGCCTCAGATATCCTCTGACAATTGCTTTCTCCAGTGGGGATTTAAGACTTACAAGACTTCCTCCTTATGGAATAGTTCCCAGTCTACTAGCTCAAGTAGTCAAGAGAATAATTCTACCCAAAGCAGTCTGCTTCCTTCCATGAATGAACAGTCACAGAAGACACAAAAGATACCCAGCTTTGATTCTGAGCTGTTTCTAGAAGGTAATTCTGAACTTTCAGAAAAGTCTCCCTTTCTCTACTTTGGCCATTTGAACAAGCTACCTGTTTACATTCTGCTAGCCCATTTCAGGTAATATTTTGTATCAAGAAAGAAAAAGAATAATACCGGTTCTATTGATGAACTTGTATCATGCCTTTATTTTACTGGCTAAGAAAAAAAGTTCGTGGGCTAACGTGTAAGATTATTTTATAGCTACACATATAAAACATTTGCTTTCTAAATACTTTGTTGTTTAGATTCTTAAAACAAAATTATTCTAGTGGTAATTAGTTTTATTAGGGTATAATTATATCAAGTAAAATTCATCTTGTGGGATATATAGTTCTATGAATTTTGACATACGCATTTAGTGTCTAACAACTACTGCAATCAACAAATAAAACAGTTATATTACTCCAGAAAGTGCCCTCATGTCGCTTTTTAGTCAGTCCTCTCCTTCCTATGGGTCCTATTCTAGGAATATTTCACTGGTAATGAAATAATACAAGGTTAAGTAGAATATGAAGGAAAGAGAGCTGGGGAGAGGGCAGGGAGGAGATGCTGGCTATAAATGATGAGAAAGGCTAGTTAATGATTAGAGGCAAAAAACAGAACAAGAAATCACAGACCTGATTCCTTAGCTTAAGGTATTGTGTAGTTCTAAGTGTCTTCCATACTGCGTTTGATTTTAAAAAAACAGAAACAACTTCAGAATCAGCGCTGTACTAGAGAGAGTCACATCTCCTGTAGAGAGGACTACAGGTTGTAGAAACAATCATAGAAGCCCTCTTAAAGATGTATTTGAGGGTAACTTGAAGGGGAGGGCATTGGGTCAAAACAAAGACTTTCAGGATATAATTACTTTAATCCATGCAATTCAGACTGTTGGCATATGTGTACTTTAGGCCAAGTTAACAGGCTATGGTAAACTCAATCTCTTTCAAAATGTGCTTGAAAGTTAGGTAATCTTTAGCATTCTCACCTACTGATTAAGTGAAGGAAAGGCATTGTGTGCTTTGAAATTTACCAACAAATTTCTAATCTTGGAGGAACAGTAGTTAGTCTGTCTAAATAGTTGTAACCTTACCTCTTAAAAGGTGAAAAATTGGGGTCTTCTTGGATGTTTAATTCTAAAATCATCCCGAGATTTAACCATTGAAAGAAGCAAACAAGGGAAGAGCCGATCTTTGTAGAAATAGTTTTAAGTGTGCATATTAGAGCACTAATTTGTTTCTTTCTTTCAAAGAACTGGATGAATTGCCTCCATTGTCTCCAATGCAGCCAATTTCAGAGGAAGAGGCTATTCAGATTATTGCAGACCCTCCATTGCCACCAGCTTCATTCACACTTCGAGACTATGTGGATCATTCTGAGACTCTGCAGAAGTTAGTTCTTCTAGGTAAGTTTGACTAAACTACAAGTACTTTTTGTATGTACTCTTCATTACTTTTTTTACTTTTTTAAATTAACAATTTAATCTATACTAAGTAGTATACAAACATAAGCAAAAGTCAAATAGTATAAAAAGGCTTCTAGTGAGAAACTGTATTCCCTGCCTCATCCTTGCTGATCTTGCATCCTATTCCCCAGATGTATCTACTTAACTTGTATCATGGTTTCTGTTTGTGTTCAACCTCCTCATTTTAAAATAATTGTTTATAGTGCTGTTGTTTGATTCATCAGCTTTAGACATCATTTGATCTCTTGTATGTACACATCTACTTTTCCTGTATTCTTTTCAATTCTCCTAATATAAATTACAATTTTAGATCAATCAGTAGTTAAATTATGACTATAAATATTGCTATCTGCCCTAACAAGAAGTATGCTATCATTATTTACCTTCCTGTACAACTTTTCATTTTTCCGGCATTAATATTTGCCTTGTTCTTCATTTGATGAATTGTTTTGTTTGTTTGTTTCTGGGGTTAAACTTTTCCATACCTTCCAATAGCCACTCAGGACAGTTTTTCCCAGGTAACCCTATCAGATGATGTATTCCATTTCTCCAGAGTGGATTGTTCCCTGCTTGTCCCACTACCCTGACCTCCTTCCTGAAGCCACCGTCCTCCTGATTTGGACGGTTTCTCTCTAGGCCTACTCTATAGCTGTCTTCGCTTGTTGACCATTAGGTTGCACTTGGATCTGGATGGCTGAAGGGAACCATGGGATCTCCCTCCAAACTTTAATTTAGTCATCTTATTTTTCGTCTGGCATTTTATTACAAACTTTTGCTTTCCTCATTTTCTCTGGGTTTGGTACTTCTCATACTTGATTTTCCCAGATAATGAATCTTCTTTCTCCTGGTGCATTGAGAGGAACTGGATTTGGGGGAGGTTAGATTTCTCCACACCGAATCCCCCAGTTTTTAGTCTGCACCTCATCTCTAATCTCTCAGATTTCTAGGGACTCCAATTTAGGAGACTTTGGAGTTTTTCGTGGTACTGATCACTTACCACTTGCCAGATTCTCATTTGCAAGCATTTCAGTGTCGTCTTTCTCCTCTCTGATAAGGCTGTTGCCATGCCTTCATCTGTTTTCAGATATGTGGGGATATAATCTCGTTTCCTCAAAGAAGGATCTTATTTTTTGTTTCTCATTCCTTATATTTTTGGGAGGTGATTTTTAACAGGAGAGGAAAAAGAAAAACCTTTGCTCTGTTAGAAACTTTGGGAGTCATCCTTGAATTTTTTTTTTTTTTTTCAGATGGAGTCTCACTGTGTCTCCCAGGCTGGAGTGCAGTGGCGCCATCTCAGCTCACTGCAACCTGCCTCCCAGGTTCAAGCGATTCTCCCACCTCAGCCTCCCTAGTAGCTGGGATTACAGGCATGTGCCACCATGCCTGGCTATTTTTTTATTTTTAGTAGAGACGAGGTTTCACCCTATTGGCCAGGCTGATCTTGAACTCTTGGCCCCAAGCAATCTGCCTGCCTGGGCCTCCCAAAGTGCTGAGATTATAGGCATGAGCCACTGCACTCAGCCTATCCTTGATTCTTATTGCTTTTGTCCCCTCCCTCTTTACATCTAATTTAACACCTTATCCTATGGATGCTACCCTCTTTATTTCTTTCAAATCCGTCCACTTCTGTCATCCTACAGTCACTACCTTGTTTAGGTCCTCATTTGTCACTGAGTGGCTGCAGGAGCCTCCTATCTTGATAGTCTTCTCCTCAGCAGTATTGGCTCTGATATCTTTACAGTGTTAGTGTTCTTTCTGAAATGCAGATCTAAGTCAGTGACCTACTTAAAATCCTTCAAAACCTTCCTATGGCATCAAAGCTTGCCCTGATTTGGCTTCTGCTTACCTGTTCAGCTCATGGCTTGCCACTTCCCTCCTTTGTTTAGCCAACTCCAACAACTGGAGAACATCACTGAAGTCCAAGTAACTTCTAAAGTGTCTTCTTGACCCTGCAGACAGAGTGACCCTCTTCAGGCTCTCATTTCACTTCCTGCTTACTTTGATCCTAGCACTCATGACACTCCATTATAATTGTATATTCATCACTCTGTGCCCAGTTACCCAAATGTTACCTGTATGTTTAGAATGGCCTTTGTTCTCAAGAAGCTTCAAGTCCTCAGAAACATCTAAATATTAATGCAAGGATGAAGGGCAAAGTGATAAGTCCCACATGAGAGATGCAAATAAAGTGTTCTGTGAATCAGCCTAAGTGTCCATCAGTGGATGAATGGTTAAAGAAAATGTGGTATATTTATACATTGGAGTACTAGTCAGCTTTGAAAAAGGAGATCCTGTTATTTGCAACAACATGGATGAATCTGGAGGATGCTATGCTAAGTGAAATAAGCACAGAATGACTAATGCTACATGATCTCACTTATATATGAAACCTAAAAAAGTTGAACTCTTAGGAGCAGAGGGAGCCAGGGAGTGGGGGTGGGGAGGAATGGGGAGTTGTTGGGCAAAGGGTACAAAGTTTCAATTAAACAGGTGGCATAAGTTCTGGAGATCTATTGTCCAGCATGATGATGGTAGTTAATAATAATGTATACTTGAAAATTCTTAAGAGAGTAGATTTTAAGTGTTCTCACCACAAAAAAAAATGATGAGTATGTGAGGTAATGAATATGTTAATTAGTTTGATTTAATCATTCCATTATGTATTCAGATGTCAAAACATGTTGTACTCCATAAACATATAATTTAAAAAATGTACATTCAGAGGTAGGAAAAGGATGACGTCTGCTGTGAGGACGTCACCTTTCCTCTCGAAACAGCTTTCCCTGTCTTATGGCAGGTGCTATGGGTAATACAAGATAAACTAAGACACAGTCCCTGTCTTATCTTTTTTTTTTGACACAGGGTCTTGCTCTGTCTCCCAGGCTGGAGTGCAGTGACACGGTCTTGGCTCATTGCAGCCTTGACCTCCTGGGCTCAAGTGATCCTCCCACTCAGCCCCCCAAGTAGCTGGGACTTTAGGCACATGCCATCCCAGCTAATTTTTTTTTCTTTTGTAGAAGGGGGTGTCACTATGTTGCCCAGGCTGGTCTCAAACTCTTGGGCTCAAGCTCTCCTCCCACCTCGGCTTTCCAAAGTGCTGGGATAACAGGCATGAGCCACCATGCCTGGCCCAGTCCTTACCTTTAAATAATTTACAGTATACATACAGGTTTGGAATATGTTTCAGCCATTCCTTTACCTGTATGCTGATACTTCAACAGCATGTGTTAGAAATAACTTAAATAATAGTAACTTAAGGGAGACTTATTTGCTTGGTCAGACAGTATTTTTGAGTACTCAAGTCCTAGTTGCTTCTCTGTTTGCTTCTGAGACCCATTTTCTGCCTGATCTGTGTCCCAGGAGGCCAAACCCCTATGCACCAGGGTTCCTATGCCAGCTGGCTTCTTGGCAGCTTCAGCCAGCGGGAGGCACCTATAGGACAGAAGGTAGAAGAGCCAGGTGGGGATATTTTTCCCATGTTCCTTCCTTTCTTTGGGTCCTGTACCTGCCTCGCTCCATGACAACAGCTCTCTTGAGCAGCCCTTCCTTAATAGCCTGTAGTCTCTCTGTGCCTTGGTAACATTTTGCCTCCTTGTCTCTTTAATGTTGGGAAGGTTCTTGTTTGTTCTCTTAAGGCTGCTCACACCGCTGTATAGAGTCCCTTCATTAAAGTCCTTGTCATTTGTGCTTTCTAGGGCACGTTGTATAGCCTGCTAGACCCTGATTGATGTACTAAATACGTGTAACCATAACTGAATACAATGGTAATATTCGTAATTACTGAACTGATGAGGTAAAGCCCAACTAGACTGGTCACCTAGAGGTTAGAATCGTTTACTATTCTTTTTTTATAACCCCAGTGCCTAACAGAAGTGCCTGGTCCGTAGTGGGCATTCAGGGACTATTTTTTCAAGTTAATGAAATGAAGTGAGCCCAAGTTATTTGCATTGAGAGCAGTGTGCATTCCTGATGAGATTCTGCTCTCCTACTGCTGCTAAAAAAGCAGCTTTTCAGGATTTCTGTTCGAGCACAGTCAGGGTGTGACAGCTCATGCTGAGCAAGGCACTTCAGTTCATGTCAGCTGTAATATTGAGTTAAATGTGAAGTCTGAACCCTTTATGTTATTTTTAAAGCATCTGTTCTCCCGTTTATCACAGATTTTTGGAACCGGTTTTCATCTTATTTATTTGTCCATCTAATAATTGGATTTATTTTTCTACTAATATTTAAATTACAAAAGAATTACATCTGGTTGTCAAAAGTGCAGATATTATAAGAGAAGGACCTCTTACCCTCTCTTCATCCCCAGTTCCACTTCTCAAAAGTAACCACTATTACCAATTCGTGGAAAAGCTTTCCAGACCTTTTTCTACACATAGGTTTTATACTTTTCTGTAAACTTAATTTTTTTTAAATTTTATGTTTTTCTAGTAGAGTTAGTATATATTTAGATTCTTTATCTAGAATTAATTTCATATAAGATATAAAGAGAATGTTTTTTTTCAAAAGTATAGCTAGTGGTCCCATATATTTTAACAAATTGTCTATCTATTTGATCTGAAATGCATATTGTTGTATAATAACATTTTCTAGTTCATTCTGGATCTTCATTCTGTGAGTGGGTGTATTAGGCTGTTTTCACACTGCTGATAAAGACATACCTGAGACTGGGCAATTTACAAAAGGAAGAGGTTTAATGCACTTACAGTTCCATGTGGCTGGGGAGGCCTCACAATTATGGCGGAAGGTGAAAGGCACGTCTCATGTGGCAGCAGCCAAGAGAAGGGAGCTTGTGCCGGGAAACCCCCCTGTTTAAAACCATCAGGTCTTGTGAGACTTACTCAGTATCACACAACAGCACAGCAAAGACCTCTCCCCATGATTCAGTTACCTCCCACCAGGTCCCTCCCACACCACATGGGAATTCAAGATGAGATTTGGGTGGGGACACAGCCTAACCATATCATTGTGTTTATGT
Source organism: Macaca thibetana thibetana (assembly GCF_024542745.1). Classification (NCBI taxonomy): domain Eukaryota; kingdom Metazoa; phylum Chordata; class Mammalia; order Primates; family Cercopithecidae; genus Macaca; species Macaca thibetana. Next base: position 48,867,954 of record NC_065585.1, read on the forward strand.
GTATTTAATCCATTTCACTGTTCATGGGCATCTTTTATCAATACCTGTTTAATATCAAGAAATTTGGATTTATAATCATATTTGGTTCTAATATTTGGAGTTATAATGAATATGATGATTTTTTTTTTTAATTGTGGATGCCATTAAGAAGTTTTAAATGTGGAGGTTTAAGGTTGTATATTTTCTGCTTTGTTGTATACTTGAAGGGCTATGTGTTCACTTGTTCTCAAACATTTCTTGAGTTTCTTCAAGGGACTTGTCTCTGTGCTAAAGACCTAGAGATTACAATGATGAGTAAGGCACAGGGTCATTTTTATTCCCCCTATGATGGGAATCATAAACATATTTTTAAAATAATGCTTATAACTAAGGAAATAATAAAATCTTCAGAGACAGTAACATTTTATTCATATTGTTTGTTACCCTGCAGAATTACCAGTTACTACGGGGTTCGTTAGGGACTGACAAACATTCTGAAACAATATTCAAGAAACCTTAGACAAAGATGATGACCCTACTCCAGTATGACTTAGTGAATTTGTTTTGGGGGGAAATGTAGCACTAAATGCTCTATTTTCCTCTGTACTTGATTTTTAAAATAAATACTATGTTGTTTCTGCAACCAACTTAGTTTAAAAATATTTAGAAGTTTCTATTGATCTATCTCAGTGTTCCTTTGGATAGGTATTGATCTCCATCAGTAATTTCTTGTGCTTATGTATATGAGTTTAACAGGTAAACTAAGAAGTCATCTTCAAACAGTATTTATAATTTATTATAGGAGTGGATTTGTCCAAGATAGAAAAACATACAGAAGCAGCAAACCTCCTTCTGAGACTGGATTTTGAAAAAGACATTAAGCAGATGCTCCTGTTTCTTAAAGACGTGGGTATAGAGGATAACCAACTGGGAGCATTCCTGACAAAAAATCATGCAATTTTCTCTGAAGACCTTGAAAATCTGAAGATCAGGTAGGACTTTTAAAAGGATTATCGGCCAGGTGCAGTGGCTCAAGCCTGTAATCTCAGCACTTTGGGAGGCCGAGACGGGCAGATCACGAGGTCAGGAGATCGAGACCATCCTGGCTAACACGGTGAAACCCCATCTGTAGTAAAACATACAAAAAACTAGCTGGGTGAGGTGGCGGGCGCCTGTAGTCCCAGCTGCTTGGGAGGCTGAGGCAGGAGAATGGCGTAAACCCAGGAGGTGGAGCTTGTGAGCCGAGATCGCGCCACTGCACTCCAGCCTAGGCCACAAAGTGAGACTCGGTCTCAAAAAAAAAAAAAAAAAAAAAGATTATCATATAACCCAAGAAGTGGTTATGAAGGAAATATATGTGGAAGTTATTCTGTAAGTCTCTGCTGCACAAGAGTCTACGAAGATAATGAACATGAAAGTTATTTTTTTGTTATAGACCTTTTTTGATCTAAATTAAGTATTTACAACAGTTCTTTTATTCAACTACCTATTATTATTATTATTATTATTATTTGAGATGGAGTCTCGCCCTGTTGCCCAGGCTGGAGTTCAGTGGCAAAATTTTGGCTCACTGTAACCTCCGCCTCCCGGGTTCAAGTGATTCTCCTGCCTCAGCCTCCCAAGTATCTGGGTGATTATGGGTAGCCACCAGGCCTGGCTAATTTTTGTATTTTTAGTAGAGATGGGGTTTCACCATGTTGGCCAGGCTGGTCTTGAACTCCTGACCTCAAGTGATCTGCCCATCTTGGCCTCCAAAGTGCTGGAATTTTACAGGCATGAGCCACCCTGCCCAGCCCCATTATTATTTTTATGTTTTCAACTTATTACTGAGTCAGTAATTAACTCTTTCTCTTTAGAAACTGGAATAAGTTTTTTTCTTAAAAAAATAAAATCATCAACAAATAGCTAACTTATCTGAGAGTACGCTTAAAGATAAGATCTTTTGTAGTTTTTTTGTCTGGCCAATTTTTGTTGTTAGATGTTTGATATTGTCGTGGCAAATTACTATGTAATTTGCTTAATCATTTCCATAAGTTGGCTATTTTGGTTGTTCCTTGTTTTCTTCTTTAAAGAGCACTTTTATAAACATCTCTGTACTTCATTCAACATTCAAAGAATTACTGAATTTGTGAAAATAAATACAGTGAGATATTGATCCATGAGGTAAGAATCTTGCTAGGCATTGGGAATACCACAGAGAACAAAACCCCTGTCCCTAAGTTAACATTTTGAATTCATCATCACCCCCACCTGTCACCCAAGCCAGTCTGTATTCCCAGATTCACTGAATACCCTTTTGCCCAACTCAGAAATATTGGTATTAATTTGCTTTCTCTTCTTTTATCATCTACATCTAATAAATCATGAAAGCCCATCAGTTCTTCCTTTCTTATAGCTCAAATCAGTCATGACATTTCTCTGAATCTTTGCTTTGACTGTTTTGCCTCAGTTCCCCATCATACCACACCAAGACTACTGCAACAGTCTCCTAATTGGTCTGCCTCTAGTCTTGACCCTCCAGACTGTTCTCCACACTGATGTTGATTCTCACTACATTTCAGAGGGCTTTGCAGTTCCTTAAACCATCATAGTCTAATGTCTTTTCTCGGAATTAGGAAAAAAAACACGAAACAAAAACCGCATTTATTAAATTGAACATTTGAGCCCTTCTATATGCGAGACACTGGCCTAAACTTTAGACATCAGAGAGTCTTTCCCTTCATGAGAGTGATATTCTGGTGTAATATAGATAGGCTATCACAATACAGAGGGGAGAGAGAATGATTCTAAGAAACTAATCTGACATATCCAGCTCTAGTCTTCCTGGCTGTCAGGAACACTAATTCCCTCTGCAGTCAAAAACCAGCCTTTTTGCTCAAGATTTATTCCAAGAAAGCATGAATACCAGGAGGGTAGGGATCATTTCCCAGGCTGCACTGTTATTGTTAATAGCCCCTTTGTACATGGGAGTCGCAGAGAGGTTAAATAATTTGCCCAAGATTACACACCGTTAGTATAAGTAGCAGAGTAAGTGGTTTCAACTCCAGTTAATCAAACTCCAGGGTTCTGACTACTACATACTGTCTCTGCATTTAATTCTTTGAAGGAAACTTAAGCTTAGTAGCTTAAGTTACTTGCTTAAGCCATACATGCTTCTAACAACTGAGGAATATTCTCACATAGGTAGCATAGTCCATTGATTCCTAATCATAGTCCATTGATTCCTAAGTTTTTTTCTTAAAAAAATAAAATCTGGCTAAACCTGGCTGGCTATCAAATTAAGCTGTAGAACGTTTATAAAAATTACTTAGAATTTTGTAATACGTCATGCAACCACATATATTCAAAAGAGTATACAGTAAAAAAAATACTGAATAGGCACAGGTGTGAGAACCTTTATTTAAATGAACTTTGTTACTGGTTCTGATGTATGCAGCAGTCTTATTTCTATAACAGTTGATTTCATGTACTTATTTTTTCAATAAAAAATTGTGTTTAAAAGATCCTTGTAGAATTTTCAAATGAATAATTGGCATTTTAATTATTTAAATACTCTTTTTTTTTGGTTGGGTGGGCATTATATCTTAATTTTTTATTGGAAAAATCATTACAATGTAGACAATAGTTTTGATAATTTTTTAATCAAATGCCAAACCTTGCTGCCAAAAAAACAACAAGTAATACCTCCTTTTCTCCTACTTTGTCCCTTGGCCTTCCAGGACCCACCTATGGATACAGCTGCTGTTATCAGGATTTTTTGTTCAACCTTCTAGGAATGTTCTATAAAGCATATATCTGTGTATACACACATGAATACAAATACATAACAATTGGTAGCATTTATACATACTATTCTGTATCCCACTATCTTAACTATATCTCGGAGATTATTTTTTCTTGGTGCTGCCTATTCTTTTTAACTCTAGTACAGTCCATGCTGCAGATCTCCCTAGTACCTGTTGATAAGCATGGAGTATGTTTCCAGTCCACTGTTAGGACAAGGCTGCAGTGACTGACTTTGTATACTTCTGAAAAATCACACATATTGGTGTGTCTCTGTAGGACATATTTCTAAAAGTGGAAATGCTAGGTCAAAGGGTATGTTCATCTGTAACTTCAGTAGATATTGCCAAATTATCCTTCAAAGGGGTTGTTTTCCAGTTTATACTCTCCCCAACAGTGTACAGAAGTGCCAGCTTCCCTGTTATCCTCACAAATACAGTGCTATCACACTTTGCTTTCAGTTCATTGTATAGATAAAAAGAATACTTTATTTGTTGGTTTGGAGCATCAAATGTTGAAACATGGAATGTTGTTTGGAGCATCTTTTCATATGTTGAATTTCTGTCTACATTTCCTTTTCTGTAATATATCCTTTGCTATTTTTTAACCAGGCTTTTTTCCTTTTTGGTAAACGTTCTTTTATATATTAAGAAAATTAGTTCTGTATCTGAGACATGTTGCAGATATTTTTCCTAGATTGTCACTTGTCTTTTGACTTCATTTATAGTGGGGTGTTTTTGTTGTGTTTTGTTTTATTTTGCCATGCACTTAAAATTTTTATATACTTAAATTTATAAATATTTTAACTATTTTTAAAGGAGTAATAGTCATGTGATTATAAAGTAATATAAGTTTTGGTATATAGTATGAAAATACCATAGGCTTTAGATGTAGGCATGCCTGAGTTCACATCTTAGTTTTGTCAGTAATTAGGTGATGATCTCAGACAAGTTATTTAACTTCCCTGAATCCATGTTTCCTCAAGTGTAATGAGGAAAATTTACCTGGCTCACAAGTTTTTTTGTTTTTCTGGTTAGAATTAAACAAAATAATATCCTGATATATTTTAGACATTTAGTAAAACTATCTTTTACTATGTTCTTAGATTTTTTAAAAAATAATGTTATTTTATAGTCAAGCTTTCTATATTTTACTAACTTACATAGTTTAATTTTCAAAAACTTAGCAGGAAAATATCTAAGTTAACAAAATACATATTGAAAGACCGTAGTAAAAAATTATTTATGAAAATACATATTCAGGCCAGGCATGGTCACTCAAGTGTAATCCCAGCACTTTGGGAAGCCGAGGTGGGCGGATCACTTGAAGTTAGGAGTTCGAGACTAGCCTGGTCAAGATGGTGAAACCCCGTCTCTACTAAAAATACAAAAATTAGCTGGGTCTACTGGTGCATGCCTGTAATCCCAGCTACTTGGGAGGCTGAAGCAAGAGAGTCACTTGAACCTGGGAGGCGGAGGTTGCATTGAGCCAAGATCATGCCACTGCACTCCAGCCTGGGCAACAGAGCGAGACTCTTCCTGAAAGGAAAAGAATAGAAGAGGGGAAGGGAGGGGCTCAGTAAATATACTAACCTAAAAAATGCTTCTCTCAGTTGTAACCATTATTTCCTTAATTTTCTTAATTTGTGTTATTTTCTTAATTTGTGTTTTTCTGTTCTTATCCCCCCAAAAAAATAACAAAAAAACTTAAGCAGAAGCTATTTCATTCTTTCTTACCAAGTAATAAACCAGATTAATTGAAAAGAGAATCTAAAGGTTGGTGCAAAAGTAATCATGTTTTTGCTATTGAAAGTAATGGCAAAAACCACAACTAATACCTATTAGTGGATTTCAGAATTATTTTCTGTTTTTAAGTGTAAATGGAAACCATCTAGAGTTGGGTGAATGCTTGTTTTAAACATGTTTTTGCCATTTTTGCCATTGTTACAGAATGCTTTTATTTAGTTAGTAATTTAGGATGTGGGAGCCTTTTTAAAAATAGCTGTTATTTTGGAAAGCAGCATGAGACTGTGTCTCAAAAAAAAAAAGAATGTAAATGTTTATCACATGCGTATGTATTTATGTTTCTCTAGGGTGGCTTATCTGCTTTCAAAAAATTTCAGTAAAGCAGATGTTGCACAGATGGTCAGAAAAGCACCATTTTTGCTGAACTTTTCAGTGGAAAGACTGGATAACAGATTGGGATTTTTTCAGAAAGAACTTGAACTTAGTGTGAAAAAGGTAAAGAAAAGGAGAGAATTTGTTTATTTCTATGTCTGGTACATTTTAGTAGCTGATAAATCTCATGTTCCTAACAGATGCCCAGCCCATGTGAATCATATACATTTCTGGTATTTTTTGTACAAAAATGAATTATCCTGCTAGTTTAAACATAGAGCTACATCATTTTATAATACTTAATCAAACTGGTTCCTTCAGTTTTTGTTTTCTTTTTTTCCAAACAGTACTAACATTATATATTCCTGGGGTTCCTATCATTTTTCTGACTGGGTCATATTTTAAGTTTTAACTTTGTGTCTTATTAATGCCTTAATTCTCCAAACTAGTTAAAGATGCACATATAGTAATACTAGATTGTTTTGTTTGCAACCACAGACTAGAGATCTGGTAGTTCGTCTCCCAAGGCTGCTAACTGGAAGTCTGGAACCCGTGAAAGAAAATATGAAGGTAGGACAACTTTAGGCTTTTGAGAAATCAGTTTCTTTAAGTGTTAAAATCCTCTGAAGAGAATAGATTTTGCTGTCATCTAAAAGAAAACTAGACTTTAAAATAAGTTATTTCTAAAAAGAGAAATAGGAAATTATCTTTAACAAATGTCTAGCAAGCAGTTTGTTTCAGTTAATATTTTCATGTTGACCAGGTATTAACATGAGTAAATCACCTTGCAGACATTGATACCCACAATCCTAAAGCAATAGATAGGGATATAAGTGGTACCCTGAAACTGTTTCTGTTGCCCATTGTGGGAGTCTGATGTCTTTGTTACCTGGGCAGTGTTACCAGTCTACGAAACTACTCCTGTTGGCCAGCATGACAGTCTGTGTATGTCTCAGGGAGTTTTGGAGGCTGGATCCAAAAGACTTCTGTGAAAAGAGTAACAGATAACACATTGCTCTCCTTTGCACCTGTCCCAATTGCCAACTCTCATTCTATCACAGAATGTACCAGACACTCTTTACTGCCCTTCCTGCAAGAGAATAACATGAAGCCAAGAGCAGTTGACTAGTTAGTATATAAAGCTGTAGTAGTATTTGAAATATTATGTAAGGGCTGTTTTCTGAGGTGAACAGTTCAGTCATTAAGTAAATCTTTATTGAGCTCCTGCCCAAGCGCCATGCTGGGGAGACAGCTCCTCCTCCCAAGGAGCTTACAGTCTAGTGGTGGATTAAATCCAGAGTGATGGGGGCAGTTACTTGGTGGGCGCACACAGGACACTATGGAAGCAAGTAGAGGACCTGGCCCATGTTTGGTTGTTTAGTTCCTTATCTCTGCTTGGAATGTTGACATGTCATTTTTCAGACAACATATATGTCGGTGTGCTTGGGAGCAAAAGCTCAAAAAGCATTTTGATGATCCTGCTGCTGAAGGATCTGTTTGGTGTTGCCTCTGACCTGCAGCCCTCCCATGTCACTCATTCTCTCTCATAATTATGGTTGCCCCTTTGGTGATCTTCATGACGATCACTGTGTAGCTCTTTCTCAGCAGAGGGGTTTGAAATTCCGGTGACCCCAGGAGCCGGAAGCTGTAATTCCCTGAAGGCACTGGCATAGCTGTCTCCAAATTTTAAAATGTTATTTTAAGTTTAGAAGAATCATGGCCAGGCGCGGTGGCTCAGGCCCGTAACCCTAGCGTGGGAGGCCGAGGTGGGCAGATCACTTGAAGTCAAGAGTTTGAGACTAGCCTATCTAACATGGTGAAACCTCATCTCTACTAAAAATACAAAAATTAGCCAGGCGTGGTGATGGGCACCTGTAATCCTAGCTACTTAGAAGTCTGAGGCAGGAGAATCACTTGAATCCAAGAAACGGAGGTTGCAGTAAGCTGAGATCGTGTTACTGCACTCCAGCCTGGATGACAGAGCGAGACGCAGTCTCAAAAAAAGAATCTTGTCCAGATGCGGTGGCTCATGCCTGTAAGCACTTCGGGAGGCCAAGGCGGGTAGATCACTTGAGGTCAGGAGGTCACGATCAGCCTGGCCAACCTGGTGAAACCCTGGCTCTACTAAAAATACAAGAACTAGTCAGGTGTGGTGGCATTCCTCTGTAGTTCCAGTTACTTGGGAGACTGAGGCAGGAGATTGTGCCACTGCACTGAAGCCTGGGCAACAGAACGAACTCTATCTCAAAAACAAAAAGAATCAGCGCAGCCTTGCCATGGTACCAAAATAACTATTTCTACTTATTCATAGCAAATTTACTTTCGTTTAGGTTTACCGTCTTGAACTTGGTTTTAAACATAACGAAATTCAACATATGATCACCAGAATCCCGAAGATGTTAACTGCAAATAAAAGGAAACTTACCGAGACATTTGATTTTGTGCACAATGTGATGAGCATTCCCCACCACATCATTGTCAAGTTCCCACAGGTAATGCCACTCACAGCTCTCTCTGTAAGCGCTGCCATTGCGCTTCATTCAGAGCTGCTGTCCAGCTGCATGGTTCTGTACACTGGGAAGAGTTTACAACTTTCAGGGCACAAATGTACATTTCCTGAGGAGAAATCAGTGATTAGTCTGTTTCCCTGGAGTTTCTACCTAGTCCTAGTTCTGTTTGTTGGAATCAGGCAGAACAAATCGAATGTAGTCTCTCTCATGTTTTTCTCCACTTAACTTTCAAATAGATCACTTCCCTTAAAGGTCTTTTCACTGCTACATGTACTTTTTAGTCACAGTTTATTTAAATCCATGAATCAATGAGCCATATTGTAATGATCCCCATCCCAATATAAAAGTGTTCCAGTTTGCCATAATGTCCAAGCCGTAATTATATTTTCTAAGCTAATCAAACTCTTGTATTCTTTACCTAGTGAGTGATATTATCTGCTGTTCGCAAGAATATTGATCTTGAATATTACTCTTTAAAAGCAGAAACTTTGTCTGATTTATACACTGCCAAATCCCCAGTGCCTAGAACTACACCTGGCACTAAGGGAGGCGCACAATTAATATTTGATGAACAAATGAATGATTGGATTTTATCAAAGTAATCCTTTTTTCCTATTTCCTATGCAAATAGCCACTCAGTATTTATTGGATAAATGACAAACTGAATTTTTATTTAAGTGATCCTTCTACTCCATTTGCTAGAACACGTGTGTTCCTGTTTTTGAAAAAAGATGGGTAAAACAAATATTACCTTAATACAGCTCTCAGAACTAGACTGCATTAGGTCCAGTTCCTTCACATACAGCTATATTTATTTGCCTATTATACTTCACAAGGAATGGGTCTCTAATATAGGATTTTCCTATTTTACCAAACATAAATATACTCATTATAGAAGTGTTAGAAGCCTACAATTTTGTGAATTTGACTCATGGAGTAATTGTAAAATAATCTTCAACAAAAAAGCAATGACAGTTTGTTTTTCCCTGGGTTGGTGGGTAATTCAGGGACCATAAATGATGGTAAGAATATATGATATTGTCCCCTCCTAACCTTCGTGGTCTGTCATTTTTCCAGTATATCACTGAGCATCCATCAGTGCTAGACACTGGGCACTGAGGATACAAAAGTCAAGCAGACATGGTCTCTGTTCTTGTGGAACTTATAATCGAGTGTGGAAGACAGGTTTTAAAATAGAATTGCTTTGGTCGGGCGCTGTGGCTCACGCCTGTAAACCCAGCACTTTGGGAGGCCAAGTTGGGCAGATCACAAGGTCAGGAGTTTGAGACCATCCTGCCTAACACATGAAACCCCGTCTCTACTAAAAATACAAAAAAAAAAAAAAAAAAAAAAAATTAGCCAGGCGTAGTGGCGGGCGCCTGTAGTCCTAGCTACTGAGGAAGCTGAGGCAGGAGAATGGCATGAACCCGAGAGGCAGAGCTTGCAGTGAGCCGAGATCATGCCACTGCACTCCAGCCTGGGCGACAGAGCAAAACTCCATCTCAAAAAATTAATTAATTAATTAAATAAAATAAAATTGCTTTATATGATGGTAAAGAGTCCTAATCCGAGCTCCTACAGTGTGATTTAGAAGTGGTAGGAGAATTATAGAAGTAATAACAGCAATTGAGTACTTACTGTGTGCCAGCTCTATCTTTATTGCTTTATTTGTATTAACACAGTTAATTCTCACAACAACCATGTGAGGTAGATGTTATTATTACCCCTATTTTACACATAAAGAACTTAAGCTTAAAGAGATTTAAGTAACCTGTCCAAGGTTACCCAAGTAACAAGGTTGGGGCACAACCACGATTAGAACTCCAGCAGTCCAGTTTAAAAACTGGACTTTTACAAGCCTTTTACTATGATCTGCTAGAAGTGACATTTGAATTGTCTGTAGAAGAGTGAGTGGTGTTTGAAAGATGGAGAGGAGCTTTCCAAATAGAAGAAATTATAAGCTGACCAGATGTATCAAAATCACTTAAAAACACAGATTTTTAGGCACCCCAAACCCTTGCTTCTGAGAAGCTCTATTGTAGAATTGTGGCTTCCAAATTGGGATTCTCAGATTCCTAGAGTCTGGGTGGAATTATTGGGGGAAAAAGAACAGAAAAATAAAAAGCTTATTAATGAAAAAATACATTAACAGTAAGGCTGTGAACGGGCTGATCTAGACTTTAAATTTTTGGCTGGTGTTTAAATCTCAGTGGCGTGGAACTAATTTTCTCATGCAGATAATATTCCTGGTTGGCAGATCTGACTTAGCGTTAATTAAAAATGGGGAAAGAAGTAATTTAGTCATTTCAAAGAAGAGATCGTGGAAGGTAGAGGATAACAAAAGCAGTTTTAGGGTAATGAATGTGAAGAAATCACTAGGCTAAAGAGGTTATATTCAATATCCCCCAAAACCTTGGCTCTCCCCTTCCTCTGTGATTTTCTGTGAAGGCAAAGCTGAAGTCCACCTTAGGATAAGAGGGAACCAATAATTCTCAGGCTAGGGGCACTTTTTTTTTTTTAACTCCAAAGAATTTAATATGTCATTAATGGGATGAAATTTTTGTGCCGATGGCAAAGTAGCCCCTGGTGGCCAACAACCCTCCTCCTGCACCACCACACTCATAAAAAAAGAAGGGAGAAACACTTCAATCTGAGCAGTAACTTTTGGACTTGAAAGAGTACACAACTCTCTAATGATGGAGTAACTTTGGACCACTGGAGAAGTAAACATAATATCTACTCATAAGCTAAATAAATGCTTTGAAGTGTTATTATATTTAGGAAATTAATAATAGTTTGGGAGCACCAGAACCGTTTGTGGTTTTGTCTGTATGCTGGGTGATAGTTGTTTTTTGGTTTTTGGTTTTTGGTTTTTTGGGTTTTTTGAGACCGAGTCTGGCTCTGTTGCCAGGCTGGAGTGCAGTGGCATGATCTCAGCTCACTGCCACCTCCGCCTCCTGGGTTCAAGCGATTCTCCTGCCTCAGCCTCCCGAGTAGATGGGACTACAGGCGCCCGCCACCATGCCCAGCTAATTTTTGGATTTTTAGTAGAGATGAGGTTTCACCATGTTGGCCAGGATGGTCTCAAACTCTTGACCTCGTGATCCGCCCACCTTGGCCTCCAAAGTGCTGGGATTACAGGTGTGAGCCACCGTGCCCGGCTGGGTGATAGTTTTTTAAGCCAAGAATCACTGCATTGGAGTCATACTTTAAAAAAAAAATATGTGTGTGTGTGTATATATATATATATATATATATATGTGTGTGTGTATATATATATATAAAACATCTTACATCTTCATTATCCATAATATTGTGATCATGGGAATTTAATGATCAGAACAAGGGCAGAATAGCAGAGACTGCAAAGAGAGATGTTCTGTTCCAAAAGCAAGCCAATCCCATGTTGAGGTAGCACCCTGTACTTTTTTTAGTCACTCTTCTCATAGTACTTTGGTTTTCAACAATTGTTTTTCATAGTGTCCTTTCCAACTGATCTGTTACTGTTTTCACTTGAATGTAGGGAAAGAGGCCTAGGGGTTGTGTATCATGTCCTGTGTTCACATTGTGTCTGTAACAGCCAAGAGGAGAGCTTGAAGCAGGCATAATATTGAAAGGGCTTCCTCTGAGCCTCGCTAGGGGGCCTCACAGATCTCTCAGGCTTCAGGGCTGTAGCTCAAGTCTGGCCAGATCTCCCATTTCTCTCTTCTTTCTGCAGTCGGCTGTAGAGCCTTGCCTGCTTCTGACTCCTTTCTAAAGTTGCTTCTCACTGTAGTTTTTAGGAGTTTTAGTTTGAGGCAGGTAAGACATACTTTCCCAGTTGCTCTCGCAGAGGTCAGATTCATTTCATTTTGATTCTAGTTAAGGGGAGGTGTGGGAATTTAAAAAAAGAGAGAGAGAGGTGTTACAGATTATGAAATCTTATCCTTTTTTTTACAATAACATCCTGATGTCTAACGTTGGTTCTCAAACTTGGTAAATATCAGAATCATCTAGAGGGCTTGTTAAGACAGATTTCTGGGTCCTGCTCTCAGAGTTGCTGATTAAGTAGTTTTGGGGTGAGGCTTGAAGATTTGCCCCTTTTTTTTTTTTTTTTTTTTTTTTGAGACGGAGTCTTACTCTGTTGCCCAGGCTGGAGGTGGTGGCAGGATCTCGGCTCACTGCAACCTCTGTCTCCTGGGTTCAACCAATTCTCCTGCCTCAACCTCCCGAGTAGCTGGGATTATAGGCATGTGCCACCATGCCCAGCTAATTTTTGTATTTTTAGTAGAGATAGGGTTTTGCCATGTTGGCCAGGCTTGTCTTGAACTCCTGACCTCAGATGATCTGCCTGCCTCAGCCTCCCAAAGTGCTAGGACTACAGGCGTGAGCCACCGCGCCAGGCCGAAGATTTGCTTTTTTAACACATTCTCCTCTGTCTCTGGAGCACTCAATCTTCTTTGCCCACATTATAGCCCTTAATTATTTTATTATTGTTTTGTATGTTGATTTTGAATCCCTTTTTCTAGTTTTTTAACAGAAAATATAGGATTTAAATCCTCTGGCATTTATCCTACTTACTGAACACGTGGTTAGTACTTTGTATTGGTTAACCTATTAAAATTTTTGCCAAGTAAACTTTTTAATGTTTCATCCTCCAATGTGCAATGTTTTTTAAAAACTTTTTTTCTTTTCTAGGTATTTAATACAAGGCTGTTTAAAATCAAAGAAAGACACTTGTTTCTTACCTATTTAGGAAGAGCACAGTATGATCCAGCAAAACCTAACTACATCTCTTTGGACAAACTCGTATCTATTCCTGATGAAATATTTTGTGAAGAGATTGCCAAAGCATCAGTACAAGACTTTGATAAATTCTTAAAAACGCTTTAGATTTTTATGTATGTGAAAATGCAATATTGTAAAGTGAATATATGTATGAATAAATGAATATATTTTTAAATGCCTCGGGTCTCAACTGATATTGGAAACCATTTGATACTGTAAATTTGGGTACATATACTGTGGTAGATTTTTCATCAAGTTCCTAGTGACTCAATTCTTGTTTACCTTTTCCTTCTTAGAAAATACAGCAAGTTCAGAGAAAGGGAGAGAGTTGGTTTACTTTAAGTTGGTGCTTTGTCATTCTAGTGAAGATGAAAACGGAGGATTTTTAAAGTGGTTTCATTATAAAATGGTTTTATTTCATTTGAACTGTTACAAGTTTCCAGAGCACATACTACATTAGTCATCTAATATCTACAGCTCAGATAATGCCACAAAGCACACTTCATTTTGGATTATCTACATTGTTAATTTCTTGAACACAGATATTCACAGTTGGCTAAGAATCAGGAAAAGGAAAGTGGAGTTTAAAGATTAGGGGCAATGAGATATAGTGAAAGGCTTAACTAGCCTTTGACTTATTACCAGTAAACAAAGATTTGTTTTCTGTTTATGATGTGTTATCCTGGGCAAGTGATTTCATCTCTGAGTCTTTGCTTTTTTATTTGTAAAACAAAGTATCACAACTTCAGTTGTCTGCGTTATGATCACTAGATTGGGTAGACTGTTAACACTGGTAACCCCCATGAACCACACCTGGTATTTGCACTGTTGTGTAGTTAGTCCTCTCCCACACTGACTCTGGGCCAATGTGATTTGGCCCAGGGGACATTTGTCAAGCACAGGCTTGATAAGAATTTGCACATCAGGGCTTGCCCTCTTGGAACATTTGCTCTTGGCACCCAAAGCTATGGTATAGAGAGGTCTGGTTACTCTGCTGGAGAAACTAGGTGGAGAGAAAGATGTCTGGCCAAACCCCAGCTTTTTCAGCCATGCCAACTGAGTACCAGACATGCATGAAGAAGTTATCTGGGATGTCCCAGCCTTAGCAGACACTACACTAAGCAGAACAACCCAGCTGAATTCAGAATTGGGAGAAAGTGTTTTAAGTCACTAACTTTCGGGGTAGTTTGTTGTGCTGAGGGTTTTGTGGTGTGCTGGATGCCCTTCAAAAAACCTCATGAAAAACTAAATTTGTAATTGGTCAGGGCCAGGTATAGTGGCTTTCCTGTTACATATTTTATTCATGCAACCGACATTTGAGTTCCTAGAATACAGTAGTGAGTGTGACATAGATAGGTGCTTTCATGGAGTTCGCCAATGGATGAGATCAACAAACAGGAAACAATAAAAAATAAGCTGGGGACATCATGGAACCATCCTGTCCTCTCTTTGTACGGCTCACAACCGCATTTTGCCTTTATGAATAACCCACTGAACAACCTTAGAATAGGCAAGTTGTGCTGATACAATGAACAATCCTAAAACCTCAAATGATTGAAAAACCACAAAAGGTTTTTATCTTATACATGTCTCTTAGGACCACAAAGGCTCTGCTCCACATCATCTTTAGTGATACAGGTTGATGTATCCTGTCTCCATCATTTCTGGAGTGTTACCAGTCTATGGAAAAGGAAAGGAATGTGAAGAATTGCTCTTAAAGAGTTATCACATTTTTCTTGGCTAAAGTATCACATGGCCATGCCTAACTTTGAGGGCAGAGAAAGGCAATCCCTAATCCTGTGCTGGGAGGAAAGAAAACCAAAATTAGTTTTTGAATCAACATTAATGACTACCAGCAAACATTCAGTCTCTAGCTTAATTCCTTAGGAGCTGGATTTTGTGACAATTTTGGGTTTCTGATTTTTTGATATGTCTTTTCTTGTCACCTTCACCTGTAACCAGCAAGTAAAACGTAAAGGGTAGAAGGGAGGAGAGTTTATTGAGTACCTACCCTCTGCAGGGCAATGTGCCAATGTACATATGTATTGCATTTCTTCACATCTTTCAGACTTCACTTTGGCTAGTGTAAGATAGAAGAGATCATTCATCAGCTTTAGTGCTGCATACAGCACTGACTAATAGAAGAATTGTAGCAGCATGGAGATAAAAGAAAAAGGAAAATCAATAGAATCTTAGAACTGGAATGTGACTAAGATCATTAAATCTAACCTTTTGAACTTACGACGAGACAAGGTTCTATTCTATATTGTCCCAGCTCTGAGCTTAAAACTGAGGGGAAAAAAGATATCACCGAGTAATGGTAGAAGTTCACCAGTAACTATCAGTCATGCCAGTTCCCCCCAATTGTTTTCTGTCTCTAGATGTTTATGCCTAAGACTTCACATGTTGGGGCTGAGACCTTAATAGTTAGCAAATCTATATACTTTTGTCTTTAAATTATGTGCAAATTCTGCAATACATCTTAGATTTAATCTTTAAAAACCTTTTCTTCTGGGCGTGATGGCTCACGCCTGTAATCCAGTATTTTGGGAGGCCGACGTGGGTGCATCACTTGAGGTCAAGAGTTTGATACCAGCCTGGCCAACACGGTGAAACCCTGTCTCTACTAAAAATACAAAAATTAGCGAGCATGGTGGCATGTACACCTGTAGTCTCAGCTACTCAGGAGGCTGAGGCACGAATCGTTTGAACCCTGGAGGCAGAAGTTGCAGTGAGCCAAGATTGTGCCATTCAGCCTGGGTGATAGAGGCTGAACAACAAAAAAAGAGGTGACCAAAAAAAAAAAAAAAAAAAAAAAAAAAAACCAACCAACCAACCAAACGAAAAACCCAAAACCTTTCTGACCTAACCTTCCACTAAAATAGCTAGATGTAGATCTTCAGCTGGAGAAACCCAAGGCCTGAAAGGCTTGGTGTCTTTCCTGGATTAGTAGTGTAGCATATGGCCCTAGAATTAAGGAGCCCTAAGTTTGCGTCTGGATTTTCAGATTCTGGAAGAAGAACCTGGACTCTTCTAGTCATGTCCTCTTGGACAAGTTATTCAACCTTTCTGAGCTTCAGCTTTCTCCTATCTACAATGAGATAATGACAGTACTTTTAGAATTAAATGACAGTGTAGGGGAGTGAGAGATCACGCCTTTGCTCTTATGTGGGCTCTTTGGTTGGATCTAGGAACCAAATTGACACAAGGCAGATTAACAAGAGAAAAGCATACTAATTTTACTAGTTTTACATGTGCATGGGGATCCTCACGAGAGTGAAGTGGCCAATGTAAGATGCCTTTATACTTTTTACACGAACTACAAATCAGAAGAAAGGGGATCTGGCTAGGGGCAGTGAATTTCTTGCGGAGTCATTAGGAGAAACGTGGGTGTGGTGGGGTGTAAACTTAGTGGAAGATAAGGGTTATTTCGGAAAGTATATTCAGGTCCAAAGCAGCTCCCAGTTTCCAGTCTCTGGTGATGGGTGCTATTTTCTCCCTCTGGTAAGGGACGGGTACTCCGGAGGAATCCTGGAGGAAACTTTACGGCTTGCTGCATGCAGGAAGAGATGGGTCATCAAACCCTTTCTGAAACTACAATTTCTCCAACATTTTCAACTCGAAATAATCAGTGTACCAATTCCATATATTTTTGGGATGGCGCATCCATCAGTCCTTCAATAGAAAATAAAACGATGCCCTTAAAACATTTAGCTTCCCGCCTGGCACAAAGAGCTGAATTCATACTGCCCACGCTCTCATAGCTATTAACAGCAAGTAACAGAACCCAGCTTTAAGCCTCGGTCTCCTAATTCCTGACCTGTGTTCTTCCCATCACATCACAACCAATACTTCTTGGAATGTAGCACGCAAAACGCCCCACCTACTCCATTGGCCTCACCCTGGCCGAGAAGTGCACACGCAAGAGCTCAACGACAGCCGTCAGAACTGCGCCTGCGCAAGCGGCGTTTCTCGGTTCGCGATGTGGCGTAACGCGCTTGCGGACTGGGCCCAGCGTGTCCTCTATGACTTACCCAGAAGGCAACGTTTCATTTTCTGGTCAAAATGGCTGGCAAGCAGGCGGGTAAGTGACTGGGGAGTCTTCTTGGCGGGCATCGTCGCGCTCCACCGTTTATTTTCGCTGCAGCTCGCTCCGTTTTCTCTCTTCTTTGTAAGTGACCAAGTTTGTCGCGGAAGGGAAAGTGGCGGCTTCAGTCCAGCCAAAAGGACGTGCTTCCCCACTCGTTTGTTGTTCCCAGGCCGGGCTTGCCTATATAGGGTTGGGGTGTTAACCCGCTGTTTGTGAAGGTGCCCGCGGTGGCTCTAACAGCCCTGGAGTTCCAGCTGCCTGTGCTCGGAAGTCCTTCCCCTCGGCCTTAGAAAAGTTAAAGGTCACAAGAAGATAACTAGTGGATGACTTTCAACCAGAATGAGCTCAGTGCTTTCTTCTATGACCCAGGTGCTCTATCGTGTGCATTGGCCCTATAAATTCTCCTGCCAGTGCCACGAGGGAGATATTAATTTCCCGTTTACGCTGATAAGACAACTGAGGCAAAGTGACCCAAGGAAGTAGAATTGGAAATTTCATTGCACCCCTCGCGCTTCTCAAACTGTGAATCAGAGACAGTCTAGCAAGGGATACGAGCGACGCTTCACATTAACCTTGGATTATCTAGAACGTCAGCTTGATCAGTAGGTTTGGAGAAATTTGAATTTATTGTAGGTTCAAACAAATTTATTGTGGAATAGAATGCAGATATTACTGGAATATTTAAAACAACTTGAACATTAAGTTGGGTTTCCTTGTTTTTTTGTTTTGTTTTGTTTTTTTGCTAATCTCTGCCCTCTGGCGGTACAAGTTGGAGTATCTTTTTTTTTTTTTTTTTTTTTTTTCTTTTGAGAAGGAGTCTTGCTTTGTCGCCCAGGCTGGAGTGCAGTGGCACAATCTCGTCTCACTGCAATGCAACCAAGTTGGAGTAGCTTTTAAAAAATATTGATCCTTTTCTCCCTGACCCCAGCAATTGTGAAGCTGTTAGGAAACATCAGGTTGCCAGAAACATCCGCTAACCTAATTGACATTGAGCTTTTTGGGGGTGGGGGAGACTTTTTAAATAATTATTTTATTAATTTAGCAGATATTGAAGGAGTCTTACTAAATTCAAGACACTGATTCTGTGCGTGTTTGGGATCTACATAGACCAGATCTCAACTCCCATTAGCTAACTGACCTTGGGTGGGATCACTTCTGTAAGTCTGCTTCCCTTGCTGTAGTAAGAGGCATGTAAATAAATCAGCTAATGTTGGTAAAGCAAATAGGAAAGTGTTTGGTGCACAATAAGTGTTTAGTGAATATTATTCTAGTCACTGATAGGTGGTTAAAAATAATCTGTCTTCCACAAGTATGTTTGTAGATTGTTGACTGATACTTGTTTTTCTAGCAGCAGTTTTATACATGACTTCATTTCCAAGGAGATGTGCTGAAGCCACGTAATCTGTAGTGCACTGAGTTTGCAGGCAAGGAGGGCTGAGTGAAAGGAGAGTTTGCTTTCCTTCCTTGGTAAGGGGCTAACGCTAGACAAAATTTTAAAAGAAAATGTAAACTTGTTCTACCTCCCCTTTTGTAAAACGTCTCTCCTAAAATGTCAGGTACGGTCCTGCTGTACTTGGACCCTGCTGGGTTACTTCATCAGACTCAGCCCTGTTCCCCAAAGAATTTTATTTTGTTTTTTTTTTTTTTTTTTTTTTTTTTGAGACGGAGTCTGGCTCTGTCCCCCAGGCTGGAGTGCAGTGGCCTGATCTCAGCTCACTGCAAGCCCCGCCTCCCGGGTTCACGCCATTCTCCTGCCTCAGCCTCTCGAGTAGCTGGGACTACAGGCGCCCGCCACCTCGCCCGGCTAATTTTTTTTGTATTTTAGTAGAGACAGGGTTTCACTGTGTTAGCCAGGATGGTCTCGATCTCCTGAACTCGTGATCCGCCCGTCTCGGCCTCCCAAAGTGCTGGGATTACAGGCTTGAGCCACCGCGCCCGGCAAGAATTTTAAAATTACCCATTTCTCATCCGTTTTCAATACCTATTCCCTTGGGGGGAACTTAGTTGCTTAGGAGGAGGTAAATGGACTTCTTTTACTAATCCATATTAATGTTTAAATGACTAATGGTATCAAAATCCTCCCCAAAATACATATATTTTTAAAGAATGTAGCCAAATGAAATAACTGTAATGTCGAGTAAAATTTTTACAGGATGAGGGTCATTTAGACCTGCCAGCCTATGCTGAAATCTCACTCTCTTTTCATACAACTCCAGCTCCTTTGAAATGAAAAGTTTACAATTATTTCCTGTGATCTATTTATGAAACTACAAATGATAGAAATTTCCAAGTCCTTTTCCTATCTCTCACCCCTTCATTTCTGAAGGTAACAGGGCAGGCATAAGGGCACACGATGTACCTATGGATCTTTTGTACATTCAATGTTTGAGTTTACCCTCTTCTTCCATGACTTGCCACCATTTTCCTGCAGCCACTTTTGCTCATAAATAAAATAAGCAATTTTTATCAACAGTTTATAAACTTTTTTCTTTTAAATCTAATTCTTTTTTGATTAAATTCTTGCTGTATATAGTATATACTTTTAAAAGGAAATTTCTTTCTATGTTTGCATTCATCAGCAAGATAACTGAGTACTGGTTGCTTGCCCATCAGTATGTTCATATAGTATAATTGTAGCAACTAACAGTGTGACAATGATCAGTTTCAGCATCAGGCAAGTGGCTGGATGGTATTCGAAAATGGTATTACAATGCTGCAGGATTCAATAAACTGGGTAAGCATCTGTGCTTTTTAATTTTTCTTTTTTTTCTGAGAGTATTGCTTTTACAAGTGTTACTGTGGTTCCAAAAATATTTCAGTTCTTGTATACATCAGAAGATTTTAAAATTAAATCACATTATGTTAAATCCAGTTCCTTTTTAAAATTTTTTTGAGAGGAGAGGGATGAAAGCCTCTAAAATGTTTGACTTGGTAATGATTTAAGTAGTAAGACATTTTCCTTCTACACCCCTTCTCCCAACTCTACCACTTAAAATTTTATTTATTTATTTGGGACAGAGTCTTGCTCTGTCACCAGGCTGGAGTGCAGTGGCGCAATCTCAGTTCACTGCAACCTCCGCCTCCCGGGCTCAAGTGATTCTCCTGCCTCAGCCTCCTGAGTAGGTGGGATTACAGGCGTGTGCCACCATGCCTGGCTAATTTTTTTTGTATGTAGTAGAGACAGGGTTTCACCATGTTAGGCTGGTGGCGAGCTCCTGACCTCAGGTGATCCACCTGCCTCTGCCTTCCAAAGTGCTGGGATTACAGGTATGCGCCAGTGCGCCCAGCATTCCACTTAAAATTTTAAGTTTTATAAACACTGAAAGTAGAGATTTTTCAAATATTAAAATTTTATCATATCCATGCGATCATATGTTTCCTAAGCTTTTTTAGAACTTTGTAATTTGCCATGAACTTCATCTTTTGCTATTGAAGCTTGAAGAAAGTGTAAGCAAAAGTCACTGGTTCCTTAGTATACTATTATTTTAAGATTCATTAATACCTTGATCTCAGATTTAAACTATGAGAAAGTAGAGATGTGGTTTATTAATGTGTGTTTAAAAACAAAGTAAACATTTAAAATATTTTGTAAATGGTTTAGATAAAATATGAATTTTGTGGCATTGGATTTTAAGAGGCTCATATATTGTTTCCATAGTCTAGTTCAAGAAATAACCCATTATATCAAGTAATAACTCATTACTTTTAATGGCAAAACCGCAATTACTTTTGCACCAACCTAATGTATGAAGTGCATTGAATTTCCATTGAACCTAGTGATTTGAATTCGATAGTTCACCAAAAGTTGTAAGTTATAAGTCATAAAGATATTTTACTAATTTTAAAAAAACGTGATTTTTGAGATGCATGTGCTATCTAACTTTGTCGTCTGTCATAGGGTTATTGCGAGATGATACAATGTACGAGGATGAAGACGTAAAAGAAGCCATAAGAAGGCTTCCTGAGAACCTTTATAATGGCAGGGTGTTTCGAATTAAGAGGGCACTGGACCTGAACCTGAAGCATCAGATCTTGCCTAAAGAGCAGTGGACCAAATATGAAGAGGTAGCACAGCTTTATCTACCTGACAATGTTGCTCATTAAGGATTGAGTTTTAGAAACGAGAAACATGTTCATTTGCGTGGTGTTAGAGTTTTCTGAGTCATGTCAAATAAATATTCTGTCAATAGTTTGGTGAGGTTAATAAAGCAAATGTTATTTCAGTTTTAGAAGAAAACCACATTGACTCTTATATGTGAAATGATTCTTCTGAAATCACTAAGCAAGTCTCTAATATAGAGAGCCAGGACTAAAATCCAGGTCTGTTGCCACCCAGGTCATTGTTGTTCTACCTCTGCACTCTGCTTCCTACTTAGATGAAAAGATCAGCCCATTGAGTGGCCCTCCAGATCCCAAGAAGAGCTTCTGTGAAGCAAACTCTCACCCCTTGAACTGCATTGAAACTAGGCAAAGGCCTGTAGACACTCATTTCTTTTTCTTCCCAAAAAGACTTCCCTCTCATAACCTATCAAAGCAACTTACCACACTATCACCACAGATTTGACTTTTTAAAAAGCAGATAGTTCTTAGGTTGAGAATATGTTTTCTAAAATTGGAAATTAAAAAGTAATTTTCTTTTTCTTGTTATTGAAGACCTCTTGAGTGTTTGGGATATATCAGTACGCAATGGTAACATATAATATTTCATTCATTCTTTAGGAAAATTTCTACCTTGAACCGTATCTGAAAGAGGTTATTCGGGAAAGAAAAGAAAGAGAAGAATGGGCAAAGAAGTAATCATGTAGTTGAAGTCTGTGAATGCAGCTGTTATGAAGATGGTTATACTTGAAACAAACAATTTTAAGAATTGTTTGGTCTGCAGATGTTTTACTTTAAATAAATGTCTATTGTAATGGCTGGAGTTTTTGAATTCCAAACCTTACACTGAATAACTACTGAATCCATTTACTGTTAAATTTTTTTACAAACTTTCAAGATATTTTTAGTCGTGTTTAACTGCTGCCTGGAGCTCAGAGGCCACTTTATCAGTTTTCCTCACTGGTTGGATAGCCTATCAGTTTATGGAAGGATATGACTTCCATAAGTTACATCCTTGTGGAAGCTACTGAATAAAAGAAGGGGGAGTACACCCCCTAGTTTGCCAGGATTGAGAAATAGCCTCTTCACTGCTATCCAAATATATTTGATTTTGCATCCTATCATTTAAAAATAAATTATGTATTCACCCCAACATAGGCATGCTTAAGTAATACATATACTCCTGTGCTAACATGTATACTAGAAAACAAAAAGTAGACATTAGAAAAATGGAAGTATAAATACAAATCATACTTGTCCCCATATCCCAGTGACTTTTCCACTTTTGAAATAATTGTTATGAAGTTTAAGGCTTGGATACTAATCAGTTAAAAGTTTTAAGATCATAGGGTAATTTTTTAAAATATAAATTAGAATCATTGGCTTGGCATGGTGAGTCATGCCTGTAATCCCAGCACTTTGGAAGACTGAGGTGGGCAGGTCACCTGAAGGAAGGAATTCGAGACCAGCCTGGCCAACACGCTGAAACCCTGTCTCTACTAAAAATAGAAAAAATTAGCTAGGCGTGGTGGTAGGCACCTATAATCGTAGCTGCTCGGGAGGCTGAGGCAGAATTGCTTGACCCCGGGAGGCGGAGATTGCAGTGAGCCTAGATCACACTACTGCACTTCAGCCTGAGCGACAGTGGCTCTGTCTCCAAAAAAAAAAGGAAATTAGAATTATTTAATGTTGTCATTTCCACTCCTGAATTCTGAAATGCTTTCTTTGGTGGAGGTGAGAGTGTGGAGCCACAGCTAGCAGAGAAGGAACAGTAGCACCTGCAGCCTCCCTGGTTTTCCAGGACAAGTCGTTGCTGTGTGTGGTAGGAATGCCTTACTTCAAGTAACAAAACTGTGTGAGAAACAAATTTGTGTTACATTTAAAATTTGTAAAGCAATGAGAAATGTATCATGAAGAGCATCTTCAAATTTTTGCTAAAATAGCCTCTTAAATTCCCTAGGAACCCGCTTCCCCCACTAGTTGTTTTTTTTTTTTTTTTTTTTTGGCTAGTCAGATTATTTTTCTAAACCTGTCCTTAAATCATGTCAATTTTCTTTTGTCTGGTTCAAGACAACAAGATTACTTGATAATGGTTTTGCTCAGGTCACATTGTGACAAAGTTTTAATGTCCTACTTTGCAGAAGGAGGCCAAGAAGATGGGCTATCTAGAACCCCTTTTAAAAGCATTTGTCTATTCAGAAAATTTTCCTGAATAGATGTCTCCAAAGGCTCTTTTAATTGTGATTTCAAGATCACTTTTGCAGGACTCTGGTCTATTCGTTCAGACATCTACCATGTACGATTACAAGGAGACTAGAACTGAGGCATCTCAAAGAGTACTGTCAAGGTGTGTAGGGAGCCAGGTGGGTGGAGGGAGGCTGGGCTCTGACCCTAGAAACCATGCTTATGAATAGCTGTTAATGTTTAAAGCAAGCCTAAGGGCACTGCTGAAGGACAGGGGAACAAATAGAACTGACCAAGATTGAGGTATAACAGGAACCCCCAGGCTATCCACCTGCTCAAGGTAAAAAGTGTGGTATTACATAGGGCAACCTCTGATTTTGTAAGAGTTCTTCCTAAAGCCAAAGTGTATGCCTATTCTCTGTTTCCAGATTACTTCATTCTTCTAAATGAGAACAAGTGTGCCAAAGTTCTTTGAACACGATATCAATGTTTTGTGTTCATTGTAAATTATGGTTATCGTCCTGCTTGTTATGAAGACTAAGAAAGTAGATCTAGTATTTGGCTCACATAGGTGAATGGGTGAGAATTTGTTAATCCATCAGTGAAGTCCTTTCATTTGAAAGAGAGAGCCTTTCTTTTATCAAAAGCTGTCCTGTGTGAAAAATCACCATGAGCGCGCCGGAAACACACAGGCTTGTCGTCCTGTAGACAGAATGATAGGGTGATTCCGAGCTAATTCTGGGTTAGACTGCACAGGTCTGAATCTTATTTGCTCACTGTGTGGTGCTTTAGGAATACAATTTAACCTCTCCGTACTTCAGTTTGTTTGGCCCTAAGATAGAGCTAATGATAGAAACCTACTTTACACAGTTGTGAAGACTGACTACACGTCAAGCACTAACAGTTTTTGGCACATAGTATGCATAATGTAAATTATGTGATGAGAAGCGAGAAAAAACAACTTGGGAAAACGCTGAATATCACCAAAGTCTAATAGCTAACCGGTAGCTAAGGTCCAAGGTCTCCTCTCTTCCTTCTATGCGGCACTCTTGTTTCTGGTCCGTCTACTCCCCTTGGGTGTCACCTCCTTGAGTGAAGTACCTGCTGGAGATAAGAAGAGTGGAACTGGATCTGCATGACAGCTTTGATTAGGATGGAGCTAAGACTTGGCTATCTCCCTGTTTTGTGTTTTGGATGGGTGACATTTTAAAACTGCCAACATTAAAATCCTGCTAATTTGCTTTGTACAGTTTAAAATGTTTGATATCTTTTATTGTTTAAAGTTTGAGATTGGTTTTGAATATCCGGTTTTCCTACATCTTGAAGAAGGATATGTTTGTTTACTCTGAAGTGGTCTAGTTCTGTTTTTCTGTTTTACTATACTTTGCAAAAAAACAGATGGCTGGCTTACGTTCACTGTTGTAGTGCACTACCTAGCATCACTTAGCCTTCCTGTTGTCAAGGTGTAGGAAGCAGTGTAAGGGATGTTGGACCTTAGGACCCCCAATTGCTAGCTCTGGTCCTGGTTCCAGATTGCATGGAAATATTTGGTAACATTCTTGCACTGAGCTATCATGGTCTGAATATTTATGTGAAGCTCTACGAGTGGTACCAAAATGTTAGTGATGGAATTTTCACTGATGGCACCTTTTCCTGTTTTTAAATTCTAGAATCTTAATAAATCCCAAGTGTACATTTTGGTAATGATTTCATTTAGCTATTTACTTTAAGGACTCCCTTTTAAAGCATTAACTCTGCACTAATTTTGACTTATGAAAAGATTCAGCAGTAAGAATAAAAACTGAGCCAAAGCCCAAAGTAATAATCCTTCACAAATAGGATGGTGTTTTAAAAATATGGGCATCCTGTGTGTAGCTTTGAAAATAACCAAAGTACTTGGAATTAAAAAGTTAGGTGAACATAAAAATTGTCATAACCAAATCCTTGACAGCTTGATGGATGAAGAGCAGATGAGTTTACACTGTATGGCAGGAGGCATGGATTTTAGGAGGGACAGCAACAGAGAGGGATGTTTAGAAAGTGAATAAGACACATAGCTCTTTGGAAAACAAGGAAAGTCCCTTTATTAGAACAAGGCATGAAATTCTGCCACTAGGTGGCGATGCCCCATAACTTTACAACTTAGGGTACATCACACCAGCACTATGGAAGATTTCTCCATTCTGCACCCCACCAACTCCCTCCCCTCCTTCATTTTTCAGGATGACAACACCTTAGAGGTTTATGGCCATCAGGAGAATTTACTACTAAGCTATATACTGATGTAATGAAATCTAATATATGTTGTGCAATGAATTATGAGATGTTATTTAGTTTCAGGATTTTATTACTTCAATCAGTTATGACCATATTTCCTTTAATATGATTGCACACTCTTTAAACATACCAGATGACTGTATAAGGAACACCTAATAAAGTCCATAGATGTTAAAATATTTTAAATGTTTTAATTTATATGCCATAATTTGTTTACATTCTGGTTACACTGGTGTTCATATTAAAAGCCATAACATGTTAGAATCTGAGATCTCAGGTTGGATAGTGCCTCTAAGTTATATTTTACTAAGAAATTTTATTGTATTAGCAATTGAGCAAGGAAGAAGAACTGAATCGTTATAAGGTGGTTAATTTTTAGCATAGATGTCAGAAAGCCTGTTCATATTCCAGAGGCTTATGATAAACTATTTAAATTGTCATTCTGGATTCTGATTATATCTCCTACAGGGAAAGAGTGTATTATTTATTGAACTTTTTATTTGAATACATGTGCCTATTTTTGCATACATGTAAAAATGTAATTTTAAAATAAATCCCTGAAAACTTCTGGTAACATTATCCAGTTGAATAATTGTTCTGTTAGTATTCTAAGTATTTTAAGAAAATTTTATACATATCTATGACAATTGTATTCACAAGCCAAACCAAAAAATGATAATTATTTGTTTTACAAAGGAGTCAGCTTACAATTTATCTCTTATGCGTGCATTTAAAATGTGGTCTGCCACTAAGCTGGAAAGACTGATCTGAGGCCAATGATTTAGGCAAGTCATTAGTCTAAAGATTGGCTTCCTTAGCTATAAAATGAAAGGCTTTGACTAAAAAGTCTTTAAGACTCATTTCAGTACCAAAACATTCTGGGTCTATGATTTAACTTACGCACTTTATTGTTGAGATGAACTAATACTGATGGAATACTAGCTTTGTACTAGGCACGGTTCGTATGTTGTCTCTTTTAATCCTCCCTGCAACCTTCTGGCATCGCTATAATTATGCCCATTGTATGGAAGAAGAAATTGGGTTTTGAAAGTACATTTTATGTTTGTTCATTATATAGTTTCATGGGTTTTTCTAAATTGATGTATGTGTTTATATTCCAGGCTAGGCAGAAGCTAGGTAGAATATAGCAGCCTCATCACTGTTAAATCTGGGGCTAGATAATTCTTGTTGTGGGGGCCTCCTCTGTATGTTATAGGATATTTAGCAGCATGCCTGGCTTCTACACGG
Organism: Macaca thibetana thibetana; assembly: GCF_024542745.1. NCBI lineage: Eukaryota > Metazoa > Chordata > Mammalia > Primates > Cercopithecidae > Macaca > Macaca thibetana. The sequence continues at coordinate 48,895,007 of NC_065585.1, forward strand.
TAGATATCAGTAACACCTCCCACCTCCAATTGTAACAACCAAAAATGTTTTGAGACATTGTCTGGAAATGTCCCCTGGGGGAGCAGAATTGCCCCCGGCTAAAAACCACCAGTGTAGGGAATACAGAGAAAAACTGAGATGGTAGAGACAGGTATGCAATCAGATACATGAAAATGTAAATATATATGTACATACTGTGTGAATTGTCCACAAAAATCATGTACTGGCTACTATGGAAACATGGAGACGGTAAATTAACTCAACCTGGATGGGAATCAGGGCCTCCGATAATGTGGCTGATTCCAGAAGAGTAAGCAAAGTTAGCCAAACCAAGAAGAGGGTGAAGGGCTTTCCAAGCAGAAGAAAATGAGCCGGAAATGCTCCAAGGCATGGAGGGGCAGGGTGTATGTCTAGGTAAGGACAGGCAGTTTTGCACTGATGGAGTAGCAAATGTCAGCTGGAGAGACACGGGAGATGAAACCTGAAAGATGAACGCCATATTGAGATGCCTGGACTTCATCCTGTGAGCAGCAGAGTGTTTGGATAGATTCTAGGAAGTGAAAATGTTGGGGCAAAGGGGATGAACATTTGAAGTTTTTCAATACTGGACTTCCAATTTGCTTTTCAAAAGTTTATAATAATTTATATTCATCTAAGCAATCACGAGGGTCCCTTTATTGCATTCCTGCCTGCACTGAGTGCTCTCATTAAAAACAATCTTTGTGAATTCGGTTGGAGAGTTTCTTGTTTAAACTTGCATTTCTTGGATTGAGTAGCTAGACTTTTTTCCATATGCTATGATCAAGTTGTTATTTCTCTTTCATCAGTCTTGTTCATGTCCTTCGCCTATGGGCCTATTTTTACTTTTCACAGCCTTTTCCTTATTTGTTCAGGTTTCCTCGTAGCTCCCTCTTTGCCCTTCCCAAACCTGGGTCAGTTCTTATCTATTTGTATGAGGACTTTATATGTTTAGATAAATTTTTACTTAAATTTGCTGAAATGATATTTTTATTTCATTGTTTGAATTTTATTTGAGGTTTTTTGGATGCCTTTTCAACTTTGTTCATGGTGGGTTTTGTCAAATGGAGGTTTCTGATTTTTATGTAGCACAAATTCTCAGTCCTCTCCTTTGTGGTTTTGCCTCTGAGGTCATGCTTTGAGAAGTCCTCTCTTTACTCCAAGGTTTCATAAATATCCAGCAAGGTTTTCATCCAGTACTTTCAGGTATAAGAAACAAAACCATAAATCTTCAATCCCTGTGGAGTTTAGGTATAGGGTGTGAGCAGAGTATATTTTTGAGAGATATTAGAAGGTCCAGTTGGCCAGACTGGATGTCAGTTAGATGTTTAGGAGGTGGATGTGAGGAAGGGTAAAAGAGAGAGGTCCAGAGGGGCTCCACCAACAGGGGTCTGTTAAGGGTGATGCAGCCTGGTAATCAGCCCCTTCTGTGGGCTTGTCATTCTGTGAGATGTTGGCTGTGCTGCGTATTCCAAATCTACTGTTGTCCCTTCTGGATTCAGCTCTGTACCCCAGGAGAGATAAACTGATGTAAAGACTGCACAAACAGACACTTTTGCCTTCTCGCTTCTGGCTTGGTCTTGGCCAGCCAGTGTGGGGGAGGGTGACCACCTGCAAGAGAGGGCAGATGAGAGAGACGGGAATATTTATTCCCCAGCCCACGTTCCTCTGAAGAAAGCTACAGCTCCTGTCAGGCAGCCCCTCTCAAGATTCCTACAGCTCTCCCTTCCATCCCTCCCCACTGTGCTGTCCCTATCAAAGTTGGTTCTCCTTGACCTTGCCTGCCCTTTGTTAATTGTCCCTTCACTGGACATTCTTTGGTTTGCCTGATTGGGTGCGCCACACTTTCCTGCCGGGACCCTGATTCACACAGAACTGGGCTGCCCTTGAGAATGGCTGGGTTGCCCCATGAGAGAACCAAGTGCTGCCACTTGGAACTGGTTTGTGGTCTGTTCCTGGAAAACCAAAGCTTGCTTCTTTGTGGTTAGCTAACTCATACCCCAGAGTCAGACTCCAGGAGACCACACTAGTTCCTGTTGAAGGGAGTGGCCTTCCGAAGCCTGGCTTCTACCACCCCCACCTGTCTGCCTCTACCCATGATAGATCTGCTTCCAATCAGATATTTACTCTTCTACACAATTTAATGCAGGTAAATGCCAGTGCTAAAAAGATGCCATATGATAGAAAACAGAAGGTATGTCCATTCTGAAAACATTGTGTTCTCTTTCCTCCTGTTTTAACTCCCTCTTCCCCAAACACATTCTGCAAAATTCTACCTCCAGCCTTTGTTCGTTCTATTCTCAGTCCCCTGCAATGCCACTTGGAATCCTCACCATGCTCTCTGTTTGTCTAAATTCTAGATTTACTCTAAGACAAAAATTAAATTCTGCCTACTGGGAGAAGCTCTGTCATTCCCAGGCACTTGATATTTCTGTTTTCTTTGACTTAGTAAAGCACTTACTGCTTCAACCAATCATTTCTTATTTAACAATAATGAATACTAGTTACCTAGTGTTCACTGTGGGCCATTTCAGGTTTCGTCTATTCCTTGAAAATTTTTCCAAGGTGAGCACAATTATCCTCTTTTCAGAGAGGCTCAGAGATGCTAGGTAATGGGTACAAGATCACACTTTGCAAGTGAGCAAATGGAAACTTAAATTCTGTCTTCCTTGAAATTGCTATATTGTCTTTTCTTTTTTATTTAAGGTGTACAGCACAGTGTTTTGATATACATATATGTAGTGAAATGATTACTACAGGCAAGCAAATTAAAATATCCATTACCACAATAGTTACTTTGTGTATATGTGTGTCTGGTGAGCACCTAAAATCTACACTTTTAGCAAATTTTCAGTTTACAACATAATTAATTAATTACAGTCACCATGCCGTACATGAGATCTCTAGACCTGTTCATCTTATATAATTGCAAATTTGTATCCTTTGACCTGCCTCTCCCCGTTTCCTGATCCTCCCCACTCTGGAAACCACCATTCTTCTCTGTTTCTATGTATTTGACATGTTTTAGATTGCACAAATAAGTAAGATCATGCAGTATTTCCCTTTCTGTGTCTGGCTTATTTCACTTAGCGTAATGTCTTCCAGGTCATCTATGTTGTCACAAATGGCAGTATCTTATTATTTTAAGGCTTAATAACATACCATTGTGTGTGTGTGTGTGTGTGACAGTTTTTTCATTCATTCATCTGTTGGCAGACGCTGGTTGTTTCCATATCTTTACTATTGTGAATGATACTGCATTGAACATGTGGGCACAGATAACTTCTGAGATGGTGGTTTCATTTTTTGGAAGCATATATCCAGAACTGGGGTTGCTGGATTGCATGGTAGTTCTACTTTCAATTTTCTGAGGAATGTCCATACTGTTTTCCATAATGGCTGCGTGCATCTACATTCCCCCCAGCAGTGTGCAAGGACTGTCTTTTCTCTACACCCTCACCAACACTTGTTATCTCCTGTCTTTTTCATAGTAGTTATCCTCATAGGTGTAAGAGAATATTTCATCGTGGTTTTAATTTGCATTTCCCTGATGATTAGTGATATTGAGCACCTTTTTACCTACCTCTTGGCCATTTTCATGTCTTCTTTAGGAAGATGTCTATTCAGGTCCTTTGCCCATGCTTTAATCAGGTTATTTTATTTTTTATTTTGTCTTTTCAACAATGCTGTCCCACTCTTACCCTTATTTTTACAAATTCAGTTCCATTTTGTACTCATCTTCTGTTTATACTTTTCTTTCTAAACTCTATTTCTTAAATGAAATCTTTATTTGTGAAAGTAGAGTGATCATGCTGTCTCTGAGGAGATGACATTTGAACGTTGGAGAGGAGCCATCACAGGAAGCCCTTGTTCTTTAGGTGGGCTGTGCAGAGAATCACCTGGGAAGCTTCAAAACAAACAAGCAAACAAACCCCAAATAACCTGATGCCTGGGTCCCACCCCCAGAGCTTCTGCATTAATTGGTTTGGGAAGCAGCCTGGGATGCAGATGGTCTAAATGTGTAATTGAGGCTGATAAACATTGATCTAGGAAAGAACATTCTTGGCAAAGAGGACAGTGAGTGCAAAGGGCCTGTGGTAGGAATGAGCTGGGGGTGGCTGAGAAGGAGTCGACAGAGAATGCCACTGTGCTGAATCCAAATGGAGAAGGGAGAGTGCCAACCCTCAGGTCAGAAAGGTAGGCACAGCCACCCCATGGAGGGCATTTTAGACCAGAAGAAGGAGTTTAAATTTTACTCAAATGCAACTGCAGGCCCTGGAGGGTTTTTAACAGTGAAATATGATTATAAGGCAAGTAGTACATATAAACTACCTCATTCTTTTTAAGAAATGCATACAACTCTGGATTATGGATGTACCACAATTTATTCAACTCCTTGCCTGTTGATTGGCATTTGGGTTGCTTCCAACTGAATGTTATTACAAACAGTGCTGCAGTGAATATCTTTGTGCACTTGTGCTTTTGAATTTTGGTAGGATAGAGTCCAAAGGCTTAAAAAATTTAGACAGGAAACATGGTTGGTAGGGAGGGGAGAAAATCATTTAAGGCTCCCTGTCATGCAAGGGAAAGAGATCTCCTCAGCTCAAGCATCTCAAATGCATGTTCTACATCAGCCTGGATAAAGCCAGGTTTAGCAGACCATCAAGATTTTGCAACCAGCCACTGGAGTGTCCTACAATAACATTGAAGTGTGAGAAACACAGACACACCCAGCATTACTGAAATGGACATTTAATTTCTCATTAGGTTTTAATACTATCATATGTTGATTACATTGACTCTGCTTTCAGTTCTGCCCAAGTGATTTAGCTAACATATTGTAAGTTTTCTCAGCTTTTTACAGTTCTATCATAAATCTGAACAGAATTTTCCTTTTAGAGAAGTATATGATTTTTTATAATTTCCATTGTCTAAAGAAAGAGCCTAGTATGAATGTTTAATCTCAAAAAATTTTTTTCTTAAGCCACTTCTACCTTTTTTGCACATTTATATGCAAACAAGATTTAATTCATTCCTGCAACTAATATTTATTCGTACATTGTGCTAGGTGTTGGCATGGAAAGGTGAATCACATTCAGTCCTTGTTCTTACTGAGTATAGTCTGGAGGGGGAGATAGCCCAGTAAGCAGACAATCACAACTCAGGGCGAGAGAGGCTCCTTCACAGGAACCAGGATGTGGCACGGAGCATAGAAGATGGGTACCCAACTAACACTGGGGTGCAGGCTAGAGGTGGGTGACATTCAGTTGGTAATAAGCAACTGAAATGGACTGTGGTTTAATTCAGCAGAAATTTGTATTGAGAGAATATCATGGAATCAGTGAGAAGATGTGTTAGTTTTCTATTGCTGCTGTAACAAATTAACAGACTTAGTAGCTTAAAGCAACACAAATTTATTATCTTATAGTTCTGGAGGTCAGAAGTCCAAAATGAGCCTTATGGAGGTAAAATCAAAGGGTTGCGAGGGCTGGCTTCTCTGGGGAAGAATCAGTTCCTTGACTGTCTGAGTTTCTAGAGGCTTCCAGCGTTCCCTGGCTCATTTCCACATCATTCCATTGGTGTAGACTCTCTACTTCCATTGGTACACGGCCGTCACCTATCTGTGACCCTCCTGTCTCCCTCTTATAAAAGCTCCTGAAATTACACTGGCCCACTTGGAGAATTAAGGATATTCTTCCCCCACCTCAAGGTCCTTAACTGCATCACATCTGCACAGTTCCTTTCTCCATGTAGGTTGACATACTCACTGGTTCCAGGGAGGAGGATACGAATATCTTTGGGGAGGCTGTTATTCAGACAGAAGGCAAGAGAGAAAAATGCAAGAGAGGTATGGATAGCCTCAAGTACATAGCCAAGATCCTACCCAGGACCTGAAGCACTGCACTGGCCACTGCAGCTGTAAGCCCCTGCTGCTGCCCTGAGTCATTTCTCAGCTATCCTTGTGCCTGCATGATTCCTGCAAGACAAAGCTCTTGAGTTGGAACACATAGTTGGTGAAGCCTGGTTCAGGCATACCAAGCCAGCTATCAGGAGAAGGCGTATAGTTCCTGATGCTCTAGTAACAGGTTGGAGAGGTTTACCTTCCACCAGGACTCACACTCTGAAGGGTTCCTTCTCTGAAGGGTTCCTTCCCTCCACCCAGCAGGCAGCATGTTCAGATGCGGGGTTCTGATGTGGACACATCTAACACCTAGACACCACAGGAAGGAATGGATAATTTGGGGAGCAGGAGATGCCTGGGCTGGGACTGAGAAAGGGTTTTAGAGTAACTCCAGTGAATTCTTTTGTCTTTGTTCAGGTAACTCATTTAAGGACACTTGGGCCCGTTATCAGGTTGTCATTTTCCAAAAAAACTTTGCTAATACAAGAGATCTGAAAAGAAATCAAAGCTACACAATGCATTTCAAGAACATACAAACAGGCTGGGAGCAGTGGCTCATACCTGTAACCCCAGCACTTTGGGAGGCTGAGACGGGCAGATCACCTGAGGTCAGGAGTTCAATACCAGCCTGGCCAACATAGCGAAACCCTATCTCTACTAAAAATAGAAAAATTAGCAGGGCGTGGTGGTGCATGCCTGTAATCCCAACTACACGGGAGGCTGAGGCAGGAGAATCGCTTGAACCCGGGAGGCGGAGGTTGCAGAGAGCTGAGATCTCACCACTGCGCTCCAGCCTGGGCGACAGAGCAGAATTACATTGGCCCACTCAAATAATTTAGGATAGGCCGAGTGCGGTGGCTCACGCCTATAATCCCAGCATTTTGGGCGGCCGAGGTGGGCGGATCACGAGGTCAGGAGATCGAGACCATCCTGGCTAACATGGTGAAACCCCGTCTCCACTAAAAAATAGAAAAAAATTAGCTAGGTGTGGTGGTGGGCACCTGGAGTCCCAGCTACTCGGGAGGCTGAGGCAGGAGAATGGCATGAACCTGGGAGGCAGAGCTTGCACTGAGCCAAGATCATGCCACTGCACTCCAACCTGGGTGATGGAGCGAGACTCTGTCTCAGTAAAAAAAAAAATGCAGAGATTTATGTACAAGGATGTTTATGACAGCATTATTTATAGTAGCAAACATAGTTAGAGTTACTGTTCAACCATGGGAGGATGACTGGTGGAATATTATTCATCCTGTAAAAGTTATATTCTCAAAGGGTACTTAAGGATATGGACAAATGTGCATGCATTCTTGTTAACTGAGTAAAAAAACAGTTTCAAAACAAAATATAGGATACGAATATTATAAAAAACTATGTATGGGTTTGGGGGAAAAAAGACTAAGGAGTAATTTTCCATACATTTTTAGAGGTTTGTGCCACAGATCTTTTGAAATCTATCCAGATTCAAACTCCATAGACTAAAAGGGTATCCCTGATTACTGAAATTATAAATGATGTTTACCTTTATATGTATGCTTTTTCATATTTTCCAAATTTTCAGTGAATTGTTTTTATAATCAGAATGTGTTATTTTTTAAAAAATTAATGATATTGGAAAAATTAATTTGTGATATAAGGAGAAAATCAAGAAGAAAAAATACATATATGGTACAATGTTTTTCTTAACCAGGAGTGTGTTTCTTAACCTGGAGTGGTTCTGATGTATGACACACACCCAGGCCCTACCCTAGAAATTCTGATTCAGCATGTGTATTAATCTGGTTTCACACTGCTGATAAAGACGTACTTGAGACTGAAAAATTTACAAAAGAAAGAGATTTATTGGACTTAAAGTTCCACATGGCTGGGGAGGCCTCACAACCATGGTGGAAAGTGAAAGGTATGTCTCACACGGTGGCAGACGAGAGAAGGGAGTTTGTGCAGGGAGACTCACATTTTTTTAAACCATCAGATCTCATAAGACTTACTCACTATCATGAGAACAGCACAGGAAAGACCCCATGATTCAATTACCTCCCACTGGGTCCCCCCAACAATACATGGGAATTCAACATGAGATTTGGGTGGGAACACAGCCAAACCATATCAGTATGCAAACAAACAAACACAAAAAACATGAGAGTCATCTGAATGCCCTGGCCAAGGATTACCAGGATAGTATAACTCCAAACATGTACATGTTTCCCTTATTTAAGATAAGACTCCAAACCTTCCTCAACTGGAATGCCCCATTTCTCTTCAGTTTTTCGTAACTAAGATATCTGATGATTCTTCAGTTTTTCTGCTTTTCATTTCTCCACCTCCATATTACTTCTTAATAGCATGCCTCTTGCTGGAAAGCACTATCATAACTTATATCTTGGAATTCTCTCATTCTTTAATATGCATTTTGGATTGAATCTGTGGCAGAACCCTCACAAATAAGTTTGCCAGCATTGCAGGCTTTGCTACCATTTAAATGATTTTAAATACTTAACTTTGAAAAGTGGCTTTTATAGTCCCAGTTTGGAAGATCTGGGAGCAATTTCTTGACAGCAAGAAGAATAAGTCCTAAATTGCCCTCCAGAGCAAGGGTCAAATCTTAATGCCTTTAATTAGGAATCTGAAAGACTCAGTAACTTGGTGATCAAAATTTGGTATGAAAGCAACACATCAGATGTCTTTCATCAGTGGGAGAGCTTCCTAGTGGAAACTGGTTGAGAAGGCGAAGAACATGCTGAACCATTTGCTGCAACTCGCTTCTGGGGTTCGAGGGCACCTTATGTCTCTTACTCCAATATTTGCAACACAAGGTGATCATGAATGGGTTGGCCAAGAAAAGAAACAGTCACGTTGGGGCTGGTCACTGGTTTTTCTTTTTTCTCCCTCAATTGCTTTTCTTTTCAATGGACATTGAAATTTTGATAGAAGATTTTGTTAGCTAGCTAACTTGAATATTGAGTCTTAAATACATTGCTTAGCTGACTGCCCCATATTTTAAGCCTTTAATTGTTGAGATTATTATCTAAAGATCACGAAAAAGTAAGAAAAACTGATTTGCCAATGAACAACTGTTTCAAATTATAACTTGGTTGACTTAAAAAGCAAAATATCAACATCAGACCTTAACACTTCAACTTGGAACTCGGCTTTGGGGCTTGATTGAATTTATAATCTCAATTTCACAGCTCAATTGTTCTAGGAGAAAGGGCTCTGTGGACTTTGGTTCAGAGATTTAAGATAGGGATTTGAGAGTAGAGGGGTTGGTGAAGGCAGTTGTTGAAATATCTGAAGACATTCTTTCATTTGACAAATAAGTTTGTGTTTGAAGTTTAGGCGTTGTGCCTGAGTTAAGCAAAAACAGAAATACAGTATTTTTACATTTCTTTCTGATAGTTTAGAAAATCTTTACATGAATCCTAACCTGAACTTATTTTTACTCTGGAATCTTCACTGTCTTTCAACTGTCAGCAGTAATTACAAATTGGAGCCATCTCTGCTGTGAGTTGACAGAGGTAGCTCAGTCTCATCATAATGCAGAGACACTTTGTGAAGTCTGGACACACTGGACATTTCAGGAGGAAGATACAGACAGACCCTGATATATGAAGAAATGGGAGTGTCTGAGTAATTGAATTAAACAATCCTGGCTGAGTAATTCTGTATTTCAGGCAATGGATCATTGGGGATACAGTGGTGAATAAAGCAGATAAACTGTCTACCCTTGTGACACAGTGACAATAAATTAGACTTTTGAGAACAAGGCGTGGGAGAGAAGAATTAATTAGACATTCTGTTTGTGTGAAGGTTGAGTGGAGGTGCTTAGCAGTGAGGATGAGCACTCTCTGGACTTGGTCCAGGACTGTGCAGTTTCTCTCTCTCTCTCTCTCTGTGTGTGTGTGTGTGTGTGTGTGTGTGTGTGTGTGTGTGTGTGTGTGTGCATAAATTTTTGGGTGCTGGTGAAGCCTCATAGAATGGTATCTGCTATGAACTGAATGTTTTTGTCCTGCCACCAACCCCTAAATGTATATGTTGAAACCCCTAATTCCCAATATAATGGTATTGGAAGTTTAGGTCTTTGGGAGGGAATTAGGTCATGCGCCCTCATGATGGATTTAGTGCCTTATAAGAAGAGACAAAAGAGAACTTGCATGCTCTGTATCTCCTGTTTGGCATGTGATGTTATGAAAAAGTGGCTGTCTACAAACCAGGAAGAACATGCTCACTAGACACCAGATCTGTTGGCACCTTGATTTGGAACTTAGCCTCCAGAACAATGATAAATAAACATTTGTTGTTTAAGCAGCCCAGCCTGTGGTATTCTGTTATAGCAGCCTGACCTAACTAATATGGCATCTAATAGATCTTTTTTTCTGTGTTATGATTATGAGGCTGGTAATTTTCTAGTCCTTGAACTGAATTCAAGCTACATACGTTTGGTGGGTCACTGGATGGATATACACATATTATGTCCAGCGTTTGCACCTCAATCTCATCCACATTTGAGGGCGCTATGCATTTTTCTTCTTTCTCATCAAGGTGAACACCCATCCATGCCAATGCCATGTTAAGGCACTTCTCAGGCCTCTCTGATTGGCTGGTTGGCAGGCATGCTGGCAGCTAGGAATCCTGTGCCTAGATCAGTGCGGCGGTGAGACCCGTATTCTTGGCAGGACTCAGTCCAAGAAGCCAATGCAGCTGCTGTTCTCTCCCTATGTGGTTCTCTCTGCTCTTCCAAGCAGCCTTCACTTGCTGCCCTCCAACCATGGGAATTGGGGGTGGGCATGTTCCCCAGGCTACTTAGCCATTAGTCTCATACCTTTCCTTAGAGGACAGGCTGGGTCTGGGTTTGGGGGATAGTTAAGGGGCTCTGAATTCAGACTGTCTGGGCAAATCCCAGCTCTGCTGTTTATAAGCTGTGTGACCTTAGACTGGTTGCTTAACCTCTCTGTGTTTCCACTCCCGTCATCTATAAAAATAGGGATTATGATAATATTACTTATTTCCTAAGATTATGATGATGATGATGATGATGATGATGATGATGATGATTGAAATGGAGTCTTGCTCTGTTACCAAGGCTGGAGTGCAGTGGCGCGATCTCGACTCACTGCAACCTCCACCTCCTGGGTTCAAGCAATTCTCCTCCCTTAGCCACCCGAATGGCTGGGACCACAGGCACCCACCATCATGACTGGTTAATTTTTGTATTTTTAGTAGAGACGGGGTTTCACCGTGTTCTCCAGGCTGGTCTCAAGCTCCCTACCTCAAGTGATCCTCCTGCCTTGGCCTCCCAAAGTGCTGGGATTACAGGTGTGAGCCACTGCACGTGGCCTATTTCCTAAGTTTATTGTGATTAGGTAGGTAAGTGAGCAGAGCAGTGCGTGGCACTTAGTAAGCACTTGATATGTGTTCCTTATTATGATTTCACAGGTTGTAACACACAACTAAACCCTGACCTTCAGATGTCCAGTACTGAAACAGGCTCCTTTTCACATTTAGACTTCTTCGTTTCCACATGAAGTGACAGTGGCTGGAATAGAAAAGGGGCTTATTTTACTGATTTGGAGAAGAGCGGCCGCAGGGAAATGTGACCTGGAGGGCAACGTGAGGAAAGTGGGTCGGGGTCCCAAGAAGTCAGTATCAACGGTTCCAGACCAACCAGCTGGTCTGACAAATGAGAAAAAGCCCTGCTCCTTCCCGTTTCCCCTCAGAGTCTTGACCTTTCAGGAGTGTGACTACCTATGAGTAGCCGAGAGTGAGAGGAGCAGGTGAAAGAGGCAAGGGTCTATTCTGTTGCTTATTAGTAACTAGGGAACAGACCTCGGGATATGCATGGATTGCACATGTTCATTCTCTCCTAACATCCACCCTGCCTTCTCCACCCCTACCTAACCACTGGCACTGAACAGAATCATCAACAAAGGTTTACTTGTGTGTTGGATTTTTAAGGGGGAAAGTCCTAGATTCGTACATTTGTAAAGAAAATATTATCTGGCCCATATCTTTGCCTCCCGTTGTCAACAGCAGATCAGTGACTTCCAAAGTTTCCCGACCACAGAAAGCTGAGCTTCCCAGCTCTAGCTTTCTGTGTAAGGTGAGACTGACCTCAGAGTTTTGTATTTATCATTGGATTTTGCCAAACAAACCAGCTTAACGAAAAACATGGAATTGAGAACGTCTTCACGGGGCCAAAACCTGAGCAGTAACAAGAACAGAAACTTAGAAACTTGGCGTTTGGGTCCCCATTTGTTTCTGAAATACTTTTCTTGTCCTCTCCCTCTCTTCCCCCTGGAGTGTTTAAACATTTGAATAAAGATTTCATTCAAAGGGAACTGATTGGCTCTCCCGCAAGTGGGGTGGAAGATGCGTCATTGAGCGTCAGCAGAAGGCAGGAAGGTGGTATTGCTGGCACTGTTTATGTCAGGGGATTGACTTTCTCTTTTGGCTGGTGTTTTGTTATTAGAGTTTGTTTAAAACTGGAATCCTTAGAGTCCCTTTCTGAATAGCACCATCAGCATCTTTCTCAGCAGCAAAGATGTTTCTTTCCATACCTCAGATCTGCCCTTAAAAAACCAGACCATGTCAGTTGGCTTGTTTTGATCTTCTGGACAATGGAGTTTTCAGGCCTTTTGAAGTCTTAGAAACTTTATCAAAAAAATGGGATCCTTGATTAAGAGATACGTTTCAAAGACATAAGGCAAACGTTAATAAAGTGCAAAGTACAGTTCTTTGTGGACAACATCCTGTGTTAAAGAGGATCTTAAAAAGACACCAATAAAATATTAGGGTGGTAAGATTAGAGGTTTAGGGATTGTAATAAAATTCAGTTCAACCCAACAAAACTTTATTGCAATTATATTGTTATGCTCTTCCCTAGCTAATGGTAACTGAACCATGTCAAGGACAGAAAGGTAAAAAAGAATTGCGGGGATGGTAGAGAGAGAGGAAACAGGTATGACTTTGGAGTTGTAAATTTTAGGAGGTGGTGGGATGGTAATGTCTTTAACTGAAAAACAAGAAATAGGTTTGGGGATAGAAAATTGTGGTTCTATATTGGATGTACTGATTTTAAGTGCCTGGATGACATCCCTCATCCAACCATAAACTCCATGAAGACACCAAGACTCTTACGTATTTTTGTATCTGGAGTACTTACTACCCAGCAAATGTCTGATAAATGGTTGAATTAATGAGTTAACGGCTCCATGTGGAAATGGCCACCACACAGACAGGAAAGTAAATCTGGTACTCCAGAGAAGATCTGGATCATTAATTTGGGAAAATCCACACAGAAATGATCATTGACTCTGGGAGTAGATACATTGAAGAGTGAGTGTTGAGTGAGAAAAAAATGGTACTCAAAACAGATTTGGGGGATTGCTTATGTTTCACTAGTGTCAGCCCCCAGGAAACCCCCATGTCTTCTATACTACCAGGGCCCCTGTTGGCCCATCATAATTGCCAGAATGGTTTGAGTAAAAGTCTGAGGATTAGAAATGAATGAGAAGCATATGATCCCTCCCACAAACTATGTCCATTGGGAGGTATGTTACAATAGAAAAAGCAAACCTCAGAGGAATTATGCCACACATATTTATTAGCAACAAAAGACATTCATTCAGTCTTTTCTTGTAAGTTTGGTGAAGTCCTAGATTGTCCTCAATACTTTACATGACATATTATCTTGAGGCAGATGTACTAGCAATGCAGCCAGCTTCTCTTCTAGGCTAACGGGATAAATCCTGCTTGAAGTAGAGACACACAGGACCAAATGGAACCCTAAGCCTATGGGGCAGTGTGGTCTAAAATCAAGACCCAATATTGGGTGCTGCCCTGCATCTTACAAAATCCATAGGGTCTCAAATGGCCTAACTACAAGTTCCCCTCCCTCTGTTCACTTGGATAAGATCCCCCAGCCAAACAAAGCTCCTTATCATGGAGACCACACACAGTTTCTGCTTATCTCTGAGTAGCTAGTTTTATTCCCTGCCAGCCTGTGGAATTATTCAGACAAGCCTATCGCATCCTCCTGCAGGAACTAGGGGGGCATCTCACCCTCTTGATACTACAAGCCTGCCCCCCACAGCCCCTGGTTGTTCACTGCATTCCCAAGTATAACCTCCATGCATCCCTGCGTGGCATGCAGCGTCTCCTTCCAGGCTGTGAGTATATGTGACTAATAAACTGCTGTCAATCTCATCTGTCCAGCTGTGTGTTCAGCTGTCCTCATGACTTCAGAGAAGAATCTCTTTCTCACCAACAGAGTGCATAGGAGGTGATTAAAACAGGACCTTTAGAAGGAATTAGGTTCTTAGCATCACCAAATCTGATAATCTGTTCATGTAAGGAGCCTGCGCAGCATTTCTAGCTAATTCCTATATCTTTAGCACAACTCATTTCCCCAGTGAGGACATTTGTATAACAGTTTTGTTGTTGTTGTTTGAGATGAGGCCTCCTATGTTGCTCAGGCTGGCCTTGAACTCCTGGATTCAAGTGATCTTCCTGCCTTAGCCTCCATATAGCTGAGGCTATAGGTGTGTACATCACACCAGGCTCTTGCAACATTCTTTTTATAAAAAATTTATTTATTTATTTTTATTTTGAGATAGAGTCTCACTCTGTTGCCCAGGCTGGAGTGCAATGGTGCAATCTTGGCTCACTGCAACCTCTGCCTCCCAGATTCAAGTGATTCTCCTGCTTCAGCCTCCCGAGTAGCTGGGATCACAGGCGTGTGCCACCATGCCTGGCTAATTTTTGTATTTTTAGTAGAGACGGGGTTCACCATATTGGCCAGGTTGGTCTCGAACTCCTGACCTCATGATCTCCCCACCTCAGCCTCCCAAAGTGTTGGGATTATAGGCATGAGCTACTGCGCCTGGCCTTTAGTTTACAGACCTGAGTGCAACATCAAAGCCCTTGTGGTAGCTGCTTCCAGAGTGTGTATGCCTAATTAGGGTTTTCCAAATGCTAACTGTGCTTCTGATAGGTTACTCCTAGGATATAACATGTATGTGTGTGTGTGTGTGTCTGTGTGTGTGTGTGTATATTTCACTCTGTGCTGAGGTATTTTAAACTAAATTACAGACAGTATTAGTTCTTATTTCCTTTAATGTTGAAATCAGTTGGCTTGAGCTTCTTTTTCTTATAAGGTGGGTATCTACTATACCTTTTTCTAGATCTCTTGGGATTTAATGATGGGTTTAACCACTCTTCTAGTCAACTGCTATCTCTGAATTTGCAATCTCTTGTGTACATTCTCCCTTTCTCAAACCCTTGCCCCTTCAGGACATTGCCTTGGTTCCTTTACTCCCAAAATTACCACTGACTGTGAGTAGCAGACTTTACTGAAGATGCTGGGCAAGGAGGGGCCATTCATCTAAATTGAATACTAGAAGGGTTGCCAGATTTAGCCAATGAAAATATGACTCTCAATTATCTTTGAATTTCATGTAAACAATTAAGTAATTATGTCCCAAATATTGCATGGCATCCTGTATTTTATCTGGCAACATTTTTTTTTTTTTTTCTTTTTGAGATGGAGTCTTGCTCTGTCTCCCAGGCTGGAGAACAGAGGCGCAATCTCGGCTCACTGCAAGCTCCGCCTCCCGGGTTCACGCCATTCTCCTCCCTCAGCCTCTCGAGTAGCTGGGACTACAGGCATCCGCCACCACACCCAGCTAATTTTTTGTATTTTTAGTAGAAATGGGGTTTCACCATGTTATCCAGGATGGTCTCGATCTCCTGACCTCATGATCCACCCGCCTCAGCCTCCCAAAGTGCTGGGATTACAGGCTTGAGCCACCGCGCCTGGCCTTATCTGGCAACATTAAATATTAACCCTCAAATAATAAATCCTAAATAGACATCTCCATCATTCTTACTCCATCAACTAGAAATCACTCCTGATCTCCTTTCCCGACATTTAACAACCAAACAGCAGTCATAGTTATGAGAGATAAGCTGTGGACTAAAAGCCTGGAGTGTGGTAAAGGGTGTGCAATGCTGAAAGGAAGAGGTAAGAAAAGTTGTAAAGAAGCCATAAAGGCCAGGCATAGTGGCTAATGCCTGTAATCCCAGCACTTAGGGAGGCTGACGTGAGAGGGTCTCTTGAATCCGGGAGTCTGAGACCAGCCTGAGCAACAGTAGTGGGACCCCATCTCTACCAAATATATGTATTTTGTATTTAGCCAGGTGTGATGGCATGCGCCTGTGGCTCCAGCTACTCCATAGCCAAGGTGGGAGGTTCACTTAAGTCTGGGAGGTCGGGGCTACATCGCATCACTGCACTGTAGCCTGGACAAAGAACAAGACCCTGTCTCTAAGAAATAAAAAAATAAGAGGCCACAAGCCTGAGCTTTGTGACCTTTGTAAAAGCAATGCCAATGAATGTTGGGAGGAAGGATGATGTTAAGAGACAGAAACAAAATTAACAGAGACTGTTGAAGTTTGCTAGTGAAGTGAAGAAGAGCGTGGATACCAACCTGAAGGGGATAGAATGATGAAGGAGTTTCTTCATTGCATAGAGTTATATGGATTGTTAGCTGAGGAGAAGGAGCCACTACAGATAAAGATGGCAGAGAAATGAACTATGGATGAAGGATTCAAGAATAGGGGAGTCCTTTCTTTTGGCTGCTGTTCTGATGGAGAAGTACTGTCATGGACTGAAGTGTGGTTCCCGCAAATGTATATGTTGAAGCCAAACCCCCAATATCTCAGAATGTGACAGGATTTGGAGACAGGGTCTTTAAAGAAGTAATTAACGTAGAATGATGTCATCTGGGTAGGCCCTAATCCAATATGACTAGTGTCCTTATAAGAAGAGGAGACGAGGACATAGACACACACATACAGAAGACGATGTGAAGACACAGGAGAAGACAGCCATCTACAAGCCAAGGAGAAAGGCCTTAGGAGGAACCAACACTGTCGCCACCTTGATCTTGGATTTCCAGCCTCCAGCACTGTGAGAACATTTCTGTGTTTAAGGCCCCAGTCTATGGTACTTTGTTATGGCAGCCCTGGCAAACTAATGCCAATAGTATTAATACCAATAAAACTAATACCAATAGTATTAATACCAATAAAACTAATACCATTAGTATTTGTAGTCATTGCCCACGCAGGCTTTGGGGTCAGACAGTGTGGGTGTGAATCTTGACTGGGCTTCTTTCTGGCTATGTGATCTTGGGTGACTAAACCTGGAAGCCACAGGTTCCTCCTCTGGAAAATGGACCTGCCCTCCATTTAGTATTGTTGTGAAGATCATTATGAGTTCATGTATATGAGACCCTTAGCACAGTGTCTAGCAAGCGGTTAAGTGCTGAATACCTTTGTTCTTTCAATAAAGATTTACTGAAAGACTCTGTGCCAAGCACTGGTCTAGGTGCTGTGGACATATCAGTGAGCTAGACAGACAGAAGTCCCTGCCCTCAGGGAGCTTTCATTCTGGTAGGGAAGACAGGCAATAAACAATTAGGTAAAATCTGTAAGTATTGAGGAGAAAAAGTAAAGCAAGGAAGGGGTAAATGAAATGCTAGGAGGTAAACTTGAGATAGAGTGACCAGGGAAAACCTCCCTGAGGAGGTAACTCTTGAGTAAAGACCTGAAGGAGGTGACAGCCAGCATTCTAGCAGAGGAAACAGCACATGCAAAGGCCCTGTGGGAGGAATGAGCTTGGTCTACATGAAGCACAGCAAGAAGGCCAGTGAGTATAGAGAGGAGAGAACAAGGTAAAAGGAGCAGGGGATGAGGCCAGAGAGGTGAAGGGGATAGATCGCATAGGGCCCTATAATGGGTTAAATGATGGCTGCCCTAAAATATATGTTTGTGTCCAAATCCCTGGAACCTGTGCATACTCTCTTACATGGCAAAAACATAATTAAGTTAAACATCTTCAGAGGCAGAGCTTGTTCTGGATTATCTAGGTAGCCCTAAAGGCAATCACATGTATTCTTATAAGTCAGACATGAGGAAGAGCAGGCAATCAGAAGACAGAACACAGAGAGATGTGTCCACCAGCCAAGGAGTGCCAGCCAGTGCCAGGAGCTGGAAAAGGCAAGGAATATATTCTCCCCAAAGCTTCCAGAGGGAGTGTGGGCCTATGCACACCTTGATTCCAGACTTCTCACGTCTAGGACTTTGAGAGAGTAAACTTTCCATTGTTTTAAACCTCTATGCTTGTGGTAATTTGGTAGAGAAACCCTAGGAAAGTAATACCAGTCCTTGACTTATCTTCTCAGTAATATGGAGGACCATAGGGGGGTCTTGAGCAGTGGAACAGTATAATCACGATTGAACTTCCATTTTTTTTAAGTACTTTGCAGACTATATTGGGGCACCAGGGCAGAGGCAGGCACACAAGTTAGGTACAATTTTAAGAGTGCAAGGGAACAATGATGGTGGCTTGGACAAGCGTGGCAGCAGAGAGGGTGGTGAGAATGGGTTGAATTCTGGGTGTATTTTGAGGTAAATCCAATAGAATCTCTGATAGTCTCTTGTGCAACGTGAGAGAAAGGAGGAATCAAGAATGACTCCAGGATCTTTTGTTTGAGCCACTAGAGGAGTAGAATTGACATTGCCGAGACAGGGCCAATGGCAGCAGGGGCTATGTGGGTGCACACAGGTGAGGGCCAGCTAAGGGCTCAGGGACATGGCACATTCGAGGTGCCTCTAAGCCCTCCAGGTGGAGATGCTAGCTTCTGCACGTGGGTGGGTTGCAGAGTCCATGTGAGAAATTCTAGCTGGAGATGTACATTGAGGAGTCAATGGCACACAGGTTGTATTTAAAGCTGAGACAAGTTAGCTCTTGAGACTAAAACAAGTGTGGGCAAGTTTTAGTCTTATTTTATGTTATTGGGTTTTAATTGACAGGACCAAGGAACACCACACTGCAATAGGGGCAGTGATTATTGAGTCAAAGGAGCACAAACCTCTGCCTCTGGATTTCCATTCTCACGATGGTTGTCTCCTGATGTGTCCTTAGTTGACTGGGTGCACATGGACCACAACCACCAGGCTGATGATGTCATCTGGCAATGGCACTGACGTCAGACTTACTAAATGCAAACTACTTAAAAATCAGTAATTTTATAAACTAGTCCAAGGGTCACTCTTCTTGCAAAATACTCAGGACTCTCCAAATAGGCCTCCATGAAACACAGTTTGAAGATGAGCTCTGTCTGGTGCTTGGGTCTTGCACCCAGAAGGGCACATCCTTAACAGCACACTTCTCAGAAATGGGAGTCTTTCTTTGAGATCTCAGGAATGGAGTATATTTGCAAATCCTTCCATTTTTTCAAAAAAAGATAAATTTACAACTGCTCAAGGTTAAGTTAAAGGAGATGTGAGAGCAAGTTAATTAATTTTTCTGAAAAAGATGTGGCCCATTTGAAAGCAATAACGATGACATTAGCCTCACCACTGCTGTGCTTGATACAGCATTTTATATTCACAATTGGTTGCAATGACTGTCATGTTTATCATCATAATCACTTCCATCCTACTTTTTCTTAAAAGGAAATCCGAAAGTATCATTGACCTAAGGGAAAAATAAATTTTAAAATCAGGGAAAGTAAAATAGCTTACTTAGAAAAAAATTTTCTATATTTTCTACTTTGATTTACTTCATTCCTTAGAGGATTTTGTGTGGGTCAAATATCCATTTTTTTAATGTAGCTAAGCTCTCTGGAGAGGCAACAAGCTGGAAGAAAGAATATAGCCATTGATATAAAAACTGGCTTCACATCCCACGCATGTCCCTAACTATCTGTGTGCCCATGGGCAAGTTGCACGAGATTTGTGACACTGAGTCTCTTTCCTTCTTAAGTGAGGGCAATAGCGTCTACTTCATAAAGTTATGAGGATAAAATAAAGCATTATCCTGAAGGCACATAGCAGAGCACCCATCACATAGACAGTAAAGGTCAGTTGCTTCTCTGCACACACCTCTAATTTGCAGCATAAATTAGGCAATAAACTCCTGTCTTGTCCTAGGCACTCACATTAGATGCTAGCAGTTGGAGGATGAGTAAGACGCAACCCTGGCTCTTGAGGCTCTCAGAGTACTTTAGGGAATTCACTCATTCATTTACTAGATATTCATTAAGTGCTTATGATGTTTTAAGATAACACTCTACTTAATACTGTTATTACTCTCTTATTACTATTCTAAAAGATAATTGATGAAGTCCCTGTCCTCAAGGAGCTTTCCTTTTGCTGTAAGTAGCTATATGGACAAATACAAAGGAAAAATTAAGTAGGTAGGGCCAGTGCTTTGAAGAGGGTAGGGGTCTAGAGTGTGGTGGTGAGAGTTGGTGCTAGTTGGATAGGGTGTTTGGGGACAGCGTCTCTGAGGAGGTGGTTCTTAAGAGGGAAATGAGGAAGTGAGCCACGTGGCTCCCAGGGAACAGAGTTCCCAGAGAATGCAAAGCCCTGATGTGGCAACTGCATGACTGAGAAATGGATGGAAAACTAATGTGGCTGGAGCAGGAAAAGCAAGGAGGGAAATGCAAATCAGAACCATAGTGAGATCTCACCTCACACCTGCCCAATGGCTATTATCAAAAGATGAAAGATAACAAATGTTCATGAGAATGTGGAGGAAAAGGAACCCTTTACACTGTTGGTGGAAATGTAAATTAGTACAGCCATTGAAAAAGGTATGGAGTTTCCTCAAAAAATTAAAAATAGAACTACCATATGATCCGGCAATCTCACTTCTGAGTATTTATTCAAAAGATTTCAAATCAGTATATCAAAGAGGTATTTGCATTCCCATGTTCATTGCAGCGCTATTCACAATAGCCAAGATATGAATCAATCTAAGTGTTCACCAGTGAATGAATGGATAAAGAAAACATGGTATATTTATACAATGGAGGATTATTCAGCCTCAAAAAAGAAGGAAATTCTGTCATTTGCAACAACATAAATGGAACTGGAGGACATGATGCTAAGTGAAATAAGACAGACACAGAAAGATTAATACTGCATGATTCACTTGTGTGTGGAATCTAAAACAATCAAACCCACAGAAGCAGAGAGTAGAATGGTGATCACAGAGGCTAGGGGGTGGTAAGAATGTGTAGTTGATGATCAAAGCAAGCAAAATCTCAAACAGGAGAAATAGATGTATATATATATTAATATTTATGTATATAATTATATATATACAGAGAGAAGGGAGGGAGTTCTATTGGACGGTGTAGTGAATATAGTTAATAAGAGTATTGTACACTTCAAAATTGCTAAGAGAGTAAATTTCAAATGTTCTCACCACAAAAAATGTTAAGTATTTGAAGTGATGGATATGTTAACTAGCTTTAATTTTACCACATTGTATGCGTAAATCACATCATTTTGTGCCCCCATGCATTTAAACAATTATAAATCATTAAAGGTTAAAAAATGAAAAATCAAGGGGGCAGTAAAGAAGGTAAAGTTGGAGAGATAACCAGGGCTCAGTAGTGGTGACAGGTTTTTCTGGTGATACGAATGTGGTGCTTTGGAAATGTAGAGGAGGATTTTCTTACACCTGCTTGAAAATGAGAAATAGCATGCTGGTTTGTGTAAGGGAAGGCTTCTCAGAAAGGTGGAAATGGAGCTGAGCCATTCAGCAGATGATCAGACACTGCTCAATGCTGGGGTGCAGAGATAGTCAGATAAGGTACATGCAATCTATTGAGCTTATGAAACAAAATACTTGTCCTGATAAACTAGAATGCAGTGGAGCCCCACTGAAGCAGAGTTCAGTGGCTTGTGGTGTGTATAGGGCAGGGGGTTGCCTACTGAGTATTTGGCATTTGCTGAAATTAATTCAAATATATGTTTTTTCTAACCTGTCCAAAGGAGATCTTTGCCAATGGGACACAATATATAGAGGCCATCTCTCCCTCCTGCCACAAGAGTGTGGGTGAGTGTAGCTGTTGGTGGCTTGCTCTTCTGTATTTCAGTTGTGTTCCCTCATGATTTTGGCCTCCATTTGGTCTGGAGGCCCCTGTGCATCCCGAGGATTATCAGAAAATGTAGAAAGATACTGGGGATGACTGCCTGTCGTTTTGCACTGGCTATCCTGTTGATAGGAAATGAGAGAGAAACTGTGAGATGGGCTTACCAAGAAAGCCATGAGAGGCAGCAGGCATGGAAAGCTCTCAGTGAATCAGGCAGATCCAGGCCTGATTTCTAGTTCCACCCTAAGGTAGCTGATGGTGGGCCAGTTACTAAACCTTTCTGGGCTTTCTATTGCTCATCTGTAAACTGGGCTAATAATTGTATCAGTGTCACTGTGTTGTTGTGAGGACAAAGTGAGTTAATGCTTAGAAAGCATAAGCATCTTGCCCAACACATACTCAATTTTCAATAAAGGCGTTTTTTTTTGTTAATAATACATCTCATTAAAAAGATAGAAATAGTCATAGTTCAGATTGAGAAGTTTGAACTGCTTGAACTTGATATGGTGAACCCTTAGGAGCTAGCAAAGTGCTTTGAGCAGTAAAGCAATGGGATCAGATGCCACAGTGAATAACATTGAAGATAAACTTGAGAGGGGAGAAAGTGGTGTTAAAAAAATGTAGGCAGCAGTAGGTTCCTGTTTCAAGACATTTGGTGGCAAAGGGAAGGGAAAGCTTGCAGATTGCTTGAGGGGAATTTTTAGGTTAAGTTTTCCAGAAGGTTGTGAATCTGGGCTGCTGTAGCTGATGTGACATGCCCTAGCATGGATACCATTCACTCCCAGGGAGGTGGGTTTGGCTCTTTACTCTGGCCAAGGGCTTGGTAGAGAAAAAAGATAGTCCTGGCTTTCTTAAGCTGATACCAGAGGGTGGAACAAGGACAGAGTCCTTACTTAGACATTACTGATAAGCCCAACTGTCAACCATAGAAATTGCTTTACTCATAGCCTAAAGCTTATCCCATGGTTAATTCATTCCCATCTCTAAGGTCAGAAACAACACTCAATGTGCTTCACCATACCTGGCACATCATACATACCCAATAATTATTTTTGGCTGTATAAAGAAATCTATTTTTTCCTTTAATCAAAAATTAGACAAGGAGTTAATATCTAGAATATACAAGGAACTCAAACATCTCAAAGCAAAAATCAATACAACTTAAAAATGGACAAATGATCTGAACAGACTTTTCTCTAAAGAAGACATGCAAATGTCCAACAAATATATTTTTAAATGCTCAGCACCACTAATCATCAGGGAAATGCAAACCAAAACCACAGTGAAGTATCATCTCACCTTAGTTAGGATGGCTATTATCAAAAAGACAAAAAGTAACACATGCTGGGAAGATGCCGAGAAAAGGGAACTTTACACACTTTTGATGGGAATGAAAACTAGTACAGCACTGTGAAAAATAGTATGGAGGTTCTTAAAAAAAAAAAACAAAAACAAAAAAAACAAAAAACTAGAGGTACCATATGATCCAGTAATCCCAATACTGAGCATTTCTCCAAAGGAGAGGAAATCAGTGTATCAAAGAGACACTTGCATCCCCATGATTTTTGCACTACTGTTCACAATAGCCAGGATATGGAATCAACCTAGGTGTCCATCAATAGATGAAAGGATAAAGAAAATATACATATACACGATGGAATACAAAATGAAATCTTGTCATTTGCATCAACATGGATGGAACTGGAAGACTTTATGTTATGTGAAATAAGCCAGGAACAGAAAGTTAAACACTGCACATTCTCACTCATGTGGAAGCTAAAAAAAGTTGGTCTCACAGAAGTAAAAAGTAGAGGCTGGAAAGGGTAGGGGAAGGAGGAAGAAGGGGAGAGATTTGTTAAAGGATATAATATATAATATTACAGCTAGATAGGAGAAAAAAGTTCTAGTGTCCTATATCACTGTAAGATGACTACAGTTATCAATAATCAGTTATATAGTTTCAAATAGTTAGAAGGAGGCTATCAAATACCCCAATACAAAGAAATGATAAATGTCTGAGATGATGAATATGCTAATTACCTTGATCGGATCACTATACATTATATGTATTGAAATATTGCTATGTAGCCCATAAACATGTACAATTATCATGTGTCAATTTAAAAATAAAATATTTTAAAAAATAAATTATAATCCATTATTGGATAAGCACGAACTGATCCTGATGGCTAGGTCTGATGATTAGATGATTTGACCAGTGCATAGCTGATTCAAGTTCACAGTCATAAACTAGAATTATTTAGCAAAAATACTACTAAAGATTTTGCAGGCCACATGCATTTTTATTAGCCCATCTCTGCCAGAGAAGTGACACAGATGAAACAATAATTGAAGTCAGCCTTTTTAATGTGGCCTTTGAAAGTCATTACTTACTCTGGACAAAGAAATGGTGGAAAGGCTATGCAGCAGAAACCTTTGCAGTAGAAAACCTTGAGGCATGAAGACTTACCAGCAAATTTTACAGCTGGAAAAATGATGGTATAGGAAGATTAAGTGACTCAGTCAGTGTACCACATTTAGGGACATGTGTTGGAGATTATTAGTGATAACTTTCCTGTGAAATTCATCAACAGACCACTAAGGAAAAGTTGTTCCATTGTTCTAACACAGAACTCACTAGAAGGGGGAGGTGGTAAGAAGAAGATGATTAAACAGTAAAACTCTACTAGGGGAAGGTGAAAATGTGTCCAAAGTATATAGACAAGGAGCAGTATTAGAGTCAGCCAGAAAAGACCCAAGGAACTACAACTGTTTAAATAAAATTGCCATTTTATATTCACAATGGGCCAGATTTTATCCCAGTATAGCTCTGCAGGAATTCTTTGGAAAGGTTCCTAACTCTAGAATTACTTGGTGAGAGTGAATTGGGGCCCTATGAAAATGATACTTGGTGATTTTATGCAAACCACCTAATAGACATAGAATTACTTTTCTACTAGTCCCACATTGACACAGCCTTGAGCCACACAGAGATGAACATTCAGCAAATCCCATTATACATGAATTTGACTTTCCTTTCAGTTTAATAGCTTTTATGGAAAAAACCTCCAGTGAGTTGTGTATTTGTCTAATTATTTCAACATACATATTAATTTCTACAGAATACGTGTACTATGCAAAGTTGGCCTAGCCATGTAAGTTTATGAAGTTCAGCAAATGCTGTAAGAATCATTTAAGGAATGAGAATGTAAAACCTAGCAATGTCTATGTACCTAGATAATCAGATTGCTTCTACTGCTGCCTGTTCCCTTGTTATAGGCAGCAAATACCAAGGAAGTTTATTCTGTTTCCTCATGCTTTGTCCATCTGTTATCTCTATTGTAACTACATCCTTTCTTCTGATAGTTTAAAATGTTCCTACCAACTTAGTCTTTCCTTAAGTTGTCCTCAAATCTGGGGAGCTGTTATATTCTTCCCTACGCTTTATTGTCCCAAAGTCACCATCTATAGAAAAGCTGTCTCTCTCCTTCCCTCTCTTCCTCTCCTAACTCTCATTTATATGGTGATAAAGAAATCACAACTTTTGTCCTTGAGAAATTCACAGCCTAGTAGAAGGTGGAAGTACAGTGATTAGGAAAATCATGGAAGCATTAAAGAGAGGAATACAAGGGGACTTCAAAAAGTTCATGGAAAATGGAATTTTAAAACTATAAACTTTTTTCTCAATATAAGTTCCATCAAGTTAAGATACTTTTGGAAGTGATGACACCAGCCATTTAGCCCATCCCCTGAAATTGAGGGTATTGGGAATTTAATGATGTATATGCAGTCTATTTTACATTATTCATTGAAGAAAAATAGGTGCCCTTTAGAGACTTTTTAAGATTAGCAAGAAAAAAGAAGTGAGAAAGGGGCCAAATCAGGACTGTAAGGTGGATGCCTAGTGATTTCCCTTTGAAACTCTTGATGAGAGTAACAAGAAGGAGCATTGTCTTGGTGGCGAAGAACATTCTAGTGAAACATTTTTTTTTTCTGCTAAAGCTTGGCTAAGGTTCTCAAAACACTCTCATAATAAGGAGATGTTATCGTTCTTTGGCCCTCCAGAAGGTCAACAAGCAGAAAGTTTTGATCATCTCAGAAATCTGTTGCCAAGACCTTTGCTTTTGACTGGTCCACTTTTGCTTTGATTGGACCACTTCCACCTCTTGGTAGCCATTGCTTTGATTGTGCTTTGTCTTCAGGATCATACCAGTAAAGCCATGTTTCATCTCCTGTTGCAATTATTTGAAAAAAATGCTTTAGAATCTTGATCTCACTGGTTTAAAACTTCCATTGAAACCTCTGCTCTTGTCTGCAGTTGATCTGAGTGCAATGGTTTTGGCACCCATTGAGTGGAAAGTTTGCTCAACTTTAATTTTGTAGTCAGAATTGTGTAAGCTTGAACCAAGTGAAATGTCTGTGAGGTTGCCTATTGTTTCTGCTGTTAATTGTTGGTCTTGTTCAATTAGGGCATTAATAAGGTTAATTTTTTCCTTAAAAATTGATAGGGATGGTTTGCCACTGCAGGCTTCACCTTCAACATCGTCTCATGCCTTCTTACAGTGAGAAATCAATTTATTAACTGTTTATTTCTTTGGGGCATTGTCCCTACAAACTTTTTGTAAAGGATCAGTAATTTCACTATTCATCCATCCAGGCTTCACCATAAATTTGATATTTGTTCTTGCTTCAGTGTTAGCAAATTTGTGTTGCTCTGACAGGGGTTCTTTTCAAACTGATGTCTAATTCTTGTTAGTGGTTCAAACTATATCATATCCAGAAATGTTATAGCAAGTGAGTATGAGTTTATTTTGGTGCAACTTTTTTTTGAAATCTATGTATAGTTTTTTCATAATAAGAATTTTCCATGAACGTTTTGAAGACCTTTCATATCTGCCAGCCTGGAAAGAAATGCCAGAAGGACTCCAAAAAAAACCTGGCATCTTAACAGAGTCATAAGGTATGAAGGAGAGCTGGAAGTGGGTAGGCAGAGAGGGGAGCAAGGGGAAGAAGTCTGGGCAAAGCAGACATGAGCAAAGGCAAAGAGGAGGGCAATAGGAAAATGGGTGCTGTGGCCAGGGGTGGAAGACTACAGGTCCTTGGGATGGCACAGTAGGAAGCAGGAAGCTGGGGAGATGGGGAAGGAGGGGTAGACAGGTCCGCACCTTCAGACCCAGTCATGCTTGGAGATTCTCTTTCTACAACTCTTCTGTGCCAAATCTTCACAGAGCTCTGTTTCCAAAAGAAAGTCTCCTCCCTTGCAGTCATGGGTACATAGCAATACATTGTTGGAGGAATGAAAAGTGAATCACTAAGAAATTATTTTTACAGTGAGGCTTACAGAGCTATTGAATAATATATGTAAAGTTCCTTAACACAGTTCATAGCAAGGACTTAGTTTCTGTGTAGATTACACTCACAATCAAATTGCTTGATGATTCATTCAGTTTTTATTATGTACATTATTGCTTATGATGTGTCAAACCTTTACCGGATGCTAAGGATACAAAGATAAAGAAGATACCAGCATGCCTGGCTCAGGGTATTGTGTTTTCCTTTAAAGGTATGGCTCCTGGAATTCATGTTTGGTTACAAAAACACAAGCAAACACTGGTGACATGCCCTAATCAAGGCCTGAGTTAAGCTGGGTAGTGGTGAAGCCACTGGTGTGCAATCGGACAGGAGGTGGCATGGCGCCATAGAAAGATCTGGAGCTGGGAAGTCAAGACTTGCTCCTCCAGATTGTGCTCTAACAATTAATAGCTACGTGTGGCCTTGAGCAAGCTACTGACCCTCTCTGACTCTGCTTTCCTTTCTGTGAACTGAGAGTAATGACGTTTACCTCAGAGAGCTGTTTCGAGGATAATATGAGATCATACACGTGCCTGGCACATTGTAGGCACACACATTTCCTTTCAGGAAACATTCTTCCAAGATGCAATGTGTGTTTGAGTCATATACTATTTCTTTCTTTCTTTATTTCCTTTGTTTAGAGGAGGTACCTCACTCTGCGGCCCAGGCTGCAGCACAGTGCTGTGATCATAACTCACCGCAGAGTCAAACTTCTGGGCTCCAGAGATTCTTGTGCATCAGCCTCCTAAGAGGCTACAGGTGCCTGCCACCATGCCTGGCTAATTTTTAAAAAAAATTTTTGTAGAGATGAGGTCTCACTATACTGCCCAGGCTGGTCTCAAACTCCTGACCTCAAGTGATCCTCTCATGTTAGCCTTCTGAGTAGCTGTGATTACAGGCACACATATATACTATTTCTTTTTTCTTTTCTTTTCTTTTTTTTTTTTTTTAAGACAGGACTCATTCTGTCACACAGGCTGGAGTGCAGTGGCACAATCACAGCTCACTGCAGCCTCAATCCCCAAGGCTCAGGTGATCTTCCCACCTCAGCCTCCCAGGTAGCTGAGACTACAGATGTACACTACCATGTCTGGTTAACCTTTTGTATTACAGATACCATTTCCTAATCATCAAAACACTAAGAATTCAAAGATGAACAAAACACAGTTTAAATTTAAAACACCTATCACCAAGTGATAGTTGGTAATTACTCTTTTCCAGTAATTACAGATATAAGCTTCTATTTCATGTTTCTGTTTCTCATCCACCATGAGATTAGTTTTTCTGCTTTTCTCCCCTTCTCCATAGATAGTCTCACCACCTAATAGTTTAAATGTTTGCCAAGTCCTGGAAGAATAA
Organism: Macaca thibetana thibetana; assembly: GCF_024542745.1. Lineage (NCBI taxonomy): Eukaryota > Metazoa > Chordata > Mammalia > Primates > Cercopithecidae > Macaca > Macaca thibetana. Next base: position 48,923,585 of record NC_065585.1, read on the forward strand.
AAAACTTAAGCTATAAAACTGAATGTATATATATCTATATACCTATATCCTATCTATCTATCTATCTATCTATCTATCTATCTATCTATCTATCTATCTATCTATCTTCTCTCTATCTATCTATATGTCTGCTTTTTTCTGAGGTGGAGTCTCGTTCTGTCTCCCATGCTGGAGTGCAGTGGAGCGAGCGTGATTCACTGCGACCTCCGCCTCCCGGGTTCAAGCAATTCTCCTGCCTCAGCCTCCCGACTAGCTGGGATTACAGATGCCCACCACTAAGCCCAGCTAATTTTTTTGTACTTTAAGTAGAGATGGGATTTTGCCACGTTGGCCAGGCTGGTCACGAACTCCTGACCTCAAGTGATCGGCCCGCCTCTGCCTCCCTCCCAAAGCCACCATGCCCGGCCTGAATGTGTATATTTTTATATAGTGTGACATTAAAAATATATCCTGAAAATAAATCACCAAGCAAACAAAAACATGCCAGTTTCCACATAGGCTAGGGCTCCTAAAGTTATAGGTTACAGCATGGCTTCTCCCAGGACATGGAAAAGCTGTGGGCAGGTTTTTCTGGCTCATGCCCGTAATCCACTTATGTCTCCTTGGTGAGGGAGAGGCAGACAAAGTCACCGGAGACTCAGTGTTCTGATCCTGCTTCCAAATGCCAGTGCTATCACTGGGCAGGGATGCAAGAATTCCACAAGCCAAGTACTTTTTGATGATCATGATGGGGTGAGATGGGGGTGAGGGCACCTCCTTCCTTTAGAACTTTGCTTCTTTCTTGTGATGTGCTACACTTGTTCATCTGTTCCATGTGTCCTCATTATTAGCCAGCAGCTTTTTTCAAGCTATCTGGGCCAATCCACAGAAACACTTAAGCATTCAGAGAACATTAGTGACAACACATCCGATAAATCCCTTTCTGTTATGTTGTTTTCCTGCAGAGAAACAGGGAGAAGACCAGCATTCTGATGATATTCTAGCCTGTGGGGCACATCTACTACAGACTTAAATGACTTTCAAGGGCTCATTCCTGAAAATGATTTCTTTTCATTTTGGAAGGACAGCTACAGCTGTGCCTCGCTGCAGGTTATGGTCTATTAAAAGCAGCCCAAACTTAGCAGTTGTTAAAAATTTCAGATCACTTTCAATAATGTGCCAATGGGTTTCAATGAAGCAGAATTTGTCAAATAATATTGTTATGTGTATTTTTCCTTTCTTTCTTTCTTTCTTTCTTTCTTTTTCTTTCTTCTCCTTCCTTTTTTTGAAAATAAATATTTCTAGGTGATTCAATTAACTTTTAATTCATCGTAAATCTTGTCCCACAGTCCAGAGCATCCTGTTAAGCGCTTGGTCTAACTGGAATCTTCTGTAGTTCCTCCGCAAAGAGATGGTGTTTAGAAATGTAGGACATATCAAAGTTTGAAAAGTAGAATTTGCAAAACACAATGTGGCCCACCTGTACGTGTAGACCATGGTTTGTACTCACCCTGGCCGAGAGTTTGCAGTAAAGGAGATGTCCTGTGTCTTGCAATGACAGAGTTCGGGGCAATTCTAGAGCTACCTAGCCAGTTTACTGTCAAAAATAAACCAAGGAGAGAGTATTCTGCCTCCTCTCCTCTTCTTGTCCATCCCTAGGACCCAACCTAATCTCATCTCTCCTGCTACTACTCAGGTTCTGTCAGCATAATTCAGGGGGAAATAAAGTAGAAATCTGCTTTGTGAATGGAAAACAGGAGGAACTGGTGAACTTGGACAATCGCTTTTTGGTTACTAGGAACTGAAATTCTGTCATTGTAGCTCCAGAAATGGATACTCTTGTAATAAAGAAGACTGAACATTATGTGAATTATGAAACACTGGCATGAGCAGGCCTCAGGGAGCTAAAGATGGCCCAAAGCATGTCTGAAGCTGGGCTTTCTGAATCTCTACTCTTGTCATCACATTTGGTGGCTTCTGCATCCACATAGAGAGATAATCTCCCTAACACTTGCCTCAGTCCCATGACCTGTCACTTCGAATGACTTCTCCTGCAGTATCTGTTAGTTCTCTACTCCAAGAGTCTAACCCTGAATCTTGACATTACCAATAACTGCACCAACTCCTAAAGCGTGATTTCCAGCGCCCCACATTCCTTTGTTTAGTATTTCCATCCCCAAAATTCCTTCTTTTAACACCTTTTACATTGTCTTTTCCTACCATCTCTTTTGCCCCAACCACCTCATTTCCCTCACTACCCAGCATGGGTTCTGTAGTCCATCATGGCAGCCTATTACTACACCCCCAATCTATTACTTACACCCTCAACTCCCAGAGCCCTCTTTTCCTCCACCATACTCACCTGGAAAACTCCCAATTCAAATTCAACCAAGGTCTCTGATTACTCTGTGCCTGCTCTCAAGCAGCTAACTCAGCTAGGGGAAAACACACATCATGCTGACTTTTCCTTGTTTAAATTTATGACCAAGCATCTCAGGTGAGCTCTCTGCACCCCCTAGTGATCTTACCACCTTTCTCTGCTCAGTTCACTCTTCCTTGCACAGGACAACTATGTTACACTTTCTTCTCTCTCCCTTCACAACTATCCTATGCCATCCCCTTCTCACTCTCGCGGAGGACCGCTGTTCTCATATCACCGGGAAAGCAGAAGCTGTCCGAAGAGAACTATTTCATCATTCTGCCGCCAGAACAACAACCTGTTTCTGTATCTACCTACTTGCCCTGCCTTTCCTCCTGTTATAAAAGACAAATTGGTTTTTCATTTGGTCTCTCATCCAAAGTGAAAAAGTGTCTTGTGGAGTAGATCCTACCACTTCTCATCTACTCAAGAACTTTGCTGCTGCTCTTTTCCCTTTTTCAGCTCCAGTATTCTCTTCTGCATGTCAACACTCTGTAAAATCTTCCATCTTTTAAGATTTCTCCCTTGACCCAAACTCCTTCTCCAAATACAGGCTCATACCTCGTTTTCCTCCATAGCAAAATATTTCAAATGAATTTTTGTACTCCTTTTTTCTACTTGTTCATTTCCCACTCTTTTCTGGATCCTCCCCAATTAGGATAACCATTACTCTTCTGAAACCTCTCTTGACAAGGTTGCTCATCACCTCTATGCTGCCACAGATGTCAATTCTCAATTGTCACCTTTTACCTTTCAGTCAGCTCAAAACACTTGACTCACTTGGCTCCCGGGACACTGCATTCTTCCATTGCTTCTTTCATCTTAACCTCTAAGTGTGGCATTCCGCCAGCCTCGTTTCTCTTTTCCTGTCTATCCATAAGTCCCCAGGTGGTTTCAGTAATATGTTTTTTAAAAATGACAGTATGTATATACTGATAAGTTCCCAAATTATAGCTCCAACCCGAATCTCTCTTTTGAGTTCCACATTAAAAATGCCAACTTCTACTCTGCTTCTTCATTTGCATGTCTCCAAGCCATCTCCAATGTCACATGCCCACCACAAAGCTCTTTTTTCCTGCCATCCATTTCTCCTGCCAACTGTTCCTGATTTCAGTAAGTAGCACCACTATTCACCTGGTGATGAAGCCAGAAACTAAGACTTATCCTCAATGTCTTCCTTTTCCTGGCATCTCTTAACCAATCCATCGGCAAATGCTCTCAGTTTCAAGCTTCCTGTGTCTCAGTGTTCATATCCGTGAAATGAGAATATTAAGGTTTACTTTATAGCTTGGTCATGAGGTTCAAATGAGGTAGGTGTGAGAGATAATTGCTGAGAGCATAGTAGCCACTCAATGAACATTAGTCTCCTGTGACTTTCCAATAACCTTGAACAGTACTGATGCTCACTGCGTCAGTTCCACACCTTCACGTGGCATTTGAGACTTTTCATGTTGTGGCCCCACCTTATCTCTTCACACTTAAGGCCCAATGATTACATTACTACTATGATTTATACTTTACAGAGTTTTTTTTTTTTTTTTTTTTTTTGGCATATCTTACTTGTTTCTAATATTATCCACATTAAATTGGTATTATTATCCCTATTTTACAGGTTAGAAGATGGGAGGCTATGTGAATTGCCAAAAAATCATAAACCAGTCAATGATAGAGCTGGAAATGAAACAAAGAATTTCTAATATGAGATGTCTTACTTTTCCTACCATGCTACGCTGCCCCCGCAACACAAACCTTTCTTATCCTCAGACCAGAGTTTTCTTTTCACTCTATCTGAAACCCACTCCATGCCCTGCTTTTCTTCGTTTCTCTTACCAAGAAAGCTCTCTCTCCTCTTCTTCTTTTTCTTTATAACTCCTTTGCTGAGTACTCCAGTGTACAGTTGTCTCTCAGATTAATGTTTATTATTTCGTTAATTTACTCACTCATTACCTCCCTCTCTCATTTTCTCGCTCATCAAACATTTAATGATAATAAACTATGTGCAGTTCTCTTTGAAGAGGTCCTTCACATTCCTTGTAAGTTGTATTCCTAGGTATTTTATTCTCTTTGTAGCAATTGTGAATGGGCGTTCACTCCTGATTTCACTCTCTGTTTGTCTGTTATTGGTGTATAGGAATGCTTGTGATTTTTGCACATTGATTTTTGTATCCTGAGACTTTGCTGAAGTTGCTTATCAGCTTAAGGAGATTTTGGGCTGAGATGATGGAGTTTTCTAAATATACAATCATGTCATCTGCAAACAGAGACAATTTGACTTTCTCTCTTCCTATTTAAATACCTTTATTTCTTTTTTTTTTTTTTTTTTTTTTTTTTTTTTTTTTTGAGACGGAGTCTCACTCTGTCGCCCGGGCTGGAGTGCAGTGGCCGGATCTCAACTCACTGCAAGCTCTGCCTCCCGGGTTTACGCCATTCTCCTGCCTCAGCCTCCCCAGTAGCTGGGACTACAGGCGCCTGCCACCTCGCCCGGCTAGATTTTTGTATTTTTTAGTAGAGACGGGGTTTCACCGTGTTACCCAGGATGGTCTCGATCTCCTGACCTCGTGATCCGCCCGTCTCGGCCTCCCAAAGTACTGGGATTACAGGCTTGAGCCACCACGCCCGGCCTAATACCTTTATTTATTAATCTTGCCTGATTGCCCTGGCCAGAAGTTCCAAAACTATGTTGAATAGGAGTGATGAGAGAGGGCATCCTTGTTTTGTGTTGGTTTCCAAAGGGAATGCTTCCAGTTTTTGCCCATTCAGTATGATATTGGCTGTGGGTTTGTCATGAATAGCTCTTATTATTTTGAGATATGCTCCATCGATACCTAGTTTATTGAGAGTTTTTAGCATGAAGAGGTGTTGAATTTTATCGAAGGCCTTTTCTGCATCTATTGAGATAATCATGTGGTTTTAGTCATTGGTTCTGTTTATGTGATGGATTATATTTATTGATTTGCGTATGTTGAACCAGCCTTGCATCCTAGTTATGGAGCCAACTTGATCATGGTGGATAAGCTTTTTGATGCACTACTGGATTTGGTTTGCCAGTATTTTATTGAGGATTTTTGCATCAGTGTTCATCAGGGATATTGACCTGAAATTTTCTTTTGGTGTGTGTGTCTCTGCCAGATTTTGGTATCAGGGTCATGTTGGCCTCATAAAATGAGTTAAGAAGGAGTCCCTCTTTTTCTATTGTTGGGAATAGTTTCAGGAGGAATGGTACCAGCTCCTCTTTGTACCTCTGGCAGAATTAGGCTGTGAATCCATCTGGTCCTGCGTTTTTTTTTTGTTTTGTTTTGTTTTTTTTTTTTTTTTTTTTTGGTTGGTAGGCTATTAATTACAGCATCAATTTCAGAAAGAAAATCCTAAGCAAAAGAACAAAGCTGGAGGCATCACATTACTTGACTTCAAACTATACTACAAGGTGACAGTAACCAAAACAGCACGGTACTGATAAAAAAACAGATATACAGACCAATGGAACAGAACAGAAGCCTCAGAAATAGCACCACATATCTACAACCATATGATATTTGACAAACCTGACAAAAATAAGCAATGAGGAAAGGATTTCCTATTTAATAAATGGTGTTGGGAAAACCAGCTAGCCATATGCAGAAAACTGAAACTGGACCCCTTCCTTACACCTTATACAAAAATTAACTCAAGATGGATTAAATACTTAAACGTAAGACCTAAAACCATAAAAATCCTAGAAGAAAATCTAGGCAATATCATTCAGGATATAGGCCTGGGCAAAGACTTCATGACTAAAACACCAAAAGCAATGGCAACAAAAGCCAGAATTGACAAATGGGATCTAATTAAACTAAAGAGCTTCTGCACAGCAAAAGAAACTACGATCAGTGTGAACAGGCAACCTACAGAATGGGAGAAAAAGTTTGCAATGTATCCATCCGACAAAAGGCTAATATCCAGAATTTATAAAGAACTTACAAATTTACAGGAAAAACAAACAAACAAACAACCCCATCAAAAAGTGGGCAAAGGATATGAACAGACACTTCTCAAAAAAAGACATTGATGCAGCCAACAAACATGTGAAAAAAAAAGCTCATCATCACTGGTCATTAGAGAAATGCAAATCAAAACCACAATGAGATACCATCTCACGTCAGTTAGAATGGAAATCATTAAAAAGTCAGGAAACAACAGATGCTGGAGAGGATGAGGAGAAATAGGGATGCTGTTCCACTGTTGGTGGGAGTATAAATTTGTTCAACCATTGTGGAAGACAGTGAGGCAATTCCTCAAGGATCTAGAACCAGAAATACCATTTGTCCCAGTAATACCACTACTGAGTATATATCCAAAGGATTATAAATCATTCTACTACAAAGACACATGCAGACATATGTTTAGTGCAGCACTGTTCACAATAGCAAAGACTTGGAACCAACCCAAATGCCCATCAATGATAGACTGAATAAAGAAAATGTGGCACATATACACCATGGAATACTATGCAGCCATAAAAAAGGATGAGTTCATGTCCTTTGCAGGGACATGGATGAACTGGAAACCATCATTCTCAGCAAACTAACACTAGAACAGAAAACCAAACATCACATGTTCTCACTCATAAGTGGGAGTTGAACAATGAGAACACATGGACACAGGGAGGGGAATATCATACAATGGGGCATGTTGGGGAGTGGGGGAACTAGGGGAGGGATAGCATTAGGAGAAATACCTAATGTAGATGATGGGTTGATGGGTGCAGCAAACTACCATGGCACATGTATATCTGTGTAACAAACCTGCACGTTCTACGCATGTATCCCAGAACTTAAAGTGTAGATGTATATGTGTGTGTGTGCATGTGTGCAATTCACTATGCTAAGGATGCAATATAAAGATGAAGGTCATAGACCTTAAGATTGAGGAGCTCACAGTTTAGGACATGCATTCTTATCAGGGTAATACGGCTTCCTCCAGTGGGTGAAAATTGGTTCCTGGGGAACAAAAAATCCATAATTTATGACCGCCCCCCAAGCTGGAAATCTTATTCCTTAGTATCCCTTAGCATTTACTTTCTGTCATTGGGTTTTCTTGGGTATCCCGTCAGCAGCATTGCCACTGAGTTCATGGAAAATACACAAAATATATGCAAGATAGTGCTGTGTAAGATCAGTGCTACAAAACTATGGTGATTAGGGGGCTGTGATTGTAGATCTTTCCCTCAATTCATTTTGTAATATTTAAGTTCTTTTGTGAGAGGTGGCCTATGTGTGCCTGATGGCTGCTATTGGCTGTCTTGCAAATGTTGTTTGTATTTGATCCTTAGTGCTTTGTCTTTGAGAATTAAAAAAGAATACTTTTGTATTGAAATGTACAAACTTGAATTATCATCTCAATAAATATTTTAACCTTGTATTAAAAATAAAGTAAGCCTTATACTTTTAAAATGTGGACCCAACATTATTACATGTTGTATATAGCATATGAATTTTGTACACTGGATAAATATATATACGGCAAATAAATAAAAAGTATATTTGTGTTGTTAAAATAGCACACTCTGGTTGTGCACATCCACAGGTTGATCATCACCACTGTCTTAGTCTGTTTTCTACTGTTATAACAGAATATCATAGATAGGGTAATTTATAAACAATAGAAGTGTATTTGGCTCATGGTTCTGGAAGCTGGGAAGTCCAAGGGCATGGCACTGGCATCTATGCAGCCGTTTGGTGAGGATCTTCTTATGGATGAAAGCAGAAAGGCAGATGAGCACACAAAGCAGAGTGAGGCAATTGGGCCAAACCCTCCTTTCTATCAAGAACCTACTCCTGTGATAACTAACCCACTTCTTCTGCAGTAATGGCGTTAATCCCTTCAGGAGGAAAGAGCCCTCATGGCCTAATCACCTCTTAAAAGCTCTACCTCTTACTACGGTTACAATGACAATTAAGTTTCCAACATATGAACTTTTGGGGACAACACTCAGACAACAGCAGCTACCTAGTTGCAAGTCAATCATGTTTTGTGAGACTGAGTCATTATTACATAACCCATGGACAAAGTAGCAACATGATACTGATGATATAAGAAGTTGTAAGTGGGGCTAGATGTTAGATCCAGGTGACATGGTTCTGTCAGTTCCTGATTAGAGAGATTTGCTTTCATATTTCTTGCTGTTCTTCAACAAGACAAGCACATTCCCACCTCAAGACCCTTGGTGGGACTCATGGTTCCCTCTGCCTAAATAGCTCTTTCTCCCAGAGTATGGCTCACTCACTCATTTGGTTCAAGATTCTGTTCAAATTTCATATGCTCAGAATGCATGTCCTGCTGGCTTCCAGCACTTTCAACCTTTTACTCCGTTGTTTGTTTGTTTTAACTTATGATACCTACCACCACTTGACATTGAATTTTGTGTCTTTTTGGTTGGTTACTTTGTTGATTTTCCATCCCCCTCATTAGACTGTAAACTTCATAGGATGGGGTCTTTTGTTTACAACTGTACCTCCAACACCTCCAAACTAGGGACTCAGTGTTGGGTAAATGTGTAAATTATACATGAATAAATAATGGAGCCCAAGTTCAATTCTTAGCTTTAATGGAACACAGCTTGAACATTCATTTTTCCTTACTTTAGGCAACTTTTCTACCTGGTAGTGGAAGTGAAGCATCTCAAAAAAACAAGCATCTCTTACTCTCTCTAGCTCTTTTTCTCTTACGCATCCCCCCTCCTCTCTTTTTTCCCTCTCTTGCTCCATCTCTCACACTTTTCATATTATCAGTGGTTGATATGGTCCAGGCCCTGAGTGGATAAACCTCCTCAGAGGACCTGCTCCTAAGACTCCTCCTTTCTCTCTGACCTACTTAGAGCAAGTCTATAGCGGAATTTCCATGGGCATATAGTCTTTGAAGACGCTTTCTTCACCTGGTTGCGAGGGAGAGACACCCACCACTTGGCCACATACCACTGGGATGACCAAGGACCTCTGGCCCAGCCTGTGTACCAGGTCCTATTGTCAGGTGTGAGTTACTATGGGCTTGCATGTCTCATCTGAGTGTGATGACAGTCTCCTCCAGAACGGTCATGCAAAACATTTCTCCTGGAATATATTGCTCTAATCAATTTCAGACCTTGCCTTGGATGTCCTCGAAGCTTCCCAGAAATGTCTGAAAGACATTCCCATGAGATTCTGGCATGGGACATCAGAACATTTTGAAATTAAAACTCCCTGATGAGTTTCGACATTACCATATACATATTTCTGGAGCAATCTAAAAGGACAATGTAATTTCTGTTGTAGGACTGGGGGTTGTGTTTATCTATCATGTGAAATGGCAGGAAAGGAAACACATACTGATTTTTGCAAATGTATACTTTTTATGGTCTCTAAAGAAATGAAATAAATTAGAAACCCCATTTGCTATTGCCATATGGAACATAGTGCAAGAAAAATTTACCAGCCTGCAAACCTGCAGTTTCTGGTCTTAAATCTTACCTATGAATTGTGTTTTTCTTCTTACACATGGAGATCCTTTGAACATTTAAATGGAGCACTCGCTTGTCCCAATGCAGATACCTTTTTCACTGGATTAGATTGTTTAGATCCCTCTAGCCCATGAAGATTTTTTCGTTGTCATCCATATATGTTTTGGAAAAGTGAATAGATCAGTAGAAGAGATGTCAACCTGACATACCTTTTGTGTTGATGGCATGGCAGTATAGCACACTAGTCAAAGAGTGAGCTTTGAGGTTGGGCAGACTTGGATAGGAATCCTGTATTCTCTACTTCCCCAATTCTGTCACTGGGGGCAAGTTATTGAAGGAGGTGGTATTGAAGAGTGATTAAGAACATGGGCTTCCACGTCTGACAGCTTGAGTTTAAATCTCGGCTGTGTTACTTATTCTGTGATCTTGAACAATTGACTTTACCTCTCTGTATCTGTTTCTTCTGTAAACTAATGCTTACTATACTGGATGAGGATTAACTGAAACAATGCATATAAAGCTCTTAGCACAGTGTCTGGCACATAGTAAGGTGAAATAAATATAGCTGTTATCATAATAATCATCAGTAATACTAGTAATTGTGGTATTAGTTAAGATCATACAGCTACTTAGTGACGAAATCTAAAAGCAAAACAAAACAAAACAAAAAAACAGCCCAACAAAATAAAACAAAAAAACACCCTCTCACTCTATTCTCAGCCAAATGATTACTTTACTATGTCAAAATATGTCACTTTGGGAACACGTGGGTCAAGGAGTTAGATAAATGAGGGTGGAAGTGATGATGGTGATTGGTTGAACCACAGCTTTCCTTAGAGCAGTGGGTCTCATGTTTGGTCACATGTTGGCATCATCTGGATGGTTTTCAAAAATACCAATTCCTGAGTTCCACCCCAAAGATTTTGATTAAATGGTTTAGAATGGTTTCCATCTGGGAGATGGAACTTTTAACATATGCCCCTGGTAATTCTAATGTATAGCCAAGGCTGAGAACAGCTGATTTAGAGGTGCTTCTTGCGGCTTTCAGATCCTCAGTGACAATGGCCAAGCCAAGGTCAGGCTCCAGTGCCCCCAGGAAGGAAGTCAAGCAGGACAGTTTTATTCACTTGTTCCAGAATTATCTGCTTTCACAGGACTGAGAGGAGCAGCATGAGCTTCATTCACCTCACTGGGCATTAGGAGAGGAAGCACAAGAAGCTGGCTACCTCCCTACCGGAAGTTGCCAACCCTGGACTCTCTATGGGCACCTCTCTCTACACCTCTGTTAAAAACTAACTCAGAAGCGAAAATGCTCCCACATGGAGGCCTGCACATGTTTAAGAACACATTGTCTTGGAGATTGCCATGGGAAACCTGAAATGCCTGTGTGTGTGTGTGTGCGTGCAAGCATGCATGTGCGTGTATGTGAAAATGGAATCATTACAATCGATTTCCAGATCCCATATTCAACCATATTCAATATAAAATTGTTGAATATTATGTAGGGAGGGGACCCTGATTTGAAAGCACCTTAGAGTTGCTCTAAACCACCAGGAGGTACCATATTGCACACCTAGCTAATGGCTTTCTGTTTAAGAGGGCTAATCAAGTCCACATAAGGATTAGTAGTCATTATTTATCAATATATGGTACCCCTTATCCTCAGGGGTGAACAGTGGGGTGGCAGCCAGCCTGGTTTGAGAAAAGCTCACAAGGTTGAGTGACATTTTAAAGTTACGATGTGTCAAGCTGGAGAAAAGAGGCTCAGAATAGTGTCCTTGAGGACTGGGGAATTGAAACTGTAGTAACGAATCCAAGAGCCAGGGTTCTGGAGAAGGAACCAAGGTGTAGAGTCCAAATAGGGTGTTGTGATACCAGGAAGGCAGAAGATGAGGGGTACAGGGGATGGAGAAACAGAAGGGGTCTTGGAAAGGTGCTGGCAAAATGGACCAATGTGTCTCCATTTGTAGGGAAAGTGGAAGCCAGAGTTAAGTGAACAATTATTATTATAGTTGTAGAGACAGGGGTCTTGCTATGTTGCCCAGGCTGATCTTGAACTCCTGGCCTCAAGTGATCCTCTTGCCTTAGCCTCCCAAAGTGCTGGGATTACAGGCAAGAGCCACCGTGCCCAACCCTGAAGTGGACAACTGTATTTGTCCTTGTCTATGATTGTCTATGTCTCTGTGGTAAACTGTTTGCCTTGTGAAATTATAGCTATTTCAGATAGCTATCTGAAGCTAGTGATTTTGTCAATCCACTAATCTCTTTTAAGCCACCCTGAGGTCTTTTTCATGGATACTATGCCCTCTGGAGTCTTCTTTATTGAATCAAGGTCTTGCTCTGTCACCCAGAAGAGCGTGCAGTGGTGCGATCATAGCTCACTGCAGCCTCAAGCTTCTGGGCTCAATAGATCCTCCTGTCTCAGCCTCCTGAGTAGCTGTGACCACAGGTGCACACCACCATACCTAGCTAGTTTTCTTTTATGTTTTGTGGAAAAGGGGTCTTGCTATGTTGCCCAGGCTGGTCTCGAATTCCTGGCCTCGAGCCATCTTCCTGACTCAGCCTCTCAAAATGCTAAGATTACAGGCATGAACCACTGCTCCTGGCCCCTCTGGAGTCTTCTCCCCACCTGGCTTTAGTTGCTGCTTCCCAAGCCAAACGCTGCCTTTCATCCTTCCAGGTGCACCTTCTTCTGAGGAGACACTTCTGCCCTTGCCCTGCCCGGGGCTCTCGACATGGGGCTGCTGTGCTGTGTCCTTGCTCCGGACCCTTTGTTTCTTCCTGCAGTCTGTTAAATCCCAGCGAACCTTCCTGCTGAGAGGGTGAATAAGCTAATTTACACCGAGCTATGACAAATTTAGAAAAGCTTAGCATGTTACTTCCCGTTAGAGTACTTGCATTTTTATAGGGAATAATACTCTAGGGAAAAAACTTTTAATAAAATAGAAGTGCGGGTGTCTGTCATTAGACTGGTGACAGATGAATAAAGAAAGATACCTTTGAAAAGGACTGTTTCAGAATTTTTAAAGTTATCATGGCCACTTCCTATGCCTCTGAATCAAGAACTGTTTAAATTCGGTTTTGTTTCTCCAACGTGCAGGCCTGCACAGAGGTCCGGGTAGGGCGAGGCGGAGAGGCACAGAAGGACAAAGCACACGATGGAGACTCAGAAACCTGGGGCTAAGCTCGCGCTTGGGCACCCAGCAGCATGTGGCCCAGGCGATCTACCTGACCTTGCATTTTCATTTGAAAAATTAACTTGGCTGACATTTACCAGACACACACTGAGTTCTAGGGCTGTGCTAGCTAAGCTTGGGCATGCATGGAGAACAGTGTTTATTAGGAAAATGAATGTCTCATCACAATGCTCTTATAGAGGGACAGACAAAGGGTGCTCAGAAAAGAAGTGGAAGAAATGCATTAACTTTGCAGGGGGCTGTCGGGGAGGTCGTTTCAGAAGTGAATATTGTGCTAGAAGACAGCTGCTCAATGACTACTGCCTGGTCGGCAGGAGCAAGGAGCCCCAGAGTCACAGAGCCAGCGTGGATCCAGGCCCTGCCACTTACTAGCCGTGCAACGTTGGGGGCATTTTTTTAACTTCTCCGTGCCTTCATTTCCTCATCTGAAAAATGGGGATGATGATAGTATACATCCCATAAGCGGGAAGTAAGATAATAGGAATGAAATGGTTGGAATGGTGCCTGGCACATAGGAAATGCCTGTCTTTGTAATTTATTGAGAAAATGGTAAGGAGGTTTCCTGGCAAAGACAAGAGATTGAGGTAAGAGTACTCTAGGCATAAAGACTTGAGGAAAGGCAGGAATACAAAGAGAATGCTGTGTTTGGGGACTGGAAGATATGATAGGAATGGAAGACAGGTTAAAGTGTAGGCAGAGAGTGAGGGACAAGGCTGCAGGGGGCCAGTGAGGGCCAGACCTAGATAGGACCTGCAGGCACTCGGAGGAGGGTGGTCTCTACCCAGAGTACTGGGGCAGCCATTGGCAGTGGGTGACGGGGTTGGGGGACCAGAGAAGGAAGTCTCTGGCAGCTTCATGGAGGAAGGGAGCCTGGTAACAGAGGTGTGGGAAGAGCAAATGAAATAATGAGTGCGAATCAAGCTCATTTTAATCTGCAAAGTGCAAGGTGAATATGAGTGGCCCAGGGAGACCAAGGCACGGCTGGGAACTCCCCTGTAGCTGGAGGGTCCTTGGGCAAGAACTGTTCCTGTCCTGCCTGGGGAGGAGGTGGAGAGGGCTGGGACAAGGCTCCCATCTCTTTCTGCCTGTGCTTGAGTTTATAGCAGGCTGCTGCAGGTCAGCAGACAAGGATCATCAGAAAGGACCCCGCCCTGTCCCCATCCATGCATGCTTTTGGATGGGAAACTCTCCGTTACAGTTCTATATAAACTAAGGATGAAGGTGCTGGAAATAGACTGGATTTAAAACCACTTGTCTTAATTACTAACTCTGTGACCCAGGCAAGTTACTTAACCTCTACCTCCTTTGGCCTCAGTTTTCACATGCATAAAATGGGGTTTTACATACACCATATAGCATGGCTATGAGGATTAAATGAGTTAATATGTGAAAAGTACTAGAACGGTGCTTGGTACACAGTAAGTGCCAAATATAAAGTTATTAATTAAAATACATAGAATAATAATTGAACTTACTTCAAAATTAATTGTGTGCTTTGAAGTATTTAAGGTAATGTCTGGCATATTATACACCCTTAATTAAGTTAGTTGCTACTATTACTATTCTAATGGATGCCCAGACCCAGGCAAAAACCCAGGGGTGAGGTAAAGGTGTAGATGGGAATGATATTTTCCCTGTTTTAGTAAATCTACTTGAACATGAACTTCACTTTGTTGCATTTCTATTTGAAGTTTACTTTGGGTATGTTCATCTTTTTTTTTTTTTTTTTTTTTTTTTTTTGCATTTACAGATTCTCACCTATATAGCTGCAATTTCCAATGTCCATCTATGAAGAAATATTTATCCCCACTCCCACCCCCACCCACAAGACAAGGCCGTTGTCTGCCGAAAGCGAGTTGAGTCCACTTCTGCTCTGAGACAGAAGGATGGACTAATGACCTCCTCCCACCCTAAAGATTCTTTTTCTAAAAGCAATATCACCATGACCTTTCTGACAAGTCAGATTCCCATCTCCATGCCCCGACACCTTTCTTCCCTGACACTTCTCTCAGTTGCTTTGCAAGATACATGCAGGATCACTTCTCAGTTTCCTGGAGCTGCCCCTGGGTTTGGAGGGAGGGCGGCCATAGGGTGTCTTCGTTGGGATCTGTGGGGCACAGCCTCAAGAGGGAAGAGAAGGTGAACATTTACCCGAGGAGGAAAGAAGAAACCAGGCAAATGGGAAACTGGGAGAATCAAGACGTCCCTGTTGTTACAAGGGCTTCATGCCCAGGGCCCTCTTCCATGCAGAATAGCATGGCCACCCACAGGAGGAGCTAGCTTCCTCCAAGGGGCATTAGGGAAGCTGGTCTCAGATCCCAGCTCTGCCTCTTGAACTACAGGATCTGGCACCATGTACTTAATTTCTCTAGCTGTCATTTCCTCATTTGTAAAATGAGAACACAACAACACATCATGATTATTTATATGGATTCATGAGTTAATAGCTTTGTTTCTGCTTCTCAGACACATAAAATTTGTTCCCACCCCAGGGCCTTTGCACCTGCTGTTTTCTCTGCCCAGAGTGCTCTCCCTCTGGACTTTTGTGTGGCTATTTTTATTTCATCATTCAGGCTTCAGGGCAGATACTCTTTCCTCAAAAAGACCTTTTCTGACCCCTCCATCAAAAATGGCCATTCCTTGACACCTTGATCACCTAATTCCATTTTATTGTTTACATAACACTTATCACTACTTGAAATTGTCTTTACTTGTTTACTTGGATGTTACTGTGTTCCCTGACTACAGTATCAGTTCTGTAAGTACATATTCATCGACATACACCATGCTTGGCACATTGGATGAATCGATAATGTAGTAAAAGCACCTGTACATTCAGCACTTAAACCTCAATGATGTAGTTGCTATTTTTATTATTTTACCAGGAAAGAGTATCAGTTTTACCATTCTCTTGTTTTATTTCTAGCAATTCAGAATTCTCTAGACTTTTATCATAGACAACTTCAAACTATGTGCTATTCAATTCTGATAGAAACCCATTTTTGAGAAAAAATATCTATAGAGGCATGAAATCCCTCTTTTTTAAATATCCCAAATGCTGCACCATCAGAAAAACTATAAGAACTTGCCCATTTCAAAGAGTAACTTAAGTTTCTTGCTTTGCTTTTAGCTTTCACTAAGGGATGCTGTGAAAAATCACTATAAGAATCATCTGCTGTTTGATCAATATTAGGGAGATGGTTCATTATAGCCTCAGGAACCACTATGAGAAACCCCAGTGTGAGAAATTCCTTTCAAAGTTCAACTCTAAGCAAAACGTTTGCTTCCTTTAGGGAGCTAGTAAGTATTTTTGTCTTCAAGAATTAGGTACGAGACCATATTTCCCTTTTCACTTCAGCTGCCAGGAAGCCCAGGGTCAATTTAACTCAAATGTAGCCACTTTGTAAGCTTTAAGGGCTTGCATACTTACATTTTTTCCCCTTACTCTTTATTTCATGCTCTAATTCATCTTCAGTATAATTCATCTCTCGGAAGATAAAAAACATTTGGCTCATGAAATGGGCAGGTGCCGATGGAGGCTGGACAGTGAGAACCACAGTCTAATCATATCACAGTGACTATCTGGGGAGGGCACTGCTACCTGGCCTCTGGACACAGGCCCCTGACACTATAGGTGCAGAGTCCTGAGAGGTAGTGTCTACCTAGTCAAGACCAGGCATATGCACAGACCCTCATAGCCAGGGAAGCAGTGCAAAGTGAGTGTCTGAACTTCAAGGCATCTTTATGAGAGACAGCCCTGCCATTCACCCACTCAAACAGTAGGTAATTCCTCAAACATGGGAAAATGGTTTAGATATTAGACAGCTTCCAAAATATAACTGCTTATTAGAGTTTATTTGTATTCTATGGATTTTTTTATAGACCTCAAAGTTTTTGTGAAATGAAGTGAGACAGGAATAAACCAATAAATACGTAAAAGAGGTATGAATTTCTCCAGGCTACCAGGAGAAAGACGCTTTCATTTCTTTACTTTTCTAAATGAAAACCTGCTCCAGTTCCCATTCTCCAACGTTGGTGAGAAGATCAGTGTGAGTTACTTCCTGGCCCCATCTTCATTCCTTGGGCTGAGCCTGGGAGTCACAATTTTTAGGGAAAAAACGGGAGAGAGGATCCATTCTCAGATGAGCGCTCCACTGTGGTTACTAGGGACATGGGCGCTATCCAGATGCCTGCATCCATTCTGAGGTGGGCGATCCCCATGGTGACACCCACACCCTCTGGGCCATCTCATGTGATGTGTTGGTTGCAAACCGAGCTACTCTAAAGTAAAGGAGGAAGTATTTTAGATACTATACCTTTTGAAACAGATTAAATCGGCTCATGCTGCGGTCGGAACACCAGAGGGCGCCATTAGCTTGGTTTCTGGACTCTGCTGCTGTGATCGGTACAAGAACCTGACAGATGTGACAGCGTCAAATAAAATCCAATCTTAATCTTTTCGATTCAGACATAGAGTACTCCGCTCCTTGCTGTGAATTAGGGTCACCAATAGTGAAATGGGGAAGAACTTCCTTGATTCCTTTTTTCTTTGTTTTAAAATTATTTATTTATTTTTTATTTTTTGAGACGGATCCTCACTCTGTCGCCCAAGCTGGAGTGCAGTGGCGCGATCTCGGCTCACTGCAACCTCCGGCTTCCGGGTTCAAGCGATTCTCCTGCCTCAGCCTCCCGAGCAGCTGGGAATACAGGCATGCTCCGTCATGCCCAGCTTTTTTTTTTTTTTTTTTTTTTTTTTTTTTTTTTTTTTTTTTTTTTTTGTATTTTTAGTAGAGACGGGGCTTCACCATGTTGGGCAGGCTGATCTCGAACTCTTGACCTCAAATGATCCGCCCGCCACAGCCTCCCAAAGTGCTGGGATTGAGCCCCTGAGTCCGGCCCCTTTTTTTCCCCCAATCTTAAATAAGTAACCAAGAGGCTAATTTAAATGGTTTCCAAAGCACAAATTATTCTAGACATAAATAGTGATTCTGGGCATAGAAGCCCTGAACTTTGTACTAAGAATGAGGCAGGCTTTTAAATAATTTCAGTGAGAAGGTTCCCAGGCTCTGCCACTTTAATCGTCTCAGAGCCAGGCAGCAGATGCGCATTCTCTACAGCACCGCAGCAGCTCTGGGACCATCCCCGGTCCCGCATTGTTCCCAGAGCTTCTGTTTGAAAGTGGCCCACTACCGGGACCAACAGGCAGCCTTCGGGTCCTTCTACTGGAAATGCATCATCTTTTTAAATCCGGTCACAGCCTGGGCAGGTTATGGAGAAAGCACGAGTTAAGCAAATGAAAACCACAAATAAGATCTCAGGGGGTGTCATTAAAGCTTTTGGTCCGCGGCTTTTTTTTTTTTTTCAGGAGTCTCGCTCTGTAGCCCAGGCTGGAGTGCAGTGGCTCGATCTTGGCTCACTGCAAGCTCCGCCTCCCGGGTTCATGCCATTCTCCTGCCTCAGCCTCCCGAATAGCTGGGACTACAGGCGCCCGCCACCACGCCCGGCTAAACTTTTTTTGTATTTTTAGTAAAGACGGGTTTTCACCGTGTTAGCCAGGATGGTCTCCATCTCCTGACCTCGTGATCTGCCTGCCTTGGCTTCCCAAAGTGATGGGATTACAGGCGTGAGCCACCGCGCCCGGCCAGGTCCGTGGCTTTTTTGTTTTGTATAAATAGATTGAGCTGATCATAAATGAGTCTCATGGGGCTGTAAAAACAGGTCTTATCAGGGCATTCACTTGGAAACACTGATAGCAGTTATGGTTTTGAAAATAACACATTCTTTAAAATCCGTGATTCATACTCTATTCATTTATCCAACATTCAATTAATTACTTATCAAACACTGGCTATTTGCCACTGTGTCCCAAATGTGCCCCATTGGGGGATGCATTTGGTGTGGTCCTTTGCCCTGGGACTGCTCTTGATCTTGCGGGAGATAAATACATGTCAAACGGAATTGCCGTGCTATAGGATGAGGGCTGGAATGCCAACCTTGCAATTGGAACATAGGAAGAGAACCAAGTCAGTATGAAACCTTAAAGGCACTCTTCTCCAATAATTCTGTACCTAGTCATTCATTCAACAGGTACTTATTACTCAGCATCTGGGTGTAATGTGTGAGGCCCTGAGCGCAGCAGTGCATAGAACAGACACTCTTCCTGCCCACATGGGGCTAACACTCCCTTCTTTCCTGTTGACGGGAAAGAAAGGCATTTTGGTTTCTCTTCTTTTCCAAATTCACAGAACCAAATAGGCGATATGTCTCTAAAGGAGGATCAGAAATATTTTTTCTTCCTAAGGGCTAGACTGATGGAGAAATGGAGGGAAGAGGAAGTGAATCCACGAAAGTTAAGTAGCAAGTTTCAGAAATTCAGCTTAAACAAATTTAAGCAGAAATTGGGATTTATTGGAATGACATTTGGTATGGTATACAGAATGGAAAGATATCTGAACATCCCAGCTTCAAGGGGTTGATCTGGGGATGTTAAAGGCTGGAAGCAACTTTTTTTTTTTTTAGACGGAGTCTCGCTCTGTCGCCCAGGCTGGAGTGCAGTGGCGCCATCTCCGCTCACTGCAAGCCTCCTTCCGGGTTCACGCCATTTTCCTGCCTCAGCCTCCCGCCACCATGCCAGGCTAATTTTTTTTTTTTTTTTTTTTTTTTTTTTTTTTTTTTTTTTTTGTATTTTCAGCAGAGACAGGGTTTCACAGTGTTAGCCAGGGTGGTCTCAATCTCCTGACCTCGTGATCCACCCGCCTCAGCCTCCCAAGGTGCTGGGATTACAGACTTGAGTCAACGCTCCCAGCCCCGGAAGCAACTTCTGTATTAGTCGAGACTCTTTGGGTCACAAGTGATAGAAAGTCAACTAAAACTAGCTTAGGCCAAAAAGGGCAGGGATGAATCTTAGATGAACAGAGCTAGGGACTCCGTGCCATCAAGACTCTCCTCTTACCTTAACCTTTCCGAGAGGCGGCCCCCATTCTCTCTGACGGAACACCAGCTTTCTCTGAGGGGCTTCAGTCAAGGTTGCTGTTAGCTCTTTGTTGACTTTTGTCAACTGTGTCACTAGAGAGAAAAAGGACCATCTTCCCCAACTCCATTTAGAAAAATCTTGGCAAAGGGTTCTGATTGGCTCAGCACCTGTCTTTCTCCAAACCTAGACCAATCACAGGGGCTGGAGGGTAGGTAGAATACTAATGACCAGGCCAGCCTGGATCCTGGTCCTGGTCCTCACTCCCTATATAGGGCTGGGGTGGGAGGTGCTGGGGTTGGGGCAAGAGGGACTTTCCACAAAGATGAAGGTCTGGTCACCTAAAGAAGGGGTAAAAAGCATTGAATCAACAAAATAGCAGCAAGGTTGGGGAGGGAATTGTCAAAATTTACCAATGATTATTAAGTGCTGGATGCAAGCATTATATCTCACACATCTTAACATTTGCAATTGAACCCAAAATGTACCTTATTAAGAATTTCTTCCCCAAAGGTCTAAGGTGGGCTTTAGTTGGTCCTACAGAAAGAAGGAGAACAACAGTAAAGACTTTAATGGGGAAATCCATTTATAAATACATGTTTAGTCTAAAAGGCAGTGTGATGAGAGAATTTAATTTTAAAATTTTATTATGACTATGTTTGGTTCAGAAAGAGAACTTGTATATGGCTTCTTGAGAGCTATCACTGGGGAACATCTCTTCCTTTTCAGGGGAGAGTCCTTGGAGAGTATTCTCAGATATGTAAATGTAAGTAGACATTGGCTACTTACTTATTGACTTGGGTGGCAGGTGCAATAGGATTGTATGAGGCCAAGGAAGGATGCTTTTTCTGGTACTCCTTAATACGCAAATCTAGCAGTTTGGTAGGCAGATGGGAACCTAGGCATAGGAGTAAAGGAGTTTGCTAGGAAGAAAAGAACTCAGGACTCACCACCCTTCCTTTCTGATGAGAACTTTTCCGATGGGCTGAGATGGTCTCAACAAAAGTCCACGTGCAGAAAGGACCCCAAAGGCCCTTGAAGAGCACTCACATGCAGGAAAGAGGGAGTATCATTTAGTCTAGTCCAATGTATATTTGAGCCTGGAAGGCAGCCTTGACCCTGACATCCTGTAAGAAAGGGCAGAGTTGGGAACCCCTGAGCACAAACATAAAAGCTTCACATCAGAGACCCCAAGGGTAGAGCATCCTTGGATGAGAGTAAAATACAGGAGGGAGGAGGAAAGACTGACTCCTTTAGACTCAATAAATCTCTGAGGCTCTTGAATCATTTAAGTGAGTGGCAAAGAGGTAAAAGTAGGGAACCAACGAAATTGGCTATTCTGTTAAAATGGACAAGTGGGAGCTCAAATGATTACCTGAATATTTAAAAGAGATGAAGTCTTATTTGGATATCAGACTGATTAAACAGTTCATACCAGAAACATTGGAATGAGTAAAATTTTGAAAACTCACAATAAAAAAGATCTTCAAGGTCAGTGCAATGGCTCATCTGATAATCCCAGCACTTTTGGAGGCCGAGGCTGGAGGATGGCTTGAGCCCCGGGCTTTGAGACCAGCCTGGACAGCACAGGGAGACTCTATCCCTACAAAAAAATAGAAAAATGAGCCAGCTGTGGTTGGCACACCCCTGTGGTCCTAGCTACTCGGGAGGCTGAGGGGAGAGGATAGATTGGGCCCAGGAAGTCAAGGCTGCAGTGAGTTATGATCATGCCACTCCACCCTGGGTGGCAAAGTGAGACCTTTCTCAAAAAAAAAAAAAATTCATACTTCACCTAAGATTTGGAGCATGAACTTTGGAAACAATTATTTTTCAAGAATAAGATTGCTAATACAGAACCTAGAGCATTGCCTCTAGGGACTTTTAATGCCATGTTATCCTAACACAACTATTGTGGAAAAACTGTTGTTACCTGTTCGATTATCTCCTTATGGACCACAAGTAATAAAATAGACAATAAAGTTTGAACAAACTCTTCTAATCCTTACTCTAAAATATCTACAGGACAAGTCAAGAATAGATGCAGAGAAAACAGAGAAAATGGAACATCTATCCAGGCATTCTGCTTAGGTAAGTATATATGTATATTGGAGCATGTTGTCTTGTCCAGTTCTCACTTTTTGCCTTGATGGAATCAGGTCAGCCAAATGTTGAAATGTACACTTAACCAATTTAGCTAAAGGCTTATAGACTCAGCCAAAACTGTTGTTTCGGGGGTTTTTCCTTAGCCATGATGAAGTTACCCATGTGATTTACATTTAACTTCATACAAGAGGTGTGGCCAGGCTGGCAATGTGCTAGCTAGCACATTGGGCTAGATAGCAAATATCATTAACAACAACAATAACAAATGCTGCATTGAAGAGTCCTGGAAGTATAAGCACATATTTTCTTGCTCAGAAAATTCTTTCAACATGCTTGGTTTTTATGAACTCTAAATGTCACATATTTAATAAATCAGTTTCTCAGTTAAGAAAGTTTATTAAATATCCATAGTAGTGAGAAGAGGAAAAACACTGTTAGAAACAAAACTTTAGAGAATCTGACTAGATCTGTTTCTGCTTTTAAAGATTGGGCAGCATATTTCATATCAGGGTAAGGGTGCCTTCCCAAGAATTTAATCTGATTCAGAGAAAAAAGGAGCTTTTGATTTCAGTGTATTTACAGGCTTCTATATATAATGACTGGAGACTGGCCATCATGGTTGAGTCTATTGTTGGTTGGCTCATTGCAATGGGCTTTGTGTCTCTTGGGTACCAATAGAAGAAGAAATGGGAAGCTTATTTCATTTATGTAATAAAGAAACAAGATTTTGAGATGTCCTGGGCAGTCTGTGAAGAAAGGAGGGGGTAGGAAAACTGGGCAGAGATGATGGGGATGGCAATCGGAGATGACTTCTGAGAAGGTCACAGAGGTGACCCAAATGAGGATGGCTTAAGAACAAAGACATCTAGGCCAGGTGCGGTGGCTCACACCTGTAATTCCAGCACTTCGAGAGGCCAAGGAGGGCGGATCACCTGAGGTCAGGAGTTTGAGATCAGCCTGGCCAACATGGTGAAGCCCTGTCTCTACTAAAAATACAAAAAATTAGTGGGGCGTGGTGGCGGGCACCTGTAATCCCAGCTACTCAGGAGGCTGAGGCAGGAGAATCACTTGAACCCCAGAGGTGGAGGTTGTAGTGAGCTGAGATCCCGCCCTTGCACTCCAGCCTGGTGACAGAGCGAGACTCCATCTCCATCTCAGAAAGAAAGAAAGAAAGAAAGAAAAGAAAGAAAGAAAGAAAGAAAGAAAGAAAGAAAGAAAGAAAGAAAGAAAGAAAGAAAGAAAGAAAGAAAGAAAGAAAGAAAGAAAGAAAGAAAGAAAAGAAAAGACATCTGGCCGGGCGCGGAGGCTCACACCTGTAATCCCAGCACTTTGGAAGGCCGAGGCAGGCAGATCACGAAGTCAGGAGATCGAGACCATCCTGGCTAACATGGTGAAACCCCGTCTCTACTAAAAAATACAAAAAATTAATCAGGCGTGGTGACGGGCACCTGTAGTCCCAGCTACTCAGGAGGCTGAGGCAGGAGAATGGTGTGAATCCGGGAGGCGGAGCTTGCAGTGAGCCTAGATGGAGCCACTGCACTCCAGCCTGGGTGACAGTGCAAGACTCCGCCTCAAAGAAAAAAAAAAAAAATCTAATGTTGGATTTTGAGTCATCTGCTGGGCTTCCACCTTCAGTAGCTGCCTGACACAGGTGGCATTCTTGTGTACTGTGGGGAGCCAGAGGCGAAAACAATGACAACTGCATTCAAGGCAAGATTGCAAGAAGAGATGGTCATAGAAGGACAGAAGAAAGTGAAAATTCAGCATAAGTTTGGAATAAGAGGAAACTGGGAGAAACATCATCTTCCAAGAATCCCCAGAAATACCAAGGACAGAAAGAATACTAGTTTTCCCACTTATGTGGGATAGAAGCTGCAGACCCTTTAAAGTGAAAGATTAAAGAAATATTGAGGTGGCAAGATTGACCGGCACCCACACATGTTTGGCCCTTGAGTCATGATACTCTCAGGCACGCTGCTAGCGTTTTCCCATAGGCTTTTAAATTTATCAACTACCTGGCTCAAAAGCATGTTAGTGTACCCTGAGGCTAACTGGTCTGGATTGAGTTTTTCTAAACCAGTAAGTTTCAAGAACAGTGATTTGATGGGGGCAGGAGAAGAGGACAAGAAATAACCAGGTTAAGTTTGCTGTCTGTGTATTTTAGTTTTATAAAAGAGAGTCTCAAACGAAAAAAAAAAATCACATTGAACAGTTGCCATGAGGATCTCCTTCAGTTCTTTGTGGGAGGGAATGGCAGCTTGAATTAACTGGCCTCAGTTATTGGTTTTCTTTCATCTCCAGCCATTTTATAAGAAAGATAACCACAGGACTGTAGTAATTATAGAGTCATCAGAGTGATTTGCCAGAGGTAAACCTAGCTGGTGGAGTACTAGGGATTCTGTAAACATTTTGTCAGTTTGCACATTTTGCAGACAACTTTTAAGGAAACATCAGTTTGTTTAACGGGCTTCCTCGGGTGAGCTCTGTCCTCAGAGACAGTGACTCTAGCTTTTAATCCCTCTTTCGTTTAAGCTGATGCTGTTAATATTTTTCAGCCATCAATCATGTGGCCAGTGCACCCTGTCCTTGTGGAAATTTGGAGGCTATGGTCAGGGCTCTGACCTGGCCAGCCAGCCACAGTAATCGTTTCCTAGAAAATGGTAGCGATGAGCAGCCTCTGCCTGCAGATACACTTTTCCCTCACTCCTCCTTTCTCCTGGCTTTTTTGCCTGGAATGTAAGGTGGCTGAAGCAGATGAGTATCCTGGGGAGGATAAATATAAAAGGCCATTGTTGATGAAACCATTTATTCCAAAGGAATTAAGAAGGTTATTCCTCACAAATTTTCTAGCTATATATCTAACCATGCTAAAAAGTGTTAGAGAACAATTCTAAAGAAATGTTTTTCAAAAAAAAAAATTAACCACATTTCTAGTAAGAATTTTATGGACAACCCACAACATACACACACACACACACACACACACACACACACACCACTCAAACAAATTTTCGAAAAGAACACTTGTATTATGTTCAAGGTATTCTGATTCATTCCATTCCATTCCATTCCACTCCACTCCATTCCATTCCATTTCATTCCACTCTATGCCATTCCACTCCATTCCATTTCATTCTACTCCACGCCATTCCTTTCCATTCCATTCCATGCCATTCCATTCTGTTCTTTCTGTTCTGTTTTCTTCTATTCCATTCTTTCACTTCAAAAAAAAATTTGTGGTCATTATTCGTTACTCTGATATAATAACCCACTACTATGTCACAACCCACAGTTTGCGAAAAACTGCAATCTAGAGCATTTGGCATTGCGTCACCACATTGAAATTGTCCATTTGTTTTCAATCCAGCATGCCTGGACAGTGATTAGAAGGCATCAGTTGTAAGCTCTGCTCTCTGATCAGTACCCTCAATCTTTTTAAAAATCTATTTAGTCATCCTGCAAAAACTCATTGTGAACTTCATGAAGTTCATGAACACCCACCCTTTTATTACCTGGTTGAATGGTAGTCAGGAGACATGGCTTTTCAACCCAGCTCTGTCACTATGTGAGACTCTGCACAGAACCTAACCCTGAGTGTCATTCCTCTCATCTGTAAAATAATAATATTACTAACAGTAAGATGTTTCTATGTGCCAGTCAGTATTCAGAGTGTTTTACATGCATTAGTTCATTTTATCCTCACTGCAAACTTATGTGTTAGATGGCATGTTGACCTCACATTATAGAAGGGGTTAAGAACGGAAAAAATTCTGTAAGATGCCAAGGGTGTATAGCTTCAATGGTAGCAGCAGGATTTGTGCTTGGGTAGCCTGAACCATTATTCTACATTGTCTATTTTGAGTCAATTATACTGGGTGATCTCTTAGGCCTTTCTAATATCTGACTTTCTGTGATTCTTCTTGTCATGGTGGTTAGGAGTTTCTCAAAATGTAGTCTCACTAAATTTTCCTACCTATAGTTCTTTTGGGAGAGTTCTGTGCTACATGGCTCTAGAGAACTGTTACTTTAATAGGATAAAACCCCAACCATTGCTTCTTACTCTGGGAAGAGATGTATGTATGTTCAGAGGTGGTCAGAGAACATGGAAGGCAGAAAAGCCGATAAAATCACTCAAGGGGTTTATTTTTCTTCTTTATCTTTCAGATCCACATACACCCGTCCTGCAGGACACATCAGGAGCTAGGGCAGAGGGGGGTGCCATAAAACGTGCCTGTTACAGTTAGGTGCAGATGGTGGAGAGGAGGCAGGCAGGCCAGCCTTCCAGATGAGGCACATGTGTTTGCAGAACACAGGTGGCGAGAAAACACATGCAGACTTCGAAGGATCCACAACATCATGTGGCTCAATTGCCAGATCTCTGCTTAGAAATAAGGGGAGATGCAGTTAGGGCTAGAATGTATTGGCCACAGTAGATGCATTGGCTCATACCTGTAATCTCAGCTACTCAAGAGGTTGATGCAGGAAGATTACTTAAGGCAAGGAGTTTGAGACCAGCCTGGGCAACATAGCAAGACCCTGTCTCTAACAAACAAACAAACAAACAAAACCTAAAGCAGACCTTGAGTGCCAACAGAAGCCAAAATGCTTATGGAAGAGGCTTATAGTATTAATATTATAATTTCAGATATTATTAATTTATATTACACTCCTAAAATGATAGTCCTGGCAAGTTACATACTGGCCTAATATTGCTAAGATATGAGCTAACTTCTAAGAGAGGGTCAAACTGAATGCATGGCAGCCATATGAACCTTCAAAAAGTGCAGCAAGGGAATTGTAGTGTTGGCTACACTACACCCAACCATAAAAACACACCAATACAAGGAAGGAATCTGTATTTATTTGATGCCATATTTAAACAAATACCAAATAATAAAATCCTTATGGGACAGACAATGTTTAAAGAAAAAATTTTCCCCCTTTCAGGACCACTGTGGGAAAATAAATCTATCAAGGGCCACATTTAAATAAAAGGAAAAGTAGATTAGTTTCAACTGGTAGGAATTTTTTTAAAAGGAAAATATAAGGTTCAATTCATTTGGTCCTTCCATTAGGGTCAATGTGAATGGAAAGTTTTAAAATGTGCTTCAGTCCCAGATGTTAGCTAGTTAGAAGAGAAAGGATAGGAAGAGAGCTGGAATGAGGAAGAGAAAAAGTAAAGGCTGGGAGAAAGAGGAGGAGGCGGGAATGAAAAGAGGGAGGAAGACGGAGAGAAACCAGGAGTGGAGAGGAAGACAGCTAGTCTCTAAGGAGAGATACGCCCCCCCCCCCCCCCCCCCCCCCCCCCCCCCCCCCCCCCCCCCCCCCCCCCCCCCCCCCCCCCCCCCCCCCCCCACACCCCCCCCCCCCCCCCCCCCCCCCCCCCCCCCCCCCCCCCCCCCCCCCCCCCCCCCCCCCCCCCCCCCCCCCCCCCCCCCCCCCCCCCCCCCCCCCCCCCCCCCCCCCCCCCCCCCCCCCCCCTCCCCCCCCCCCCCCCCCCCCCCCCCCCCCCCCCCCCCCCCCCCCCCCCCCCCCCCCCCCCCCCCCCCCCCCCCCCCCCCCCCCCCCCCCCCCCCCCCCCCCCCCCCCCCCCCCCCCCCCCCCCCCCCCCCCCCCCCCCCCCCCCCCCCCCCCCCCCCCCCCCCCCTCCCCCCCACCCCCCCCCCCAGAAATCCCCCCCCCCCCCCCCCCCCCCCCCCCCCCCCCCCCCCCCCCCCCCCCCCCCCCCCCCCCCCCCCCCCCCCCCCCCCCCCCCCCCCCCCCCCCCCCCCAAGAGAGCAAATGATGAGAGAGGCCCTGCTGGATTGGAAAGTCTCAGGGAGCTAGGGAAGGGAAAATAACAGGAGGCCAACTCCTAACTCACCCCTTTTTATTTTCTTTAAATTGCTAATGGGTGGATTCACCACTGTTCCTGCCACTCTGTTCTTTAATATTAAAATGGTAGCATTCTCAATAATTATAAATGCACTAACCTCCACCTCTGTGACTTTTTTCTACAGTGAGAATGTGTAGAGGTGAACCCATGGCTTTATCTGAAATCTGTCTAGATTAGGTTGCACAACTTCCTTTATAGGAGGGCAGCACTTTGAACAAATAAAGTCTTGTTGAAACACCTAAAGCAGCCAGAATTATTCAGACAGAAAAGGAAAAATTGGTCATGAGTTCATAATAGTCTTCAAGTAAGCAAATTGCTCTATATGGATTATAATTCCTGTTGTCCTTGCTGTGCAGGAGATAGAGGACAAGAGAAAGTGAAGGTCAATTGATGTCAACACAGATACTTAAATAGATGATACAGATTGATAACTATGTCATGTGTGCCTCACCCAGTGGCGTATACCTAACAGCATTTAAAGTATGTAAATACCTGTATTTGACACCTGTAAATATCAAGTACCTGAATATCTCTACATCATGCTTACCCAGCTCAGAGGGGAATATCTAAAAATATGCAAAGCATGAAAATTATCTTCACAGTCCTCAAATTTTTTGGAAAGGACGGACATTCAAATGGATACTATTTGGAGAACAGTACAGGAAAAAGTGCTGGTGTTCTAAAAAGAGTTCTGGATTCGTGACTGGGGGCTGGGACTCTCAACTTGATGAACTTCACAAGCTTCAGTAAGTCTCTTACCAGTTCCTACAGCCATAGTTCTTCATCTCTAAAAGAAAGGGCTGGACCGTGTGATTTGTATAGTCCTGTCCTGCCCTCACGAGCCATGATTGTAACATGTACACGGTAAATGTGGCAAGATTCCAAGAAAGGAATACAGCCACATAAACATATGGGACTGTCATTGTGCCTGGATCACCACCACCACCATTCAGGCATCATGATTTTTGACCTGAATACTTTTTTGGTATCAATAACATTTTGTTGAAACACATATATTTCTTGAAAACTTAAGCCTGGAATCAATTTACTCTTGGAGAGGTAGATACTAGGCATTAATTGACAGTCAAGAGAAAGACACACTGGGAACATGATGATTCTGGAAAGAGAAAGCAAAGAGGAAAAATATAAATTTTAACTATTTCAGAATTTTTCCTTCCTTGGAGGCCTGTTGAACATTGGAATGGGCACACCAGGAACTTATATAATCAATTTTTCATACGGTGCTTAAAAATCTCCATCACAGGGAAGGAGAGCATTAGGAGAAATACCTAACGTAGATGACAGGCTGATGGGTGCAGCAAACCACTATGGCACGTATATACCTATGTAACAAACCTGCACGTTCTGCACATGTATCCCCGAACTTAAAGTATAAAAATAAAAATAAAAATAAAAATAAAAATAAAAAATCCCCAGGCCGGGCGCGGTGGCTCACACCTGTAATCCCAGCACTTTGGGAGGACGAAGCGGGCAGATCACGAGGTCAGGAAATCGAGACCATCCTGGCTAACACGGCGAAAGCCCGTCTCTACTAAAAATACAAAAAATTAGCTGGGCGTGGTGGCGGCGCCTGTAGTCCCAGCTACTCAGGAGGCTGAGGCAGGAGAATGGCGTGAACCCGGGAGGCGGAGCTTGCAGTGAGCAGAGATCGCGCCACCGCACTCCAGCCTGGGCGACAGAGCGAGACTCTGTCTCAAAAAAAAAAAAAAAAAAAAAAAAAAAACCTCCTTCACATATTAGTCCTTTAATAAAATAGCTTAGCAAATTCTAATATTTACTGAAACAGTCTTATCTAAGGAAAAAATTAAAGTGAGAAATTCAGGATGGTTCACATGATACAGCTGGAGAGACAGAGTCAGGTTTTCATCTCAAAAGGACTAACAAAACATTCCCCTTGACATTTCTGTAAATACACAACAACAACAAAAAACACTCAGTTATGCTTATTCACAAAGTCTATGCAGTGAAATGAAAAAGCCAAAATTGTCAACAAAGCTGTCTAAAAAAGTTTTGTCTTTAAGCATATATTTTGCAAGTGGACTTTTTTGGAAAATTTTTATTAAATCTGTGTACTTTTTTTTGTGGTAAAATAGATACGACGTAAAGTTGACCATCTTACCCATTCTTAAAGTGTATAGTTCCGTGCCTTGGGTACATTTACCCTGTTGTGTAACCGTCAATTCTGTCCTCTTCAGAACTTTTTCATCTTCCCAAATTGAAACTTTGTACCCATTAAATATGAATTCCCCATTTCCTCCTCCCCCAGCCCCTGGCAACCACTATCCTACTTTCCATCTCTGTACTTTGTATTTAAGATCAACTTATTATAACTTGCAGCTGTGACATTTCATAATCTTAGCATTTGAGAAGAAAAGTCACAGAAAGGTTTTTTGAGAAAGGTAGGGTTTATCCTGACTTTTCAAACTCTTAAATCCCATACTTACTCATTTCAAAATAAAATTTCAACCATTTCTAAGACTTAAAGTATTTATTTAGTTAATTCTAAACAAATAGGCAACAAATTTGTGGGTTTTTTTTAATTCCTAGAAACAGACACATTGTAGTACTGTTTTTTAAAAAGCACATACAATTGTTACATCAATCATTTTTATTTGAGTAAGATATATTGAAACTACTCCGCACAGGCATATGCCCTAAATATTAACATAAAATATAGGAAATTTTAAAATTATCGAGAAAGCATTTGACACGTTTGATTGAAACTTAATTGCTCTTTTCCATTTCTCTCATGAGTAAAACCTGGTAAGTTAACTAATAGACAAGAGAGCAATAAACAACGGATACTGTTATCATTTTGCTAATACTATTTAGAGCTCTGAAGTAAAAATAGATTATGATAAATTGATAGTAAATGTGACATTCTCAGTGTATGTAAATAAACCTTGAATTTGAGAACCTCTGTTTTCCCAGAGCCCTAGTAAATACACTTTTAACAGAGATCTCATGTAAAGTAGCCATATGCTTATAATTATCCAAACATTGTAGATCCCCTGTGTGAAATTTCACATCTTTATTGCTTCTATTTTAATGTTTACAAAGTTGGTAGTTATTTTTCAAACCAAATCTGATCCTAAACAGGAAAGACAATTTCCTATATGATTGTTATTCTCTATGCAAGATTTGGCAAGGATCAAATCATTCCTAGAATTTAATCATCTTTACTCTCATAAGCACCCTAGACGCTCATTTGAGAAGGCACTTCGTCTGTTCAATTTAAGTATCCCAATACCTATTAGCTAACTGCAATGTGTTTTTAATCTAGAATATTTGGACAAGCATAAAACATGTCAAATCATTACAGAAGAAAAGTGTTGCCCCAAATTCACAGTGAAATAGAGTAAAAACCTTGCTGTGTCAAGCAAACAGCCATTTTAGAGAAGTCACTTAAAGAAAAAAAGAATTTTTAAGAGAATGTAAAAGCTAGTTAAACTAAAAATTTAAAGTGTAACTCCAAAAAAATCAAGATCGAGGACTACTAAAATTAACAAAGAATTCTTCAATATTTAAAAAATCTAAATAGTTGACTAATAAGCACCATATTTACTTATATCTGTGGTAAAAATTTACATACATTAATGTATAATCTGCACAAAAAAACTTAGAGGGATATACTTTCACCTCTATTTGAGGTGACAAAACTCACAGAAGGTTTTGAATTCACCTAGCTAGGAAGTGACAGAGCTGAGATCTGAACCCATGACTTGAAGCCCCTCATTTAACATCCATAGTGTATAAGAGATGTCTGCAGTCGACTTCATTCTGATGACGTTTCTGTCTTTCTTTCAGATTATAAACAGGCCCAATTCCACTTACTTTTAGAGATCAAGGCAGATTAGCCACATTTGGCCTGGTATGGCTGTAGGCAATTAAATACACCTGGTTCATATGGAGAATGAAAATTATTTGCTCATTCGGAATGAGAATCATTAATTTGAAAATAAAATGGCATAGTATGCATTTCCTTTACAGCTTTCCCTTTAAAATCAAAGCATTTCTTGAAGTTCTTGGCAGGTAACTCGCCCCTGTTTCATGGTGTAGGCCAGAGGTGCTCAAATCTTGGTGTTCATCAGAATTCCCTGAGGGCTTGTCAAAACACAGATTGCTGGGCCTTAGCACCAGAGTTTCTGACTCTGAATCCGGGTAAGGCCTAAGAATTGGCATTTCTTTTTTTTTAATTTTATTTTTTTATTTTTTTATTTTTGAGACAGAATCTTACTCTGTCGCCCAGGCTGGAGTGCAGTGGCACGATCTGGGCTCACTGCAAGCCCCGCCTCCCGGGTTCAGGCCATTCTCTGCCTTCCGAGTAGCTGGGACTACAGGCGCCCGCCACCACGCCCGGCTAATTTTTTGTATTTTTAGTAGAGACAGGGTTTCACCGTGTTAGCCAGGATGGTCTCGATCTCCTGACCTCGTGATCTGCCCACCTCAGCCTCCCAGAGTGCTGGGATTACAGGCACGAGCCACCGCCCCCGGCAAGAACTGGTATTTCTAACAAGTTTTCAGGTGATGCTGATACAGCTGCTCGAGGAGCCACACTTTGAGAACCACTGGTGTTGGCGAACTACAAGATGGTTGGACATCTATGTCCCCTGCAGTGGAACCAAAGAAAGGCAGTGACTGGGTTGCTTTGATTCCCCCAGTGAGTGTTGGTGCTTCTTTCAATATCCAGAACTAAAATGCCAATTCCTGCCCATCTCAGTGCTGTCATTCTGGTGGCATGCATGGGACCGACTGAATCTCTGATTTGCCTTTCACTGAGACCCCATTCAGCTGGTGGCGGGGGGAAGCCGAGACCCAGAGTATTCTGTCATCTGGTACAACTCATTTCATTTAACTTCTCTGTAAATTATTCTGCCAAGGAAACAAACAAACAAAAGAAATGGAATAGTCGGTCTCAATATAAATTAGGGAAAACAGAGGGTATTAATAGGGCTGGTACCTCCCAGTCTAAGAGATAAAGGGAAAGCTGTATTTTATGTTTATCCGTCACAGGTTTTTTTTTTTTTTTTTTTTTTTTTTTTTTTTTTTTTTTTTTTCCCCTCTTCTTCCACTTTCCTGAAGCAAACAGTCTTTACCTTTCCTCCTGCTGCTCAAGACTTCACACATTTTTCACCCTGACCACCCTTTGAGGAACACTGCCCAGTACTCTAAGCCAATAGCTTTCATTTTCTTTTCTTTTTCTGAGGGACTTTTTGCAGATGAAATTTGATGAAGCTGACAAAAAACAGACAAAAGCAGGACTGCTCAGGCTGAAGCAAGTGTGAGTAACTTGAGGTGCACCTGATTGGTTTCTTCCTTATTCTTCTTGCCAGAGGCTCTAGGAGTGCAAAGGAACAGAATTTAAAGCCCAGCCCTTTCTGTCCTCTTATAATCAAAATCCACCAGTCTTAAGTCTCATTACTTTTAGACCAAATAGCTGTCAGCTAGCCAGTCTTATCGGATTACTAGTTTATTTGGAAGAAGCTAATAGTGGTAGTAAAATAACTAGGAGGGATCCTACTAGATAATGTCTGTATTTCAACTGGGGTCTTATAAAGAAAGTATCTTAAAGAAGTGAAATTTTTGCAAAATTTTAGGTGCTAAGACATCTTTCTAGAGTATATTTCCAGAGCCCCTTAAAGCATGGTTACTTCACAGCTAGGTAGAGTCCATACCAAAGTCCAACATCCTCAGTCATTGTTATAAAAGTTGTCTTTGGAGTGACACCTGAATGAAAAATAAAATAATAAAAGATATAAACTCTTCTATTTATTTAAGAGAATCTTCTCTCCCTAGATTAATGTAAAATAACAATTTTAAAACAACACCAGCACCGATTTGAGATAAGAGGACAATTCTATTTGCTTTTGGTCCTGTATCTCTGGGTGGACAGATCTCTCATTTATGGATGTTTTGTTGCCAAATGATACACATACCTTAGGCATGACTCTATGATTTCTTAAAATTATGTTAATAGATGCCACTATGCCTTGCTCAACTTTGAAAGTGCCTGTAAACATGCTCCAGTCCAGTACTGTTTTGGTTCTCCACAGGTAACTCCCTCGGCGTCCACAGGGGGGCAGGAGATACCATACTGCACAGTTGTATGGCTTTCTATCTGTTGGTGTAGAAAAACCTAACCACTACCAGAATGCCACGGTGCCCACCTCAGACCTTCTCAAGAAACTTTCACCTTTCTAACATTTTTCACAGATAAAGTTGTTTAAGAAATTACTAGAAAATCTAAGATTAGACCAAACATTTAAATTCTGTAGCACTGGTTCAAAGACTCAAAATGTTCCTTGAAGATCTTAAAAGCAGATTTGGACTTGTAGTTTGCTCTTTGTATTTTTATTTTTCACACACGCACACACACACGCGCACACACACACACACACAGAGAGACAGACAGAGAGAGAGAGAGAAAGAGAGGTCGAGAGAAAGAGAGAGAGAACATGAGTGCAAAGGCTTTGGTGTGGTCTCAACATTGGGATGGATTCCTATCTGAAACTATCTGAAATATACCCACTGCAGAGGAAGAGATCGGACACTGTATGCTACTGTGGGTCATTGTCATGATATTTGAAATATATTTTTATAATACAGGAGAAGCATTCGTTTAGGGGTCAGAATGTTTTGGCTCCTAATCCTAGTTACACTTCTGACTAGTTTAAAACCTCGGGCTCTCTCCACTGAGTTTGTCTGCACCTCTCTTTCCTCGCCTGTAAAATGATCGCTGCAGCCCTTTCAGGCAAAGACCAGCCAGAACTTTTCTTGCAAAGACCCGAGGCTGATAGCAATGACGGAAGGTAATGTCAGCCCCAGGGGAATCCTGAAGGACAACAGACGACGACCTTTGTGGTCCCTGTTTCAGTGTCATTTACTGTTCCATGTGGCTCCATCTAGCATGCTGAGAGGTCCTAAACCACAGTAATAGGCTCATTACTTTGTTTCCTGTTTACTGATAACTTGTAGCAGATAATAATTGCTGTGGGCAAAATGAAGAGAGAACATAGAGTTGCCTCTGCAGGCAGGAAACATACAGTACTTATTGGATGGAGGGTCTGAAACTATAAAACTATGAAACATTGTTAACTAGGCACCATACTGATAGAAATTAAAATATTGATAACACAAACCACAAGTTTTGTTTCCTGAGGGAAGGGATGGAAATAGATCACAAGGAGGGTGCTTCCCCGGATGACACTTGAGAGGCAGACATACAGAGCAAGACACAGGGCAGGCCAAAAAAGAACACGTGCATCCCATGGGCGACAAGTAGGCAGAGGGAAAATGTTGCTTCTGCAAATGAGAAAGGAGGAGTTTTGAGTCTGTGGTTTTGCAGGGATGGCATTTGCAGGCCAGCAGAGGGGCAGTGAAGACCTGTATTGATAGGCATGGGGGAGAGACATTGAAGGCAGTGGACTTGGTTGTAAAACGTTAAGTGACAAGGGCGGAATCCATCGTAATATCTATCCCTGCATTGCAATAATATGAAAAGGATATGTGCATAACAAGTAAAGAAGGAGTGGAAGGGAACCCAAAAGGTAAAAACATTTGGATTTGTTGTAGTGGCAAGAATCTGAGAAATAATTTTTTCTTTCAGTTTCATCTCCTTTTATTTTATTTTTATGGTAAATATTAATAAGCCATTTTAAAGCACAGAGAGAAGAGGGAAGAAAATGTTACAGTTAAAGCACCTTCGAGTATAAGGTCTCGGAACTTGACAACCTTGAAACCAAAACTAGGGGACATAAGTAGAATTGGGATAGGGCCAGAAGGGGCATCCATGGAGACCCAAAGGAGAGCAGCCAAGCTCAATAGCCCAGTGGTTAAGAGGCCAGACTCTGGAGTAGTGTGACCCTGGACCTCAGTTTCCCTATCTGTAAAATAGGCATAATACAGCACTTATTTCAGGATTGCTGTGAAGATTAAGTAAAATAATATTGATGAAGGGCTTCAAACCATGACTGACACACAAGTTCTCTGTGGGTGCTTGCCATTACCTGGAGGAGGCCAGTGTCCATGGTGGAGGGCATATCCCAGACCTTAAGGAAGTGAAAGGAATGAGGGGAGCAGCAAAACCCCCTCCCCCTGCAGGCTGTCATGTGAGTGCTCCCTGCAGGACAGAAGAGGTGATGAAAAAGCAAAAGGAAGAAAGGGGAAGAAAGTGAGAGGGAGGAGATTAGAGAGACTGGGAGCACACACAGAAAGTAGCATGGCGGAGGAAGCAGCCACCTGAGATCAAGTGGAACCATAAAGAGAAGAAAAAAGCAAGAACTGAAATAGAGAAGTTGGGCCAGGAATGACTGTCTATGCTGTAGTGGGAAGAACCTTGGGCTTGGGGTGGGAGCCTGGATTCTGTCCCTTGCTGCATAATCTCTTGGCAGAGTGGCCTTGGAAAAGTCACTTGTCTCCACTGAGTCTTTTTTTTTTTTTTTTCCCATCCGTGAAGGTGAAAATAGTCAACGCCAACCTCACAAAGCTGTTGGCACGATTAAAGGAGGGTACTATATGGTTGGTGCCTGAGCACCCAATCAATACTCAGGGAAAGTCTTCTGTCCATAGCAGTCCAGGGCAGAGAACTGTGGCAGACAGAAGCAGCGCTAGGCTGCCTCGCCTTTCAGCGTGCAGGCCCAGGAATGAGCGAGGCAGTGGGCGGGGAAGACAGGCACGGGGAATCTGGGGACAGATAAAGGAAACTCGTGATGGGGCGAGGCTGGGCTGAAGAGAAACAGATTGGGGTAGAGCTGCAAAGGGAGGGGTCCACTGGAAGCGGGGGGAGGCCGGGAAGAGAGAGGGTGGGAAGACAGTGTGAGATGGGAGGGCAGTGTGAGAAGAAAAGCAGGCTGGGGAAAGAGGGATTGGAATGCAGAAGGAACTTGGGGAAGGAGGAAGTCCTGCAGGCGGGAGGGAAAGAAGAGAGGGAAAATGGGGATGCAGTGGAGGCGGGGGACAGGCCGCGAGAGGGAGAGGATCCCGGGAGCCGACGACGAAGTGGAGCAGCTAAAGTCTGCATCAGAAGAGGTTGGGGACTGCGAGAGGAGAGGCTGGGGCCTGCAGGGGAGCGCAGCAGCTTTTAGCATCGATCCAAACTCTAAAGACTCGTGGCCTTTGCCTGACCTCGAGGGTCGGGAATAGACGCCTGTCTTTGTGGAGAGCGATACCCTACCGAGAAAATGGGGCTGTTCCGAGCTGGGCCCTGCGCCTGGCCCACGGAGAGGCTTCTCAGGCTCGGGGCTGGCCCCTGAAGGGGCGCGAACGGCAGGCCTGGCGGTTGGGGCCGAGGAGGGAAGGTACCACCGCCCCTAGGCAGCGCGCAGCTTGCAGCAGAGGCGCCTGCCCCAAGCCGTCTCTGGGGGGCGCCACCGCCGCTTCCCTCCTCCCAGGCCGCTGGCTCTCACGAAGGTGGAGGCGGCTGGCGGGGACCGAAAGCCGGGGCCGCGCTGCGGAGGGACCGCACCTCCGGGAGTTCGAGGGGGACCCTGGCGCGGTGGGCCAGCCTTTACTCCTCCGCCATGGGCCGGCCGCGCCCGCCTTCCCCTGGTCAGCGCTTGCGGCCCGCGCCGCGCTCACCGCCCGGCAACCCCGCGCGCGTCCCGCGGGGGCGCTGCGTCTTCCTGCCACACCGGCGCACCGCGGCCCCTCTCCCCCACACCTCCGGCCCGCACCACCCGGCTCTCCTCCCACCCTCCCCACCCCGCCTCTGCCCTCCCTCCCCATTCCTCCCCTCCCGGCGAGGGGCGGGAGGGGGCGTGGCGGGGCCGGGGTTTGTGTGGCTGGGACCCGGCTCCTCGCACTCCGAGTCCGCCCGAGGAGCCGGGCCCCGGCCGCTGTCCAGCCGCTCCGTGTCCCGCGCGTCCTGCGCTGCCGCCACCGCCTCTTGGGGAGACGCAGCCACTTGCCCGCCATGGATACTCCCAGGGTCCTGCTCTCCGCCGTCTTCCTCATCAGTTTTCTGTGGGATTTGCCCGGTTTCCAGCAGGCTTCCATCTCATCCTCCTCGTCGTCCGCCGAGCTGGGCTCCACCAAGGGCATGCGGAGCCGCAAGGAAGGGAAGATGCAGCGGGCGCCGCGCGAGAGTGACGCGGGCCGGGAGGGCCAGGAGCCACAGCGGCGGCCTCAGGACGAGCCCCAGGCTCAGCAGCCCCGGGCGCAGGAGCCGCCAGGCAGGGGTCCGCGCGTGGTGCCCCACGAGTACATGCTGTCAATCTACAGGACTTACTCCATCGCCGAGAAGCTGGGCATCAATGCCAGCTTTTTCCAGTCTTCCAAGTCGGCTAACACGATCACCAGCTTTGTAGACAGGGGACTAGGTAAGTGGCAAACAAGACGCTCGACTCCCTTCCTGCTGGAGCTCCGCAGCCAGGGCGCTCTTCCCGCCGGAGGCTGCATTTGTGAATTCCCTTCCCACTCTGGACACTTCCCTTTTACTTTTCTTAAATTGTTTTTCTCAAGCCCGAGTAAGTTTCTGAATGCGGCTGCAGATTCTATTCGTCTCTAATCCTCCCTTCCTTCCCCCTCTTTTTTTCTCTCTCCCTTCTTTCCTTCTTCCTCTTTTGCAGAAGGCGGCGTGGTTGCCGCTTGTCTGGTGGCTGGTGGGGGAAACGAGGAGGACGGGAGGCAGCAGGCGGATGAACCCGGCTGGAGAGGGGTCGGGATGGGGACTGATGGAATCGGTGTCTTGGGATACTGGGTTCACAGTTCAAGGCCTGAGCTGCTGGGGCAGATCTAGGGCATGAGAGAGCCTTGGAAAGCCCTGGGCAAAGCTGGCACTAGCGAATCCCACAGTCTGAGGAGCTAGTCCACGAGTGGCGTCGGGCAGCCCCTTGGTCCTGACGCCGCGCGGGTTCTCGGTTGGTCCCTGCGCTGGGTGCAGAGGTGGTCAGCCGGGCTGTAGCCCTGCGCCTCCGGCTTTTTTGCTCCAGCGTGGCGCTCCCGGCTGCTCCGAGGCCTCAACCCGAGTGGTTTCTGCAGATGCGGAGCTGCAGTTGCGCGGCCCGGGACAGGGACGGCTAAGTTCGGAGGTTGTGGGTACTTAATACACAAAGGTACACCAGTATGCCCATCCACCTTTCTCAGCCAGGCGACGTTCCTCTTTCTGCGCTATTCCTGGGGGCTGGTGGGGGTCGGGGAAATCCCTGGTACCCTCTGTGGGGGCGCCTGTATGTGTGGGTGTCTGCGGAAACCCTTGCGGCCCCTTCTTGTCACCGGCGTTGATCTGCAGCGTGACCAGTGCCCTCAAGAAAACCTCGCACCACCTCTGGTCCCAGATATTAGGGAAGGATCCACAGGCATCGGAAACTCAGCTCCTAAAGGAGAGAGACAATAATGTGGAAGGAGACAGGAAAGGAAGGGAGAAAAAGAAAAGGAAGGGGAAAGAGAAGGAAGAAAATGAGGGGATAAATGAGATTTAGACAGATATCCACTCCTCCATCCTCTCTAGACTTAGCTCCATAACTTTGACCTGCTCCCAGTTAAGTGGGGTTGCCCAGAAACCTTGCAGCGCTGGGGTTCGGGGTTCGGAAGCTGCTTCAGCCACTGCTACCCTCGGTGCTCGCACATCTCCTAAGCTTTTTAGAGCAGGCTAACGGCGCCCGCCCCCCTATCCCAGCCCCAGGCTCTTCCCCGGCTCCAGTCCCCGCCTCTCACTCGTAGTCGCGCTCCTTGCTCCAGGGTCCTGCCCACGTCGGGTTAGCCGCTGCAGCCTGAGGTCAGCGAGGTTCATGAGCTGCTGAAAGGTCCAGAGGGCAAATTAACGCCGGGTATTTTATGGTGATTTTAGGACTACTAAAGTCACCTTTGCAAAGACACGTGGCTTCTTCGTAGTGGTGCAACTGAGTCCCTGGCCTCCGTGTTGCCGGTGCAGCTCACCAACCCTCCCCACGACGCACGCCTTGCTACAGTTGTTTCTGTACCTCCAAGTCCTCTGTTAATCGTGCACTTTCTGTACTACACTTGCGGAAGGAGGCTAAGGAAGCTCAGAGAAGACTGCTCAAGAGGCCCTTCCTCAAGAGAAGTGCCAGAGGCCTAGGCTGGCCGGCGGTTGGGCGCGGATTTTCTTTGCCTGGGAATAAAGTGGCAAGAATCTCCGCCCCTCCCCCAAGTGGGCACCCTAACTGGTTCGCTGTGCCCTGTGAGTTTGGTCAGACCCTGAGGGCTGTTCGGAGGTGTCTCCGGAAGCCTGTGGCATTCAGACAACGGATGGGGAGAAGTCTTGGGGGGCCCCAAATCCGGCGTAGACGAGAAATCACTTTACCCTAGTTTGCCCTGTAGCTTCCCCACCCCCACCCCCGCCACTGCGCTGTGAGCCCCGGATCCTGGAGATAGAGGAGGGATTGCATGTGCACCGAGTCTGGGGAGGCCTCTGTTCCCGAGCCAAGGCCTCCAGACTAGCAGGACCAAGATCCACAAGGACCGCTACAACCCCGGAATGCCGTCGAGGGCTGGGGATGCGAGCGGTCCACAGCGGGAGGAGACGCTGCATGACCACCCGGACCGCAGCTTCAAAGGCGCGGTCTTCTCGGCGTCTCCAGGTTCCCAGAAAATGCGAAGAAAGGCAGTTCGTTGACTGGGAAGGCGGTGCGGCTTGTCGCACGCCGCGCGGGGGTGAAGGAGTGCGGGGCCGCGGGCGGGAGGGGTGCGTAGAGGAGGGGGTGCGTTGCTGGCTGCAGCCCCAGCTTGATAAAGGGAAAGCCTCACTTTCCCTCTCACTGATTTTGATTTGATGTGTCACCGGCGGTGACCTCAGGCTGGACCTTCCGGGGCTTGCTTAGCATCGGGCCCCTGATTGGAGTGTTTCAACTCAGCGATCTAATTGAGGGTTCATGTCATAACACATCAAACGGTGTCTCGTCTCCCGTGATGGAAGGGACCCGCCAGCCGCGCATCCCCGGCTCCTGGCGAGGACTTCCGCCCCTCTCACGTGGGGCTCTTAACCGCGCCAAACCCCCTAAGGTCCCCTCCCCCAAAGCGTGGACAGCCTGGCGAGGAGGAAAGAGCAGCGGCCCGCCTAGAGCTGGGCCAGCAGCGCTAACTTGCCGCCTCGCCTAAGG
Source organism: Macaca thibetana thibetana (assembly GCF_024542745.1). Lineage (NCBI taxonomy): Eukaryota > Metazoa > Chordata > Mammalia > Primates > Cercopithecidae > Macaca > Macaca thibetana. The sequence goes on from NC_065585.1 coordinate 48,964,675, forward strand.
GATGTTTAAATCGCCGTCGAGTGGGGCTGGCCTGGCTCAGAGGAGCCAGGGGTCCCCCAAGGGGAGGAGCGAAGGAAAGGAAAGGAGCCCCGAAGCCAGTCCAGGAGGCATGGGCAACATGCTCTGTAAAAAGCCTTCCGTACCCCGGAAACCCCAAAGTTACACCTGAAGCCTATGGTTGAGAGTGGGAGAGCAGACATAAACTCTGCCCAAAGTGAACGAAGGACGCTTTAGGTTTATAAAGAAAGCAAGTTCTGTACTACCCCATCCCTGGCCACTTCTCCCTATCCTCCAGGAGGAGAACTTATTGCAATAACAACAACAACAACAACAATAACAACAACGACAACAAAAACCTAAAACAGGTCCCTTCTTTCAGTATGCTCTCCAGACACCTAGGAGTAATAGTAATCGCGATTTATTGACAATTTACTGTGTACCAAGTATTGCACTAAATTTTGTTGCATGAATTATTTTGCTTAGTTATCACAACCACTTCCTAGGAAAACGCTATCACCACCACGTTTTACAGGTGAAGTAAAGAAGACAGAGGAGTTAAGCAAGTTGCTTGAGGTCACACAGTTAGTGAGAGGTGGGGCTCATATAAGATTCGAGACCCTGCATATTTAACTGGAGCACTGCATAGATAATTTAAGGGGTGAGGTGGTTTCTAATGGATGGTGACAAGAAGCGGAAGTCAAAAAATGGAAAGATTTTCCCCCAGTCTAATAATTTGTCTGCAGTCACTTAAGACCGAGTTAGGAGTGTGAGTGAAACTAGATGTGAGGGTCTGAATTTTGGTGTGCTTTGCTGCCTCCTGTTCTTATTTTAGCAGAGGCACAAACCATGTTATCCCGGATATTAAAAAATGCTCTTATATTGTGCTTTTAAAATGATATTGGATCCATAAAGGTGAGAAGGTGTGTGCATATGTGTTTCAGTGCCATCATGGGATGAGAATGGACAAAGTTGGATATGGTGAAATTACAATTTGCTCATGAAATAACTCATTAAAAGGCTACTAGTCCTGGGGCCCTGGACCCCCAGCCCTGGGGCCTGAGAAAGCCAGACCATTAGTTCTATGAATTCAGCAGGGCTGAGAGATAGAGAGGAAGAGCGAGAGAGAGAGAGAGAGAGAGAGAGAGAGAGAGAGAGTGAGAGACTCAGACTTTCAGTTTATGTAGTGAAAAGTGCCACATAATTTCAACAAGGGGAAAAAACAACTCTCAAGAATGAGAGAACCAAAATAATTCTAAGACTATTACTGTGAGTTAGGTTTCCAGATTACTTTGAAATAAGAATACCCTTTACTTTTTTCTTGTTGTAATAATACTCTCAAAAAGGAGGCGGTAAGGAACAGATAAAAATCAAAACGAGATGGGAACATCCTTGAAGAACTTGATGCCCTAGAAATAACTGTCAGGACAGTTTGCCACTGATTGTTTGTTGGCTTCTCCGTTCACCTTCTGGGTCGTGATTATCAAAGGGCAGAGCAGGACCATTCTGGGAATAGCCTGGCTGTGGGTAGGGCATTCAGAGAGTTGCGTAGTTCCCTCGCGATTGAAGTGCATCTGGTACCTCATGTTATGCAAAACAGCGGGTTTCTGGGTGGACCTGGGCCGCAGAGTGGTGTAATCAACTCGGCAGTGTTTTTGCCGGTACCCTGTTGTCGTTGGCAAACCGAAAATGAAATATAAGCAGGGAAGTATTTTAATGGGGACGGAGGGAATTCACAACTGTTAATTATTTGGTGACCTTGTATTCGATTTGTTTGAGTCCCTTATAAAAACACTAATGCAGACCAGACGGCCAAATGAGGAAGCTGGGCAGAAGGTTCCAATCTAGGCTTTATTTCCCCGGAAAGAGGGAACAGCCTTGGAAAAGGTTTGCTAAGCGTTCAAGTGTGTGCGTGTGAGGGTGCGCCTGCATGGGCGCGGACACGGAGTTTGCGCCACCGTCCAGGTTCAGGGTCCTCCTCCAGCCAGGTGAACTGGAAGGTCCTGCAAAAAGCCCGGGGGTAAGGGAAAGAAGTCTTAAACTAAAAGTTTGTTTTGCTCTTCTGGTTCGAATAACTAAGGCATATTTAAGGCCACAGACCAAACTCTTAGCCACTGACTTGCTGTTAAACATCAGTTATTGCAATTCCAATCCTTAAGGCCTTAAGGTCTGCCTTACAGGGAAAAGCAAGAAGTTTCTAAAAAGAGAGCAAGAAAGACCACCTAGTATGTTCTACAGCGAGAGCGCAGGTTGCGCAGGGATTCTTGGCGAGTTTCCTTGGCAAAGTAGGCTAATCTGAGACGGACATAGCGTTTTCCTCAACGCGGGAGGCTCTCGGGCCTCTGGGAGTTTGCGCGGTGGAGTTGCCGGTGGGGGAGGGGATCTAAAAACTTGCTCAAACATCCTTGTGGTTTCTGCGCATTAAAAGAAAAAAGTCACTCAAACCACAGATCACGACAGGCCTTGCGAATCCCTCTTCTCCTCCCTCCCCACCCCCCAATTCAATCAGGACTTGAAAGCTCCTCTTTCCGACCGGAGAGGATGCGTGTCACCTGGACCCGCGGGGAACGCAGGGCACTGCATCGGAGGCCCTAACACCACATGTTTTTCGTAGCTGGAGTCCTTGGGGTTCTTACACACCTCCTCGACCGTGGTGACGTCTTTCTGGGGCGGTGGGGGAGAAGGAAGAAGGGAATGAGATGGAGAGGTGGAGAGGAAGATGGTATGATAGAAACAGGGCAGAACAAGAATTTTTGTTTCCTGCTAAGACTACTGCGTGCACCAAAGGCCCCAGAGCAAATCAACAATAATCCTTGGGCGCTTTTAAGTAAAAGGAAGGGCATTAGTTCGATAACCCCTCGGGTATTGAATAACCCGGGTCAAACGACGCTCTTTGGACCAGGGGACTGAATCGAGCCGAGCCCTCGAGGTGTGGAATGCCGGAATGTGGATTCACCGTGCCATTCCGTTGCTTGACATCCCTCCATCCCCCACCCCAAGCCCTGGCTGTTTATTTTTAAGCTCAAAGTCTGTTAAATAGTATCTCCTGTTTACAGAAATTAAATAGGTCCTCCTTGGACTAATGGGTTCCAGGGTTGCCGTTCTCTGCCTTCTAAGACAGTCCATTAGCATTGCTGGGGACTGAGGGTTGGGTCCACTTGGGGTGAGGGGCTGCAAGAGCTTGGAAGGGGCGGGCGGCGGGCGGCGCTGGACAACGTTCCTAGGGAAGCGCGCGCTGCGGCGCTAGTGGCCCCGGCGCCTGGGGGCGGGGCACGGCTTAGGGACCCGAGAGTGGGCGTGAAAGAGGCGAGGGGCGGGCCTCTAGCCCAGGCCGGTTTAGCCTGGGGAGAGGGGCAGCGGGCGGGAACAGGGGCAGCGCAGGGGATTGGCTTTAGTGGGGTGCGGAGGGCATCCCTGAATAACGTAGGACTTCAGGGGAATCGGTGCGCCTGCTTTTCAAACCTGACTTCTAGCAAATTGGTCCAGCTCCCACTCCACTTCCCAGCCCACTGCCGCTCCGAAGCTCAGTGTGGAGGGAAATTAACTAGGCATAGATTAAGGCCCACGAATCTCATTTTGCTAAATTGTTTCGAAAGTCAGACCTATATGAACGCCGCAGACAGAGATTGCGGCTCTCCCTTCCTCCCAGGCTGCACCCGGCCCAGCACTTTAAAGGGCACAGCACAGCGGTTTCTCCTGCGCACTGAGTCCAATATCTTCCCCGCGACTACAAGCCAGTTTGAACCCTCGTCCCCACCTGCAACCTCAGAACTGGTCAGGGAGCGGAAGCCGCATAAAATGGACACCCTTCCTTCTACTTTTGATTTCAAAACTTAAGCCAAGCCTCCCGATCATATTCCAGCTCCGATGGCAGCTTGAGGATTCCTCCATTTCCACTCCCCTAGCCTTCCTGGAGGACCTGGTTGCTCCCCTGGGCTCCCGGGTGACTTACCGGTCGACAGTGCAGGGAAGTCCGCCCCTAGCCAACCCCCCAGGTCCGGGCCCCAGGGGAAGGGCAGGCCGCGTGCGCCGCCGCGGTGAGATGGGGAGGGAGGGAGGGCTCACCGCGGGAACAGTACGAGAGCTTCGGTTTGGGTTTCATCTGTAGTGATGCCAAATTAAGATTTGAGCCGCTGTGGTCGGGAGCCCAGAATGGGACCCCGTTGAAAAGAGAAGCACAGTGAAGTGTCCTTGATCTCAGCTTTGCCTCTCTGGCCCTTCAAGAGAGCACGCAGCCATCAGGGTCATTAACTAAGTTCAGGAAAACTACTTTGTAAATGAATCTGTTTCATCCTCTAAAGACAAAAGAAGTTTCCCTAAAGCGCCTTGGAGCTCCTGATGCGGTGATCAGCACTCAGGGGAGAGGGCTCCTCTCCAGTCATCACTGCTTGTCAGAAACAGGCATCCTGGGGTTAGAGCTAAGGCCATTAAAGGCCATGCTGAGGTCCCGAGGTGAGGGGTGCGAAGCTGTTTTCAGTTGAGTGGGATTCCAGGATCCCCTTTCTTTTCTTTCTCTCCACTCTCATTCATTTGCCTCACCTTGAGCCAGAGCTTGCTATACCAATACTGGGATTTCTCCAAGGGATCCAGGCAGGCTACCAGAACCACTTAACTTGTGGAGTCTACAAGGCCCAGGCCCCTCAGGAAGAGAAGAGCCTACATCTGGAGGCCTGAGGGAGAGAGTGGAAAAGCCTCTCCAAGACTCCGTGGAAGACTCGCCTTGGACCCCTCTAGTCTTTGGAAGGAGAAATACAGGGCAAGCTATTGGGGAGGGCTCTGGGGAAGCCAAGAGACATGAGAAAAGCTGGACTGGTGAGTGTACGATGAGAAGGAACACACACTGAGGACAGACCTGCCAATGAAACCTTCCTTCAAAAGTGACAAGCACCCAGGCCTGGCCTCATGCTGCAGCCCAAGGGGTCCTCCATTGCAGCCCTCCCCATCAATATGTGTCTGGCCCTTTGTACAGTGAAGATCAGTAACATGTGCCTCTCTATCCCCACCCCAGACTGGCCCTGTGGTCAGATTGTGCCCCCACAAAAGGATACCAAAGCCAGGAAAGAAATGGATCCTCAGGCCTCTCAGGGCTGCACTGCCAGCCTGGCAATCATTTGGGTTAGCACAAGCGCTGCCACTGGCCTTGACCCCTGCAGAAGAGGAAACCTGCAAGAAGGGCCTGATCCTTGATGTGGCTGAGGTGGAGGTTGTCTATTCACCTGGCACTGTGGGAGGGACAGCAGTGGTGATATGGCCTCACAGGACTGAGAAGAATCGGGATGATGAGGTGATGCTGCAGCCTCCATGAGCCTTGACTTTCACTTGACTTAAGATAAGCAGGAACTGGAAGCGTCTTCATCTTTCTCATGCTTCCTAGCACCTTTCCTCCACTCACTTCTGGAATCTTGTGGAGACACCTGGACCACAAGGATTGAAGTCCAGAGAACTGGATTTCAAAGGAAGTCAAGAGGAGGACAGGTGCACCTTCCCCTGGAAGATGTAAGTAGTTACAGAAATATTGGCTGCATTCATTGAACGTTTCTACATACCATGCACATCCCTGAGTACTTTGACTCTGATCTTTACAATGATCCTGCAAGGTAGAGGTGGTTCTCTCATTTTATAGCTGAGGCATATGAAGCTGGGAGAGATTATGTGACCCAGTCTACCCAAGGTCACCCAGCCACTAAGTCACAGATCAGGACTCAAATTTATGTCTCTTAGACTTTAAATTCCTATGCTCGTTCCACATTGTCAGTAATGACTGACATTTGCGTTCAGAAGTCTTTCTCTCACACCTTATCTCATTTGCACCCCTCTGTAGCCCTGTTAAGTTTCCTCCTAAATTCTTTCACAAGTCCAGTCATCGACATTTCTTCTACTGAAGGAATGACTGCTGCAGTTCTGCTGAAGTGAGTGACTCTCGTCGGCCAGGCATTGATGCCCTCCCTCCAGGCACGGGGAGCATGGAAGAGTTTCTCAGGGTTTCTACAAGGCACAGAGATCAGGGCTAGGATGTCTAGGGTGGTGGCACAGATAGTGGAGCCAGACTGCCGGCTCTACTACTTAGTATCTTGAGCCAGTTACTCAAGCTGTCTCTTTTAGTTTAGAATGATGGCTGTCTCAGAAGTGGTTTTGAGGTATAAATGAGTTACTACAAGTTGAGAATTTAGATCATGCCCAGCACAGATTTAGTGCTACATCAGTGTTTGCTCTTCCGATTATTATGCTGGGGGGTCAGGCATGAGTACTGGGGTTAAGAAAGAGCACCCTGGAAAGGGTGAGTTGTATGGATTGCTTCCTGAACTCACATCTCAGTAAGAATGCTAGCAATGCATCAGCAGCTTGCAAAGCTCAGATCTCAACAGAGGCCTGACTCAGGATGAGTATCTCCTCGGGCACACAGATTCCCCTTAAAGCCCTTCACACTCCAGGGAGAGGGGTTGGTGGCTCATTTTTATTCACCCAGTACACCTGGCTCTATTTCCAACCTGATGGACTTTGCCCCCTCAGTGCAGTGCTGAAGGTGAGAGACCTAGTTGAGAAAATGACTCCAAGCCCAGTCATGAATTTTGAGCTTGGAGGTCTTCTTTGTAGTAAAGAAAAGAAAAGAAAAAAATCCTGGGGGAACCCAGCCAGCCCACCTTGATTACATTGATGATGAAGGTATGTCCTATTTCCTAGCTGCCTGCCCGAACAGGACCCTGGTAGAGAGGCATGGCTGCAGGACTGGGATCAGGGCACTTGGAATTAGGACCTTCAACACCTGTTCCTTTGCTAGTTTCAAGACAATGGGCAAGATACCTCTTAGAGTTTCAGTTTCTTCATCCATAAGTGAGTATCACAGTAGGCCTGACCTTAGACGTTCGCTGTGAAGATTCAGTGAGAGACCATTAAAGCTCTGAGCACGTGCCTAGCACAAAGGTGGTGCCCTACAAGCGCTTAATGCTGCTGCTGGCTCTAAAATGAAGGGATAAGGGAAAGGTGCCTAGAGTTTCTCTTGCAAAGAATGGTGATTCTCCCTGCCTGGGGGTTGGGGGTGGGAAAGTCCACTATCTTCTCGACTTTCTGAACAGTGGCCTAGTCGCGGGGCCTGTGCCACCGGAGAACATGGCTGGGAGGCGTGGCGGGACGCCTGACCAGTAACTATCCGGGGTCACTGCGTACTCAGAGATGTGAGCCAGTTGCGCGCGGAGGAATCTCGTGGAACCCAAAGTCAGCTGTGCCAAGAATCCTGCAAATCTGGAGAGCTGGAACCGTGGCTGCACAGCCAGGCAAGTGACAAAATCCAACTAGGACTCTGAAAAGTCACCTCAAACTGAGTATATATCTCAGAGATGTCTTGGGAAAATGCAATGCCGGGCCCTTCCCACCTCCAACCAAAGGAAGTTTCTGGTTTTTGGAAACCCTCTACAGGCTAGCTCAAGGAAGTAGCCCCCAGCAGAAGGCACTGGGGCTGGAGTGGGCAGGCTGGAGTGGGCAGGCGCACAGAGTCCTGCAGCTGCGTGTCGCTCCCTCATGCCGCCCTCCTGGGGCTGAGGTTCCCGGGCGTCTGGCCTTTGGCATTGAGGGCATCTTCTCCTTTCCGCTCTGGAGTTTGCGACTCCAACTTTCTCCAACCATGTACTGTGACCGTGAACAGATGCCCTTTTCCTTTCTAAGCCAGCTTCCTCATTTAAAATGGGTGCAATGGTACTCACCTTGCAAATAGGTACCATTTCTTCTCTTGGTTTCTTTTTTTTTTAATTAAAATTTTATTTTTTACCTTATATTCACCCTAACTGAAAATTTGTACCCTTTGACCAACATCTCCCCTCTTTTAAATTTTTCCTAAATTCTACACCAGAAATATATGTTTGAAGTGCTTTCAGCCTTTTACCAACTTGTTGACCATTATGAAGGAGTATCTTCTAATATGCCACGGTTTGTTCCTTCCTTCTTATTTTTCTCTCTTCTCCCTCCCTTCTCTATGCACCTGCCAGGGAAAGAAGATAAACCCAAATCCAGCAATTGTAACTGGAAATGTTTGTATATCTAATATTCAGCAAACACTGTTAGCAGAGGTGTGAATAAGCTGTAACAAACCAGGTTGATGCAAAGTAAAAGGGAAATAAAAAGTTTCCACCATGTATTTCTGGTCAATTTCAATTTAAGGGCCCAAAGCATAGGATTCACTTCCAGGATGTGGGAAAGTGCCACAGATTTTGAAGTGATAAGTGCATGTTTTTTTAGTCAAAGGGGTGGGAGAGAGGATCATTTGATAACATCAGTCTTCATTTATACAAGACTTAATGGGAGAGGAGGCTTGTGGAAGGGAGTATGAAGGGCTGGCTTTTTGCCCACAGATGGCTCATGGCAGCTGAGCCAGGCTCTGTGATGCCAGGTCAGCATGCAGCAGGGGAAGTGTCTTCAGGGTAACAGTGCATGGTGTTATATTCACTTCCCAGATTGGATGCCTCCTCTGAGCTATTTCTGTGATGCAGGTTTAGACAGGTGGGGAATGTGGTCTGCAGGGGAGGCGCACAGAGGAGCCACCTTCTTGGATCTTCTGTTTAGGGGTTAGAGGTTCTGGAGACCCGGGGAAAGAACTTGTGGCTGAAAGGATAAAAAAATGGGGGTGGCTTTGGGAGCCAGGAATGGGCTGGGAGAGGTAGAATTGACTTGGTCCTGGTGAGTACTGCCTTAGATGCTGCCCTGGCCCTATGCTTTGCAGCACCTTGTTTGGTGCTCCTCCCTACTTGGTTGTGAATTCAAAGAACCTAGAGGACAACCCCCACTTAGATCAGTGGTTCTTAGAGTAATTCCTTGGATCAGCAGTATCAGAATCATCTGGGAGCTTACTAGAAATGCAAATTCTAGACCCTACCACAAGCCTCTAGAGCCAGAGAGAATTTGCATTTCTAGCAAGTGCCTATGAGATGCTGACAATTCAGATTTAAAGACCACTGCAGATTTAGTGGCTTTAAGAGTCACTATTCCAGGCCAAGCTCCAGATACCTGGGCTGTAGAATTCTTGCCCAAATATCCCTAAGCTCACTTCCAAGGTCTGGACAGACTCTTCATCCATTCAGTTTCCCCGAAGGTAGATCACAACACTGATGTGTGCACCTGTGAAACTGTGCACAGCTTTAAGCTGTGAGCTGGAGTGGCCACATGCACACAGGTGAGGGCCCTTGAAGTAGGTGACAGAGCTGGTGTAGGAAGAGAACAGATAATTAGCTGAAGTCCCATTTGCATTCTTGCACTGAAACCTGGAAAGGGTAGGGGTGGGCTGGTCTTGCTGGAAAGATCATCAGAAATCCTAAGGCTGCAGAATCAGTAAGAGATCTTTCTCTACAGATGCTTGCCTCAGTTTTAACTCAGCTGTGCAAATTAATCATTTATTGGCCCACATATATATATTTTAAAAGAGTAAAAGCAAAAGCAGGCTGATTCTCCCATGTTGCATGAGAGAGAAATAAATCATAATTCTTTACACCTGCCTAATGCACTGCAGCCAGTGGCAAACCATCTCAAGAGTTGTGTAAGCAAAGATGGAAATTATTTCCTAAGGGAGCCTAGATTTTATTCCTAGCAAGCCCTGCAAATAATTTGGACTCTTTTCCCCTTATACACTGGCCACTTCTGGTTACTTTTAGACTCTAGTACCTGGACTACAGTGGAGAGGCAATGGGGCTTAGGGGCTAAATGCTCCAACTCTGAATTAAATAGACATAAGTGTGGCTCTTAGCTTCATCACTTTCTAGCTGTCTGACTTTTGGCAATACCTTAATTTCTCCAATCCTTGGTTTTCTCATCTGTAAAATGAGAATAATACAAGTAATTACCTTTCAGAACTATTCTGTGCAGGTGGATATAGATTAGAAATATGTTATCCCTAACAACATTTAGCTAGTGCAGCAAGTGCCTTAGATTTGTTGCTCTCATCTCATCCCTAGTTTGGGGAGAGAGGCAGGAAGCCAAGCCTAAGGCAGTAGGTCCAGAGATCTGGGTGGTGGCTGAGCATTGTCAGACACAGGTTTCTTTGAAGGAGAAGAAAGTGTGCTGAATTCCCCCTGATTTTAATGTGACCCTGGTCGGTTTGAAGGTCTTGGCTTCTATAAATCAACTGCCTGCAGCAGCTTTTCCCTTTTCACCTCTCTAACCCTTCCCACACCCCATCTCAGGTTGGGGCATGTGTGTAAGAGTGAACCAGCCAATGCTACGGTCAGCCCTGAGTACAAACTGGGTGTGGCTGAGGCTCCAGAGCCAGCGCCCCCGGGCTACATCTGGACTGGTACAGAGGCTTGGATGCTGGGCCCAGTGACACTTTTACTATTGAAATCGACCCAAACTTTACTAGCTTCTGGGGAAGGCTGGGGGCTTTGGGGATTTTTGTATTTGCTAGGTTGTAAATATTTTATGGGAAGGCAGCCCAGGAAAATCTGGTTAGCTTTCCGCCTTGCACATTGAAGTGGAGTTGGCTTCGTGCACAAATGTGTCAAAAAAGAAGTCCAGTTTTGCCTTGGTTCTGAAGAATTTGCCTTGGATTTTAAAAGCCTGTTATACTCCCCTACCTCACCTGTCCTAAATTTCTTTTTCTCACTTATGACCAAACCTTTTATCTTCAGGAATAGTTGCAAAGCGAGAGAATTTTAGATTGGAAGTGGGAGGAGAGATGAGAAAGTCTCTCTCTCTCTCTCTCTCTCTCTCTCTCTCTGTGTGTGTGTGTGTGTGTGTGTGTGTCTGATTGTCCCTGGCTGAGGTTTTCTGCCTTCCAGGTATATATTTTTCTCATTGACTGCAGGATGTTCTCAATGGACAGACGCAAGGTGTGTTTGTTCACTTCTCACCCCCTGTCCCCAATACTTCTGAAACTTCATTGCTCTTTTGTTTGTTGTTTAATGATTGGTGAATACATAAATAAATCCCTCACCAGCTCTTCATTCTGCCTGCACTGTTGGACCCACCCAAACCGCCTGATGGGCAGCAGTGTTACCCCAGACTAGTGAGTCTAAACTAGAACTGCACCTTTAAATCATCTTGGAGTTAACAAAAAAAAAAAAAAAAAAAAAGCAAACAATAAACAAAACCCCATGCCCAGTCCTGTCCTTAGACATTGACTCAATAGGCTGAATCAAGCCCTGGCCCTGGAAGTTTTTCAGTTCTCCAGGACATTTTAGTGAGCCAGATTAAGACTCACTGCGGTAGAAGTTTCCCACTTAACCGAGGGGCGTGTGCTCCAGGTCAGGCACCGCCCTAGGCACTGAGGGGAGCAAGGCGGACTATGACATCGGCCTAGCTCCTGTGGGCTGGTGGAGGCGGGCAGAGTGTTTCTGGGAAAGGCAGACTACTAACGAGATAAAAATAAACAAGGTAATTGTAGATAAGCCTAAGTACCGGGAAGATAATCAAGCCAGTCCTGTGATAGGGACCTGGAGAGGCTACTCTAGATCAGGGTGGTCAGGGATGGCTACTTGGAGGAGGTGACATTTGAGACGTGAACGAGCACCAGCCAGCCCAGCCTGGAGGAGGTCTGGGGGAAGCACGGCCCAGGCTCGAGACCACAAAGGACACATTAGTGGTTACGAAGCCTTCTTGGGGGAAAACACGGTAGGCCGCCACCGCCTCGCCAGCAGCCACCGACTTCCGCCCTGAGAGTCCGGAGCTGACCCGGAGGAGGGGGCCTGCCCTGGCGCGCCCCCTTCCCCGCGCCATGCACCAGCCAGATGGGAAGCCGGGGTGGTCAGGCCCCGGGCCGGGCAAGCTGGACTCCCCGGCCGACCTGCCCCCACTCCCCGCCCTTTTCCTCCCGGGGCGGCCGAAGAGCACCGGGCTGATCTCCCCCTTAAGTGAAACTGACTGTAATTATTTTTTATCTCGCAGACGATCTCTCGCACACTCCTCTCCGGAGACAGAAGTATTTGTTTGATGTGTCCATGCTCTCAGACAAAGAAGAGCTGGTGGGCGCGGAGCTGCGGCTGTTTCGCCAGGCGCCCTCAGCGCCCTGGGGGCCACCAGCCGGGCCGCTCCACGTGCAGCTCTTTCCGTGCCTTTCGCCCCTGCTGCTGGACGCGCGGACCCTGGACCCGCAGGGGGCGCCGCCGGCCGGCTGGGAAGTCTTCGACGTGTGGCAGGGGCTGCGCCACCAGCCCTGGAAGCAGCTGTGCTTGGAGCTGCGGGCCGCATGGGGCGAGCCGGACGCCAGGGAGGCCGAGACTCACGCGCGGGGACCCCAGCAACCGCCGCCCCCGGACCTGCGGAGTCTGGGCTTCGGCCGGAGGGTGCGGCCCCCTCAGGAGCGGGCCCTGCTCGTGGTGTTCACCAGATCCCAGCGCAAGAACTTGTTCGCAGAGATGCGCGAGCAGCTGGGGTCGGCGGAGGCTGCGGGCCCGGGCGTGGGCGCCGAGGGGTCATGGCCGCCGCCGTCGGGGGCCCCGGACGCCGGGCCTTGGCTGCCCTCGCCCGGCCGCCGGCGGCGGCGCACGGCCTTCGCCAGCCGCCATGGCAAGCGTCACGGCAAGAAGTCCAGGCTACGCTGCAGCAAGAAGCCCTTGCACGTGAACTTCAAGGAGCTGGGCTGGGACGACTGGATTATCGCGCCCCTGGAGTACGAGGCCTATCACTGCGAGGGTGTATGCGACTTCCCGCTGCGCTCGCACCTGGAGCCCACCAACCACGCCATCATCCAGACGCTGATGAACTCCATGGATCCCGGCTCTACCCCGCCCAGCTGCTGCGTGCCCACCAAATTGACTCCCATCAGCATCCTGTACATCGACGCGGGCAATAATGTGGTTTACAAGCAGTACGAGGACATGGTGGTGGAGTCGTGCGGCTGCAGGTAGCGGTGCCTTTCCCACTGCCTTGGCCCAGAACCAAGGCGGGCCAAGGTCCGTCTTGCAGGAGAGGCCTGGCTGCAGAGAGGAGGAGGAGGAAGCTGGCGCTGGGGGAGGCTGAGGGTGAGGGAACAGCCTGGACGTGAGAGCCGGTGGGAGAGAGGGAGCGCAGCTTTCCCAGTACCTTCTACCTGCCATCCCAGAGGGAGATATGGATTTTGACACCTTGCCTGGCCACCCTAGAAAAACAAGCCAAGGAGGATTTCTTTTGTTCTGTGTGTGTGTGTTTTATTTTTTCTCTCTCTCTATTACTGTGGCTTTGGATTTCCTTGTGTGTCTTACAGGTTTTGATAGAAGGGGAGGGGAGAAGAGATGCATACCCGTTTCTCAACTGCTCCATGGATTGAAAAAGTAACAGTTTAAAAAGGGAAACAATGTGGGAGGAAGAATCACCATTGACCGCATCTTGGTTTGGTTGGTTTTTACTGGTGTAAAGAAGGTGGGGCCTCTGGCCATCTCATAGCCCATGTCTTGTGCCCTCCCACACAGAAAGTGTTAGATAGGGAAACTGGCAAAAGGAATAGTTAAATCAGGAATGGTACTGCCTATAGAAGAGCTTTGAGAGAGGTGGGCCCACGAGTGCCCCTCTCACCCATTTGTGTACTCTGGGAGTTTACCAGCTTTGCCCTGGCCTCTTCCAGTACCAGGAACTGGCAACCTTCACCTCACTCCTGAGGGCCCAGGTCTCTGCCTTCATTGTTGCTTTTTCTGGTAGGGGCAAGGGGAACTGGTATGGATGGAATGACAAGAATTAGTCCAAATGGAACCCCCTGAAGGATAATGAGAAACCACAAGGCCTGCCTCTGACTGGGGCTGACACTGAGGTGCATTAGCCCAGGCTGGAGGTAGCCCACCCAAACACCCTTTCTGATTCTAATTGATTTCTTTCAACAGAATTTGCCAAAATTCAGACATGCTCTTCTAAGGGGAAGGTGATTTCCCAGTTAAAAAAAAAAAAAATGGGCAGGACTGGGGAACAAAACAAGGTAAGAGCTACAAAGGAGGAAATAGGAACCGAGAAGTAGAAGGAGTCCCATCAGGAGGGAAGATGGTGGGCCTCAGGGAGGATGGGGATCAAGGGACAGGCCAGGAGCCAGGAATGGGGAAGGGAGGGATGAAAGGGGACACAAGTCCCTGTCTCTGAAGTTTCTTTAAAATCTAAGTTCCCTCCCCTCTCTTTGACATTCCAGAAAGATTACCAGCCAGCAATAGCCCAGGGCTCCCCCAAAAGAATTGTTTCAGATTGTAATTATCAGTTAGGCAATGTTTTTAAAACTTAGTAATGAGAAACTGTGAAAAGAGCCAAGTGTTACATTGAGCTTGGGGTGGGAGATGGGGAACAGGCAGTAAGGAAGGAGACAGGGGTGGAATTTGTCTTCTGGGAGGAAGCTGGAGAGAGTACAGTGAAATTGAAATACCCATTCCCAGATAGTCAAAAACATGAACTTTCCCCCAGCCTGCACCAGTATTGTTTTCAAACATTGCCCATGAGTAGGCCCTTTGAAGAGTTAGCTTCTTCCTCATCTTTGAGTATAAAGTTGTTTAATCAATGGAATTTGTACCAGCCCTTAAAAAAAGTTTTAGTTTTTCCTAAGTGATTTTGCTGTCTTCCAATCTAAACCTGTTGCTTGTTTGGTTCAGAGAACTACAAACTGTCAAAGAAAGGGTGGGGATGATAAGAAATACTAATATAAAAATGCTAAGTGAAAAAAAGACTTGGCCAGGAGAAATAATTTAAAATGCACATTTGCTTTGGATGCACTGTTGTTCTGTTAAGGCTGTATATATTTGTTTATTTAAGGTGACTGAAAGTGCAAAGAGGAAATGGACAGCATGCAATTCATCCTAATGTACAAAACGTTATATGCACTCAAATGTTATAATTTCTAATATTTTTAAAGTTTATATTCGAGTTGTACAAAGTTAAGCATTAATCGGATATTTCATTTTTTCATAATGTTATCATTTTCTTAAATATTATTACAAAATTTTAAGTCTGTCTAATGGAGAGTTTTTTTAAAACTGTCTACCTCATATAATACAAGTATTTACAACACTAAAGTTACCAGCGGTCAATTAATAATCAAAACATTTTTTACAGTACACCTTTCCTGGATGATACACAATCGAATGCTATATTATTAAATGCATTTTTCTCCTTAATAACTCAGCCTGGTTTATATGGATCGATTTAGAAAAATCATTTTCTTGAGGAATTATTGTCAGAGGTAGTTTGTTCCAGTTTGGGACTGAATGTCTGAAAACAATCTGATGATTTTAAAAATCTGTCATTTAGTGCATTACACTTTTTCTTCATAACTCTTCAATAGCTCCTTTTTCATGACATTTTTATTCACTAGAATAAAGCCAAATCCTTGTCAGCTATTAGACCAGAATCCAAATAGAAATTGGATTATTTCTTAGTTTCTTTAATGTTGAAAAAACAAAGCAGTAATGTTGAGGTAAGAAAGTGGTTACCTAAGTCAACCAAGATGTCAGTGTAATTACTCTTTACATTTGTGGCACACTGGAGCCAGAAGACACAAATGTTTTTCTGTGATTGCTGTGAATTGGGAAACCCACGTGTGAGTGTGAGCACTCACTCTATCACTCATGATGTTATTCTACATGTGTCATCTCATTTAAAACCCTCAGAGGTAGATATTATTATAATCCCCATTTTACAGATGAGGAAACCAAGGTGCAGAGAATTTAAGTAACCTGCCTGTGGTCATCCAGCCAGGGAATTGTAATTAGGTTTTAAAATTAGTTCATTTAGACTCTAGAGCCTGAGGAGTTAACCACTGTACAATTCTGTCCCCAGATCATCTACCTGCTCATCTACCCAAATATCCACGTGGGGAATGTGCAGTTAGCTACAATCCTTAGGGCTGGTCAGCTGGTGGTGGAGGAGATGGTACTGGGGCCAGCAGCATTGCCTGAAGTTTTGGAGTGTGTGAATTCTAACTGCTGGCATAAGGGCAGCTGAAAAATGGGTATGGGATGCAAAACTCCTTGAATTCTTAGCTTTGGGCTTGGCCCAGTAAACTTACAGTTTAAGCCATTACTGGGCTTTGACTCTCTACGCTTTGCTGGGACTGCCCTGGGTGTGATTTTTATGAGTTTTGGTTATCAGCACAATAGTCAATTTACGAATAGGTCATGGTTTAAAAGACTGGTTGCAAGTGGATCCTTAGAACTAAGAAACATTTTCCCGTGGACACAGTGATCGTTTGAGTTTCCAGGTCATTTTGCAGAAACTTTTTTTTTTTTTTTTTTTGAGATAGAATCTTGCTCTGTCGCCCAGACTGGAGTGCAGTGGCGCGATCTCGGCTCACTGCAAGCTCTGCCTCCTGGGTTCACGCCATTCTCTTGCCTCAGCCTCCTGAGTAGGTGGGACTACAGGCGCTCACCACCACGCCCGGTTAATTTTTTGTATTTTTTAGTAGAGGCAGGGTTTCACTGTGTTAGTCAGGATGGTCTCGATCTCCTGACCTCGTGATCCGCCCCCGTCGGCCTCCCAAAGTGCTGGCATTACAGGCGTGATCCACCGTGCCTGGCCAGTTTTTGCAGAAACTTTATTTACCCAAATGGAAATTTTTAACGAAGCAATTTTGACTTCTGGGTTTTGAGAGGACATAATCACCTGGGAAAGTGGAAAGAAGACTCTTTTCTGAGTGGAAGCTGCTTTTGAAATAGTTGAGAATTCTTGGCGTTTTTGCACCACTCTTTTTATACCTGCCACCCAGTTTGCCCATGCTCACGAATGCCCTGAGGACTACAGCCTTGTACCTTAATATGTTCTCAATCCAGAGATTTCCCTTTTCTGCACAAATATTTTCACCTCCAAAGTTATTTTTCTTTCTTTCTTCTATTAGTTTATTCCCTAACTCAGGTGTTAGGAAAAACACAATCTGATTGAATTACATGAAGATGTAAATATCTCCTAGCCTTTAACCTTAGAGAGATTTGCATTTTAAGAAGAAAATCTTGGTTAACTCAGATTTTTTTGGGAATGATGTGAAAAACTCCAGAACATAGAGGAGAAGTTTCAACACTCAAGCTACACACAATTTTGAGAGTTAAACGTGAACGAGGCATTAGTGATAAAAGAATGAATAGAGACACTTGTCAATGTGAGTTTTTAGTGTCCCTTAGGAGAAATTCTGTGCAACAGAGAGGCTATATATGGCCAGTTTGTTTTATCATTAATATCTAACATACTGAAGCAAATAATTTAATGACTTAGTTTTTAAAATTTTCTCTAAAGCTCTTAAGTTTAATGTATCCAGGCCCCATTGTGATATGTTTTTGCCCTTATTTTGTTCATTGCTATATTCCTAATACCCAGAATAGTGCCTAACACATAGCAGACACCCAGTAAATATTCTGAATGAATACGTTACAAATCCTAGTCTACTTATAAATCTAGTAATTTTAACAGTCACTTTCAAGGGAGCCTTTGATTGATGTCTTCAACTCACATTGAACGGAGCAACCTCCCTTAATTAACCAATTCTAGTTTCAACCTAGTTAATAAACTTCCTTTAACTATTGTACATTGCTTTTATGAGCTTAATATATTCCATTTTCTTTTTAAAGCCCTTCAAATTTCTCTAACAAGAAAAACCTTCCAGTATACTTAAACCATTCCAAGTAAAGCTAATACATTAAACTTCTAAAGATGGTGATTCATAAGTTCTATTAAGCATCCCAATATAGTTTATACCTTTTGACTCAACATCAGGAACCTACAATTAATTACTCAACTACCCATTTAAATTGATGTTAGAGGGTAACCTGTTAGGTATCTTAATAAAGTACATTTTTAAAGCTTGCAAACATTTTATTTATTTATTGTTTTTGGAGGTGGAGTCTCATTTTGTTGCCCAGGCTGGATTGCAGTGGTGCGATCTCAGCTCACTTCAAACTCTGCCTCCCGGGTTCAAGCGGTTCTCCCTCCTCAGCCTCCTAAGTAGCTGGGATTACAGGTGCTCGCCACCACACCCATCTAATTTTTGTATTTATGATAGGGCTAATTTTTGTATTTTTAGTAGAGAGGGGATTTTGCCATGTTGGCCAGGCTGGTCTTGAACTCCTGACCTTAGGTGATCTGCCCACCTCAGCCTCCCAAAGTGCTGGACTTACAGGCATGCCCAGCCACAAATATTTTAAATACCAAATATATACAGATTGTCCCAATTATTACAAAGACTATTTTTGAACTTAACACAAAAGCATTAATAATTTAAATTTGATTTACCTAATATCTGTACTTCATTCTAAAATATCTTTGGGTTAAAAACACTAACCCATTACAGAAAAATCATACCGTCACAACCAAGATAGGGTGACTATTTCAGCAGACTGGCTGCAAATTTACCAGAGGTGTTGGTCAAGAAATGAGATGGACCTTCCCTGTACACTAACCAACATGTTAAGTCCTCTTTAAGAGTCACAGAAACAAAAGGAATTCCTATCTTTGAAGAGTTGGCCTCTCCTAGGTTCAAGATAGGCCATTTAATTAATTTTTCCCCCGATTTGGGTAAATTGAATTCCACACTCCCCATTAAGATTGTAGGTAAATTGCTTCACTAATTAATTAGATTTCATTATTATTTATCTCTCTTAGGACATTTCTTTGCTTTTATCTTTGGCTTTAAAAGTACTTTATTGACACTGTATTGAATTATTCTGCCCTTACATATTTGTTCATAACCTCTTTTGACTTTATCATCAAACTCTGATCATCTGAATTTTGTGTGTTTCTTTTCCTATATGCTTCTGTCTGGAAGAGCTACAACTCTTACAGATGTTAAAATGACATCTAATGGAAACCATACATCTCTTATTCCTCATCTAGTTCTCTGGTCACAATACTAATGTTGTGTTAGTGAAAAACTGGTCCCTATGCTTGAAGAGTTCACCGGAATATTATTACTACTATAATTTTGTTAGGTAATTTTTGCAACAACTCTATTTGTTATTACTTTGCTTTACAGATGAAAACATTGGGAGTTAGAGAGGTTCAATCACTTGCCTGGGAGGAGCTAGAACTTAATCTGGTAGAATCTAGAGTGTATTCTCATCTGCTGTCATTCAGCTGTTATTTAGTGAGTTACCACAGTCTGGCAGGCACTGTTTGAGGTTTTGGGAAACTTTACATATAGAACTAGAGAGAAAGGAAATTCAAAATTGAACCTGAACTTCTAAGACTTTCCAGACTCATACAGGCAAACTGTTCCTTTGACATAAGTTCTGCTTTTATGACTTACTCTTCTGCTTTCTAACTTACAAATTCTGTCAAAGCTTAATTCGCCCTTGTCCCCTATAACTATTGAGGAAGGAGGATAATAGGATTAGGGATTGAGGGATGAGGAGAAGGGTAACATTTATAGCCATGGGTTCTCTATACCATTCTGATGTTCAAAACAGGTACAATGCTGACCCTTCTAAGAAGTTCAGACTTATTAGGAATATAACATGTTTGTTAAGATAAAATTTAATAAATACTTATTATACTTATTATATATTGGTGTCATCTGTGAATAGGTATACCAGATGTGTCTGAGAATGATCACATGAGTGAAAATTAGAACTTCTTCATTCAACTTTCTTTTTGAAAATTCACATTTCCAAGTGATTATTTTTTAACCTCTGAAAAATAGTGGGAGATCTTAATCATGATAATTATTTAGTAACAGGAATGTGAAACTAGTTCATATTATCGTTTCCCCTGAAAACAGATAAAAACCAACAAGACGTGTCAAGGGAATTTTAAAACAAGCATAACAGGAGTATTTACTCTTAAACTAGGTCAATGACTAAAGGGAACATATCCATGATGCTGAGATTCAGCCATCCACAGCTTCATGTTTGGTCACCCCTTGTTGGAAAAGGGCACATCTCATGTGTCTCTACATCTCTTTTCTATTCAGAAGACTTTGTGATTTACTTGAGAAAACCAAGTGACTTACGCCATCCAGTTGTGCCCTAAACTTAAAAAAAAAAAAAAAAAAGCGATTTGATTCCTACTTTGTTAACGTTCTTTTGAAAGTTCCAGGAAAATGATGGGCTCTAATTTGTTGGAAGAAAAGGGTACTTGAACTCCAAAATATCATCACTCCTTTCCTTTAAAACTAGTCTAGTAATCTACATGGGGAATATTTACCTGTCTTTGTCAAGATAGTCTTAAAGTCTCAGAGGTTCGGTCTCAGTTTTGGAACTTCCTGTGTTTCCAGTTTTATCCCTAAAATATCTGACAAGCTGAGAAAACTACAGAAATAATTAGCCTCTGAGTTGTGTGATTATTTTTGCCCTTACTAGTGGCTAATGTTTATCAGACACCAACAGCATTCAAATAATGGTAGAAGATTTAGAGTTGTTCAAATCCCTTGGTTAGAGGCCTCCGTTCATGCTTTATTCACATAAGAAAGCACTTTTCATTTTTCTGACTTTACATTTGCTATCTAGAACAAACAACAACATTATTCTTATAAGTATGTTTGGTTTAGGCTTAAACAAAACTGTATTTATTCATTCCATGCTTTGTCTTTTACTAAAGCCTGACTCCTGAAGTTTGTTGGGAATGAGTTGTTAGTGACCATTAACCCCTCCCATTGCACTGAACAAATGATTTTTCCTAAAACGATTTCCTAGATAGTAGTTTTATTAAAAAACAATTTTCTGTTTTTTAAAAGTTTACTTGTGTTAATTGGAAAGTGGCTTCTTAGCCGGCACATAGATAGCTGCTGTTCTCTAGTCGGCAGTGAGAGTACCTTGGGCTAAACAATGGGCCAGCGTTGTGATTAGAGACCGCTTTGAGGCATTCTCTGAACAGCCACTGTATCTTAGAATTCCTCCAGATTATCCTACATGTCTGAATTTGGGTTGTCTATTGGTAGGTCTGCAGCTGTAGGCAGATCTGTCTTCTGTGTATCTTTTCCCCTACACCTAAAATAGTCTGCATTATTTGTTATTTAACACATTGGTCTTTTTCTACAGATGGAGAAGATGGAAATTTGTATGAATGTTATCAGTTGAGTTTCTTTCATGGACCACACTTTGAGTGCCCTATAACTTCATATGTTATTTTGCTTCAGAAAGGTAGATCATAGGTCAAAGCATTTCTTCCAAAAAGTACACTCAACAAGGCATTCAGAAGTCAGCTCAGGTTCTGGATATGGCAGGGGTGGGTGGAGAGGAGAGGAGGGGCTTTCGGTATCACAGCACCAAATTAAATGGCTTCTTTTTTGATTCTGTGTGGCTTGGGCATGGAATGTAGCTATAGACATAATGTAGAACTAAATACACACCATACATAAACCTCTCTCAGAATTTTTTCTAAGCTTAATAAATGACCTAGTACAGTTTGTCCTGGCCCTCTGTATCTGGGTCTTGCACACCTGTGGATTCAACTAACTCTGGATGAAAAATATTTGAGGAAAAAAAAAGTGTCTGTACTCAACATGTATGGACTTTTTGCTTGTCATTATTCCCTAAACAATACAGTGTAACAACTATTTACATGCCATTTACATTGTAATCTAGAGATGATTTAAAGTATACAGAAAGATATGCGTAGGTTATATGCAAATACAATGCCATTTAATATCAGGGACTTGAGCATGGAGGATTTTGGCATCTGAAGGAGGTCCTGGAACCAATCCCCCATGTATACTGAGGAAAAAATCCATATAGAAGGTGCTCTGGTGATTGCTTGAGTCTGGGAGGCAGAGTTTGCAGTGAGCCAAGATTGCACCACTCCATTCCAGGGTGACAGAGTGAGACCCTGCCTCAAACAAACAAACAAAACAAAACAAAAAGAAAAGAAAAAAAGTGCTCTGTAATTATTATTACCATCATTATTATTATATTATTTTTTGATAGATTTTTTTAAAGCTACATCATTTTTGACTGGTGATAGGAATGGTAGTTGAAATGAGCCTCTAATAAAGGACATAATTTATTAAATAGTTGTGAATATTTTTTGTGCATCTACCATTTGGCAGGTGTTGTGCTTAGCACTAAGGATATAGACTTAAATAGAAACATCTCTGTAAAAGAGAAGATTTGCTAAAATCATTGTCCAATGTGGTAAATGGCATTAGATATTCAAATAATATGCTAAAGAAGAGGAAGCAGATCTCCTCTGTACAAAAGTGACATTTCCTTGAGTCCTTAGTGAGCCATTCACCCTCACTGTTAATTTCTCACACTGGTAAGATAGTTTGCCAAGCTTAGTGTGCAACATGTCATCACAAAATTAGTTTTTTCTCTACCTGAAATGAACTATGTATGCCTTTGGAGAATCAGAATATTGGCATATATCTTATTAACACTAATGAGCAAACTCACCTGGACTCTATATTTTAGAAAACTATGTTAAAAATTATGGAGGGGGCATTGTGTCAACCCTGTTTGGTAGAATGAACTCTGAGAACAGATAATCAAATGAACCAATGCAAAGAATTTGTTTTGTGGCCAGAAAAAAAAAAGAAGAAGGAAAAAGTAGACGTGTCAATTAATATTAGGTTCATCTGCCTAAAACCCCAAACAACAGTGGCTTAAACAAGAATACAGACAGTCCATGACTTATGACGTTTTCAAGTTAGAATTTTTTTGACCTTACAGGGTACTAAATACATTTTGGGGTACTAGTTTGGGGTACTAAATACACTTTCAATTTATGCTATTTTTTTAACTTAGGATGGATTATTTATCAGGACATAACCCCCATCACAAGTTGAGGAGCAGCTGTAGTTTATTTCTCTCCGGTAAGAAACAGAAACAAAAACAAAACCTGGAGTTTGGCATTTCAGTTTTGCTTATGGTGATTTCTCATCAGAGAATTTAACAAGTCATTTAAAAGTACGATTTTTATCCTCAAGTTTGCCACATAGTTCAAAATAGCTGCTGGAGCTCTGGTCGTCACATCTACGTTCCAGTGAGCAAGACAGAGAAGAGGGAAAGGCAAAAAGGGGTTACCCTCATCTCAGCACAGTCAGCCACCTTTAAGAAGTCTTTCTGGAAATCTCACCTGACACTTTGACTTCCATCTCATTGGCTAAAACTTAGTCATGTGCCTCCCCAAACCTGACTACAAAGGATGATGGGAAATGTAGTCTTTTACCTGAGCACATTATTGCCACAAATAAAACTGAAGTTCTGTAACCATGGGAGAAGGGATAATGGATATTGGGAAGATACTAGTAGTCTGTAAGACAATAGGCATTAGTATGGATTACCAGACTCTACAGTTGTTAAGAAGAGTGGTATGGGACATGTCAGTGGGAACAGAGAAAGAAAGGAGCCAGGAATGTAGGGTGAGGCCTTTTTTTTTTTTTTTTTTTTTTAACAAACCAGAAAAAATATTCCCACTTTTCTCAATTACGAAGATGATTTATTCTGAATTTTATTAAATGTCATTGTACAATGTGCTTTTAAGATATTGCTTTCTTGAGTTATCTGGAAAACTGTGACCCATGGTGGGGGGAAACTCATGTCGTGGGAGATGAGGGTAGAGTGTTCATTCCCACCCCTTGAAGAGCAGTAGCAGCGCTCTTCAGTTCCTAACCACTGAATAGTGGTGGAAGGGGTTAATGAGTTAATGCTTACGCAGGGCTAGAAGATGAAAACCAGTAGGGTGGGATATTATTTTTACTGTGTTGACACAGATGCATTTTCTTAAAGATTTATAAGAAACTTTTAATTTTTTCAAAATACTCTGCTTCTTGCTTTACAAATTCCATTTTACTTATGTATGTGTCATCTACACTACAGCCTAACCAGGGGAGAACAACAACAAAATATATTTCTCTTTACTTTGAGGTTTTACATTCATGGGGAACATTTTTACTGAGTCAATAAATTGCAGCTTACCAGTAAGCATTCCCCCAAAGGAATTGATCTTCAGAAAATTTTCTGAAATCTGGGCAAGGTACTAGCCATCCAGGAAGAAGGCTCAAACAAGCAGATTTAACTTATCAACTTCCAAGACAACCAGGAGGTTTTGCAGGAAAATATCACCACCATCCATAATAATAAAAACTGCCAACCATGTATTCACTTCTTACAATACTAGGTGCATTTCCTGCATCCAGCACACCCTCCCCCATTTCTTCCTCTCTCCTTGTATTATCCCTAATTTACAGATAAGAAAACTAGACTCAGAGAGGTTAAATAAAATACCCATGGCCATAGCCAGAACAAGGCAAAGATGGGACCCACAGCAGGCAATTTGATCCCAAAGCCCACGGTGGTCTCAACCAGTGTGTAATGCTGTCTCACAAACATCCTCAGAATCTGCTCCATCTCTTATCACCAACAAAGCCTTGGATTTGCTGGTAGAGAAAAAAATGCTTGAAATCTAGCTGGGCTCCTCTAGTATCTGTTTTGACAGCCGAAATTAATTGTTCATTTTCTGAGCACTTTTTGGCAACTCATTCTAATGACCCGAACTGCCGTCTCCTTCCTTTTCAGCTTGGCAAGGCTCCCCGGTGTGGAGCTGTCAGGGTGCAGGGCGGGTGCGAGAACTGCACTGATACAGTGGTCTGGCAGGGCTGCGGTCTTTAGGAGAAAGGAAATGATTGTTTTCACTCTTGGAGTTTCTAAGAATGACAATGGGCATTTTCTGACTCTGGTTAAAACGAAAGTCTCACAAAGCTGATTAAACCAAATGTGATAATTGAGTTGAAGATGAGCCTATCTCATCTTTGCGATTGTCTTCCAAAGCAGGACAATCTGTCTTTCTCACACTGCACCTCTGCACGCTCAGAGCAAAGGAGGAGTCTCTCTTCCCTCTGCACTCTACCTCGGTGTTGACCAGAAGAGGGAGCAGCTTCTGTTGGAATGTGAGTGATGCATAGGCACATATTCGAATGGGCACCTAGCTCCAAAGATGCTCAGACTCTTAGGATTAAGAACACTTGTTAAATTTTAAAATCCTGTTGGAGTAGAAAATACCAATATTTTCTGGCAGCTCTGAGCCCTTAGGTACCATTTTGAGCTACTTTGTTTTGAAACCTGCAGAAGCTATCCTCAAACATGCATTAATTACTTGAAAGCCCATCAACATCCTTGATATTGTTATTCTCAAAATACCCATATGCTAATCCAGATGCTGGTGCTTGAAACATGCAGAAGGCATGAATTGTACCGGCAAGGCTAAAATATAAAAAAGAGGTGTAGATGAACACTAACATTTCCCCCCTTCATTTACTCTGTCTCTTTTTTTTTTTTTTTTTTTTTTTTTTTGAGATGAAGTCTTGCTCTGTCGCCCAGGCTGAAGTGCAGTGGCTTGATCTCAGCTCACTGCAAGCTCCGCCTCCTGGGTTTACGCCATTCTCCTGCCTCAGCCTCCCGAGTAGCTGGGACTACAGGCGCCCGCCACCTCGCCCGGCTAGTTTTTTGTATTTTTTAGTAGAGACGGGGTTTCACCGTGTTAGCCAGGATGGTCTCGATCTCCTGACCTCCTGATCCGCCCGTCTCGGCCTCCCAAAGTGATGGGATTACAGGCTTGAGCCACCGCGCCGGGCAACTCTGTCTCTTTTTTATAGATAATGCAGAATGGAAATAAATGGGGCAGGTCGATATTTGGCTTTGGATAAGAATACTTCCTCTCCAGATTCTTTACCATCATGGTGGAACTCCTGGTGAAGGTGAGCTTCAAGGTGGGTTTTAATTGGAAAGAGAAGGAAAATCTGAACTATGAAGAGGAGGTAATTCCTACAGGTGAGGACTGGATGGAAATCTTTCAGAGAGAGAGAGAGAGAGAGAGAGAGAGAGAGAGAAGGACAGAAGTTGCCAGTATTTGTTTGACAGCAGATCAAACAAAGACTTTGGGTCTGACAGGCTTGTGGCAAACTCCAGGAGGAAGAGTATGAATTTGATGCTAAAAGCAGTGAAAATTACTAAAGATTATTGAGGCTGGAATGAAGGGTAAGAAGATGATGCTGGCCACATCACACCACGGTGGTAGCATTTAAAGTGTTGGATCCTACTGGATAAAAATTCAAGTAATAAAGCCGCTGTTAGGAAAGCCAGATGTGTTGATTGGTCGAAGAAAGTCCCAGTTTATACTTACTGCCCAGGCAAAACTATTAATAGCTCCCTTGTTCACTGCCCAAGTATCCTGTTTGGTTGTTAAATTACACAGTCACCCTGGCCTTAGTTTACATATGACTGAGGGTCAAAGAATAAATCACATACTTAGCAATGCACATGCAGAGGGAGAGAGATCTTGAAGAGATGGTTGTAAACAAACAAACAAAAAGTAGGATGATAGGAATAGTGAAAAGTGACCTACCTGGTTATGTCCAGTCAACAAGGACAGTGGGCAGTCAGTGTGGGGGACCATGAGGGAAAGATGTAATGTTCCGTATGATGGCAAGATCCCCAGGGACAATAGATATTTATTACATAAACAATATGGAAGAACCAATGAGTGCTTGTTAGATGAATGAAATTGTGCACAGGTGGAGGAAGTAGGACTGATGTGAAGAAAGGACATGGAGCAAAGCCTGGAAGCAACTGCTTAGGAGGAGATTTGATTTTCTAGGATAATGATAGCTAGAAAGAAGTGTGAAGGCTCTGTGGATGTTGGCTCTTAGTGGGTCACATCAAAGGAACAGAAACAACACTGGAGAGGCAATAATTTGGGGAATGGAAGAGATGTAGAGCAGATGAAGCTTCGGGTGTGGAGAGAGGGGTGGTGAAGATCTCACTTGCTGTGTGTGCCAGGCACTGTGCGAGGCTTGGAGACAGAGATGCATGGAGGCAGCTCTCAGGTTCTGGCGCTTTAAGACAATCACAAGCAAACAGTTATTCTTAGTGTTGTTTGAGGAGCACAGTCACGAAGGGGTGAATTCTGCTTCAAGGTGGGGAGAGGGAGCCTGCTTGAGAGGAGCCAAATTAGTGTCAGACTTGGAGGTGACTGGTGAGAGCCTTGAGGAAAGCATAGGGATTTCCTAGTTGTACAAGCAGGGGAAGGTGGAAGGATTGTGTGAGCACATGCAGGGAGGTGCAGCTGCAGTACAAAGCATCTCTAGGATTGTGAGGGCAGGTGAGGATGCAGGTGAGGATGCAGGATGGGCAGCCTTGCATTTCAAGCTGGAGCATAAGAATTTTGGCTTGCCAGGAACATTTCTTAAAGTAGGAGAGTCACAAACTCGCTGTGAGCACTGGCTTGAAGGACGTGGAAGGATGGGGAGTCTGGATGGAGCGAGGGAACCAGGGGAGGAGAGGAACTGCAAGAGAATTCCCAATCTGTCAGAAGCAGAGGAATAGAGAGGAAGAGATGGAGTGAGGGGACACTTGCAGGGTCTATTTGGAAGGTTTTGAGGACAATTTGGATGTGGAAGGTGAGAAAGAGAGAGGACTTAAATATTTTGACTATGAGGAAATCTTTGGGAAGGCGGTGAAAGGGGACAGCCCCAGAAACAGAACTGCAGGGATGTAAGAAATGAGTTTGGTGAAAGAAAGCAGAGACAAGTTCAGAGAACTTAAGCCTGGAGGGGAGGGTTGAGATGGAGTGATAGTTTGATGGTGGGGAGGGGACAGGGAACAGGAAGGAGAAAGGTGGAGGCGGGCATGCTGCCAAGGCTAAATGAAAGTGGTTTTGTCTTGTTTCCTAAGATGGATGGGGAAGCCTGGGTATATTTGGTTTTGATGGGGTTATAGAAACAGAAGGAAAATGCTGATGAAAAATGAGGGAGAGTCTGTGGTCACTGAGGAAAGCAAACAGTTCCAGCAGATGTTACTGTTCTGGTTTGAGGATTCTTACCAGCAGGTACTCCAAGTCTTGAAGATAATGACGGGAAGTTAAAATCCAGGTAGAAATTGGGGGATGGCTGAAAGAGGGAAATTACTGAAGAGGCAGAGAAAAGCCAGGGACAAAAATGGGACTAATGTGTGTCTGAGGTAGATACTAAGATATCAGTAGAGATATCAGTAGAGGAGGGAAGAGAAGAAAAAGAATATCGGGCTCAGGTGGGATACGAATGTCACAGAGAAGATGAGAAAAGCAGAAAGCAAGTTTAGGATTGTAGTTGTTGTTTGTTGTTTTTGTCAGTCTACATTCACACACACTTTTTGAATCAAGAATGCCCTGATTTTGTTTTGGGGAAACCATCTTTATTCAGCGTTTAGCGTGTGTGCTTGGAGTTTAGCTGATGATACTGAGTCCCAGCATTGGGGTAACTTGGTCCAATTCTAATAGTGTATTTCGCCCCCTGGGCACAGTGATTTGTACATGAGTATGCACCAAGTTCAAGTCAGAGCTAGGAAGGCTCATCTCTGGGATTTTTAATGAAGCTATTGAGGGAGAAGATTCTTTCATCTAGGACTTGTATGTAGAAGACTATAAACTGGAGATGCCCCAGACATTTTACAACCTCGAGGGGAGAGTCTGTCAGAGAATGCAGACAACATAGTAGAATGCATAATTAATAGATGGAGAGAGAAACTGGGTCTTCATGAAGTCATCTGAACCCTATGCCTGAAGCCAGTCCTAGCCCTGCCATTTTCAGTTGTATGAGCACTAGTTTTCTTTTGATTAAGTCATTTGGATTGGGTTTTCTTAGTTGCCATAGGAAGAGTTACAACTGATGAAAAGATGTAGGGGGAATGTTATGCGAGCACAAAAAAATGAGTGAAGAAGGGAGGTATCTGAGGGTAAGAACAGAAAGGAGGCAGAAGCAAAGAGGCCATTGAGATAAGGTTGATAGGAAATGAAAGGAAAGGATTAACTGATTGGGGCTAGCCAGGCTTTTAACATCCATGAAGTACCCTTGGACTGTAGTAGATTTCATTGATAAACACTAACCTAGGAACTAAATCCACCCTGGGGGTTCAGTATTGTTTCTCATGTACTCAAAGAGAACAACATGTAGTAATGATAGTCACACTCTGTAATACCGGTGGATGCCCATTCATTCATTCATTGTTTAATTTATTTGCTCAGTAAAAGTGTATTAGCATCTGCCAAGCAACATGTTAAGAATCAGAGGTAGAAAAGACACCATATTCTCCCTAAAGGTGCTGTATTGAGAGAGAGCAGCAGTCAGATGTAATTAGAATGCTGGGTGGTCGGTAGACTGGGGATAAGTCTGTGAGTCTGAGCTCAGAGGGAGCCTCAGGGAGGTGACTGCATAGCTAGCATAAGTTAGTAAGAGTTGTGCAGCTAATGGATATCTGAAACAACCCCTGGTTTGGGTATTGGCAGTCTAGATGAGCTGTGTTCTCTCTCAGAGTCTTGGTCCCACATTGGAAAAGAGGAACCAGATGAAGGTGTTTCTGTTTTCCTGTTGCGTTTCTCTTAATATGAACAGACACTTGCTTATTAAGTGTGGTACCCTCTGGTTATTGTAGGATGCTGTTCATTTAGGCAGTCAGACATGGATTTTGAAAGTCCTCTTGCCTTTTACAAACTGGTTGCATTAAGTACAATAAGTACAGTTTTCTTTATTAATATGCTGACTGTCTTGTGTACCTAGGCTGAACAGGTCTACCTTGTTTGCCTCTCAGAGCAATGTGTATAAGCAGCTGCAAAACATATTTGATGCAATGAAAAAGCAATTTTTGTCTGTAAAATAAACACCAACTTTTCTCTTCTGTAAGCCTGTCCAGATGATCAAAAGCCAGATAAAGCCTTAAAATAAATTCCCTTTTCCCATGTGCAATGTAAAAAACTCCTTTATTCCTAACACACCCTCCCCTTTCATTAATGGAAGCGCAGCTCTTATCTTGATGTATGTGTAGCTGGTGCTTCTTCAGTTCTGACAACAAGAAAAGTGAGCAACAGAAAATAATGGAGCCCTGAAAAATTGCTGTCTTATACCCTGAAATGTCTCCTTCTTTCAGGCCAAATCCACCCACGTACCATGTTTGAGAAATGATGAGCACAAGAGGTATCTGTTAAGTTGACAGCCTGCAAAGCTTTTTCTTTTAAATAGCCAATGATTGTTGAATCGTTGGCCAGTCTTGAACACTCTTAGGCGCAGTGATAGTTAATAGAATGGAGAAGGCATCATCTTTTGGCCTTCAAAAGCTTCTGAACTAAAATGGGTACAAGAAATTAGAAGGAAAATAATTGAAGAACCAGAGCTGCAGCAATCACAGAATCCCTGAACTCCGATACAATGGCTGTAGCTTCCTGGGCCATGTCCCATTCTTAAAGTGTGCAATAAGCAAAAAACATGTACTATTCTCTTGTTCTTCACATACCTTGAGGGATAAACATAACAGCAAATTCTCCATCTCAGGAAAATCTTTCATATCCAAACTGTGTAGGGTGGCAATCAAGTGTATACTAAGTTCTGGTTGATGCTCAATGATGAGCAAAGCATTAAGCCTGCCAGCACTTAAAATAGAATGGTGCTCTGTAGACAGACCAGATCTTCAGGTGTTTCAATTACGCTACAGGTAGTTGATTGATTTCTTTTGCCATCTAGGATGATTCTATATCAAGGACTATGAAATATGTTTGCTCACATCATTTTGGCCAGATCTTCAGGCCAGACAAACTTTGTCTTTAGTCAGTCTGGAGCAGGCTATGGCCACACAAGGGAGGAAGCAGAACTGAGAGACTCCATCATGATATTGTATCTAAGGTATCTAAAGCCATTATAGGCTTCAAGGCTTCCTATGGATTCAATGGCTAGATGGGGGCATGGGCTCGGGCATGGGCTCCGGCATGGGCACCCTTCCCATTTGCAAGGTCTGTATCCAGGACCCTGATCACCTCATAACATCTAGCACGAGCCCTTCAACCAAAGTTTAGGCACCATGGCCAAATACCATGCCATATTCTCTGTCCACTGGTTGGTGGATACCATAAATAATGAGGTGCGCTAATTTGCTTCTGAAACTTCAAGCTGACCCTCTGACATTGACAGTGACCTGAGCCACCCCATCTTGATCTACCTGTCTCCACTTTCCTGGCCAGTTCAATACAAACTTCCACAAACTGGTGGTCTGCTTGGCCCCCATTCCTTATGTTACTTCTTTATGCCAGGTTTTGCCTCACTCACTAGCTTGGAAAACTACTAGTACTCTCCTCTGACTGCAGCAAAGCTCACCCAGCAAATTCTCAATGCCAAAACAAGATGGCAGCATGTGATCCATGTCATGCTGATGTTATCATCATCATCATTTTCTGAGGACAGAAGTCTATGAAGGAAGTGTATAAGGACATGCTCAACTAAGAAGCAACAGCAGCAGCTGCTACAAGGAATGGGTCCCCAACAATATCAAGACAGTTATCTACAACATTCCAACCCACGGGCTCAAGGTGGACATTAGCAAAAAACCACCATCCAAAAGCTCTTCAAGGGAATCTCCTAGTCTAAGCAGTTCAATGCTATATCCTGTCTGAACGCTTTCTACATTAAAACACAGGGAAAAGAATGAGTGAAATGCAGTTCCTGGAGAATGAGAGCAACAAGAACACCTTTGTTTGGGGAAAAAAAAAAAATCTGTGGCATCAGAATGCCCCAAGGAAGAAGAGAAGGAATTATCCTTCCTTCCTCCCTCCCTCCCTCCCTCCCTCTCTCTTCCCTCCCTCCCTCCCTCTCTCTTCCCTCCCTCCCTCCCTCCCTCCCTCCCTCCCTCCCTCCCTCCCTCCCTTCCTTCCTTCCTTCCTTCCTTCCTTCCTTCCTTCCTTCCTTCCTTCCTTCCTTCCTTCCTTCCTTTGAGATGGAGTCTTGCTGTGTCTCCCAGACTGGAGTGCAGTGGCGCGATCTCTGCTCACTGCAAGCTCTGCCTCCCGGGTTCACGCCATTCTCCTGCCTCAGCCTCCCGAGTAGCTGGGACTACAGGCGCCCGCCACCACGCCCGGCTAATTTTTTGTATTTTTAGTAGAGACAGGGTTTCACCGTGTTAGCCAGGATGGTCTCCATCTCCTGACCTCATGATCCACCCGCCTCGACCTCCCAAAGTGCTGGGATTACAGGCGTGAGCCACCACGCCCGGCCTAATTTGCCTTTCATTGACCATCTCCAGGTGTTTCCCTGGTTTCCATATGGCTACTTCGCTTTCTCCCCCACCTTAGGTTCAGGTGAGATGTTGATGGTATTGCTCAATTCTCCTCTCAGTTCTGCTCTGAGCCTTCATTTTCCTTTAGAGGAGACTGTCCCACTCTCTTAAGGTGGCCCACATACTTTACCTTCTTTTTGGGGGCAGACAGGAAGTGGGGAGACAGAACTGCCTTGATCTCTAAGCCTCTAAGGAGGACCCCTCTCCTCTTCTTTCCTTGCTCATTACATACCTAAAATATGGAAAGAAATGTATTACCAGCTAAAAACAGAATACATTTTTTTTTTCCCTAGAAGATGGAGGAATCAAAAGATGCCCGACCATCACTCCTTTGCAATTTCTCTTCTTTGTTTTTTTCCTAGGCTGGGACATTTTTTCTGCCTTAGTTTTCCTGTTCTGCCACTCAGATTTCAGTTTTGTGTGAGATTTACTGCTCTTTGGAAAGATGATGTTGTTCTATGTTCAAAAACAAACAGAAAATGAAAAAAAAAAACTATGCTAAAGCATGACTCAACTCTTGCTTTCATTCAATCAACCTTCATAAAGCATCTAGTACATGCCAAGCATTGATTTGGGGAGGGTACACACCCTGTCCTGCCTGCAGCATCTGGTCTTGCTGCCCTTTAGGTGGGAGTTGAGCCAGGTAGCAGCTAATGAATGGCAGACCACCCTCTGGAGGGCAGGGATTAAGTCTGGATGGAGGTGCTAAGTTGCCAACCATTACTGCAAGGATAGAAAGTGTGTTGGAATCGCTTTCTGTGATCTTGTAACTCTTTAAAGCCCTCTAGCAATATTGAAATTCCCAGTTTAAGGAAAATTGCCTTCACACAGTGGGATATAGCCACAAAAATCCATTTATATAAAATGTTTGCTGTTTATTCTAAAGAAGTAGATCGAAACCAGGCAAAAACTCCCTCCTTTCTTTCCCCTCCCTTTTCAGGGACACTTGGCAGGAGGCATTTTTGATTGTCTTGGTTGGGGGGACGGTGATGGTGGCATCTAGTAGATAGAGGTCAGGCACGCTGCCAAACATCCTTCAATCCACAGACAGCCTCCCATAACCAAGAATTATCAGGCCCAAAGTGTCAACTGTGCTGCGGTTGGAAACCCCGTTCTAAAGGAAGAGATTTCTGACCCTTCCCTAATCGTGCAATGATAGTAATAATGCACATTTGACAAGCGCTTACTGTGTGTCAGATGCTGTTCTTAGGGTTTTACTTGCAATACTTCACTGATTTCTCATGATCAATGACAAAGGGAAGTCTTATCATCATCCCCATTTTCCAGATGAGGAAAATGAGTCCTGGAGAGATTAAGTGTTTTGCTGCAAGTCCCGAGGCTAGAAAGCAACTGGGTTGGGATCTGAATCTCAGCAGCCTGTGGCCAAGTTCATTTACACTTAACCTTATTTATAGGTTGCCTCTGGACAACAAAGCTTGCTAAAGTTCATTGTTCTCAGTTGGAAGTATACTTTTTTTTTTCTTGGGTGAACATAGCAACCTAGAAGAGGGAGTAAAGGAGAAGGGACAATCTCAACAATTTGTCTTTGTAATGAGAATAATCAAAGTCCTCTTGTCTCTATGGCTGCACTGGAGTGGGTGGATCCTGGTGAACATGAAGGAAGAGATGCACCTGACCAGACAGGACCCGTATTAATGACAGGGCACACTGTGTCAGGCAAGCCACTCCTCTGAAGCCACACACACCCTGCTCGCTGATCTCCCTGCAGTGGAAGGCTAAGTCTGCAGCATCAGCCAGCCCCGGAACCCTTTGAAATACCATGTCAGAAACTTCTTGGCAAAGCCTAACAATAGAAACCATAAGCAGATTCTAAATAACCATTATCATTAATCGGGGTTGACATGTAACTGGCCCCTCCTAAGTACTGCTCAATCATTGCCCCCCTTTATTCCTTTCTCCAAGATTCCCACAGGCCTCCTTAGAGTAAAGGGTACCTGAGCCGTGCCCGGGTGTGTGGTCCTCAGCGGAACAATGGAAGCAAAGTAATCCCTGACAGAGCCGGGCTGGGACCTTCGACATAAAGCAGATATGGGGGCAAATGTGAGAAAGGGCCATGGGGAGCAGCTCAGACAGGGAAGAGGACTGGGAGAGCAGCCAGGTATTAAGGGGCCGGGTGGGGGCAAGGAGAGCCAGCAATACAGTGGGTGAAATGGAATGAGCACGGTTTGTGTTCAGAGTTGGCATTTGTCACTTTAATGGATTCCAAAGAAGGAGGCAGGCATGCTTTCCAACTAGCCTGGGAAATCAGCTACATATGGGAGAAGAGTTTTTAAAAAGCCCTTCATTCAGGAAACCTATCTGTAAGCTATTGTTTTAGAGCATTTTAAAAATAACTATTAATTATGCTTCAGATTTTTTTCACTTTTGCACCCCACATGGGTTTTAGGAACTGCAAAAATCCCAGACCATATATTTAATCTGTCCATTCACACATTCAGTTATTTGGCAAATATTTATTGAGATCCCACTAAATGCCAAGCACTGTTCATAGCATTGGGGATGCAGCCATGGACAAAATACATATGGCCTGGCCCTCACAGAGACTGCATCATAGAGGCGAGACAGACAACAAAACAGAAAGCATAATAAATAAGTAAATGACTTCTTCTCATCAAAGGACACAATCAACAGAATGGAAAGGCAACCTATGGAATCAGGGAAGATATCTGCAAATTATATATCTGATAGGGGTTAATATCCAGAATACATAGAGAACTCCTACAACTCAACAACAACAACAATAAAAACTTGATTTGAAAATAGGAAAAGGCTTTGAATAGACATTTCCCCAAAGAAGATATACAATTGGCCAATAAATACATGAAAAGATGCTCAACAGCACTAATTGTTAGGGAAATGCAAATAAAAGCCACCATGAGATATCACCTCACATCCATTAAGATGTCTACTATGTTAAAAAACCAAAACTCCAGAAAATAACAAGTGTTGGTGAGGAGGTGGAGAAATTGAAACCCTTCTGCAATATTGACGGGAATGTAAAATGGTGCGGCCACAATGGAAAACAGCATGGTAGTTTCTCAAAAAACAAAAATAAAATTACCATATGATCCAGCAATACCACTTCTGAGTATATACCCGAGAGAACTGAAAGGAGGATCTTGAAGAGAGATTTGTACACCCATGTTCATGGCAGCATTATTCACAACACCCAAAAGGTAGAAGCAACTCAAGTGTCCATCGAAGAATGAGTAGATAAGCAAAATGTGATATATATATACAATGAAATTTTCGTCAACCTTAAAGAGAATTCTGATACATGCTACAACATGATGACCCTTGAGGACATTTATGCTGAGTGAAAGAAGACAGCCACAAAAAGATAATTCGACTTTTGTGAGGTATCTAGAGTAGTCAAATGCTTAGACACAGAATGTAAACTGGTGGTTGTCCCTGCCTGTAGTACCAGCTACTCCAAAGACTGAGGCAGGAGAAGCACTTCAACCCAGGAGGTGCAGGTTGCAGTGAGCTGAGACCGCGCCACTGCACTCCTGCCTGGGGGAGAGAGCGAGACTCCATCTCAAAAAAAGAAAAGAAAATGTGTGTCAGCAGATGGGCAGAGGGAGAGGGGAGTGGCTGTTTCATGAGTAAAATGTCAGGTTTGAAAGATAAAAAGAGTTCTGGAGATTGGTTGTACAACAATGTGAATATACTTAACAGTAGTGAACTATACACTTAGAAATTGTTATGATGATAAATTTTATCATGTTTTATGTAATCTATTCCAATTGAAACTTAAAAAATAAGTAAATAAAGAGTAGTTTATTAGAAGGCGATGAGTGCCCTGGAGACAAAGTGTAGCTGCGGGGCAGGGAGTGGCTGTGCAGGGTAAGCCTCATTGAGAGAGTGACATTTGAATGAAGACTTGACATTGATGAAGGATTGAGCCATGTAGATATGGAGTAAGAGCTTTCTAGGAAGAGGGCAAAACTAGGGTAAAGGTCTTAAGGTGACTTGGCGTGTTTGAGGGACAGGAGGCCAGGGAGGATCCAGCCAGGTGAGCCAGGGTTAGAGAAGCAGCAGGTCGTGTTAGGCCTTGGATGCCACTGTAAGGATCTGGCTTTTAAACTGAGTGAGGGCCAAGCCACTCACTCAGGAGGACTTTGAGTAGAAAAGAGCAATATTTTAACTGACTTGTTTCCTTGGGATCACTCCACTTGCTGTGCTGAGAAAGGACTGTAGGGGGCAAGAAAGGAAGTTGGAAGACCAGTGGAGGAGGCTGCTGCTTCAATCCAAATGAAAGAATTATGATCACTTGGACCCAGGTGAGAAGAGTGGAAGTCTTGAGAATTGGACAGATTCTGGATAAAATTAGAAAAGAAAGTCGATTGAATTTCTTGGCGAATTGGAAGTGTGAAAGAAAAAAGCAAGAATGACCCTAAGACTTTTGTCACGAGCAATGGAAATAATGGAGTTTCTGTTAACTGAAATGTGCAGAGCAGAAAGTCCAGAGGTTTTGAGGAGAAGAGCAGGTGTTTGATTTAGGCATATTAAGTTAGAGATGATAATCACGTATTCAAGAGGGACTTCGGTGGATATATGGGTCTAGAATTCATGGGGAAGGTTGGGGAATTATTAGTATACATAAGTCAGTTGGGAAAGTATAGATTAAAAGCCATGGATCCGAAGACGGTCACCTTCAAATTGAGTAGAGAGAGAGGGGAGGGAGCCCTAAAATGCACCTAGGATGAACCAATATTAATAGGTCCAGAGAAAAGGAGGCATAAGAACAGGAGACTGAGACACACAGTGGTAGGTACCATTCAGAGTCCAATGTGACTACAGAGAACCTCCAAGATGGAGCAGGAGAGGCTGCCTTTTCAAGATAAGGAAAAACTGAGTCCTAGAAGGAAGAAGGGATTTACTCAAGTCACATAGCTAGTCAATGGCAAACTGAAAGTAAGTACTCCTCATAGGAACGTGCCTATTCAGCAAGCAGAAACACAATACCTAATTTTAATGGAGGTGGGGACCAAACCTTCAGTAAAGTACAAAAATTCTTTCTTTGAAGTTCATCTAGACTAGCATGTAATTAGACAGTATGTTATAAATGCTATAAAACTGACAATACAATAAGCAAAGCCAAGGAAAGAAAAGTTAACTGTGCATCCTGGTGACATCATGAGCTTGAACAGTTAATAGGCTAGCAGTGCTAGCGCAATTATAAACTTAACTTTCAAATCTGCTTCTTCATAGAAATTCTCTGTTCAGCCCTATTCAAAGCTTGTCATTTTCTCAAAATTCTTTTTTAATGACCAGACCTATCATAATGCCTAGAAGTGTTTTGAATACTCATGTTGAAGAAATTATCAAAGCCCACCAGACATAATAAAGAGTGTTGTGCAACTCGGTGTTATTTGTAAAATGAAGCCCTAAGAGATGCAAATTGTGTATTTTGAGACACAAGTTTTTGTTACATTGTCATTTCAATGGCATTCTTAGTGCATGGCATGTTTTACCCTAACCTAGTCTATTTTCAGAAATATTTACACATTGATATTGTGAATATTTTCAATAACATCCCAATTGTATTTTTTCCATGTACTTTTATTTTGTTTCCTTTTATTTCCTAAAGCTGCTCCATATCTCACCTCTCATAGTTTCAGGCTTTCAGAAAAACTTGGGAGAGGGAAGAAATAAAAAAGTAAAATCACCCATAAAATCATTATCCAGAAACAATAGCCATTACTAACATTTTAGCAAGTTTACTTGTACTGAATTTTTCCCTCTATTAAAAACACCTTTTTAATTATTAATAATTTTACAAGTATAGTATCTTAGGTTACTAATACTTCCCAAACAGCTGGACTATTCTGGACTCTTTGCTTCTGGAGAAATAAGTGACTGAACAGAGAGCAGAGAAAACAAAACTCATTCCTTGGCTTTGGGGTTTGAAAGGCAATGTGTTTAAGCATATAAAGATTATAGATCAGCATTGCGAGGACGGGATTTCAGAAGTATAGGAGCTTGCTCTTACTCCCCCACTCCCCAATACACACACACACACACACACACACACACCCTGGGCTGGGAAGAAGAAAAAGGTGACCCAGGGGAAATTTGGAAGGTTCCAGAGGAAGACATTAGGCTCTATCCTTCAGGTTAATCACCAGGAAAATGGCAACAACTGAAGACAGAATATCAGATTTGAGAGCAAAGGAATCTGTTCTCATCTTCCAGGTGGGAAGTGGTAAAATCATAGAGAAAAAATGGCCTTGTGTGTGTTCAGACAAGGAAGCCTAAACCAGTCTCACAGAGGGTCCTATACTGTGGTTTAGAAGCAACGAGATGATCCAAGATGGAAAGTTGATCTTGGCTGGAAATGAGGGCCATGGCAGATTGGAGGGTATAGACTTTTCCACAGAAGTCCAAGTGCCCTGCTGATACTGAGGTGCAGCGAGGAGAAAGGAAAAACCCTGGATTCTGAAGTAAAGTTTCTAGCACTCCAAGGAACATATCTCAAAAGGGAAATTAACTTGTTACAGAATTTTTTTTTTTAACCCTTGGGTTTGTGAACTGAACTCTTATAGATATATTTTATATGCTGATTTTTTTTGCTACCTTCAAGATTTCTTAATGAAAATCACTTTTAATACTGGCTTAACATGTCATTGATTGGATGCCATAATTTTCCTAACCAATCCCTTATTTTTTAACAGTTTTATTATTTCTAATTTTTTGCCGTTATAATTAATGCTATATATTTTACAGCACGAGCATCCAGGACGAGTGTTTTAAAAAATTCCTGAAGTGGAGCTATTGGTTAAAAGGCCAGAACAACTTTCTTTCCCATGATACATTATTACCAAATTACTTTCCAAAAGCTTTGTAGAAATGTAATCATGAGTCATCTATAGGAGTTTATTGTTAGACTTAAATATTATATCAGCATCAAATGACTTTACCATTTTATAGTTGAAGAAGAGATTTCACTGGTCTATAAATAATATATATTTCTTTTTTCTATGGTTAGAAGGACAACATATATTCATTTTAGAAAATTTTAAGTGTACAGGAAAGTGTGAAAATCACCAATAATCCCATTACTTGAAGATAGCTACTGTTTACATGCTAATGTACTTTTCCCAGTCTTTCTTTCTCTGAGTATGCATATCTACTCACACACACAATCACATGCACCTATATTTTGCTTCTTACAAAATTGGAATCATATCATATATATCATTATGCACATTTTTGATTTATCAATGATATGAAAGTTTTCCAATATCATAAAATATTCTCCTAAAACATTCATTTGCACAATTATTAATGTTTGAAACCTGCCTTAGACACAAAACACTCACTCAGTAATAGCTTGCTGTTGCTGTGATGTAATGGGGATATTAAAACCATTAAGTGGCAGTTGAGGCGGGAGAACTGCTTGAGGCCAGGAGTTTGAGACAAGCCTGGGCAACATAGCAAGACCCCATCTCTACAAAAAGAAACCAACAGTGGGAGGATGGGCTGGAGCATTAAAACATGACTTGAAATAACTCTATATAATGTATTATAATGTTTTGTTATATACCACAATTTTTTAAATCATCTCCCCAGTTATTGGAGATTTAGATTATTTCCTATTTTTCACCATTATAATAATTCCAAGAGGATCATCCCTGTGTGCATCTTTGTGCACATAGCTAGCTCCAATTATTTTCTTCAGATAAATAGTTAAATGTCAAGATGTTTGAGTAAAAAATTATGCTTGTGTTAAGTCTTCTTGTTGTTACCAAATTGCCTGATAGGAAGTTTATACCATTTTCGACACTCATTAGTAGTACTTGTATGAGAATATTTGTTTATTTGCAGCTATGCCAGAACTGGGCATTATAATATTTAAATATTTCTGCCATTTCATTAGCAAAAAACAACATCTTGTGGTTTAAAAAATTTTGGTTAATAGTGAGATTGACCAATTCCCTAAGTATGCTAATTAGTATAGCTCACCATTTGTAAATATTATTTTTATTGTCTTCTTCAGGTGAATTCCATGACATTGAGAGCAAGTATACTGAGTATTATTTAATAAACACTTGTTGATTACTTTGAGATGCATATGAATGCCAGTTATTTCAGTTTGACTACTTCTATTCTGAGGTTCTCTGGGGGGATCCATTAAAATAATAATGGTGTTCTTCAGTTTTCTTTTTTTAGTGTTTCAAAAAGCTTAGTAAAAATTTGTACACATATACAATAAGATTGGACACTTTACTAAAATGTCTTTTTTTTTGCATTGGCTCGGAATTTTACATCATTGTTACACTGTACTGATTGAAATTTCAGATTAGTGGTTTGAAATGATAGATTGGTGAAAAAAAGTGTTTCAAAATACTGCTTTGCTTGGTGGTTGCCAGGGAATAATACAAATCCTTGTTACTGAAAAGGGTGAGAACCATTAGATTATGATGTATCTGAGTGTTGAGTTTAGGTATTTCCTTTTTTTCCCCTTTCATCATAATTATTCTCACTTATGGATTTTTTGATTGGCTGATTTAAGTATTATATTTTGTTGTGGTGGTTTATATACTTTTATTCTTCCATACAAATAATTTGTGTTCATTAAAAAACAATCAAGCAGGACAGAGAGCCCAGAGAAGAAATGCTGGGGGTGCAGATGGGGGTATTAACAGAGACCAGGCAAATTAAGGCCAAGCAGATTTCCCAAACAATTTCGATTAAATATGAATACCACTTGTGTTTCATGAGTAGTTGCTTACCTCTACTTCTCTTGGACTGGGTTTGGTAATACACACACAAAAATGCACATACACAAACATCTATTTCACATAGATGTTGGCACATGATTCTGGCCTTCAAAATGTATGATGAGCCTGGGTGTGGTGGCTCACACCTGTAATCCCAGTACTTCATGAGGCTGAGACAGGAGGATCACT
The DNA here is from genome assembly GCF_024542745.1 of Macaca thibetana thibetana. Lineage (NCBI taxonomy): Eukaryota > Metazoa > Chordata > Mammalia > Primates > Cercopithecidae > Macaca > Macaca thibetana. The sequence goes on from NC_065585.1 coordinate 49,005,515, forward strand.
TGAACCCAGGAGTTTGAAACCAGCCTGGGCAACACAGGAAGACCCTACCTATAGAAAAAATAAACAACTTAGCTGGATGTGATGGCATGCACCTGTGGTCTCAGCTACTTGGGAGGCTGAGGTGAGCGGATTATTGAGCCTGGGAGGTTGAGGCTGCAGTGAGCCATGATTGCACCACTGCACTCTAGCCTGGGTGCAGGGAAAGACTCTGTTTCAAAAAAAAAAAAAAGGTATGACAATTTGCAGCGTACAGTAAGCCCTAAATGTCACCAATAGGTTCTTGGAAACCTTGATTTTAAGCGAAATAACTTACTGCATGATGTAGGAGCTTAAAGTTGTAATTTCCAAGAACCTATTGACAACATTGAGGACTTACTTAGTTTAGTGGAAAGAGCATTGATTTGAAGTTGGAAAATAAGGGGTTTGAGTTTGATTCCATTATTTAGCAGTCATGAGGCTTTGGGTAAACTAATGAGTATCACTGTCCTTCGCTTACCTTTATTTTAGGGGTTTATTGTGAGTGTGAATGGGAAAGAATTGAAAAATGTCGTGTCTGACATCTTTGGCCCATGTATTATATCTCCACTGGACTTTAGTATTCTATTCAATCACACCAAATCCAATGAATTAGTTGAGACCTGGAGCCCAAAGCATCATTTCTGGTTTGGCGCCTCAGAACCTCTTTCTCCCGATCTAGCAACTGTAACAAAGTGCTTGTGAGTTGTAAGACTACTAGTATAGGGTGACTCTAGATATCAATCTTTTACTTTTTCAAGAACTGGACCAGAATCACATTTTTATCTTATCAGGTTATCTATGCTCAGTGATGAGTTGGCTGTCCACTGGCTTTCTTCAATTGACCCTACCTATAGGCAATTGCTAAATACCCAATTCTTGGGAATAATTGTTCTTCCTCTCACTTTTATATAGGGGTGGCCTGTTAAAAAAGCTCTCCCATTAAGTGGAACAGCTTCTAACTAGGCTGCCTTATATTCAGCAAAGCAATTATGACCAAACTTCCCTGGGATTTGCCTTGCAGTGTGTGGGCACTTTCGGCTGTGAGGCTTCACCATGTAATGTGTTCTGTCGGACCCAACTTGACACAACTTGCATGGTGCATTTACTTTCTTCATTCAAAGAGATTCTCTCTTTTAAGGCACTGGCTACTGAAAAATATGCAAGTGACCTGAGGGAAGAGACTGAGGGCCCCATCTTTCTTCAAAAATATCTCAGGTTAACCCCGAGACGGTTAACCCATCATGTTTATTTGTGGTGTTTTAGCAGCAAGATATTGATTTTATAAGTATGTCATTATTGGGTTTTATTTTTAAGCTACCTATAAAATACCTGATTCATGTGGATATTTAACAGCAAGATTGAATTGTTTTTTGGTATTTATTTTTAATTATTTAGAAATATTTAGAAAATGTTATGATTTTACCTCCCGATCTCTCAATAGATGAGTCAAAAGGACTCTCTGTAGCCAATTTCCTTAGTACCCTTGAGAAAATCAGATTGGCTATGCTTTACTTTAGTTTCCTGGATGGAAAAACAAATGTTTGGGACTTGAGAATTTCCTGAAACCTTTAGAGAGAAGGGGCCTTTGAGAACATTCAGAGGAGGAGGGGTGAAGGGCAGGGGAGAGGAAGTGATAAAAGTCATTTTGCTACCTGAGGCTTGGGATATGTTCGCTAAATAAATTTCTTCTCTCCTTGGTTGTTGAAATATTTTGTCTCAATGAGAAAATTGTGGTTTCCTTTCTTGCTCAGGGGAATTTTATTGTGGACATATCCCTGACTGCCTGTGTGTAAATACACACACACACGTGCACACACACAAACAATTATTCAGGGGTTTGGGAGTAGAACAGATATGGCCAGGTGCAGTGGCTTGCACCTGTAATCACAGCACTTTGAGGGGCCAAGGCAGGAAGACTGCTTGGGCCCAGGAGTTCAAGACCAGCCTGGGTAACACAGGGAGACCCTGTCCCTCCAAAAATAATTTTAAAATACAAAATTAACTGGGTATGGTGGTGTGCGTCTGCAGTCCTAGCTACTTGAGAGGCTGAGGCAAGAGGATTGCTTGAGCCTGAGAGGTTGAGGCTGCAGTGAACTGTGATCACACCGCTGCACTCCAGCCTGGGTGACAAAGTAAGACCCTTTAAAAAGAAAAAAAGAGCAGATATGATTAGGAAGACTCTTCAGCCAACAGTTAGAAGTAGCATTTATTGGATGCTTACTATGAGCTGGGCACAGTGCAAGCACCCCATTTGTGTTATCTTATTTTATAGTCACTAAAAAAACTCTCACATGAGGGCAATGCTCTTATCACCCCCTTTTACATGAGAACACTGAGGCTCAAAGAGTTTAAATTGCTTGTTCAAGCCCACATAGCTGTTCTGAGAGGGAGCCAGAATCACACCCAGGTCTGGTCGACCCCAAAGTCAGATGCACATGAGAATGGTGGAGGCTGTGAATCTGTGGGCTCGAGGCTTCGTGGAGCCCTGACTTGGAAGGGTTGCAGAATTGCCTGGGGACCCTGAGTCTCTAACCTAGTGTGGGTTCTGTCAGGACAAGATGAGGGTGCTCTAGGCCCTGGAAGTACTGAGTGGGTCCATGCCCCTGACATGGACCATCTGTTCTCATTTCCTCGTGTGAACTTGTTATGGTTAATTTTATGTGTCTGCTTGGCTGGGCCACGATGCCCAGATAGTTGGTCAAACGTTATGCCGGGTGTTTCTGTGAGGGTGTTTTCTTAGATGAGATTAGGATGTAAATTGGTAGCCATCGAGTTAAGCACATAGTAAAGTAGTGGGCCTCATCCAATCAGTTGAAGGCCTTAATAGCACAAAGGCTGACTTCCTCTTACCCTGCCCCCGACCAGCAAGAAAGAACTCTGCCGGCTGGCAGGCTTCAAACTCTGAACTGCAACACCAGCTCTTCCCTGGGTCTCCAGCCTGCCCCCTGCCCATTAAATGTGAGACCCACATGGCCACTACAATCTCATGAGCCAATTCCTTAAATCTCTCCCATTCTCTCTCTCTCTCTCTCTCTCTCTGCATACAACCTGTTGATTCTGTCTCTCTGGAGATCACTGATTCCTACAGAACCTGTTCAAACTGTTAGTGATTGTCTCACTTTTCCTCTAGGATCCCCCGTCGCTTGCTATGTCCTGCCTCACAACCACCACTGAGCATCTTAAAGGTGTTTGTTTTTTCTTTTTTCCAATTTTAAAAATTACGGTTATTCCCGTTCTTTTTTTCTCACCTAGTTGTTTTCTGAGAGTGAACCTGACAGTGCTGGAAGTTCCTGGTCCCCTGGGGGAGTCTCACCCCACTCTCCCTCACTCCAGGCAGCCAGACCTTCCTCTTCCTTCAAGTCTTCCTCCCATGCTTAGCATTTGAGGTTCGCGGCGCTTGTAACAATTTCTCCCCAAAAAGGTTCCCATCTGTTTCCTTCTCCACACTCAGGCCTTGGCTTACACATCTGCTTCTGATAGGCCCCATAACACCCACTTCAGAGTAGCTCTCCAGTCTCATTCTAGCACATCCCTTTGTTTTATTTTCTTCAATGCACATATCACTTCTGATGCGGCTTCTTTCTTTACTTCCATAGTGTTTGCTTTCTCTGCCAGAATGTCAGCTCTGTGGAGTTCTGTCTGTCCTTCTCTTGCCTGTCCTTTTTACAGTTATACTCCCATGCCTTGAACATTGCCTAGCACAGAGCTGGAGCTCAAGAAACAGTAGTTGAGTGAATGAATGAATGAATGAATGGACAAATATATTTTACCAGCTGGGTAGGCAAGGGTGTGCAGGTGCATGATATCCTACTGGTGAGAAGAGAGTAAATTGCTCATTTTTGAAGGTGCATTAACTCTTTCAGGCCCCTAGGGTATCATTTAGTTCACTGGAATAGTAATTTACTAAACTGTACCTTAGGGGCCTGAAAATGTTAATGCACCTCCAAAAGTTTCTAATTTACACCAGGGAGCAGTTTATTTACCCAGCAGGGTTTGACCTAATAGGTCTTAACTCCATTTAAGAGAGTCATAAGGACTTTATCACTTTTCCACCTTCACATTTCCTACTTCTAGCATTTATCTGCTTGTGGAATACTGTTGCCAGTAGCTACTGTGTTTATGCACACCCATCATATGCCTACCAATACCAAAACCTGAAACGTTGCTTTCTTATGGCACTGGTACACATCTTTCATGTAGATTTTAATTTGTATAATTAAAAAAACCTGTATATTGCAATCCATCCACATATGTTATTTCAGTGGCTTCTTGGTGTATATTTTAAATAATTCCTTAAATAGCTTACATTTTGTTTTTATCCAATAATTAAATGACGGTGTTAGAAAATGTAAAAAATTCTATGCATTTCGGTTACCAACCCTTATCTACAATATGCAGGCCATGATTTTATTTCTATTTGTTGTTTCAAATAGCAAAGCTGCTTCCACTCCTAATCTTGGACACTTTTGTCCTAAGGTTTTCCAGATTTAGTCTAATCTTTCCTCTTTTGCTGATTACTGTCAATTCTGTACTGTTGTAGCGTGTCAAAAAAAGAATCTCCTCCTCTCCTGAGTTTATATTTTTGAAGAATCATTCTTACAGATTCAACTGTGGAGACATCTTTCCTTTAATTCTTGTCACACTGATGTTACAGGACGTGGTAAAATGTTTCTCTTGACTTTGGGGTCAAATCAGGTATGATTGTTACCAGCATTAAGTAGCAAAAGGTTTTTCATGAAACTGATGGTGGATGGAGTTTTCCAGTATGGCATAAACCCATTAATGAAACAGTCCCTCATTTAGTCTTTGGGATAATTCATCCTGGACTGGGTTTAACTATGCCCTTGCTGCAAAATGAGGGTTTGCTAAGTAAATAATAGTGTAAATCAGATTAGAGAGAACAATTGCTTTTGAGAACGTTAGCACTGTATGGTAAAATCTTGATAGGGTTACTTAATTATTTTGTATCATGAAGTTTTTTGTTGTTTTTGTTTTTGGTTAAACACCTTAGAAACATGTTCTCTTTTTCTGTTTCAGCTAATAAGGTAATTAAATTTGATTTCTGAACATTTTAATTCCTCAGGGATATCATTCTGGACAACAATGACCACTCAACATAAGTCAGTAGATGTGAGTTAATTAGAGTATCAAGTCTCTGGAAGTTTTAAATCATATTTGTTGATGCAGAGTTATGGTCTTGTGAGTTGATTCATCCTTCTAAAGGTAGATTGCAGCAAAAACATCAGCAGGATCCAGGGTAATGGATGTTTTGGTTATGGTTCTTCACGTTTACAGAGCTCCTCCAATTTCAAATAGATTATTTATTAAAGGCAGCAGTTTGTGTATTTGAAATTAAGAAGATATTTTTATTTCAAAAATTTTATCATTCAGATTTTTTGTTAATTCAGAATTTCTTCTGCCTTCTAACCTTCTAGGCCTTCAGGATTAAAGTGCAGTCCTGAATTATTACTGTACTAGAAAAACATTTTTAGTAAGTAGATTTCATAAGTGGGCTTTTTCTGCATCACTTCTTTTGTGGGTTGTAAAAAAAATTATAAAAACTGAACTTTACACTGGAAATACGGTAGTGTTAGGAGAGAGTTTGGGTGAGCACTGTTGCTATGGAGACCTTTGTTGGTGTCCTCCTGCTTAGACTGTCCCACCTCTGTGTTATCTACAGGTGGTAGCAATATTGGAAAGATCAAGGGTCTTACTTTACTGACTTGACCCTGGCATTCTGAAGAGCTACCCCTTAAATTCCTAGCTCCTTAATGGCCTTGTAGCAATAGCTGCTGCTCGGATTGCTTTCTAACTCTTGTTCATATTCTCAAGTTTGAAGGCTCTACCTAACTTCACATTTTTTTTTCTTGAGTCATACAATATATGACTGAGCTTTTATCTGACAGCTAGGGATGAAAAACTATATCCTGAAAATGGTCTTGTCTTGCAAATGGAGAAGTCTGAGCTGGTTCATCACTGACTCTCAATCTGTGTTGCTTTTAACAGGATAATTGAAGTCTTGCCATTTTTAAAAAACATTTATTTTCGTTCCCCATGGATGAAAGACATCCAGAAGGTATAGAAGTTACACAAGAGTCATGTCAGAAGATGGGAAGTGGTTGTTAGGGGGAAATATCAAGCTGTGGATTCTTTAGTTAAATGTGATTGTTTTAGTCAAAATGACTTGTTTGGGGCTATCCTCACGTGTCTTAAAATATGTGAATGGCACTTAATTTTATGTAACTCCCATAGATCTCCTTAACTGATTCTTCAGTTAGATAAAGTTTTACGTACTAGTGAAAGTTAATGCTGATTTAAGCATAATCAGATTGAAAATTCTTCCCTGTGGTCTACATGAAGGCGGATAAACTTCACATGAAGAATCCTAAATGTTATGGCACACACACAAAATCCTGAGTTTTAGAAGTAGTGAGGCACTGTGCTGCTGCTTTATTATTGGATACTACATGCTTTCAAGGAATTTGTTATATATTTATTGGTAATTTTCACAAGATTTTATTACACTGAAGAAATATGTAAATACATGTGAGAAAGCTGTAGTTAGCCTCAAGAAACAAATAGTAATCGTTATTTCAATCTCATATTTCAATTAACCTTAATCTTTTGTTTGTATAGCCTTGAAAAGCTGTAAAAATCAGTCATTATAGTTTAATTACTAACCACTATCCCAGGTGGTTAACTCCACTTCCTTCTAAACAAGTTCCTTCTTTCATTTAGTTTTTAAATGCCACGATTGGCATTCTCTAACAGTGGTATTATGCCTTATAGCCAGGTGTTGTAAGTTACGCTGTACAATATTTTAAGTCTTGTTGGTTCCTCCTGGTACCAGAGAACTGCTGTTTCTTCTTTTCTTTCTTTTTGAACTGGCCTGTTTGCTGTTCCACTTCAGCATAGAATCACACTTGAGTTTTACATAATGACAGAAGTTGAATGTTTCCTGCTCTAATGTTTATTTAGTAAAACATTTTACATTCCTGGATAGATACCAGTCTGTCATTAATGGATTCTTGGCTTTGGGCCAATAGCTAATAGTTTTATTAGTCCTCATAACATAGCTATGTGATTTTTGTAACCACAAGGGGCTCTTTTCCGTGTTTGTCTTTCTTTTCTTCTTTTCTTTTCTTTTGTCTTTTCTTTTCTTTCTTCCTTCTCTTTCTTTCTTTCTTTCTTTCTTTCTTTCTTTCTTTCTTTCTTTCTTTCTTTCTTTCTTTCTTTCTGGCTTTCTCTCTCTCTTTTCTTTCTTTCTTTCTTTCTTTCTTTCTGGCTTTCTCTCTCTCTTTCTTTTCTTTCTTTCTTTCTTTCTTTCTTTCTTTCTTTCTTTCTTTCTTTCTTTTTTCTTCCTTCCTTCCTTCCTTCCTTCCTTCCTTCCTTCCTTCCTTCCTTCCTTCCTTCCTTCCTTCCTTCCTTCCTTCCTTCCTTCTTTTTCTCTCTCTCTTTCTTTCTTTCTTTCTTTCTTTCTTTCTTTCTTTCTTTCTTTCTTTCTTTCTTTCTTTCTCTTTCTTTCTTTCTTTCTTTCTTTCCCTTCCTTCTTTCCTTTTTTCCTTTCTTCTTCATATTGTTTTTTTTTTGTTTTTTTTTTCGGAAAAATAACTTAACAACCCAGAGGTGCACCAAATTTAAGGACAGAGTATTTTCTTTAAACCATTATCTTTTCCACCTCGTTCATTCTCTTTGCTCTTAGGAAATTCTCACATATCCTAGAGTATTTTGAACAAGGCTTAGGACTCAGTTGCACCATTCCCAGCTCTCTTGTTGACCTAAGGAGACTAAGCAAGGCTCGTGTTCTCTGCCAGGTGCTGTCTATTTGCCTATTTCAATAGGCAAAGGCAAGAAGGGTTATTTACTATTGGTGAACTTGTTAAGCTTTATTTGATTGCTTTAAGCATTGAGTAAGGAGGGCCAGCTTTGGAAATCTTGGAGTCAGTTACCCTAAAAGAGGAAGGAAAGGTCTTTACAATCGGGTAAGTGTGAGCCAAGTCTGTGCAATTTATGTAGTTTTTTCTTAGATGTATAGGTGTTAGTCTTGAATTCAAAACCTGCCATTTTTGTCCTGACCTCACACAAGGCTATGCTGTGGTATTCTTAAACTTCCCTGCCTGTTTCCTCTCTGTGACATTTCCTGTTTAGATCTTTCTTTCCCCATCCCCCCATGCATTTTAAAACAGAGTCTTAAAACAAGTTATAGTGCTTTGTGTCTCTAAATTCCCCGCAAATTCAATCTTCTCCCTAGTGCATAAGTTACTATGCAATCTCACGATCACAAAACCATCTAAAAACAAACTATGACATTGGGCTGAGTTCCAGGATGGCAGACTCTGTTTTTTGCTTCGCCTTAAAATCTACTAAACAATAACAAAAACATCAACAACAAAATATGAAGATTGTGCATGCCAACTATGGAAAATTCAGAAAACATGGAGAGGATAAAGAACAGGATAATTATTCCCAATTCCCAATCTCCATTCCCACCCCTGTCCCATCACAATGATACATATTTTAGCCTATTACCTTAATGTAGTTTTTTTCTCTATTTTTCACATAGTGGAAAGCATTCTTTACATAAGATGTTTGCATTCTTATTTTTTATTTGTTATATAATGCTTATTTCCACATGCCATTTAAATTCTCTATTAACATAATTAAAAAGTATACATAACATCCCATGATAGGAGTTGTACTATAATTTACTCAACCATCTCCCAATATTTAGTGTCTTGTTTTTCTTTTCCTTTGCAGTTGTGAAATATGTGGTCATTAACATATTTGTGCATAAATCTGTGTCTCACTGTCAAAATTCTTGGAGATTTTGCCTCATTTTAAACACAACCCCACAGGACATTAGGGAAGTCTAGTTCTATTGATGGACACTCACTTTCAGTGGCTAATTCCAGAGAAAATACGTTGTCCAGGGAGTAGTAAATAAAAATGCCCTATTTTTGTGTAAGAGATTTGCCTTCAGAAAGAGGTAAGATTCTGAAGGTTTGGCGGGTGAGGGGAGGGTCCTAATTCTTTTTCAGAAGGAGGTTTACTCTTGGAGCTCAGCTGGAGAAGTTATGGTATGACATAGGTACCGATGCATTCTGGTGGCTCGCTGGAGAAGATTGAGCACTTTGGTGATGTAGGTCAAGTTTCCTTAACGCTGTGATGTTTTAAAACAGGATGATGCCTGTTCAACTAAGTGTCCCAAAACAACAATTTGCAAGGCCATTCTTTGACAAAACAAAATAAATGTTTCCTACTTTTGAAAACAGTGCCTCCAAATAAATCAAATTCTGCATAAAACAAACCAGTCACAAAATAAAATGTATTAGAAAAACCAAGAGAGAGGGCCCTACCTGAGGGCACCAATGATCACCCATCAATCTATTAGTCGGCTGTCACTGCCTACTGTAAAACTAATATTTTACTGTTATGGTAAAAATTACATGTGGATTTCCTGAACTCATGAAAACAATAATAGCTAAAATAAAAGTCAATGTTCTTTTATGTAATAAGCCAGTATTTTTATTTGCTTGGCTGATGCCTTTAAAGAGTAGCATGTTTCTACTACTGAATCCAACCTCACTCCTCCTGTTACTATCACAGCCAGGTGTATTTGAAAGCTGAGAGGAGAAAAAGAAATAAAGTATTGCTCCTGCTGTTTCTGATTATGAAATTAAGCCTGTCAGTGATCAGAGTTTAAGAGGAATGCTTTCTTCACACCAGTTGTCAGAGTCCTCCTTTTGTGTAAATTCTGTTCAGGTCACCAAGTCTGGTTATGAATTTTATTAACCAACTTGATTGGTGGTTGAATAAAACCCCACTTAGTAGCTAGCAAGGGAAGAACTCCTTCTCTTTCGTGTTAATTTTGTGTGAAAATCTGGAGTGACCAAATGAATTTAGCAGCCCAGTGAGGCGGTTTGATCTTCAGAGCAGTCTCTGGGTCTCTTGAAGGTCCCACATTGGCACCCTAAGTCTGACTGGAAGAAGAGAGAGTGATGAGTTTAACCAGGGCCAAAACTTCAGTTTGGCTTTTGACCAGGACATAGCTGGTTGAGAGGCCTAGTTCCAAAATCAGAGTATGTAGTTTAATTTCCTGCAGCACCAGCGAAAACTCTGATTTACCTCAACAACTATCTGAAGCAACTTGTAGGCCCAGCCACAAAGTTAGTAGAAGAGAAAAGTCTGACCTCTTAGAAGATAAGATCTACATCTGCATCTTCATGTCTCCCTTGGCACTTAACACTATGTTATTTATTTTATTACATTTCATTTTATTTTTGAGACAGGGTTTGTCTCCTGTCTGTCACCCAGGCTGGAGTGCAGTGGTGAGATCACAGCTCACTGCAGCCTCGACCTCCCAGGCTCAAGCGATCCTCCCACCTCAGCCTCCTGAGTAGCTGAGACCAAAGGTGTGCACCACTATGCCTGGCTTTTTTTTTTTTTTTTTTTTCCTGTAGAGACGGAATTTGGCCGTGTTGCCCAGGCTGGTCTCAAATTTCTGGGCTCAAGTGATCTTCCCGCCTTGGCTTCCCAAAGTGCTGGGATTACAGGAGTGAGCTCCTGTGCCCGGCCAGCACTATGTTTTGAACATGGTAGTTCGTTATTGAACATTTGTTGGAAAAAAGGATCAAACAAATAAGTTAGAAGTAGATGCTAGAAGCTAAAATATATTAATAGAGCCAAGTCTCATGCCAAGTCTAGGAGTATATATTTTTGCCCTGTGTTATGTGAGGCCCCAGGATGCTGAGATAAATGAATCAATCCTTGGGGTTCCCTGTGTACTGTGATTTGGGATCTGCCAAGCAGCAGTCACAGTGGATGACTTGTTTTGAAATAGGTTCTGAAGAGGGGACTGAGCAGGAGGTGGCCACCTGGTCTGCAATGAATTCTCACCAAGCCGGGCCTACTATAAACAGGAGTGTTTTAAAATAGCAGGATGATAACGTGAGGGATTCCACAAATGATCATTTCTCTCTGGTTAAATGGGTTATGAAGTAATGCTCTTGTCTATGCACTTTCCTTTCATTTTGAACTCTCCATCTCAGCCTGAGCAAGAATTTTGCAAGCTTTGAAATATGTCAACATAAAATAAGCTTTGAGACAGCTTGAAAAATGTAAGATTCATAATGGACTCCACTAAAAATATGGTTTGTTAAGAAAACAAACCAGGCTCGATCTTCCTCACTTGGAAAAACAATCAGATGGAACTTGAGCTATCACCACCCTTTTATAGATTCCTGCACCATGAGAAGTCAAGCATTTCCCAATTAAAGCAGGCATATTTGTGATGTTCTTTTCAACCACTTCCCTAATGACCTCCATGACCTCTTCAAGTTCTACTTGACATTCTTCAAGGCTCTTACAGAGGTTGCCTATTCCATGAAGCCTTCCAGACTACTCCACCATGACAATCTGTCCATCTGATTTCTCGCTCGGCTGTGCATTGGCATGTACTATCCACTGTTTGATTTGTCAGTGTTTTCTTCCAGCTTCCCAAAAGACAAGGCCCTTGGTGGTAGGAATGAAGTCTTTTCTTTAATGTCTTAGCACAACAAAAGTTTATTTCTTATTCATGCAGGCCCTGATGCTGTTTGCAGGGGCAGGTTGGAGTATGTTGGAGAGCTTTTTTCATGACTTAGGTTTCCTTCATCTTGTGACAGCATTTTCTCAACAGCGACCTTCTAAGATCACTGCAGCAAGGGAGAGTGTGGAGGTAGCTGCCAGCTCTTAAATGTCTCAGCCTCAAAGTAACATACATCACTTCTCATTTCAGCTGCAAGATGGCTGGGAAGTACAGCTGCCACATGGGCTCAGGAATAAGAGGAAATTGTATGTAGGTGACCCTAATTAGTGTCTACTATGTGGCTAAACCAACTCAAACTACTCTGTCTGGCTCTGGTCCTACTGATTCCAATCCATCCTCTGTACTTTTAAAAAAAGCAAAACAGATTATCATACTTTCTGAACCATCCATTACTTATATGATAAAGTCCTAACTCTTTAAAAAGCACAGAGTTCCTCCAGAATCTGCTCTCTTTCCTTCTCATTTCCCTTAGTTGCCCATAAATACTCCGCTTTTTCAAGCCTGAATGGCTTCGTACATGTGATTCCTTCCTTGAGCCTGAAATATTCTTCATCTCTGCACATCAGGTAAATTCCTGCTCAACAATCCTTTCAGAAGTTTATTCCTGTTAAAGGGCCTCTCCCACCAGAATTAAGGTCCTCTTCTTTGAGGTCCCATGGAACCATCTTTCATGGCTGGGCCACTTACTAGCCGCGTGACCTTAGCAACTAACTTCTAGGAGCTTCCATTTCTACATCATAATAATGTTAATGTCCTGTCCCCAGCCGAGAGTCATTTTGAATAAGAATACATGTAATACCCTGCTGGAAACTCATCTAATATACCAACATGAAATATCTTTATTAAAATTCAGGATCTTTTCTCTTCTTTGCTATGATGCAAACAGACAAAACTAAGTCCACTTGAAAGTCCACTTTGGAAGAGAAGGTAAAAATGAGAAAGGTTTGACTGTTTCTTATTTATTCACTCGAAAACATTTATTGGGCACCTGATATGTCCCAGGCATTGTGCTCAATTTTGGGGCTTCCACAACCAATCAGATGGACAAGATCCCCGCCCTCCAGCAAGCTTTGACAAATGGGCAGTGAAAGCAATTTCAAAAGGAGTCACTGATGGCAGGTCTGCTGAGGTAAGGGTGCCACTCAACAGTAAAGGGCACATCTTTAGGGGCTTAAGTTCCTAAAAGTTTATTACTCTTCAGTCAGCTCTACTCTTGTGCCTTCTTCCCTGTATTAGATGGTCGTAGATTTGTAGTTCCAAGCAGTAATAGGAGGTAGCAGAACTGGGCTTACCTTCGTTCTGGGGAAAATCTCTTTGTGCCTCAGGTGGTCATAATGATGTACAATGTGCTTCCAGGGGGCCACCTTTCTGAAATGGGCTGTCATTGTGTCCACACTTTTCAATATATGGAATCATCTGAGATGCTGGATAGGCAAAATAACATTAGCAGCAGCTTTCTCCTGCAGAGAAAAACCATGAAATTGTGCATGCAACATTAATTAAATTAGCTACACTGCCATTTTCCCCCCTGCTTTAGGTAACAGTACTCCAATTTCTTTTGGGGGACCCCATCCCTCCTCTACTGTTACGTGATTCTGGTAGGAGTCCACTCTCCAATTCAGGAATAGACATGATATCCAAGCTAACCAATCAGGGGACCAAATTCTCTCAGTCTGCGTAATTGGTAAAAAGCAGTAGTGTGGCCATGTGGTGAACAAAATTCTTTTGGTCCCTGTGATTGGTGGAGGGATGAAAATAGGTTGTAAGTCTACTTCATTCGAGTGAATTCCAATGGTTTAGTGTAGTAATTTCTTCTTCTGGGATTGCAGAGAGAAGCACACATTCCTGGACCACCTATAACCATGGGCAGAGCATGCTTGAAAACAGAAACATTCAGAGGAACCATGTCCTGATTGTATTGTTTGTGTTACCTCATTCACTGGGGCCTGAAATCAGACTAGACCTGAAAGTTATTAGTTATCCAAGGAAATAAATCCTCACCTTTATCATTTTTATTTTTATTGTTTTTAATAAGCCAGTTTGAGTTTTTTTTAAATCACTAGATACGGAGGAAGTTTCAACATTCCTAAACATTCATTCATTCATTTATTCCACAAATATTTATTGATGGGCAAATGTTTAAAGCACAGCAATATGACTAAAATAAATGTTTGTGTAAACAGAAATATAGTTATATAAAATGGGTGACTATGACCTGTAGTTTTATTTAGTCTATATTTGTTTGGATCTTTAGAAGGTCCTTTCTGCACAGTGGTTTAACCTGGGAAGGCCTCCAGTCTGTGGAAATTTTGTGGGTCACAAAGCTTAGACTAGTTTTATAGGTATGCAGGGAGATACTGTGTTAGTGGTGGTTTCAAATGTTTGCGCATCCGTTGGACTCTTGAGGTCTTGATTTTTAATAAATCATATTGTATGAAAGTTTCACATTATCATTTGGAGGAAATTCAGATATTCTGAGATGAAGTGATATCCAAAGATATTCTCTGTTTCTGGGAATTATGGTTTCTATATCCTGTGTTTGTTTGCAAGATATGTGCATAAAACCCTCTTCAGGGAAGGCCAACCATACTGCACAAAAATGGCTCACCATCACTAATTTTTAAAAAAATCCAAAATGACAGGCAAGGAGATCTACTCACATGACCATTATTCAAAGCTCGATAGGTATTTGAGTTCATGTCTGGTTCACTGATACTGCAGCAGAATTGACTTGCTTTTGGTGCGTTCTCAGATGGCTGGACGGAACCATGAATTCACACTGGATACCTGTTGCTTAAATCAATTGCCAATATCTGATCCAAAAATAACTTAGTTCCTCCTGCAGTGTTCACTGGTGCTTCCTACTACATTCTATAGGACATTTTTTTTCTGAGTTAAATTTGTCACATGATATTACATTTTGCCACATTAGCTGATATTTCATAAAGTGAGGAAGCAGGGTACAGGACAATGTAGAAGATGAATAAAAAACAATATACATTAGCATTAGTATGCTTGGATATTTTAAAGCAAATTCTATTTTTTTTTTACTTAGTTCATAGTATCAGCATCACACCTAACACAATTAACAATATTCCCTAATTATTATGTGATACACAGTCTTTTTCAAAATTTCTGTTTGTCTCAAAATGTCTTTTTGTAGTTGGTTTATTCAAACAAGGATATAAACAAAGTCCATACATTGTATTTAGTTGTTCTGTCTCTTTCTTTATCCTCCTATATCAGTCCACCCTCTTGTATCCCCTACCTTGTGCTGTTTCTTTGTTGAAGGAATGGACAGTTTGTTCTGTAGAATGTCTCACATTCTAGGTTTGGCTGATTGCTTCCTTTTGGTGCCCTTTAACTTATTATTTTATTCCTTTTATTTTTCTATTAGCTGATCATTAGGTCTAGGATTAATGAGATTCATATTTATTTTATTTAGACAAAAATATTTGCAAGGTGATATGCTTCCTAGTCTATGACATCAGGAGACACATAACTTGTCATTGTTCCTCTATTAGTGGTGCTACGATTGAGCAATGGGTGTGGCTGCTCTCTGCCTCATTCATTCATTATAAAAAGTTCACCCTCGCCTACTTAGTTGTTTTAGTATTCATTGACCATTGTTACCTGCATCCATTCTTTTATTGAGGGCTGCAAAATGCTTTATTTCTCCTTGATTATTAGCTGGAAATTTTCCATAAAGAATGTTCCTTCTGTCATTGATATTGAAGCTGTAGACTGGAAAAAGGGAAATAGGCAAACACTTCAAGGCCTAATTGACTTTATAGCTGAGGACCCAAAGATCATCACAGCCTCCACTTAGCCTACCCCAGATCTGGCTTACGGTGGGTCCACTGGGACCACGGCCACACCTGGACATACTTAGTAGTTGGCACAGCCTGTGCATTCATTCTTTGGCTTCTGGGTTAAGAGCTCTTGTAGTGAAGAAAACCAGGTGGCGGCCTCTGAAACTGCCCACGTGTTCTGGCCAAGATAGTAAATAAAAAATGACATTGCCTCCCAGAGGAAGGAGAAGCTTACCACCACCTTTAAAGGTACAAAGTATGCAGGGTGGCAGTCCCTATTAAGTTTATATTTAATTTGTCAGTCTGACCCTTATGAAAATTAGATGATCCTGGAAGATGACAGTAAATCATCACACACTCAAACAAGTAATAGTTCTTTGCAAGGCTGCTCTTCCCAACGCGGCATCTTTGCTGAAACAGACTGACATGGCCTTGGGTGTATGGTATGCAGCCACTGATCTAGGAAATGTGTTACCCCGCAACAGTATCAGAAAGGAGAATCAGATACAGTTGAATCACATTCACTTGGAGTAGACAACAAGAGGCAGGTAGAGTCTTGACCCAGGCCTATGTTAACTCTGTAATTGTCTATCATCATATAGTTAAAAGACACCTGGGCCATCTGGACATTCAGAACATAACACTGAACATAACACTGAACATCCACTCTACGGATGACAACATTCTAACAGATCAAATGACTAAGAAGTGGCAAGTATATTAGAGCCTGATAAGATATGTGGGCTCCAGAGGACAAGAGATAAACTCTGGATGGTTCAGAGATCTGCCCTATTAGTAAAACATTTAGAAGTCTAATGGTCTAGAACATGTCAAGACATCCTCTCCAAAATAGAGGATGCTTTATGCTGCATCAAGAGAGGATGCCTTTCTGCATTTAGCACTGGGAGGAAGAATACTTCATGCCTGGGTATTTTACTCCCAAGATGCAAAGGACATTAGGGAATAGGGTTGAAAGGACTTGGCAATGGGTCAGACCTACTATTTGTACAAATAAGGGAGACAAAGATGACGCTGAGGTTTCAGGTCTGAGACATTGAGATGATGGTGATGCTAGGAACTCAACTTTTGCACAAAAGATGATGAGTTAAGTTTTAGACAAATTTTGTTTGAGATGCATACATAGTTTGAGATGCATGTAAATAGTCTAGCAGACAGTTGGACATGTAGGGCTAGAACTTGTAAGATATATTGGGACTAGAAATAACATGACTTCACTAGTCATTCAATAATTATTTACTGAAAATTATTGATGTTCTTAGAGCTGGAGCTAAGTCTCAGCTCTGTGTCACAAAAAAATTACTAAATGCCCTCTTAAGATACTAAATTTGTATTCAGGAAAAACTTGCAGTTTATTTGACATGGGTGTCATCAGCATAGGCGTGATACTGAAGCCCTGATTTTCATTTGTTCCCTCATTTGTTAATTTATTCATTCATTTACTTGATGAGATTTCTCAGGAATATAAAGGGCAGAAATCACCTGGGGAGCTTGTAAAAAAATGGAATGTCTGCTCTTTACCCTGGACAGAATGAATCAGAAACTCCAAGAGTAGGGCCTGGGCACGTATATCTTTTCAAAGCTCTACAGGTAATTTTGACATTCAGCCAGAATTGAAAACTACCAATGGAGTGAAAAAAACACATGAAAACAGCTCATTTGTGAGAGAAGAAGAGCTAGAGAAAGATACAGCAGGGGGTATCTGTAAAATAGAAGGTGACTCAAAAGATGATCATATCATGGAAGCCAGGGGAATAATATTGTGCATGTATATGTGTGTCCGTTTAGAAGGTGCATGGAGGATAAGATGAATTTATAACCAACGTGAGTAGGGAAGTGTCATGGAGGAAGGGAAGAGCAATGCTGATGTGATTGCTACTGGAGGAATGGTGGCAAGGAGACTCTGTGTAAACAAGGCTCCATGTGCATGTGTATTGTTCTTATAGGAATGCAATGGCTCTTGAATCATATTAAATCATAATTTTGACTTTGCACATGGAGTCCCACTGGAAGGGTGTGATCATTTGGTGTACCATTGTCTGGGAAAAAGGTGTCCTCATACCCAAAACCAGAACCCAGAAGTAATACCCTAGGTAAGTACAGAAGAGCATTCAGCCTTCCCTGATATTCCTGACCTCGAACCAGCAAGATGGTGCTTTCACATGGGCAATGCACAAGAAACCAAACTTGGTGAAAAGCTATGATAGGATTAGTGCCCTGTGCTGTACCCCTGGTAGTGTATGTTTCTTATGAGTTCTGTGTGTTTGCCATAAAGTCTCTTCTGATAGTTCTAGTCTCTCTCAGCTGTAGAAGGAAATGAAGGAAGAGCATTTTGTTCTTTGGAGTCAGAAAATGAAGCACAGAGAAGCCAGCACGGTGGTGCCACGCTCGGTGCAGCCACCTACCCTTTCTAGGAGAGTCTTGTTCCAGACTTTACCCTGTGGGTTCTAGAAAGTGTGTTAAGCAGGAAGACTTAAATCAGGGTATGCAATGAGGAAACTTACACATTTAAGTATGATTTCTATGTGTATTTCTGGTTGTTTTCTCTTACAAAACCTTCTTCCATGGAGAGGTCAAAAGCAGGCCATTAACTTTTCATCTCCAACTTTTTGTTGCAAAAAGTTTTATAAAACTGGAAAGAATAGGATAATGATCGATCATATTATTGCTACCTAGATTCAATAATTGTTAACATTTGGCCAATAGTTGCATTATCTGTCAATCAAATTTTTGTTTCTGGAAGCATTTGAAAGTTGCAGATATCATGACATCTCATCCTGAAAATACTTCATAATTCATCTCTCAAAAATGTGGATAATCTCTTGCATAGTCACAATATTGCTATTATACCTAAGAAAATTAACATTAATTTCCTGTTTCATCTAATTTCACATAGATCCCTACTGCCCCTTAAATGTCCTCTTACCTGGATTTTTGAAAAAACAGGGTCCTGACCCGGCATGGTGGCTCACCCCTGTAATCTGAGCACTTTGGGAGGTCGAGGCAGGTGGATCAGAGGTCAGGAGTTTGAGACCATCCTGGCCAACACTGGGAAACCTCGTCTCTATTTAAAAAAAAATCAAAAATTAGCCATGTGTGGTGGCACACGCCTGTAATCCCAGCTACTCAGGAGGCTGAGGCAGGAGAATTGTTTGAATTGAGGAGGCAGAGGTTGTGGTGAGCCGAGATGGCACCACTGCACTTCAAGCACTCCAGCCTGGGTGATAGAGTGAGACTCTGTCTCAAAAACAAAAAGAAAAAACCAAACCAAAAACAAACAAACAAACAAAAAACCAGGGTCCAATTAAGGCATAGACATTACTTTCAGTTATTATGTCTCTTCATTCTCTTTACTCTAACACAAACTTTCATGGTATGGTTCTAGCTTTTTGAGGCAAGGACCACATCTTAACACTTTTAATCTCCAGTCTTGAAACTGACCAGGGATAGTGGTAGATTACTGCTTTTGTAACTGCCCTTGGGTAGACTCCTGTCATTGAATCTGGACTGGCCCTCCAACTTGCTTTGTCCAACAGAACGTGGTAGACATGATGTTCAGGAACTTAAGACCAAGCCTTAAAAAGGCTTGGCAGCTTCCAGGTTTACTCTTTCAGAGAAGCCAGCTCCTGCAAGAATTCTGACAACTAGATCCCTGAGCTGTGAGAAGCCTAACTTAGCCAAATGTAGAGGCCAGCTGGAGGAGAAATGAGGTTTCCATTCGATGGACAGCACCATCTGGCCAGCCATGTGAATGAGGCTATCTTGCAGGTGGGTCTTCCAGCCCCAGCTGAGCTGCCTCGGCTGATGCTCTGTGGAGCAGAGATGAGCCGTCCCCACTAACACCTGCCCAAATGGCAGAATTGTCAGCAAGTAAGTGCGTGTTGTTTTAGGTCACTAAGTTTTGGAGTGATTGGTACTCAACAATCAAGCAAGATCCTCAAGAGTTGTTTGTTGAACTGGACTGGATAAAAGCCTGAACAGAGGTAATTTAAGAAAAGCAGTCAGAAGCTGTAGGAAAAATACCTTCTGACTGAATCAGCAGATTCTTTATGGTCTTCTCCTAGATCACAGGAATCCAAACTTGGCCAAACCCTAAAGTCAATGCCTGTCTTTTTCCTTGCCTCTCCTCAACCCCAGCCAAAGGGGACCCTGTCCCACTCCATTCTTCACTATCTCTTTGCTCTTCATACCCTGACCCCAGTAGACTTTTGTAATCTTGTTTCTCATTGCTGTCTTCCATGCATGCTGCATCCTGGCCTGGCCTGAACTTCCCAGGTTCTCCTCAGCATGGAATGCCATCCACCCATGTCTTCTCTGTGTCTATAGGCATGTCAAATGCCACCTCCTCTATGAAGCCATTCCTAATGCCACATCAGAATTAATCTAAACTCCTAAAGCAGTTGTCTATGCTTCTCCTATTCTATCTGTCACATTTTTTTCCTTGTTCTGTGGTGATTTTTACACAAGTGTCTCTTTCCTCATAGCTCACAAAGCCCTGGAAAGTAGGAGCCATGTCCTTCCATTCTGCTGTTCCTCCCACTGCATGGCTTACAATGAGTGGCATGGGACATACACTCAAGATTAGGAGGTGGCATGGCACAGTAGCTAAGCGTGAGTTCAGAGTCAGACTGTGGGTTTTGATCTTCACCCTGTCACCTATCAACTGTATGATTCTGAGCAAGTTACCCAACCTCTCTGTTTCTGGATTTATCATCTGTGAAATGGGGATCATAATAGTATATATCTCATAAAGATGCTGTCAGCATTAATGAGATACACAGAATGCTTGGAATGCTTGTCACATAGGAAGGACTGCATAAATGTTAACTATTTTAATCCAGGCAGTTCACTGAATTGAATCAATCATCTCTTTTTCATACTATAGTACTACTCTTCTTTTTCTCTGCAATCCTCCCTCCCACTTTAGACTACATAATTTTTACAGAAAGTATTATTGCATTGGGATTAGAGGGAGAAATAAAGGTAGGGGGTATTATGATATGAATAATATGATACACAAACCTCAGGAAGAAATTGTACCCTAAATGCCAAGAACTTTCTTTAATAATTTCTCGAAATAGATGGAATTTAGACTGGAGAAGTGTATGAGAGTGAGTGGGGAGGAGGAGAAGAGCAAGACTAAGAAAGAAGAAAGTCCCCAGGTTTTTTTTTTTTTTTTTTTTGATGGAGTTTTGCTCTTGTTGCCCAGGCTGGAGTGCAATGGCACAATCTTGGCTCACTGCAACCTCTGCCTCCTGGGTTCAAGCGAGTCTCCTGCCTCAGCCTCCTGTGTAGCAGGGATTACAGGCACGCACCACCATGCTCAGCTAATTTTTGTATTTTTAGTAGAGATGGGGTTTCACCATGTTGGCCAGGCTGGTCTCAAACTCCTGACCTCAGGTGATCTGCCCGCCTTGGCCTCCCAAAATGCTGGGATTACAGGCATGAGCCACCAGGCCCAGCCCAGTCCCCAGGTTTTGACCTAGAATGACTGATAACTGTTTTTTAAGGTGACAAAAGGAAGTTATTTTTTTTCTGCCCATGTTGAAAGTCCTTGGTTGGGTGGATTCAGCTGGACCCCACCCTCATGCCAGATGCAGTTGTTTATTTCCAGCTTTATTTAGGAACCACATTAGA
Organism: Macaca thibetana thibetana; assembly: GCF_024542745.1. Taxonomy (NCBI): domain Eukaryota; kingdom Metazoa; phylum Chordata; class Mammalia; order Primates; family Cercopithecidae; genus Macaca; species Macaca thibetana. The sequence continues at coordinate 49,026,587 of NC_065585.1, forward strand.
GAGGACACACCCTTTGGGCCCTCTTGAAAGATCCTGTAAAAATGAAGGCACTTCCTTGTAAGTAAAATATCCCTGAATGCAACAATATTTGGATAATTATAGTCTCCCAGGAGCATAATCCTTAAATGGCTGAGATAATTATAGCATCCCAGGCCTGTGGCACTTCTCTTTTAAGAGCCTAATCCTATGGGCAGAGGGAAGTGGGGACCCCAGGATGCTGCTTATGCTGAGTCTCCCTTGCCCACACCTAGGATCCTTCTGGAAGGACAGATCCTTCTCCTAGAAAGCAAGCCTGGTGAGTCTTCAGACCAAGACTTCCTTATTCACACTGGATGTGTTCCCTAGGGTGCAACAACAACAAAATCTAGCATGAAACAGTGTACATGAATGAGTATGGCTATTTCTGACAAGTAGAAGATGACTCTGCATGTAAACAAATGAGATAAGAAATGATTCTTTGCAACGACACCTCTGATAGTTATTAGAACCCTGATAGTGCTTTCCCTCACAGGCTTGGGCAAGGAGAGATCAAGTCAAAGTTCATGGTCATTGGTGTGACTTTTATTGTTATTTTCTCATCTAGTCTGGGAAGTGAGTTGGGTGGGGTGTGATATTTTAGCCATTGCTATGTTTGATCTCTCAGAAAGACAAATGGAGTCAAAGAAAGAAAAGTGTTTCCTTGGCTATGGGCTGTACCTTTACCACTGGCCAAGGAGCTTCTTTTAAATTTGTGAGCCGGTGTTCACAAGACAGAGATGAGAGAGTGATGATGGTTTGGTGTAGCCTACTATCTTTACTGGGAAAACAAGCCAAAGTGAGCCTTCAGTTGATAGGCAGGCAAAAGTGTCCTGCCTGTCCGTGAGTGACAGTCTCTCTATCCTTTATTCTTGGATGCCTTATCCCTCATCGCTTTCATCGCTTGCATTCTATTAGTTTTCTTTTGATTGAAAGTGACTCTCTGCTTAAAGGCATTGTGAGGACTGTATATATATATATATATATATATATATATATATATATATATATATATATATGTGTGTGTGTGTGTGTGTATTTTTTTTTTTTTTTTTTGAGATGGAGTCTCGCTCTGTCCCCCAGGCTGGAGTGCAGTGGCGTAATCTCGGCTCACTGCAACCTCTGCCTCCTGGGTTCAAGCAATTCTCCTGCCTCAGCCTCCCGAGCAGCTGGGATTATGGGTGCATGCCAACATGTCTGGCTAATTTTTGTATTTTTAGTAAAGATGGGGTTTCCCCATGTTGACCGGGCTGGTCTCAAACTCCTGACCTCAGGTGATCCGCCCACCTTGACCTCCCAATATTTTTTCTTATTAACTAGACTATGAATGCCCATGGGTAGGTATCATGATTGACAAGAGAGATGAGAATACTCTAAAGCCTGTTAACACTGTCTCCAGGACTTACCCTGTGGTTTATGGGAACATGCTGCATTTTCCTTTTATAACCTGCCACCGTTTGGTTCCCACAATCAGAAGAAGTTTTTATGACTCACTTTGCTTATAGAACCCTTTTCTTTTGAAGCTTGGCAAGTGTACTTTCTGTAGTTCAGATGACTTCTGTGGGCTCTGGAATTTTTTTTTTTTTTTTTTTTTTGAGATGGAGTCTCACTCTGCTGCCCAGGCTGGAGTAAGTGGGATGATCTCAGCTCACTGCAACCTCTGCCTCCTGGATTCTTCTGCCTCAGCCTCCCAAGTAGCTGGGATTACAGGTGCACTCCACCACATCCCGCTAATTTTTGTATTTTTAGTAGAGATGGGATTTCGCCATGTTGGTTAGGCTGGTCTCGAACCCCTGACCTCAAGTGATCCACCCACCTCAGCCTCCCAAAGTGCTAGGATAACAGGCATGAGCCACGGTGCCTGGCCAATGACTTTTATAGATAAGAATAATAAAACTCTTTGTTGACCTCTCTTTCCTAAGCTGGTGAAGAGGGGTCTGCATGAATTTATCTCTAAGATGTCTTTGGGTTTTACACAATTGTGTGTGTGGTTTTTTTTTTATTTGGTATCCACATTCTTTGCAATCTTTTTTCATTCATTCATTCATTCATTCATTCATTCACTAGCTACTATTTGTTTTATTCTACTTTACAGACATGTATTAGACACCAGGAAAAATTTAAGATATATGGCTTGTCCTTTCAGAGCTCATTCTGTACATATGAATGCTCAATAAGTGCTGCTCTGGTCTCTTAAAGCACAGCCATATAACTAGACTATGTTATCATGAGCTGTTTTGCAGCCACAGATACATTTAACATCAACTTTCTTATGCTGCAGGTATTTTCCCCAGTGACATCTTTTTGACACTGTTCTGTTAAGGTGATTCAGAAAAATTTCTTGCTGGGGCCTTGCCTTTTCTGATTCATTTTATTTCCAGCTATTTTCTCTTTGAAGAATGTAGGTATCAAACTGGGTATATTTCCTTGGATTCATGTTGCCTGGGTGCCTGTTAGGGTTTCTTCAGGGGCTATACAAAGAGGCAATGGTTGTAGCAACAAAAAGCAAAACTGAGAAGTGCTGGCAAGACCCAGGACAACCCTCTACTCAAGCTTCTCACAGCAGCAAACATAAAAAGTCAAGCACGAAGACTATTTCACAAAAGGGACATGCTGACTTGTGAACAGACCCCCAAATCAAGTTCTCCCTTAGGTTCCCTGCATATTTGAAGGAGTCAAAAAGTATAAAGGATATAGTCCTAAGATTTCTCTATTTTTCCTTGGGGACAGAACATTTGCCATGAGATCTAACTTCTAGAAGATGAAGGTTTCTTTATTTGATACATTGTATTCTAGTCAACACTGTGTTTAAAATGCTTTAAAACCCCAGGAGAAGATGAAATATCCCTACCACAGGATATGAAGTCCACCTAAATCTGACTTCTGTTTGCATCTCCAGCCATGGCTCCCACCTTTGTCTTCTCTCCCTGTAGGTGGCAGCTTCATTAAACTCCCCTGGGTTCCTGCCCACATCAAGTTGCTTCATGTCTTTTTGGCTCTACTTACCTTGCTCTCTCCCAGGAATTGTTTTTCCTCCCCTCAATCTCTGTACCTAATTCCTATGCAGACTTAAAGACTCAGTTCTTGTGTCACCTCTTCCAGGAAGCCTCCTCTGAACTTTCTTCTCCCCACATTCCTTGCACTTCCTCTCTGCTCCCACAATACCCTGTTCATAGTTCTATCATTTAATTTCCTGTGATACATTTATCTGTTTCTGTGTCTGGAACTCCCACCAGTCTTCAAACACCTTGAGGGTGGTGCTTTAGTTCTGTATCCTGAGAGTCTGCCAAAATGCCTAACAGAGTCATAAGTACTTGTGGACTGAATTAGTGAAAGTTATTTCAATTTTCTGAGTTTCAGCTTGCTCATCTGCAAAATGGGGGCAATAATACCTCTCTTTCAGGTATTATTTTGGGGACAAGAGAACATATGCAGAGCACCTAGGCCAGTACCTGCAAATGAAAGGAACCCTGCGATGGATAGCCCTTGTTATCATCAATGAAAGTGCAGTGGATGCAGCGCAGAGAAGGCCGTATTCTGACTGTGGGCCAGGAGTCCCGGCAGAACAAAGAAAGACAGGATTTTGTGTGCTTCTCAAGCCATATCAGTGGAATGACCCAGAGTCTGGATCCCAGCTCATTCACACAAGTGACTGTCACTGAGAGGTGGTTGTGGGTGATTGTGACTCATAGATTCTTAAGGAAACTACCTTCCACTCCTTTGATAGACACGTCAGGTGACCCATGAAAACCACGCAATACAATGGAATTAGGTTGAGTGTATTTACTTTCCACCTCCTGCAGGAACTGTGGTTCTCATGAAGGTGCAGCAAATGGCTGATTCTGCTTCAAATGCTCAGCCTGCCCAGGACCCTGTTTGCAAGCTGCTGATATTGTTTGCAAGCAAAAAAGCTGTGCTATTCTGGGATTTGTACAGTTAAACCCCAATTAACCAGAACTCCAATAACCACGACTTGGAGTTCACTTTCCAAATCAAGACGTTTAAGTCTTATGGTGCACGAACTAAGATCAGGATTTAACAAAATAAACAAAAAGGAAAATGACTGACAAAATCCCAATGAGCAAGCATAAAAAGCTTGGAAAGGACGACTCACAAATAACTTCCAGAACTTGATTATATGTAGTTCAGAATTGGGTTCAAACTTCTGTGGTATGCACAGAATAGATTTGAGTTTTGAAGATAGGGGGACTTGGGTTTAAGTCCCAGTGCTTCCATGTATTTTTTTTTTTTTTTTTTTTTTTGAGATACTGGGCAAGTCATTTTATCTGCCTAAGCCTTAGTGTCCTCATCTGTAAACTGTGGATAGCAATGGTAGCTACAGATGGTCCCCAACTTATGATGGTTCAACGTAATGATTTCTTGACTTTATGATGGTGTGAAAGTAACAAGCATTCAGGTGGGGCGCGGTGGCTCACGCCTGTAATCACAGCACTTTGGGAGGCCAAGGTGGGTGGATCACGAGGTCAGGAGATCGAGACCATCCTGGCTAACACGGTGAAACCCTGTCTCTACTAAAAATACAAAAACATTAGCCGGGTGTGGTGGTGGGCGCCTGTAGTCCTAGCTACTCGGGAGGCTGAGGCAGGAGAATGGCATGAACCTGGGAGGTGGAGCTTGCAGTGAGCCAAGATTGTGTCACTGCACTCCAGCCTAGGCGACAGAGCAAGACTCCATCTCAAAAAAAAAAAAAAAAAAAAAAGAAAGTAATAAGCATTCAGTAGAAATTGTACTTCGAGTGCCCATATAGCCATTCTGTTTTTCACTTTCAGTACAGCATCCAATAAATTAACATGAGATATTCGGCATTTTATTATAAAATAGGCTTTGTGTTAGATGGTGTTGCCCAACTGTAGGCCAATGTAGGTGTTCTGAGCATGTTTATGGCAGGCTAGGCTAAGGTATAGTGTTCAGTAGGTTACATGTATTAAATGCACTTTTGACTTATGATGTTTCAACTTATGATGGTATTATCAGGATGTTTCTCCATAGTAAATTGAGGAGCATATGTACTTATTCACACTCACAGAAGCAGATAATAGAATGGTGGTTACCAGAGGCTGTGGGGAGGGGAAAAAGGGAGCTGTTCAACTGGTATACAGTTTCAGTTAAGCCAGGTGAGAAGTTCTAGAGAACTGCTATACAGTATAGCACCCATAGTTAACACTAGTGTAATGTGCACTAAAAAATTGTGAAGAGGGTAGACTAAGTGTTCTTACCACACACACACACAAAAGGGCTTGTAGTGCTACAGTCACTTTTTGTTTTGTTTTTTTTTGAGACAGGGTCTCACTCTGTTGCCCAGGCTGGAGTTTAGTAGCATGATCTCAGCTCACTGCAGCCTCCACCACCCTGGGCTCAAGTGATCCTCCCACCTCAGCCTCCCAAGTAGCTGGGACTATGGGCAAATGCCACCATGCCCAGCCAATTTTTGTATTTTTTTTTTTTTTTGTAGAGATGTGGTCTTACCATGTTGCCCAAGTTGATCTTGAGCTCCTGGGCTCAGGAGATTCGCCCACCTCCACCTTCCAATGTGCTGGGATTACAAGCCTGAGCCACTGTACCCAGTCTTACAATCATTTTTGTCATGATGAGCCAGCTCTACCTGAGAATCGAGTTACTACCTGATGGGGAGCAGAGCCAGCAAAATCATGGCAAAACAGAGCTGGGACTATGATTACTAATCTACTTTTTAAAACTAACCTACTCTGCACATTTTCTAGGACAAAAATTTCCCCTTATTGTTTAAGCAGATTTGGGTTAGGTTTTCTGCCACAACAAAAAGTGTTTGCAGTCATATTACCCTTGAAGTCTACATTTAGAAAAGCAACATTTAAATTAAACTTAATTTAATTTGTGTGTGTGGCAAAAGTGAGGGCAAGTACAATGACGTTCTGAAATGGACATGGAGAGGCTGAGCCATGGCCCACGGTTGTGGAGTGAGTAACACAAATCAACTTGATCTCTTGATGACTTTCTGTATGCATGCATGCTCACAGTTTCTCATACACAAACGTTTCTGATGTATGCTAATATATAACCTTCGTTCTTTCAATACACCCCGCTACTTCATGGATGTTCTAAAAATTCCTGTAAAATATTTAGATATCCTTCCCACAGCAACCAAGCAAATTACTCCCAAGGGAAGGGGAGAAATGACATCTTTATTTGCTACAAGCCTACTAGGACTATATGGTAGGCAGAGTAATACCCCCACTCTCCCACCCACAATCATATCCACATCCTAATCCCCAGAACCTGTGAATGTTAGGTTACATTACAAAGCAGAATTGAGCATTGACCTTGCCAATCACCTGCCTTGTTATTTCTTTTTTGAGACCAATTTGCTCTGTTTTCCCGGCTGGAATGCAGTGGCATGATCTCGGCTCACTGTAACCTCCACCTCCTGGGTTCAAGCAATTATCCTGCCTCAGCCTCCCGACTAGCTGGGATTACAGGCACCTGCCACTACGCCCAGCATTTTTGTATTTTTAGTAGAGATAGGGTTTTGCCATGTTGGCCAGGCTAGTCTCAAATTCCTGACATCAAGTGATCCGCCCGTCTCGGCCTCCCAAAGTGCTGGGATTACAGGCATGAGCCACAACGCCTGGCCGCAAGAGTCTTTATAAATGTAAGATAGAAGCAGAAGCATGAGAACCGGAGAGATGGCCGCGTTAGAAGGACTCAGTTCAGGGTTGCTGGCTTTCAAGATGGAGGATAGGGCCACAAAGCACAGAATGTGGACAGCCTCTAGAAGCTGGAAAAGGCAAGGAAACAGATTTTTCCCTTGAGTGTCCAGAAAGAATGCAGCCCTGCCAACACCTTGGGTTTAGCCCAGTTAGACCCATTTTTCACTTCTGACTTCCAGGATTTAAGATAATAAATTTGTATTATTTTAAGCCACTAAGTTTGTTGTAATTTGTTACAGCAGCAAACAACTAATGCAGGCCACAGCAATACGTTTTTAAAATTGAGCTTTCTATTGACTAGTAGAAAATTTCGTCAATAGAGGGAAGGCAGAGAAGGGTAATAGGAAGTTTAAGATTGTTTGAACTCCAGGCAAGTCATTTGAAACATCCTCTACATTGCTCTTGAACATGACTCAGCAAGAAGAACTGGAAGGTTTATTTGTTTGTTTGTTTGTTTAAATATATATAATCATAAAGACAACTTGGGTAAGATAGAATGTTCTCCCTCCATTATGCATAATGCAAAATGTCTGATCCTCTAGAAGAACCTGTTACTACATTATAATAATACCTGCGTAGAAGAGAAGAGGTGACACAAATGAAAACCTTAGAGGGAAAACAAATCACTATAGCCATGAGGGAAGTATTATCTAAAAGATGGTGTGAGGCTGGCACAGTGGCTCATGCCTGTAATCCTGGTACTTTGGGATCACTTGAGGTCAGGAGACCAGCCTGGCCAACATGGTGAAACCCCATCTCTACTAAAAATACAAAAATTAACCGGATGTGGTGGCACGTAGCTGTGGTCCCAGCTACTCGGGAGGCTGAGGTGGGAGAATAACTTGAACCCAGGAAGCAGAAGTTACCAAGGTCAGAAGTGAGCCAGGGTGAAATCCCGTGTCTACTAAAAATACAAAAATTAGCTGGGCGTGGTGGCACACACTTGTGGTTCCAGCTACTTGGGAGGCTGAGATGGGAGAATTGCTTGAACCCAGGAAGCGGGAGTTGCCAAGCGGAAGTGAGCCAAGATCGTGCCCATGCACTCCAGCCTGGGTGACAGAGCGTGACTCAGTCTTTATATATATATATATATATGGTGTGATTTTTTGAAGCCTGGTTGAATTAGGCCAATTTAGCCTCTTTAACCACATTTCCAAAACGTGGAAAACATCACAGTAGGTTTCTATAATGCCAAAATAATTGTGAAATAGATAATCATAAGCTTCATGAAATTATGTCATCTAAAGAGAAGTTATTATTATCTCCTTTTGTTGAGGGATTATGTAGAAAGAATTGGCTTCCCAACAGTACCTTATGGTTTTAGAAAGAGATTAAAACCTTTTGCATCAGGTTCCAAAAGATTAGTGGTTAATGGTTGAGTTATAAAATACTCACAAACCCAGGACTGGTTCATAATGTGTACGGATCTCAAAACTTTAATCATACAATCTTCTGCCTAGCTCCACCTCGGCCCTTCCATTCTGTTTTAAAAATAAAGCTACCAGTTTATAAACAACTTTCATACCAAAGGCGTGACCCCCTGGGTGGTAAGTGACAAAAGAGGAGTACTAATGGACATTTTAAGTGTTCCACATCCGCAGACTTAGCCTGCCTCAAACTGGCTTGGGGTTATCAGTGTAATCTTTTAAAAATTACTTTCTAAACAAACTTAACAACTAAAATGATTGGTATAAGGGAAGGAAAGTTAAAGCCAAAAATATTTCAAATGTAGCTTTGAAAAGAATAATGGCACATACATCACCGATCAATTTCTGAGCTCTGGACATTTTCCTGTTTTCTTTGCAAAGCAGAAGAGGTTTCCTCTGCTCTTGTGCCTTTGACCTCCTGCCACACATCATAAATAAAAAAAATTTGTGACTGTCATAAGCATTATTCAGAATTACTTCTGCACATGACACTGTGTTAGGTGTGATGGTAAACAAGTTAAACAGTTTCTCCCATGAGGCAACTTTTATTTTAAATCAGTCTTAGCTGGTCTTCTAGTTAAATTGATGTGTTGATTTCATGTGTTTTTTATCTTCTCCCTTTACCTCTTAGGGCTCAAAAAAGAAGAAATAAATATTAAAGGATAAATATAAGAGATTTAAACCAATTTTTGGAAGATTGAAAACATAACTAGGAGTTGTACCTGACATAATAGAATAGAGGAAGTTATAACCTAAATTACTTATTAAGAGGGATGCTAATGAGGGACCAAGAAGGATACTGATGACAGGAAAACTCATTCTCTCCTGCAAACTTCCTTCTGTAGTACTTAAGAATTTAGAGGCACCAAGAAAACCTGAAGGTGAGCATGACATGTGGGACTGAATACAGGGACTGAATAGTGAACTTATTGAACTGAAATTTTGCAAAAGGAAGAATTGGATCCCAGGATGTCCTCCCTGATGCTGTGTGAGCAGGGGATTCTATTCAATGAATAATACTGAAAATGTATTCTTTGGAATCATTCAGGGATATCAGATAGAGAGGGGAGCAGGGAAGGTGTTGAGCTGAAGCAGACGAGTAAGTCAGAACCACCCTAATGAAACGTAGGACCCGTAGGATGTGTCCCTCTTTTGTCTCTGAAAACATACAAATCCAAGCATGCAAACCTTAGGTAGGAAACTGGAGAACTTCTCTTTGGAGAAACCCTAGAGAAAATACTTTCACCCACTGATAACTGAGAGTTCCCCAAATCTAGCTGGCATGCTGCTGACACATTTCACTAGAGTGGAGACCTCCAATACACAAGTCTTGCTCACTCACAGAATTTCTAAACAGTTTAATGAAAAATATTTTGTTATAGAAAATTTCAAACATATAAAAGTAGAGAGAAGAGTATAATAAACCCTCACACACCCATTGCTCAGTGTCAATGCTTACATTACTCATTGTCAAGCAATACATGGCCAATCTCAAATCATCTCTTTTTTCTCCCACCTGTGTTATTTTGAAGCAAGTACCAGGCATTATATCTTTTCGCCCTTAGATATTTAGGTTTTATGTCATGTTTTCCTAAAAAAGACTGGCTCTTAGTCTGTATTCCCCCTGCACCATCCCCGCTGCTTTTTCTGTACTGTTTTCTTGGAATGCAGACTGCAGGCCAGAGACTGGGGAAGGAAAAGCAGCAGAGACCCAGCCCGACCCATCTTGCCTTTCTGCCGTGGAACCTGAATGCTGCTGCTTCCCTCCTGCCTGCACCTTAGAGCTAGAGGCCAGGTTGGAGGCCTAGACTGAGGGCCTGGCAGATTTCCTGAGTGCTCTCTGCAACAGACCAGCCCCATCAGAGGGGAACAGGGATCTGGTGAATGACCACAGCCACCAGGAAGTGGACTGAAAGAATTTTTACTTCTCCAAAGATATTCTTACTGGTAACTCCAGGGTTTATATATAAGACAAATGAGGCAGGGGTGGGAGGGTGGTGAAGAAACATTGGCCAGGATAGAATCCCAACTTTGTCACTGACCACTAGCAGTCATGTGACCCTGACAGGTCATTTCAACCTCTAACCCTCAGTTTCCATTTTAAAGTGGGTGCAAAATAAGCTGCTCCTATGGTTGTCATGATGACTAAAGGTAATCCTGCCATGGACTTTCCAAATGTCAGGAATTGGCATGACATCATGACATCAGGCACAAATGTGTGCCATACCTTCATGCCAGTCCTACTATTGTTTCTCCGAGACTTCCCCCTAATGGCTTTGCTTTTTAAACACGGGCATCTCTCAAAGCATGCTGCTTGAAAAACAAGATTTATTTTACAGATTATTGTTTCCTAGTCCACTTAAAATAGACAATTACTAAAGTAAGAACAAAGAAAGACTGGCCTTTAGAAAAATAACCACGCACTATTATCAGAACCAAAATAAATAACAATGATTTGTTAATATCGTCCAATAGACAGTGTTCAAATTTTCTCAAATTGTCTTATAAATGTCATAATTTTGTTTTATAATTTGATTGAAACAGGCTTCAACTTAGATTTGTCTCTTGAAATTAGTTGGAATGTCTTTTAAGCTCTTTTCATCTATAGGGGCTCTCTCCATCTTTTTCTCTTTTTTGTTTGCAATTTGTTAAAAAATCAAGGGTTTCCCCCCAGGACAGCATGGTAAGATTTACTGGTTACATCTTTGTGGAATAGTTTAACATCTTCATTCTCTGCATTTCCTGTAAATTAGATCTAAAGGCTAGATCAGATTTAGGTTGAAATTTTGGGGGAAGAAATATTTTCAGGTGGTGCTCTGTTCTTTTATTTGGTGGTATACAATATCTGGCTCTCTCTTTTTGTCTGATGTTTGCAGTTGTTGATGCTTACCCATTATTAGGCGATGCGAAATATTGATATTCTAATTCTATTAGTCTTCCATTTATTAGTTGAATGTTTCTATAAAAAGGAAATTCCTCTCATTTGACATTTGCTTACATATAGGAAAGGTATGATTAATACTTGATTCTTCCTCTTTGCAATTTTTTAAATAATGAATTGGCTTACTAATATCCTCCAGTGATGACCAGTTGGGTTTTGTTTTGCTTCACAGTTGTCATGAACCCATAGATTTAAAAATATTTACTTTGTTCTATCCAAGGCATTAGTATTATTATATTTATTGAAGCTTAAATTGTGCCACTTTTGGTCAGTGGGTTTGGCTACTGAACGCTTCTGACACGACATTAGTAATCATTGGTAGCTTCTTTACTGTTTAGAATTACCACATGATTCAGGCTCACCTAGACATTTCCTTATTCAAAACATAGTCATTGGAGAAAAATGTCTAACATGAAAAAATAAATCAAAAGAGAAACCCAAAGAAAACAAAGATAATGTAGGAAATTATACAAACCTTGAAAAGTACCTTAGGGAGATCGCTAGAATGGAGATAAAGACAAGACAATTTCTGGAGAAAGAAAGGGTAAAAACAAAAACAAATGAAAAAAAATGACACCTAGGTCCACCATTCAACTGATTATAAGATCAGAAGAAAAGATAGAAAAAAATCAAAGGAAGAAAATTACTTAAAAAGACACAACGCTCCTACCCAAAACAACTGAAAACCAATGTTTTCAAGACATCAGATACCAGGCAACAATTGATTTCAAGACATCAATGATCCCTGAGAGATGGGGAAGAATTAACTATGCCTCAGCTTACTGTGTTGAGAGAGTTTTCCAGCCATGGAACTGAATTTAGGGAGATTAAACTAAGGGTTAAGGAGATTAAGCTGACAGTCTGGAGAGATCAAAACAACTGGAGCTCATAGGGCAGAGTACTAGACAGAACAGAGAGACAACTCTAGAGAACGGCAGAAGGGCCCCCTCAAGTATTCAGTAAATTACTGACCAGTATCCCTGCAGAAGCTGGGGAAAGAACCATATAAAAGAATTAGAGGTAACAGTACCTTGAGCTCACATAGGTCTGGGAATAGTTTCTATTTCTACCAGACTGGCAAACGTCACTAGGAAGAGTATCAGAAGGATCTCTCCTTATGAGTGGAAAATAATTATCCCTAAATCAAATGCTGTTCTGGTCTTGCTTATCAAATATTAATAGCAACACCCCAAGAAATCAAACTATTTTTAGGTGATTTCTAGAATATAGTTTAAGAATATTTATAGAGCTATAAAAATATCCAGCATCCAAAAAGGTAAAATTGATCATATCTAGCATTTAGACAAAAAAGACTAGGCATCCAAAAAAAAAAAAAAAAAAAAAAAAAAAAGGAAAATACAACACATATTGAGGAGAAAAAAACACAATCAATTAAAATTGATGCAGACTGACACAATAGAATTATCAGGCAAAGACATTAAAACAATGGCTGCAACTGTATTCCACACAGTCTAGAGATCAAAACCATGATGTTTGGGATCAAAGTCCTACTTGGGAGGATTACCAACATATTAGACATTGCAGAAGAAAATATTAATGAATTTGATAATGAAGCAATAGAAACGATAAAAAATGAAACAGAGATAAGACTCAAAAGAAACGAATAGAACACCAGTGAGTGGTGGGACAATTTCAAGGGGCCTAATATTATGGGTAATTGGGGCACCAAAAGAGGATGGAGGGAAAGACATTTAAAGAACAATGGCCCTAAATTTTCCAAATTTGATGAAAACTATAATCCCACAGATCCAAGAAGCTCAACAAACCCAAATTCAAGCAAAGAAAGAAAGAAAGAAAGAAAGAAAGAAAGAAAGAAAGAAAGAAAGAAAGAAAGAAAGAAAGAAAGAAAGAAAGAAGAAAGAAAGAACCTACACCCAGGTATGTCATAGTCAAATTGTTCAAAACTAGCAAAAGGTAAATATGTTAAAAGCAGCCAGAGGAAAAAAGACACCGTTCAGACAGAGGAAGAAAGATTAGGATTAGATATTCCATTAGAAACAATTACAATGTAAGCAAGAAGATAGTCAAGCAAACTTTTTAATAGTATTGAAAGAGAGAATTTCAACCTAGACTCCAATAACCAGAGAAAATATCTTTCAAAACAGAAACTGAAGTTGAATTAAATAAATTTTCAGAAATACAAAAGTTAAAAGGCTCTATCACCCCATAGACTATAAGAAATGTTAAAGGAAGTCTTTCAAGCTGAAGGAAAATCATACCAGATAGAAATATGGACCTATGCAAAGGAATGATGAGCATCAGAAACAGCAACTAGTCTCTGCTCCTTCTGTTTGATATACTGCTGCAACTTCTCATGAAGCTCCAGCTTTTAACTATGGCAAAGTAAATATTGTCACCATCAATGACTCCTTCATTGACCTCAACTACATAGTCTACATGTTCCAGTATAATTCCACCCATGGCAAGTTCCATGGCACTGTCAAGGCTGTGAACAGGAAATGTGTCACCAATGGCAATACTATCACCATCTTCCAGGAGCAAGATCCCACCAAAATCAAATGGGTTGATGCTGGCATTGATTATGCTGTGGAATCCTCCAGTATCTTCAGTATCTTGGAGATGGCTGGGACTCACTTAGAGTGGGGAGCCAAAAGGATCATCATCTCTTCTCTCTCTGCTAATGCCCCCATGTTTTTGGTGGGCATTAACCATGAGAAGTGAAAAAAGAACCTCGTGATCCTTAGTAATGCCTCCTGAACCAACAACTGCTTAGCCTCCCTGGCCAAGGTCATCCATGATAATTTTGGCATTGTAGAGGAGGACTCATGACCATAGTCCATGCCATCATTGCTACTGAGAAGACTGTGGATGGCCCCTCTGGGAAACTGTGGTGTGAGGGCCACAGGGCTCTCCAGAACATCATTCCTGCATCTACTGGTGCTGCCAAGGGTGTGGGCAAGGCCATGCCTGAGCTGAATGGGAAGCTCACTGGCATGGTCTTCCATATCCTCACTGCCAATGTATCAGTCGTGGACTTGATCTGCCATATGGAGAAACTTACCAGATATGATGATATCAATAAGGTGGTAAAGTAGGCATTGGAGAGCTCCCCTGAAGGGCATCCTGGGCTACACTGAGTACTAAGTTGTCTCCTCTGTCTTTAACAGTGACACCTACTCTTTCCCCCTTCAATGTTGGTGAAATGCCCTCAATTACCACTTACTTTGTCAAGCTCATTTCCTGGTATGACAATGAATTTGGCTACATCAACAGGGTGTTAGACCTTATAGTTCACATGGCCTTCAAGGAGTAAGAACTCTCTGGACCACCAGCCCCAGTGAAAGCGTGTGTGGAGGAGAGGGGCCTTCAGTGACTGGGAAGTCCCTGCCACAGTCATTCACCTTCACACTAAGAATCTCCCCTTGACACAGTTTTCATGCCAGAAACCCTGAAGAATGAGAGGGGCCTAGGGAGTCCCACCTTGCCATGTACGGTACCATCATAAAGTCCCCTGTACTCAGCCAAAAACAAAATAAAATTAAATTAAAAAGTAACCATATTGGTTAGTACATGACTTAAAAACTTACTTACATCTCTTTACAAGATAATTTACTACTTAAACAAAAATAGTAACAATGTAGCGTGGGGTACACAATATATGTAGAAGTAAAGTATACTACAACGTTAGCACAAAGGCTAGAGAGAAATAGAAGTAAACTATTGTGAGGTTCTTAAACCATATATGAAGTGGCATAATATTACTAGAAGGGAAATTGTTATAATTTAAAAATTATATTGTAAACCACAAAGTAACCACTAAAATAATAAAATGAAGAATTGCAGCTGATTAGTTTACAAAGGAGATATAATGGAGTAATAAAAAATACTTAATACAAAACAAAAGGGCACAAAAAAGAGGAGGAAAAAGTAAACAAAGAGCAGTTAGGACACATAGAAAACAAATATCATGATGGTGATGTCAATAAACGTATTAAATGGAAATGTTCTAAACACCCTAATTATAATGCAGACATAATCAGATTGGATAAAAAAGCAAGACCCCATTTGTATGTTGCCATAAGAAACCCCATGTAAATATAAAGACACAAATAGATTAAAACTAAAAGGATGGAAGCACATATACTATCCTAGTATAAATTAATAGAAATCTGCACTGGCTATGTTAGTATCAAACAAAGTGAACTTCAGAGCAAAAAATATGACCGGGGTAAAGAAGGTCATTTCTTAATGATAAAGGAGTCAGTAAATCAAGAAGACACAGTAATCCTAAGTATTTCTGTACCTAATAATATAGCTTCAAAACATTTGAAGCAAAAACCAATAGAACTACAAGGAGAAATAGACAAATCCACAATTTTAGTCAAAGATTTTAATGCCCTTTTCTCAATTTATGGAACAAGAAGACAGAAAGTCAGGAAGGATACAGGAAACTTGAACAATGCTATCAACCAATTTGACCTAGTTGACACTTATAGACTGCTCCTCCCAACGACAGCACACAGTACGCAGGGAACAAGTTTATCAAGGACCAAGTACACATCAAACAAATCAACACACAGTTTTGCAAGATGGACCATGTTCTAGATCATAAAATATGTTTCAATAAACTTGAAAGAATTCAAGTCATACAAAGTATATGTTTAGAAATGGAACTAAATTAGAAATCAATGACATAAGGAAATCTGGAAAATTCTCGAATATATGGGAATTAAATAATATACTAAAAAACTTGGCTTTCACTCACCTTTACTGAGGAAGCTAAAAGTATGTGTTCCAGCACAATTAGAGAGTAAAATAAGGAAGAGAAAAACTTGAGGTTCAGAATATAGGAAATTCTAGACAAGATCTTGTAAAACCGAAGTTCAGGGTAACAGCCATCCTTGAGTCCAGAGAGCAACTGGTTTAGAATTGGGAAATAGGAGAGAGAATTTCATGAGGAAGATATCCAGGAACAACATAAAATTGATACATCATCTGGTATATTTAAACATAGGCATATGATGGAGAGGTTTGAAACATCTAAGGATATTGTTTATAGATATGGCTTATAGATATGGTATCTTTTATTTCATAAAAGATATAGATGATTATGATAAAAGGGAGGTAATCAAGTAATACCAGTAAAAATCAAAAAGTATACAAGCATAATTATATTGTAGCATTTGCTATGCAGAGAACAATATTTTATGTTGTTATGATGATGCAAACAACAGTTATTGATTTTACCAAAAAACATGATAACTGTATTGGGAAGGTGAAGGAAAGGAAAAGTATATTGGGGTTAGAGAATTTGATATCTATCATAACAGCAGTAAATAATGCATCTATTTGATAATCAATAGGTAAAGTCTTATTTAAAATAATGGCAGAAATATAAGAAATGATTTTTAAAAGTTAAAAAATGTTGCTCTTGGAAATTGCATTAGGAAAAAGTGACAGGGAAGACATTCTTCATTATAAGCTCTGCTTAGTTTTGATTAACATAAAACTCTGTACAAGTATTTTTTGGTGAAATATTTTTAAACAAGAAATTAAGTCAACTAAACAGAAGTCAGTCATGTCGCCTATTACTCTCTACTTCAACTAAGAACAGAATAAGAAAAAATGGCAATTCCTTGGGGATGGTTCACTGTCTTCTGAGCTGTAGTAGGTAGAGCAGAATATGTCCTTGGTGTAAAATTTCGATATGCTTCTGCAGTATTTAACAAAGTTTACTAACTCATAATGTTGGGTTGTAAGGGTAATGACATTTAAAAATAATATTTAAAAGGGACTTGCTAATAGACAATGGATAGGATGGGGAGCATCAAAAAACTCAGTAATCAAAGTAAATAATATTTTAATGCAATATTTTAAAATTAAAATCTGCAGAATAAATGCAAAACATTCATAATGAATACAATATCAAAATTGTAAATAAAAATAGAATCAGTATTGCTGAATTTTTTCTTTTGTCTTAGGCTCCAGTACGGCCCAGCATGACACAGGTTGAACTTATAAATATTAAGGCTTCTGGTTACTGAGAGTATAATAATCATCCTCTTTCACATCTCATAACTCTGTGTGAACATGAACTATCGTCACAAGAGAAAGTTTTTTGAAAACTTTAACATGCTGTATAAATATGAGTTGTTTCAAATAATCTCCATAGTGCTTTATTACCTACTAAATCATTCATTCAGATCAAAGGTGTATGGTTTCTGGTGTCTTCTAGCAAACTCATCAATCCTGTATTTTCTTCAATGACCTTAGCAAATGAATAATTCTTCTAGATACCGTTTTCTTTGCAGGTGACTAGTGTTTAGTGTTATTAACCATCTGTTCCATTTACTTTACTCCTCACAAGTAAAGGGCAATTTGTCCAAATTCCGGTGTTGATTTTTTTCTGTGCTCACAGCATGGACTGTAACAATGGGGTGAGACTCAGTGCATTTTCTGTCTTGGAGAAAGTGCACCTGTGAGAGAGTGAGCCATAGACCTCCAACATTTTGAAAGCAAATGGGAAATTTGGAAGCCAATGGGTAACTAGTAGAAGAAATAGAGAGTCATACCTCTGAGTAGGCACCTTCCTCAAAGACCTATTTCTCTCAAGGTCCATCTTTCTAATTGCTGACTTTGCACAGACTCCACAACAACCTGCATACCATAATCTGAAAGGAAAGGTCAATCTAAAGGTCACAGGTTTTAAGGGTGCTACTTCAAAGACATTTATCTCCTTTACAACACCATTAGGCTTGGGTAATGGTCTATTGTCTTTCATCATCCCAACCTCTTCACCTGCTTGTTTACTTTGAGTCCAACCTCACAATTTAAGCCCCAGCATAAATGGATGCTTTCCTGCTGCTTAACTTGGGCGCAATGGAAGCTTGTTCATAGTCTAACTTTCAATTGTCAGTTGTTTAAAGGAAATACAATTACTAAGAGAGGGATATGGTTTAGTCTTTTGGATAAACGATGAAAAGGAAAAGAACTTTTTAGATAAATGGTTAACAATGAAGAAAACAGCTTTATGAATTAAGTTGCTTATTGTAGTTTTATTGGTATTTCTAAAAAAATCAGGAACATAAATATCCAATGATAAATATTGCTATATTTGCATAGTAGTGATCTAAGTACTTTATATCTGATATTTTACTGAATCCTCATTGTAACTCTATGAAGCAGGTATTGTTGTTAGTCCCATTTTGCAGATGAGGAAAAATATTTTACAAAGAGTTCATGTTATTTTTCAAGGTTCTAGTAAGTGGTAGAGATGGCATTTGAACCCAGGCAGTGTGGCTGTGAAGCATGGGTCTTTAGCCTCTACGCTAGGCTGCCTTGCACACAGGGGAATAATATACCAACTTGGTGCC
The DNA here is from genome assembly GCF_024542745.1 of Macaca thibetana thibetana. Classification (NCBI taxonomy): domain Eukaryota; kingdom Metazoa; phylum Chordata; class Mammalia; order Primates; family Cercopithecidae; genus Macaca; species Macaca thibetana. Next base: position 49,045,032 of record NC_065585.1, read on the forward strand.
TCATTTTTCAACCTTTACAATGGTAGAAAGTCTGTGTAGCAACATAAAACTAAATATAAATTTCATGACCTTGTTATTTAAACTATATAAAATGTATAACAATGTAGATAAAGACTGAGAGGTAATAGGAATAACTGACTTAGGTCAAGGACCCCAAGTGGTCAAAAGAAAAAAAAATTACAAAACCGAAATATGACAGGAAAGGCCCTTGGTAGAATCTAAGTATTATTAAGAACTGCTCCTGACTAAATTCCATTTTCCAAACTCAGCTTTGTGCCTAGATTATGACATTCTGGAAACTTCTGGAAATGTTCTTAGGGAAATCTTTTACTGAAGCATGTTATCCAACTCTCTTTGACTGCTTGAATTACAGACTCATTTACCCTTGTATGACTGATACTCAACATCTATCTCCAGTCTTTCCTTCTACATAGTCCTCCCTGTAACACAAACAACAATAATGAAAATAGTTCTGGTAGTGTGCTATTGAGATTGTGTTGATCATTTACTCTTATTAGAAATGTTTTTCTATTGTAAACATGAATAACGTAAAATTGGAGGTGTGCCTGCAAATTAAAAAAAAAAAAGATGCTCTTGTAATGATGAATGAGGTGATATTTGAAGGAACATGTAGTATTGGGAAAAAAAGGAAATAATGAATTCCAGACAGAGTCAGTGATCAATTTACATCAATCCATTCATTTATTCAGCAAATATTTATTGAGCACCCACCACCTGCCAGGCACTGTGCATGTGCTGGATATTCAGTGGTGACCACAATGGATAAGATCCTAACAGTCTCAGAATTTACTGTATAATCAGTGGACTTTAAACAGGTAAATATAAATATGTAACTACTAACTGTGAAGTGATATGAAGGAAAAAAGCAGAGTGTCAAGACTAAGAATAATCTGGGGACCTGCTTTAGGCTGAGCGCTCAAAACTAGTCTTCTTGATGAAGTGAGGCTTAAGATAAGACTGAAAGATGAAAGGATATTGGCCATATCATAAGTCATTGTAAACACTCTTCAGGGGAGGGAACAATAGGATGTGTAAGGACTCTGAGGTGGTAAAGAAAAGGTCAAAAAGGCTGAAGTGTAGGGAATGAAGAGGGGAATGAGGTAGGCAAGGGGTGAGATACAGGTCATGTGACAGTAGAGGATTTAATTATAAGTGTACAAGAAACTATTGAATATCATTCTGGATGTTTAGAGAATAAACTTGAGGGTTACAAGAATGAAAATAAAAAGGCTATTGCAGATGTCCAAGTAAGACTTGGTTGACCCTTGACTAGAGTGTTGGCAATGAAGATGAAGAAGAGAGGAAGAATTGAAGAAATACTGTGTTGAGAGAATTCTCAGAATTTAGATGAGGGGTTGCACTTGGGAGGAAAATGAAAGTAACAAAAACATGTATTAGGCAGGGTGGTAGCAGTTGTAACAAGCATCCCTTTCCAAATCTCAATGACTTAACCCATTATTTTCTTGCTCATATCACAATCCAATATGGGTCTACAGGAGAGTGAGGGAGATCTGCTCCACATCTTATGGAACCTCCATTTTCAACAGGTGACCTCTAAAGAATATAAAGAGAGAGCATAGAGGACCATACAGGACATTTTAGGAGCCAGGCCAGATGTGGAGTTCATCACTTTCACCTACATTCCCACTGGCCAGGGCTCAATAACATAACCATGTTACTGTAGGGGTCACTGGGAAATGTAACCTGGCTGTATGTTCAGGTAAAAAAAAGTGAAATAGGTTTGTGAACACACAGCATAATCTCTGCTCCAAATGACTGCCTGATTTTGGCTTGAATAACTGTCTGGATGGTGTCAGCTCTATCTACATACTCAGCTGGGGAAGAGTGGAGGAGGAATAAGTTTGTGGGAAAAGATTCCTATGGTCTAAACACTTGTATTCTGCCCAAATTCATATGTTGAAATCTTAACCCTGTTGGCCACTTGTATGTCTTCTTTTTAGAAATGTCTATTCTTATCCTTTGCCCACTTTTAAATGAAATTATTTGTTTTTTGTTCTTTTACTGTTGAGTTATTAGAATTCCTTGTATATTCTGGCTATTAGTCTCCTGTAGGATGAATAGTTTGCAAGTAGTCAAATATTTACTCCCATTCAACAGGCCGTCTCTTCACTCTTGATTAGTTCTTTTGCATTGCAGTAGCATTTTAGTTTAATTCAGTCCCATTTGTCTATTTTTGTTTCTGTTGCCTGTGCTTTTGAGGTCTTTGTTATAAATTCTTTGCCTACATCAATGTCCAGGAGAGTTTTCCCCATGTTTTCTTCAAGTATTTTTAGAGATTCAGGTCTTATGTTTAAGTTTTTAATCAATCTTGAGTTTATTTTTTCTATATAGTGAGACATAGGGGCATAGGGGTTCCATTTCATTCTTTTGCATGTGGCTATCCAACTTTCCCAGCACCATTTATTGAAGAGGGCATCCTTTTCCCTGTGTAAGTTTTTGTCAGTTTTCTCAAAGATCAGTTGGCTGTAAGTATATGGCTTTATTTCTGAGTTCTCCCTTCTGTTAAATTGGTCTATGTATTGATTTTCATACCAATACCATGCTGTTTTGGTTTCTATAGCCTTGTAATATCTGCTGGTACCTTGATGTTAGGTTTCCCAGCCTCCCAAACTGTAAGAAATACATTTATGTTGTCTATAAGCTACTCAGTCTATGGTATTTTGTTATGGAGGCCCAGGTGGACTAAGACAAAGATCAAGCAATTGGTTTTAGACTTGCTAAGCTTGAGTCAAATAGTAGCCATTCAGGTAGAGATGTCAGGTAGGCAGTTTGATACTCAAGAGATGAGTTCAGTTTTTGGTCAGATACATAAGCCACTAGGAAATATGTAGGTAATTTGATCAAGGTCATGCATATTGACTGTGTATTTACTTAGCTATTAATTAATTATTTACTGAGCACTTACTGTGTTCCAGGCATTGTTCTAGGCACAGGGTAAATAGGTTTATACACAATAGTTAATACGTTTAGAGCTTTGATTCTACTGGAGACAGACAAACAATAAAGCAAGACAAATAAGTAAAATATGTAGTACGTTGAATGTTGATAAAATCTAGAGAAAAATAGAGAAGGGGAATAAGGAGAGAAGTGGGTTACCTATTGCAATTTTAAATAGGGTGGTCAAGGAAGACTTCACTAGGAAGGTGACTTCTGACTAAAGACCTAAAAGGAGATGAAGATCAAGACATGTGGTTAACCAGAGAGTGGAGATTCAGGCCAGAAAATAATAAATGTAAATGCCTCAAGGCTGGATGTAACTGGCTTTGGCTGGACTGGACTAGTCGAGAAGAGGAAAGGAGAGAATGAAGTGAATGAGGTCACAGACGTAGTGGGCAGGGGTCGAGTCAGACAGTGCAAGTTTTATAAACCCTTATAGGACTTTATCTTTTACTTTGGCCATGCAATTTATGTTTATTTAAAGTTTTCTTCTAAAAGTTGAATAATCAGTCACTTTTTAAATTTTCCTTTGGTCCTCTGTCCTGGTTTAGAACGCAATATAAAACAGGTATAATCACCTCATTTTATAGTAACACACTGGTTAGAGTTCCTTTTTCTGTTAGGCTAGGCCCTATATTTACACATACACTAAACAAGAGTAACTAAATATATATCTTTTCAATGGCTTATTATTTAGGAGTCATTAGGCTAGGCACTGCAGATACAAAGATAAAAGAGATATGATTCCACTTACAGAACTTCCTGAAACAGATCATTTTAATATATCATGCTAAGTACAGATAGATATATGCAGAGGATGTTGCAGAAAGCTGTTTAGCAAATGGAATATGTGCCAGAAGAGGTCAATGCTTGAGGCAAGACTTAGCAAATGAGTAGGCTTTAGACAAGCAAAGATGGTGGAAGTATAAGTGAGTGAAACAGAAGTGTTCAGAAGGACAGTTTGGGCAGAGTAGACAGTGTTCAATCAATGAATATCATATCTCATGGAAGGTAAGAGAATTAAGGTCAGAGAATATTTTGGAAAACAGTTTGCATGACAAAATTCTTATTCCACACATTTCTATTAAAAATAATTATGAGAACTTCCAATCTAAAAAAAAAAGCACAAACGCTCCTAGAACTCAAAAAGATTATCTAGACTCTCATTTACAGATGAAGGAACTGAGAATAGAAGAGGTTAAATGACTTGTTTAACACCAAACAGCAAATAAGTGGCTGCTGTAGGACTCAAGGCTGTGGGTGATGGTTAAACTGATGCTGTCGCAAGTGCTTCCTCAAAAATAAACATACTTTTTGCTCTGGTTTCTTTATCACTTAGCATATGCATCTTTTTGAGCCCAAGTGTACTTCCAAGTATTTTTGGAGACTTCAGGATGGTTCCTAAATTCTCCGTGAATTCGTTTTCAAACACCTATTAGAATTGGTCTTACTCATTGGTTTCTGCTTGGAGGATTGCTCTCAGCCCAGTACAACTGTTCTTCTACAGAGACTTTCTCCAAAAAATATAGAATTTGTTGGTTCTGCTTAGTTTTCAGTTTTGCTCTGTTAATTTTTCTCCTTCGGTCTTGGAGAACACAGAGAATTTATGAGGCTAATTTAGGGCAGATACGCTAAAAGTCAAAAGTAATGTTCTCTCTTTGCAGAAAACACCCCAGGGGGCAGAGAATGCAGGAAATTGTGTGTCACTGTGATGAAAAACAAATGAAAGCTTTTACAGCAGAAATGTTGGTCTCTGATCATCTAACACGTCCATCACAACATGCAGATGTGTTGTGTAGATGCACATGAGCCAGCCAACTGAGCATCCAAAACCAGATTCTTCTCATTCTCTTGTTCACCACGTCCTTCACTGGAACTCTCAGAGATCAGTAGGAAGCAGTAGATGTTCTGAGAAAAATGTGAGAGTATGTGTAACTTTTACGATAATTAGATTAGAATGTAACGTGTGACCTTGTATAAGGAAAAAACTCCCTTGAAACTATAGTTGCTTTCCTCTTATTGAATAAATGTCATGGTTATTTTATTTTATTAATATATGGTTATCCAAATGAGATAATTCGTGTTTCAGTTACCTGGGGAAGAGAAATATCCCAGATAGGAAGTGAGACAGAAGACCTGGGAATGTTGGCGGAGAAAGAACTCTTGATCTAGTCTTTAAGGGGTTCACGTGTCTGGGAAGATTTTCCTTTGAGAAAGACTTAAAGGTGGTATCTATCAAGAGGAGGCAAACCAGGAGGTGGGAAGAAATCTCAAAATAGCATTTATTGCTCTGCGCTTCAGTCAGCTGTAGCTTGTAAATAAGATTAGTTAGATTCATGATCTTTTCTGAATTTATTTCCCCTTTGTTATATCCCAGAAGCAATGAATTTGGGGCACACTTGAGCCAGTAGTTCTTTTTTGTTTTGTTTTGTTTTTTACATTTCTATCATTCTGTTGAATGATTATATGTTACAGATTACTTTTGCCACTGAGAGTCAAGGTTTATATCTTTCACATGCCAGTTTTTAATCCCCTTAAAAACGCACAAGTGTTACCCTTTTATCCTGCTCCGCACACATTCTAAAGAAGCCAAGAATCATTTACCATGGCCCTTACACTCTTTGACATGGCATTTCCCTAGCTCTTCTATTTGTCACTTGGGCCAGTTTTAAAGGAGTGAATGTCCTGAGGCCAGAGATAATCAAGGAGAGACTCTAAAATAGCAGTTCCATCTGGGGGCAATTTTGCCTCCCAGGGGACATTTGGCAATGTCTGGAGACATTTTTGGTTGTCTTAACCGGTGGAGAGGATGCTACAGTCATCTAGTGGATAGACAAGGGATGCTGCTAAACTGAGTCCTGCAAGGCACAGAATAACCCCACAAAAGAGGACAATACAGCTTACAATGTCCATAATGCTAATATTGAGAAACTCTGCCCAAAAAGGGAAGATAATCTCAAGAGAACAGAATTGGCATCATGTGGCCCAGCTGTTTCCAACTTCCAGAAGATTTTCCTTTCAATGCTACCTCTGGAGGTTCTGGGTTTTCACTGTGACCGGGGTAAGTAACATTTCCTTATTCCCATCATAAGTAATATGCTTTTCCTATTGCCAAATCTGAGAAAACTCCCTGACTTCTCCCACTCTCCAAGTCATTAATACCAAATATTGATTGATATTATACTAGTCTTATAAACTAAACTTTATGCACTGTGATACAAAGAAATTTGAGATGTTATCCCTTCCCAGAGATAACTAAATCCTTACTTGGGATCCCTGACTTGTCACTGTCTTCATAAAATTTCTTTCATAAAGTAACTTGGTTATTTGGGAAAATGGGCCTTAGCTCCCACTGTGAGCAGGTAGGCTTGAATCTTCTTCTAGGTTACTCCCAGAGTCAAGAAGTCATTCTTGAAGTTTATAACAAACACCTGTGACAGTAAGACATTTGCAATCCTCTTAACCTAACCAATCATGAAATATAAAAAGTGTTTGGTATTAACTGTTCGAGATTCTCAAATTGTGTTATGCTTTGACTTCTTAGTGGGTTCTAATCTCTCAACTACATATTGCTCATTGTATTTTCCCTTGATAGAACGAGGATTGATTTCTCTCTCCTTCCTTCCTTCCTTCCTTCTTTCTTTCCTTCCTTCCTTTCTTCTTCTACTCCTCCTCCTTCTTCTCTTCTCCTTCCTTCCTTCTTTCTTTCCTTCCTTTCTTTCTCTCTTCTTTCTTTCTTTCTTTCTTTCCTTCCTTCCTTCCTTCCTTCCTTTCTTTCTTTCTTTCTTTCTTTCTTTCTTTCTTTCTTTCTTTCTTTCTTTCTTTCTTTCTTTCTTTCTTTCTTTCTTTCTTTCTCTTTTCCTCTTTCTTTCTCTTTTCCTTTCTTTTTCTTTTCTTTCTTTTTCTTTCTTTCTTTCTTTCTTTCTTTCTTTCTTTCTTTCTTTCTTTCTTTCTTTCTTTCTTTCTTCTTTCTTTCTTTCTCTCTCTCTCTCTCTCTCTCTCTCTCTCTCTCTCCTTCCTTCCTTCCTTCCTTCCTTCCCTCTTCCTCTCTCCCTCTCTTCCTCTCTCCATCTTCCCTCTCTTTCTTTCTTGTTTTTGTTTTTGGTTTTGTTTTTTCAGGGTCTTGTGCTCTGTTGTCCAGGCTGGAGTGCAGTGGTGCAATCTTGGTTCACTGCAATCTCTGTCTCTGGGGTTCAAGTGATTCTCTCACCTCAGCCTTCTGAGTAGCTGGGATTACAGGCTCACGCCACCATACCTGGCTAATTTTTGTATTTTTTATAGATATGGAATTTGGCCATGTTGCCCAAGCTAGTCTCCAACCCTTGAGCTCAGGTGATCCACCTGCCTTGGCCTTCCAAAGTGTTGGGATTACAAGCATGAGCCACCACGCCCAGCCAGGATTGATTTATTTCTTAAAGAAGACCTGCTTTAAGAGAGTTACTCTTGAATCTCATTTTTTTTTTTAACAAAAGAAAGGCAGGATTGGAGACTATCAAACATTTTTGGGGACTATTAGTTGCCAATTCTGAACAGACCTAGAGTTTTTGATATGTGTATATATTACAGCCCCCTCCACAGGCACACAAAAGAGTAGAAACCACTGGGCACCCTCGACTGGGGGGTGGGTTTGGGGGGATGAGGAGAGACAATCAATAATCTTATAATTTTTATAAATTATAAAAGAAATAGGAAGAAAATATAATTTGTTGTGAAAATTAATGCAATAGCAATTGACATCTTAATTTAAAACTGTAGGTAGTTTTCCCTAGAAATACAATACTTATCTCTTATTTCTACATATATATTTCCTTATTATTTATTTCTTTTATGTTTACACAGTGGGCATCTTCCTTTTATATAATCAGCTGTGTGTAAGGTCTGCAGTTTAAGCTTTGATTCTGACTTATTGACTGAAGAATGCCAAGGGCTATTATTTCTACAAGGTAAAATGAAATTTATTAAAGCTATTGTTCAGCCAAGATCTCATTACTAAAGAAATAAATTAGATTAAAGGTGTTATCTTCCCACAGAAGGATTTTAAAGGTGGGAAATATATAAACATGCAGTAGAAAATGAGATACTTTATATAGAATTCAGGGAGTTAGTTGGAAAACCTGACCACAAGATAATTCAATTAAATTGACTTCCGGAATACTTAGTGAGTGCCTGTTGCATAAACCAGAATTAAAATAAAATGCAATTTTAAAACTGAGAGATCAGTGCAATGCTTTGTCTTAATTTAAAAATTATTATTATTTTTTCAATTCAAATGTATTAATCCTACCATGAAGATACCTGATAACATTTTCTGGCATCCATACATCTCGACAAATTAAAATTAAAGTTACAAACCTTTAATTAACAAATCAAAATTAACAAATATTTACTGAGTACCTACTACATAAAAGCAACTGTTTTAAACACAAGTGAGGTAGAGCAGAGTTGGGAGGAGGTATAAAGACAGGTAACAGCAGGCTCCTAACCTCAAGTATCTAAGAGATTAAGCCATTTGTAGTTAGTTCAGTCCCAGTCTGGGAGAGAAATATATGTGGTGTATGGGGGGTGGTGGTGGTGGTGGGTATGTGTGTGTGTGTGTGTGCGGTGTGTGCCTGTTTACAATGCCATTGGCATACTAACCACTGAAAAGTGTCCAACTGAGAAAGAGTTGGACAAGGAGCTAATACCAACCTTCCTTGTAAAATTCTTCATTAAACTACTGATAGGATGTACAGAGAAAGTTAAAGATCTCTTATAAACAATTGAGATTTGTTTAGAAACTGTGAACAATTACGGATTTCTGGAGAGCTGTTGAAACAAAAACCAAAGCAAGAAATAAATGAGTGTATCATGTGATACTGAAGTGTAGCAGAGGATTGCTCCCCCTTCCCCCAAAACTATGAATACAAAGGGAGGGAGGGAAGGTATCTGGCTATTTACATGAAAAATGACTCTCCCCTACAATCACCTTCTGTCAATAAAATGCTTATTTTCTGACATGTCAATTAGGTGATTCATAATCCAGATGACCATCCCCTTCCATTTAGTACTGTTGGGCTGGGTTAAATGTCTTAAGTGTTTACCCTTTATGACCAGTGGCCTGGATCTGTTCTCAGTCAAACTGGGCCACTCATGACATGTTTGCCTGTAGGATTTCTCTTGAGGTAAAGTAACCATTATTATCAGATTTTAAACTGAACGGCAGATTAGGACAGTGGTTTTGCCATCAGCGGTGAAGAATGCTTGTTTTACAGTACTGTGTATCCAAAATACGAAGTTTGTGGGAAGAGTCTGATGCAAAATAAATAGCCTGTAATTTACGGAATTACGGAGAATGAGGCTTATGGGGCTGAGCTTGGTACTTCAAAGGAATTATCTGTTGTTCAAAAGCCAGTTATTAGGGAGGGGTGATTTGTTCTCAGCATCTTTAGCTAATTTTAAAAGATTTGACTGATAACGAGGTAAATTTTAAAATAAAAATTGAGATAAAATTCACGTGACATAAAGCCTGCCATTTTTACCATTTTAAAGTGCACAGTTCAGTGACTTCCAGTACATGAAGTAGTCATTTTTCAAAAGATTAGTGAATAGGATTCTAAGGTGTGGAAAATAAAATTAAACATATTGAAATTTTCATTCATAAGTACATCCAATTCTACCTAACAAATATTAAATAAGCACAGTATTAATATATCAGAATGCTTTTTTATAATTATATGATGAAATCTTCAAATAAATGATATATTTTAATGCTTCTGAAGGTACAAATTGTCAATCAGTTTTACAATTAAAGTTGGAAAGGTGTTTGCAGCTTTAATTCTGGGGAAAGGCAGATGGAGTTTAAAATATCCCCGTTGTCAACTTACTTTGCCAAAATGATATTTGGAGAATGTTTGAATGGAAACTTTGAAAATGGTTCTGGAAACTAGAAAACATAATTTTTGATAGATAAGAATTAGATTTTTATAAAAACATGTTTGCAGACAGGCTATATTTTGGATAAGACTGCTTTTTACTATTTTGGAGTAGATGTATGAAGAGTACAGAAATCGCAAGTTTAAAACTTCAGGCTGCCATATAAATGACATAGGCTGGTCAAATAAACTAGTGAGAGACTTCTGGGTTAATAAGTAGAAAATAGAAGATAAAAATTTGTTTTGGCTGAAAGTAGATCCTTTTAACCAGTGATTCTTCGCTAGAGATGGAGGTATGTTCCCATAAGGATAAGTACAACTTCCTAGAGGCTCTTTTAAATTACAAGTCCTCTGAGGCACCCTGCTACCCTTTCCCCGCCAAATTTTGATTTGTCCTACTGGTACATGGTGAGTAGTAACAGCCTTCTCCCCAGCTGAGACCCAAGAAAGGAAGATCACACTCCTCTTAACCAACAAGACTTTCATTAGTAGATATATAGAAGTACTTTTTTATTTGAATCACACTTAGTCAGAATTTATAATTTATGAAGAGTTAGGGTTTATCTCTGAGTTATTTGTGAAGGAAAAGACTTACTAAGTAGCTGACCACAGTAGAAGTATTAAAGCCTCAATCATTTACAAGCGTATTGGTAAATACAGAGAAAGAATTCTATGTCATTAAAATAGAACTACTATGGACCTCTGCTTGGCCGTCTTTTTTACACTACAGCTGTATTTCCTACACAGTTGTGGCAAGGGAGAATTTGATAAATGAATTTGATACATGCTTGGTTAAATAAATTGAAGTTAGCCTACAGATTTCTCAGCCACTTTAAATTACCATTGATACTCCAGGAGGGCTTTGTCTGATTAGCAAACTTTGCCACTTCATTGGTGTTTTAATTTGTATTTTTCTTTACATTGGTGAAGTTGCAGAACATCTTTTCATCTTTTTATTTTTCTGTACATTGCCTGTTCATATCATTCACCTGTGTTCCTATTGGGCTGTTGGTCTTTTTCTCACATTCCTTTTGTATTACACATGTTGCAAATATTTTCATTCTGTTAGTTGTCCTTTAACTTTATGGTATCTTTCTTGAAATGGAAGTTTTTTAGTTTTGACGAATTGAATTGTCAGTCTTGCCTCTTATTACTTCTGCGGTTTGTTTGTCTTTTATAAAAGACTTCCCTACTCCAAGATTATAAAGATATTGTTCTATTTTTTCTAACAAGGATATAGTGTTTAAAATATTTCGGTGCCAATAGATCCTTCTGTAGTGATAGAAATACTCTGCATCTGTGCGGCTTAATATGGTGCTACTAGCAACGTGTGGCTATTGAACACTTAGAATGTGGCTAATACACCTGAAGAACTGAAGTTTTAATTGACTTTATTTATTTGAGATGGAGTCTCGCTCTGTCGCCCAGGCTGGAGCGCAGTGGTGTGATCTCGGTTCACTGCAACCTCCATCTCCGGCGTTCAAGTGATTCTTGTACCTCAGCCTCCTGAGTAGCTGGGATTACAGGTGCCTGCCACCATGCCTGACTAATTTTTGTATTTTTAGTAGAGATGGAGTCTCACCATGTTGGCCAGGCTGATATCAAACTCCTGACCTCAAATGACCCTCTTGTCTCGGCCTCCCAAAGTGCTAAAATTACAGGCGTAATCCTTAGCACCATGCCCAGCCTAATTCACTTGAATTTAATTTTATTGTTAATAAATTTTGTAGTGTACACTCAAGGTTTACAACACGATGTTATGGGGTACAAATAGACAGTAAAATGGATACCATACTGAAGCAAATCTCATATAGTTACTATTTTTATGACAAAAACAGCTAATATCTACTTAGTAAACAAAAATCCCAAATATAATATGATTTTATTAACTATACTCTTTATGTTGTGCTTTAGATCGCTAGACTTATTTATGTGACGTATCTACTATTATGAGGAAATAAGCTTATTTGCTACTTTGTATCCTTTGACCTACATCTTTTCATTTCCTCCACCTGCCTCCCTCATTCCCTGTGACCACAGTTTTATTTTCTGTCTATATATTTGACCCTTCTTTTTAAAAAAAATTCCACATGTAAGTGAGATCATGCAATATTTTTCTTTCTGTGCCTGGCTTATTTCACTTAGCATAATGTCCTCCAGGTCCATCCATGTTGTAGCAAATGGCAGGATCTCCTTTTTTTAAAAAAAGGCTTAATAATATTTCATTGTGTGTGTCATTTATATATGTTACCCATTGATGGATACTTATGTTGTTTCCATATCTTGACTATTGCACGTAATGTTGCAATGAACATAGAATTGCAGACATCTTCACAAGGTGGTGATTTCATCTCCTATACCAGAAGAGGTATTGCTGGGTGATGTGGTTTGGCTCTGTATCCCCACCCAAATCTCATCATGAATTGTACTCCCATAATTCCTCTGTGTTGTGGGAGGGACCCAGTGGGAGATAATTTGAATCATGGGCGCGGTTTCCCCCATACTATTCTCATGGTAGTGAATAAGTCTCATGAGATCTGATGGTTTTATCAGGGGTTTCCGCATTTGCATCCTTCTCACTTTTTCTTGCCGCCACCATGTAAGAAGTGCCTTTTGCCTCCTGCCATGATTCTGAGGCCTCCCCAGCCATGTGGAACTGTAAGTCCAATTAAACCAATTAAACCTCTTTTTCTTCCCAGTCTCTGGTATGTGTTTGTCAGCAGCATGAAAAAGGACTAATACACTGGGTCACATGAGATTTCCATTTTTAAATTTTTTAGAAATCTCCATACTATTTTTCATAATGGCTGTACCAATCTACCTTCCCATCAACAGCATATAAGAATTTTCTTTTCTCCACATCCTGGCCAACATTTGTTATCTCTTGTCTTTTTGGTAATAGCCGTCTTAACGGGTGTGAGGTGATATCTTACAGTGTTTTTAATTTGCTTTGCCCTGATAATTAGTGATGTCGAGCACATTTTCATATACTTGTTGACTACTTTTATATCTTCTTTGGAGAAAAGTCTATTCAGGTCCTTTGTTCATTCTTTTTATTGTTATTATTATTATTATTATTTGCTATTTAGTTTTGAGAGCTTTTTTAAACATGAATTTTAATTATTAATTCTTTCTCAGGTATGTGGCTTGCAAATATGTTTTCCTAGTCCACAGATTGCCTTTTCATTTTGTTGTTTCCTTTGCTTTGCAGAAGCTTTTTAGTTTGAGTTAGGCTTATTTATTTATTTATTTTTGCTTCCATAGAATGAGATTTTGGTACGGGATCCAAAAAAATCACTGTCAAGAAGTTTTTCCCCTATGTTGTTTTCCAAGAGTTTTATGGTTTTAGTGTTACATTTTGGTCTTTTTTTCATTTTGAATTGACTTTTTGGTCTGGTGTAAGATAAGGATGTGATCTCATTGTTTTGAACATGGAAATTTAATTTTCTCTGCACTATTTATTGAAGAAATGATTCTTTCCCCAATTAACATTTTAATTTTATTAATTTTAAGTTTTAATAGTCACTCTGGATAGTGGTTACGTATTGAGCAACAAAGATATATATTTGACCTGTCTGAAATTTGTTTTTATGTTCCCTGTGGATTAGAGATTTTTCCTATACAAATGTCCAGTTATCCTAACACTGTTTCTTGACCCTCCTTTGTTTTTCCCCATAATTTGAAAAGTCACTTACATCATATTACAAATTCCCATGTATATACGTCTGTTTCTGAACCATAGTTTCTTTCATTGATCTATTTGTCCATCCTTGAGTCAATATAGCATGTTTTAAATTACTCTTTATCAAGTTGATAAGACATTTCCTATGTTATTTTTCTTCTTTTTCAGAATTTTGTTTCCTCTTTTTGCATATTTTCTTTTCCAGGTGAAGTTTAGAATTGGCTTGCCAAATTTCATGAAGTTGTTCTGTTAAGATTTTTGTTGCTATTATTATTTTTATTACACAATTTGATGTGATCTAAGTGATACTTAAATGTTTTATACTTATATTTGTACATATTTGTGGGTTACACGTGAATCTTATTACATGCATAGAATATGTGATGATAAAGTCAAAGTTTTAGGGTATCCATCACCCAAGTATTTATCATTTCTATGTATTGCGTATATTTTGAGTCCTCTTTTCTAGCTATTTTAAAAGTATAATTCATTGCTGTTAACTATAGCCACCCTACTCTGCTATCAAACATTAGAACACATTTATTTATTTATTTATTTATTTATTTATTTATTTATTTTTTATAGAGACAGAGTCTCACTCTGTCACCCAGGCTGGAGTGAAGTGGCACAATCTTGGCTCACTGCAATCTCTGCCTCCAGGGTTCAAATGATTCTTGTGCCTCAGCCTCCCAAGTAGCTGGGATCACGGGCACATGCCATCACACCCAGCTAATGTTTGTATTTTTAGTAGAGATGGGTTTTGTCATGATGGCCAGGCTGGTCTTGAACTTCTGACCTCAAATGATCCACCTGCCTCAGTCTCCCAAAGTGCTGGGGTTATAGGCATGAGCCACCGTGCCCAACTTGTATTTCTTTTATCTAACATTATGTTTGTACCCATTCACCAACCTCTCTTTATCTCCCCACCCCCACCCATATGTCCTTCCCAGTTTCTAGTATTTATCATTCTACTCTCATGTGATCAACTTTTTTCGCTCCCACATGTGACTGAGAACATGCAATATTTGTCTTTCTGTGCCTGGCTTATTTCACGGAACATAATGACCTCTAATTCTATCTATGTTGGTGCAAATGACATAATTTCTTTCTTTTTAATGACTGAATAGTATTACGATGTATACAAATATCACATTTTCTTATCCATTAATTCATTGATGGACATGTAGGTTGATTTTATATGTTTGCTATTGTGAATAGTGCTGCAATAAACATGGGAGTACATGTTTTCCTTTGATATATTGATTTTTTTTCCTTTGGATAAATACCCAGTAATAGGAGTGCTGGATCCCTTGACAGTTTTAATTTTAATTTTTTGAGAAATCTCCATGCTGTTCCATAGTGGCTTTACTAATTCACATTCACTCTAGCAGTGTATTCACATTCACTCTAAAGTGTAGTTCCCTTTTCTCCACATCCTTGCCAATATGTTATTTTTTTGTCTTTTTGATATTAGCCATTCTGCCTGGGGTAAGATGATATCTCATGTTGGTTTTCATTTGCATTTCCCTGATGATTAATGATGCTAAGTATTTTTTTTTTCTGTTGGCCATCTTATTTTGAGAAACGTCTATTCATCACCGTTGCCCATTTTTAATGGGATTATTTCTTTTCTTTTTTTTTTTTTTTTTTTAACTGT
The DNA here is from genome assembly GCF_024542745.1 of Macaca thibetana thibetana. Lineage (NCBI taxonomy): Eukaryota > Metazoa > Chordata > Mammalia > Primates > Cercopithecidae > Macaca > Macaca thibetana. The sequence goes on from NC_065585.1 coordinate 49,060,261, forward strand.
TGAGTTGTCTGAGTTCCGTGTATATTTTGACTGTTATTACCCTGCTGGATGAGTAGTTTGCAAATATTTACTCCCATTCAACAGATTGTCTCTTTAATCTGTCGATTGTTACTTTTGCTGTGCAGAAGATTTTTAGTTTAATAGTCCCATTTGTCTATTTTTGCTTTTGTTCTCTATGTTCTTAAGGCCTTGCCTAGACCAATGTCCTGAAAAGTTTTCCCTAAGATTTCTTCTAGTAGTTTTTACAGTTTTGGGTTTTAGGTTTAAGTCTATACCCATCTTGAGTTGATTTTTGCCTCTGGTGAGAGATAGGGAGTCCAGTTTCATTCTTCTGTGTATAGTTATCCAGTTTTCCCACCATCATTTATTGAAGAAGGTGTGCTTTACCCAGTGTATTTTCTTGTCAGCTTTGTTGAAGATCAGTTGGCTATAAAAATGTAGATTTATTTCTGGGTTCTCTATTCTGTTTCACTGGTAGGATTTTGAAGGGAGATTTCAATGAATTTATAGATCCACATGGAAAATAATTGACTTTTTTGATATTTTGATATTAAGTTTTCTCTCTTTAATATTTTTTAGCCTGTATGGGCTTTGTTTACTTTTTGTTAGATTATTCTTAGATATTTTACAGTTTTTGATGCTATTACAAATAGCGTTTTTTTTTTTTTTTTTTTTTTGAGACAGGGTCTCACTCTGTTGCCCAGGCTGGAGTACAGTGGTACAATAAGGGCTCACTGCAGCCTCAACCTCCTGGGCTTAAGCGATCCTCCTGCCTCAGCGCCCCCCTGACCCCCCACCTGCCGAGTAGCTGGGCCCAGGTGTGCACCACCACACCTGGCTATTTCTTGTAGAGATGGGATTTTGCCATGTTGCCCAGATTGGTCTTGAACTCCTGAGCTCAAGCAATCCGCCAACCTCAGCTTCCCAGAGTGCTGGGGTTACAGGCGTGAGCCACTGTACCTGGCCTACAAAGAGTCTCTTTTTCAATTAAACATTATAATTGATTACTGTTGGAGTGTAACAAAGTTATTGTTATTTTCATGTTGATCTAATATCCATTTAGCTTGCTGAACTTTCTAAATCTTTGTCTTTATTATTTCTGATTTTCTAGATAGTTACAATCTCTTCAAATAATGCCAATAATATCTTTGTTTTCAAAATGAAGAAAATTTTCATAGTCCATGTATATGTATGTGTATATATATGTATACACACACACATAGTATCCATGCACTGGTTAGGAGATTGAGAGCAATGTTGAATTAACTACCACAATTGGGAGTATTCTTTTCTTTTCCTTTACTGTTGGGGCTGCTTCACACGTCTGATTGTGATATGTATAGCTTGTTGTGCACATCCCACAGCCTTCCTCTCCAATATGCTCCTCTTACAACCTTCCTCATCGTAGTAAATGACACCTCTAAACTGCTAGTTCTTTTGGGTAAAAATCACGGGCATCATTCGTGACACTAGACTTGCTCTCAAATTTTATTATACAAATGAAAATCCTGTTTCCTCTACTTTCCAAAGACTTGCAGAATCATTTCACTACCTCCATCTCTTCTACCACTTCCATGTTGATTCAATCAATCGTCACCTCTTGGTGGATTATTGCATTAACCTCCAGTCTGGTCTCCTTAATTCTGCCTTGGTCATCTATCCTCAACATAGGAACCAGAAAGATTCTTTAAATTTATAACTTAGATTATATCTTTGTTCAAATTCCTCCTTTTCCCAGCTAATTGAGAGCAAAAGCCAGAATTCTGACAGTGTCATGTAAGACTCTATATGGTCAGCCTTCCTCATTACCTCTTTGACTCATGTTCTTTTACTCTTACTCTCACTCACTCTCTCATCAATTTAAAGTTTCTGCTAAAATGTCAGCTTTTCTATAAATTCTTTCCTCACCACTCCATTAAAATTTTCACAACACCTACCTCTTCCTCTCCTATTTTCTTGTTTACTTTTTCTCTACAGCTCCTATGAGCATCTGACATATTGTACATTTTGTTTATTAGTGTGCTGTCTATCTTCCCCCACTAAAATGTAAGCTCCGTAAGGGCAGGAATTCTTTCTGTTTTGTTCATGACTGCATCTTCATTGCCTGGAAGAGTGCTTGATGCATAGTAATACTTTAACGTATATGTCATTTTTCTCCTTAGCTCTCTGACTATGAATTCAGATTTAAATGAATATGTAGTCATCCTTGTGTTTCTGGAATAAACTCTCATTGGTCGTGATACATAATGTTTTTTATTCACTGCTGATTTTGAGTTGATACTGTTTTATTTAGCATTTTTGCTCGTAAGGGAGAATATAGTTTTCTGTTTTGTATAATAATTGTTCAATTTTTATATCAGGATACTTATCAAATGAGTTCAGGAGATTTCTATGTTTTGTTTTCTATGCTTTGGAAGAGTTTATATAATAGAGTCTCTTCATTAGATATTTTGTAAAATTTGTACATAAAAATCTCTCAGGCTTGGTAGAAAGTTTAGGGTCTGTTGACTAGATTTTCCCTTCTGTGGAGATTGATTTATTCAAGTTTTCTAACTTTTCTTTTATTTAATTTTGATAATTTATATCTTCCTAGAAAAATTGCCTTTTTAGTTTATATTTTTAAATTTATATATGTATAGTGGATGTCTTTTTATTTCTAATGATGTTTGAATCTTTTTAATTTTTTTGCTTACAAAAATTGATCTCCTACTTTGACCTTTTAAATAAAGCTTTGATTTCATTTTATGAATTTTTTTCTCTTTATTATTTTTTTCTCTCAGCTTAATTTATGCATACTTTGGACAAATTTGTCTAAAGCATTGTCAAAACTTTGAATACTTAGAATTTTATGTTTATTTTTTGTCTTTTTTTAATGAGTACATTTAGTGTATAAAAAGCACTTGAGCTGCAGCTCAAAGATTATAATACATTGTTCTCTGTCATACATTTATAAATAATCTGTAGTTTCCATTTTGATTTCTTTTTTCATCTAACAATTATTTGAAAAAGAGTTTTAAAATTTCCAAATAGCATAGATATTATTTTATTCATTGTTTTGACATTATTGTTATTTTCATTTACTATGCAGAGAATCTGCACTCAGTATACATTGTTGTTTATAAAATTTAATAAGACTTTGTCTTTTGGCTTGATAAGTTTTTTCAATAACTATGTCATGGGTGTTTGAAGAATATTTTCTTCCTTTGTTGTGTGTAAAACTTTTTAGGTATCCATCAGAACCAGCACAATAGTTCATATTCAGAACCTCTGAATGGTTTGTTAATTTCAGAGACAGTGTTTTAAAATCTCCCTGTGGATTAGGTTTTGCATTTCCTTAATTTATGTTATTTATTTTTTAAAACTATACCGTTAAGTGCATGCCATTAACATTTTACCCTTACATTTTCTCTGTGGATTACTTTTATTAAAAACAAATAATCTTTTCACCTGTTTATTTTTATTGTTTCGAATTCTATTTTGAATGAACTTTATTTACTTATTTTTATTTTTTATTTTTTCCCGGTGTATCTTTTTTGTCTTATTTTATTTTTTCTTTCTTTCCTTGGAGATCCTTGTTCTGATCTCTCTTTTTTTCTTTTTCTTTTTTTGTAGAAATAGGGTCTCACAATTTTGTTCAGGTTGGTCTCAAACTCCTGGGCTAAAGCTGTCCTCCTACTTCATCTTCCCAAAGTGCTGGATTACAAGCATAAGCCATCACATTCTGCCTCAATTAATTTTGACCTGTAGGGATTGAATGAGTTTTATTTTGTCAAATCTGTTTTGTTATTGTTAGTACTTTTTTGGCACACATTTATATCTTTATATTTTAAACCTTTCTCTGTTACTTGGCTTAATTGTGTCTCTTCTAAATAATATTTAGCTAAATTGTAACTATAAACGTCTCTTTTATTTTTTGAGACAGAGTCTTGCTCTGTTACTCAGGCTGGAGTGCAGTGGCATAATCTTGGCTCACTGCAACCTTCGCTCCTGGGTTCAAGAGATTCTCCTACCTCAGCCTCCTGAGTAGCTGGGATTACAGGTGCCTGCCACCACGCCTGGCTAATTTTTGTATTTTTAGTAAAGATGGGTTTCGCCCTGTTGGTCAGGCTAGTCTTGAACTTCTGACCTGAAGCAATCCACCCACCTCAGCCTCCCAAAGTGCTGGGATTACAGGTGTGAGACATCACACCTGGCCAAAAGTCTCTATTTTCAACTGTAGAAAATTAACATGTGAAGCTGATAAAAGGCTAATATTCATAAACTATAAAGAACTTCTGTGAATCAATAGGGAAGGGACCAACATCCCAATATAAAACGCACAAAAGATATGAGCAAAGAATTCATAGAAAAAGAAAATCAAATGGCCAATAAACATGGGAAGCGAAACCCTTCTTAGGGTGCAAATTTAGGAAGTGCAAGCTAAAATAACAATAAAAATCATCTTTTGCAAAAAAGAAGAGCAAAAAATAAGATTAACAATCTTTTCAATAATAATGAATAATTAGAGGGAGCAAGGATGTGGAATTCTCAAGTGCTCTGAGTATAAATCTATATCAATTTTTCATGTTATGACTTCTTTTGTGAGAGAGGAATAACTATTTTAGCACTTTTCAATAATCCTGAAGGACTTAATTGGCCCAGACTGGCCAGTCTACCTCAAACCATCTGGCTTTGGTGAGGCTTATGGCTGAACAGAGAGCAGGATGATATGATTAAGTAGGTCAATGTCTACTCTGGAATCACCAATAATGACCAGGGTTAAGGTCAGGGAAGACTATGTAACTCCCAGAGTAGCCATGGGGGCTAGGCTTAAGGGAGAAGGGAGCAAGGGGTTAGATCTTAGAAGAACATGGAAGGTTGCTTGGCAGATAGTTTCACAGATGTCCATCAATTTTTACTTTACCAAATAGGAGAATAATACAAAATAGGAGAAATAATACATCAGATATATCAATGCATGAACTAATTTCACTGTCCACCTTTCTCAAATAAACATACCCACTTGGAAAGCTTTCTTAATTTGAAAGGAAATAAAGCTAGATAAATGAGCCAATGTATGTGATATGTCTTGCAATTGCTTAGGTGACTGAGCAAAAACCGGAGGTGTTGATTACTTCTAAAACCAGTAAGGAAAATAGGAGCACATGTAACGACTTTCAGAAGGGAATTGATCTGGTCTACAGAATAGAATTCTAAATTCTTAAAAAGAGAAGTTCATGGAAATGTCACCTCACAGCTGAGGCATTTCAGTGGTATTGAAGTGAAGGGGAATTTCAGATTGTTCATTCGTCTGGCTTCCACTTAAAACTGTGTGGTGTATTTTGCAATTTGGCTGATATGGCCATACTTTCTTAATAAGTATTCCTGCAAAGTAAACCTTTACTCATGTGGAATAAAAGGCAAAGGAAAATCACAGAACTATGTAATTTAAAGCTAGAAGAAAGAGGGGAAAGAAGAGAGTTCTTTTTTAGTTTAACAACCTGAATTATGGAAGATGTTTAAATACATGTAATTTTATAAATCTTAAGTACATGTTTTGAACTAAGATACAAATAGACCTCAGTAAGAAAAGTGAGGCAAGGAAGAATGACAATTTACCTGGGTTTCACATCACAAAATACGACGCCATTGTATAATGAGGGATACCAGCAGCCTCAAGAATTTTAACTAGTCATGTATGCTCTCTTGGGAAATATGTGCTTTTGGTATTTAAATATATTGCACTGCAATTATTTGGTTTCATGTATGTCACCTATTAGCATGCCAACTCTTTGAGGGAAGGTATGTGTCATTCATTTTTGTAATTGCCCTGCCCAGAGCTCTAATTAGTTCCCAAATTGTACTTGATGCTCAACAAAAGTTTGCTGAAAGACTGAATGAATAGAATGGATAGAAAGGATTTATACAGGCTGGTCAAAATCCATCATACGCCTGTCTCCAGATATTCTAAACTCTTGGTGAATGAAGTAATCAAATTAAGTATGAAAATCATCTGAAGTGTCTGCATTTAGCACAAACTCTGAGTTAGTAGGGTCCAATTTGCTGAAGACTTTCTGTGTTTATTCATCACCATGGGATTGCATGAGGACAGAGTTGTACACACATTCCTAAATCCCTCATTCCTTTCCTCTGCAGCTTGAATCACCCCCTGCCCTGGTGTGCCTAGGAAAGTTCTGAATTATGCTGTTGTTTCAGTGTATTATTAGTGTTCCATTTCAAAAGTGTCTCAGGTTGGAAAATAAATTATATAGTTAATTTATTTATAGCATCTTTTACAAACCCATGTTTGAGAACCTATATGCCCTTCTAAATATGGGAGATTCTTTTATGTTTGGAATGGATATTTTCTCAACCAAAATGAATCCTTTTGCTGTGCAGGTCTGCAGAAACACCTTACAGCTGTGGGAGAGTCAAATTTTACAGCTTTGTGAGATGACATCCTTGGTTGCCTCAACATGCTAGGACGTTTTTGACTTCAGCTTTTTGGCTCCAAGGGGTCAAGCCATCTTGGTGCAGTTTTTATGAATCTAAACCACTCTCTGTTAGTTGTTTTTTAAATTAAAAAATTAAGTTTATTTTATTTAGTTGTTTTTTTAATACTCTCTCTTAGTTGCTTGATGTTTGGCTTATTGAAAAAGGAAGAATTATCAGCTTTCTCTGAGGCTTTGAACATGAAATTCTTTCACACTGGCAAAAATCTGTTGCCAAGAGAACCGTCATAAAAGTGGCCTAGGCAGTGATGACAGTTTGAAGCTTCCTGTGATTTCAACCCCAAGTATCAGGTATGTGGTAAAGGTAGGTTGGAGACCTATAATCATGACTCTTCTATCACCTGACCTTTTGTGACTATTTATTCCTCTTTCCTATCCTCACCTACTCAGCCAGCCTGACTCCATTCTGTCTGCTTGTTAGTCCTATGTTCTTGTTAACATGAGTCATAAATGTAGTTGCTACAACAGATATTTGTTCAACATACATTTGTCAAATGCCTGCCATATGCTAAAACTAAAAACATAGATTTTCAAAAGATCTCTGCATTCTGGGTTCTCATGTTCTAGAAAATGAGATTGATACATATAGGTAGATCACTACATTGCAGTATATGACAGGGACCATGCTGGAAGTCTATCCAAAGTGTTGTGTAAACATTGAGGCAAGAGCGATTGATTAGTTAAGTTTGAGCTATTCTATTAGATGACCAAGTACAAATGCCCTGTAGGCAGTTAAGGGCTCAAGAAAGAGGCCGAGTTAGAGTAGAAAATTTTAAGTCATTAACAAAGAGAGAGTATTTAGAGTCTACCAGAATGGCAAACTGTGTCGCTTGGAGTTAAAAAATGCACCCTCTGGAATTAGACTATTTGAGGTAAAATACTCTCTGGTAAGATACCAAAAAAAGCGTTTTGCTTCTTTTTTGGAACTGTCTTCATTATGGTTATGCTAAATCATTTCTGTTGGAAGTATATAGACATTGTGTCATATGTCAACAAACATATACACAATTCTAAAAATCTTTCCTTTTGTTAGGCAAAGAAAATTGTTTGATTTCTATTAAGGATGAAGTGAATTTACTGTATTATGTAGTACTGATGTTCCTTTAATGAGACTTTATCAGTCTGTCTATCTATCTATCTAATCTAATCTATCTGGAACAATTGAAATTGTTGCTTTCCTAGTTTGGAAATCATGGGGAGAAAAATACTGATGGCGAGAAAAAATTTTTTCATGTAAATGAACATGTTAGGGAACTAGTTCCAAAACTTCTATTGTTTTACAGGTATTCCCTCTTAGCTCAAGGTGTGTGAGATAAGGCAATCTAGATTTTATCTTGGAAATGACTCAGGGAACCTAATCCTGATTGGAGACATCTGGGCAAAGAATGCTTATCTCCCTTACTCCTTTTTACCCTCAGGACACAGAATAAGAATAATACAAAGTCTTATACCCAGTGCCTCTCAAACAAAAACCTAAATTATTTGATAGTTATTCAGTCCTGTAATCACTACCAACTTCTCACTCCACTGCCAGGGATCATAAAATTTTCTGGCGGCAGATTAGACATTATTTGAGCAAAATGACATAGGAAGGCAGTGGTGCAACTAGAAATAGTATGTGGGACATTCTCCAAGATCTTTCTTAAATAATGTTTTTGTTTAAGGCATGAATGATTGAAGGTATAGGAATGACTTATTTAAGTAGCCTCAAAGGAGAAAACAACTGGGAGGAGGTACGTGTGTTTCTATGTCTTGCAGAACCCACAGGCAGAAAATACATTTATGTTTATGTTTTTTTTTTTTTTTTTTAGAGAAAGGGTCTCACTCTGTCACCCAGGCTGGAGTGCAGTGGTGCGATCATAGCTCACTGCAACCTCAAACTCCTGGGCTCAAGCAATCCTCCCACCTCAGCCTCCTGAGTAGTTGGGACCATAGGCGTGAGCCACCTCGCCTGGCTCAGAAAATAAATTTTTAAATATTTGTGCTATTAGAGGGAAGCAAAGATATGAACAATTTGATAATAATGATAAAAAATAATAACAATAAAATGATAACAACGACAGTGTTAACAACCAACAGTTACATAATGATCACTATGTGCCAGGCACTCTTCTAACCACTTATTCAATCCTCACAACAGCAAATCTATTAGGTAGGGATCTTATTATTTCCATTTTATATATAAATCAGAGGCAACAAGCTCAAGAATGCCCTTGAAACAAATCTGGGATCCTAATTCGATTAAAATTTAATAATTCTATCTTGGGTCAGGATTTTCTTACAGAAACATGAAAAATGATCATGGTAATTATCAGTGAATGTGATACTAAAAACATTTCAAAAACTTGATTTTTAAGGCAAATTAATTTAACATCTGCATCTGAAATCTTTTTCATCCCTTGAAATCAGATTATATTTGGCTTAAGAATGGCACAAAGAAACATGTACTAACTTAGTTGTGAAGCCTTTTCTCGACCACTTAGTCTTGATTTCAGCTAAACACATGCTTTTCCTCACCTGTACCATACTGGGACTTACTTGGGCAGGAGAAAGGAGGATTCTTAGATAATCTGCTCAGTGGTAAAACACCCCAGATACGTGAGAACTTGCTATCATTCAAAATAATGTTTGTGTAGGGATTGAAGAAATGATCCACATTTAGAAGTCTTTGGAGAGTTTGGAGCTTGGTAGTATATTTAAAATCGAGTCCTGGGGACTGTGGGAGGCCGAGACGGGCGGATCATGAGGCCAGGAGATAGAGAGACGATCCCGGCTAACACGGTGAAACCCCGTCTCTACTAAAAAATACAAAAAAACTAGCCGGGCGAGGTGGCGGGCGCCTGTAGTCCCAGCTACTCGGGAGGCTGAGGCAGGAGAACGGCGTAAACCCGGGAGGCGGAGCTTGCAGTGAGCTGAGATCCGGCCACTGCACTCCAGCCTGGGTGACAGAGCAAGACTCCGTCTCAAAAAAAAAAAAAAAAAAAAAAAAAAAAAAAAAAAAAGAATGTTTTTGCTTCCTTTTACAGTTTGGTAGAGGAAAGAAAGCCCATGTAATACATTACCATTTAAAAGAGAAATTAACAATGCTGTGCTCCCACACAGGAATTTTTCCACCCAGTGTTGACACTGGGTCAAGTGAGCCTGATGAGTCAAGCCACAAATTGGATGAACAAGAGGTAGCTGTCCCAGGACACGAACATGCTGGATGCTTTGTGTGGAAACATGAATGTTGGAATGACAGAGCTCATGCTCTGTGGATGACTGATAAGAGTCAATGTGTATAGAAGAAAAATTCCCAGGATTGAAATCAGAAGCTGAGGGTTGGAACACTAGCTCTATAATACAGTGGTAGGGTGGCCATAAACAAATCACCAGAGATCTTGGAACTGCTGGTTTTTCATCATGAAATGGAAGGCATATCTAGTTTACTGTTAGACATAGGATTCACTGAGATAATGCAGGTATTTTTAGGCTGTACAGTGATAAATGTTTTATTGATGTTAAAATGTGTTACTAAAAACAGTAACACATTTTAATTGTTTCTTCTGCAAATATCTATGAGTGTTTGCTGTGTGTTAGGCAGAGTTTTAGGCACTGATAATACAAGAGCGAATGAGTTAGATCTTTAAATGGGGAAGACAGACAATTAATATGTAAAATAATATATATCTAAATTTATAGATAATATTTGTAAATTTATATAATCAATCAATCAATTCTTTTACTAAGTAACATATTGCACCAAAACTTAGCACCTTAAACCAACAGATGCTTGTTATCTAACACAGTTTCTGAGGGTCAGGAATTCAGGAGTGCCTGGACTGGTAATTGCAGCTCAGAGTTTTTCATGAGGTTGCAGTCAAGATGTTGGCTGGGGCGGCAGTCATCTCATGGCTTGGCTGGGCTGGCAGGCCCACTTTGAAGCTCATTTGCATGGCTACTGGCAGGAGGCTTTGACTCTTCAGCCTGTGGGTCTCTCCGTGGTATTGCTCACACAGTGGCATCTGGTTTCCCTAGAATGAGTTACCCAAGAGGGAAAGAGAAAGAGTGAGATGGAAGCTGTGTTTTTTAAGCTAGTCTCAGAAGTGACATACCATCACCCCATTTCTACTCTATTGGTTACACAACTCAGCCTTTGTACAGTGTGGAAAGGACCACAGAAGGTTGTGAATTTGAGGAGGTGGGAATCACTGCCCCCAGTGATCTTAGAGGCTGGCCATCATGATACTCTAATACATGTGGTAGGAAGCACTGTGATCTTTAGGGGGTAGGATTCCAAGATGGCCATATAGGAACAGCTCTGGTCTGCAGCTCCCAGCATGACCGACACAGAAGATGGGTGATTTCTACATTTCCAACTGAGGTACCTGGCTCATCTTATTGAGACTGGTTGGACAGTGGGTGCAGCCCATGGAGTGTGAGCCGAAGCAGGGTGGGGTATCGCCTCACCTGGGAACCACAAGGGGTCGGGGGACTTCCCTTTCCTAGCCAAGGGAAGCCATGACAGACTGTAGCTGAAAAATTGGGACACTGCCACCCAAATACTGTGCTTTTCCAATGGTCTTAGCAAACAGCACACCAGGCGATTATATCCTGTGCCTGGCTCAGTGGGTCCCATGCCCACAGAGCCTTGCTTGCTGCTAGTTCTGCAGTCTGAGATCAAGCTGCAAGGCAGCAGCCTGGCTGGGGGAGGGGCGTCTGTCATTGCTGAGGCTTGAGTAGGTAAACAAAGCAGCCTGGAAGCTTGAACTGAATAGAGTGCACCCCATCTCAATGAGGCCTGCCTGCCTCTCTAGACTCCACCTCTGGGGCCAGGGCATAGCTGAACAAAAGGCAGCAGAAACTCCTGCAGACTTAAACGTCCCTGTCTGACAGCTCTGAAGAGAGCAGTAGTTCTCCCAGCATGATTTTTGGGCTCTGAGAACTGACAGACTGCCTCCTCAAGTGGGTCCCTGACCCACATGTAGACAAACTGGGAGACACCTCCCAGCAGGGGCCGACTGACACCTCATACAGCCGGGTGCCCCTCTGAGACAATGCTTCCAGAGGAAAGATCAGGCAGCAATATTTGCTGTTCTGCAACATTTTCTGTTCTGCAGGCTCCGCTGGTGATACCCAGGCAGATAGGGTCTGGAGTGGACCTCCAGCAAAATCCAACAGACCTATAGCTGAGGCACCTGACTGTTAGAAGAAAAACTAACAAGCAGAAAGGAATAGCATCAACATCAACATCAACAAAAAGGACATCCAGACCAAAACCCCATCTGTAGGTCACCATCATCAAAGGCCAAAGGTAGATGAAACCGCAAAGATGGGGAGAAACCAGAGCAGAAAAGCTGAAAATTTTGAAAACCAGAGTGCCCCTTCTCCACCAAAGGATCGCAGTTCCTTGCCAGCAATGGAACAAAGCTGGATGGAAAAAGACTTTGACAAGTTGACAGAAGTAGGCTTCAGAAGGTCAGTAATAACAAACTTCTCCCAGCTAAATGTTTGAACCCATTGCAAGGAAGCTAAAAACCTTGAAAAAAGATTAGATGAATGGCTAACTAGAATAAACAGTGTAGAGAAGACCTTAAATGACCTGATGGAGCTGAAAACCATGACATGAGAACTACGTGATGCATGCACAAGCTTCAGTAGCTGATTCAATCAAGCAGAAGAAAGGGTATCAGTGATTGAAGATCAAATGAACGAAATGAAGCGAGAAGAGAAGTGTAGAGAAAAAAGAGTAAAAAGAAAAGAACAAAGCCTCCAAGAAATATGGGACTATGTGAAGAGACCAAATCTATGTTTGGTGTACCTGAAAGCGATGAGGAGAATGGAACCAAGCTGGAAAACACTCTTCAGGATATTATCCAGGAGAACTTACCCAACCTAGCAAGGCAGGCCAACATTCAAATTCAGGAAATACAGAGAACACCACAAAGATACTCCTCGAGAAGAGCAACCCCAAGACACATAATTGTCAGATTCACCAAGGTTGAAATGAAGGAAAAAATGTTAAGGGCAGCCAGAGAGAAAGGTCGGGTTACTCACAAAGGGAAGCCCATCAGACTAACAGCGAATCTCTTTGCAGAAACTCTACAAACCAGAAGAGAGTGCGGGCCAATATTTAACGTTGTTAAAGAAAAGAATTTTCAATCCAGAATTTACCATCCAGCCAAACTAAGCTTCGTAAGTGAAGAAGTAAAATCCTTTACAGATAAGCAAATGCTGAGAGATTTTGTCACCACCAGGCCTGCCTTACAAGAGCTCCAGAAGGAAGCACTAAACATGGAAAGGAACAACCAGTACCAGCCACTGCAAAAACATGCCAAATGGTAAAAACCATCAATGCTATGAAGAAACTGCTTCAATTAATGGGCAAAATAACCAGGTAACACGTAATGACAGGGTAAATTTCACATATCACAATGTAACCTTAAAGGTAAATGGGCTAAATGCCCCAATTAAAAGACACAGACTGGCAAATTGGATAAAGAGTCATGACCCATCAGTGTGCTGTATTCAGGAGACCCATCTGACATACAAAGACACACACATAGGCTCAAAATAAAAGGATGGATGTAGATCTACCAAGCAAATGAAAAGCAAAAGAAAGCAGGAGTTGCAATCCTAGTCTCTGATAAAACAGACTTTAAGCCAACAAAGATCAAAGGAGACAAAGAAGGCCATTACATAATGGTAAAGCGATCAATTCAACAAGAAGAGCTAACTATCCTAAATATATATGCACCCAATACAGGAGTACCCAGATTCATAAAGCAAGTCCTTAGAGACCTACAAAGAGACTTAGACTCCCACACAATAATAATGAGAGACTTTAACACCCCACTGTCAATATTAGACAGATCAATGAGACAGAAAGTTAACAAGGATATCCAGGACTTGATCTCAGCTCTGCACCAAGCAGACCTAATAGACATCTAAAGAACTCTTCCACCCCAAATCAACAGAATATACATCCTTCTCAGCACCACATCACACTTATTCCAAAATTGACCACATAGTTGGAAGTAAAGCACTCCTCAGAAATGTAAAAGAACACAAATCACAACAAACTGTCTCTCAGACCACAGTGCAATCAAATTAGAGCTCAGGATTAAGAAACTCACTAAAAAGTCCACAACTACATGGAAACTGAACAACCTGCTCCTGAATGACTACTGGGTACATAACGAAATGAAGGCAGAAATAAAGATGTTCCTTGAAACCAATGAGAACAAAGGCAAAATGTACCAGAATCTCTGGGACACATTTAAAGCAGTGTGTAGAGGGAAATTTATAGCACTAAATGCCCACAAGAGAAAGCAGGAAAGATCTAAAATTGACACCCTAACATCACAATTAAAAGAAGTAGAGAAGCAAGAGCAAGCAAATTCAAAAGCTAGCAGAAGACATGAAATAACTAAGATCAGAGCAGAACTGAAGGAGATAGAGACACAAAAAATCCTTCAAAACATCAATGAATCCAGGAGCTGGTTTTTTGAAAAGATCAACAAAATAGTTAGATGGCTAGCAAGACTAATAAAGAAGAAAAGAGAGAAGAATTAAATAGACACAATAAAAAATGATAAAGGGGATATCATCACTGATCCCAAAAAAATGAAAACTTCCATCAGAGAACACTATGAACACCTCTATGCAAATAAATTAGAAAATCTAGAAGAAACGGATAAATTCCTGAAAACATACACCTTCCCAAGCCTAAACCAGGAATAAGTTGAATTCCTGAATAGACCAATAACAGGCTCTGAAATTGAGACAATAATTAACAGGCTACCAGCCAAAAAAAGTACAGGACCAGACGGATTCCCAGCCAAATTCTACCAGAGGTATAAAGAGAAGCTGGTACCATTCCTTCTGAAACTATTCCAATCAATAGAAAAAGAGGGAATCCCCCCTAACTCATTTTATGAGGCCAGCATCATCCTGATACCAAACCCTGGCAGAGACACAACAAAAAAAGAGAATTTTAGACCAATATCCCTAATGAACATCGATGCAAAAATCCTCAATAAAATACTGGCAAACCGAATCCAGCAGCACATCAAAAAGCTTATCCACCAAGATCAAGTCGGCTTCATCCCTGGGATGCGAGGCTGGTTCAACACATGCAAATCAATAAATGTAATCCATCACCTAAACAGAACCAATGACAAAAACCACATGACTATCTCAATAGATGCAGTAAAGGCCTTTGACAAAATTCAACAGTCCTTCATGCTAAAAACTCTCAATAAACTAGGTACTGATGGGACATATCTCAAAATAATAAGAGCTATTTATGACAAACCCACAGCCAATATCATACTGAATGGGCAAAAACTGGAAGCATTCCCTTTGAAAACTGGCACAAGACAGGGATGCCCTCTCTCACCACTCCTATTCAACATAGCGTTGGAAGTTCTGGCTAGGGCAATCAGGCAGGAGAAAGAAATAAAGGGTATTCAATTAGGAAAAGAGGAAGTCAAATTGTCCCTGTTTGCAGATGACATGATTGTACATTTAGAAAACCCCATTGTCTCAGCCCAAAATGTCCTTAAACTGATAAGCAGCTTCAGCAAAGTCTCAGGATACAAAATCAATGTGCAAAAATCACAAGCATTCCTATACACAAATAATAGACAAACAGAGAGCCAAATCATGAGTGAACTCCCATTCACAGTTGCTACAAAGAGAATAAAATGCCTAGGAATTCAACTTACAAGAGATGTGAAGGACCTCTTCAAGAAGAACTACAAACCACTGCTCAATGAAATAAAAGAGGACACAAACAAATGGAAGAACATTCCATGGTCATGGATAGGAAGAATCAATATTGTGAAAATGGCCATACTGTCCAAGGTAATTTATAGATTCAATGCAATCCCCATCAAGCTACTGATGACTTTCTCCACAGAACTGGAAAAAACTACTTTAAAGTTCATATGGAACCAAAAAAGAGCCCGCATTGCCAAGACAATCCTAAGTCAAAAGAACAAAGCGGGAGGCATCATGCTCCCTGACTTAAAACTATGCTACAAGACTACAGTAACCAAAGCAGCATAGTACTGGTACCAAAACAGAGATATACACTAATGGAACAGAACAGAGGCCTCAGAAATAACATCACACGTCTACAACCATCTGATCTTTGACAAACCTGTCAAAAACAAGAAATGTGGAAAGGATTCCCTATTTAATAAATGGTGCTGGGAAAACCGGCTAGCCATATGTAGAAAACTGAAACTGGATCCCTTCCTTACACCTTATACAAAAATTAATTCAAGATGGATTAAAGACTTACATGTTAGATCTAAAACCATAAAAGCCCTACAAGAAAACCTAGGCAATACCATTCAGGACATAGGCACGGGCAAGGACTTCATGACTAAAACACCAAAAGCAATGGCAACAAAAACCAAAATAGACAAATGGGATCTAATTAAACTAAAGAACTTCTGCATGGCAAAAGAAACTACCATCAGAGTGAACAGGCAATGGGAGAAAATTTTGCAGTCTACCCATCTGACAAAGGGCTAATATCCAGAATCTACAAAGAACTTAAACAAATTTACAAGAAAAGGATCAAACAGCCCCATCAAAAAGTGAGCCAAGGATATGAACAGACACTTCTCAAAAGAAGACATTTATGCAGCCAACAGACACGTGAAAAAATGCCCATCATCACTGGTCATCAGAGAAATGCAAATCAAAACCACAATGAGATACCATCTCACTCCAGTCACAATGACAATCATTAAAAAGTCAGGAAACAAAAGATGCTGGAGAAGATGTGGAGAAATAGGAACACTTTTACACTGTTGGTGGGATTGTAAACTAGTTCAACCATTGTGGAAGACAGTGTGGCGATTCCTCAAGGATGTAGAACTAGAAATATCATTTGACCCAGCGATCCCATTATTGGGTATATACTGAAAGGATTATAAATCATGCTACTATAAAAACACATGCACACGTATGTTTATTGCAGCACTATTCACAATAGCAAAGACTTGGAACCAACCCAAATGTCTATCAATGATAGACTGGATTAAGAAAATGTGGCACATATACACCGTGGAATACTATGCAGCCATAAAAAAGGATGAGTTCCTGTCCTTTGTAGGGACATGGATGAAGCTGGAAACCATCATTCTGAGCAAACTATTGCAAGGACAGAAAACTAAACACCGCATCTTCTCACTCATAGGTGGGAATTGAACAATGAGAACACTTGGACACAGGGAGGGGAGCATCACACAATGGGGCCTGTTGTGGGATTGGGGGAGGGGGAATGGATAGCATTAGGAGAGATACCTAATGTAAATGACGAGTTAATGGGTGCAGCAAACCAACATGGCACATGTACGTTGTGCACATGTACCCTAGAACTTAAAGTATAAAAAAGCAAAACAAAAAAAACAACAAAAAAAGAAACATTGCAAAAGCAATAAAGTGCTGTGATAAAGATGGCAGAAGTGTGGGACCTAATCTGGGTAGCCTTTCTAAGAAACTGGCTCCTAAACTGGATCTAGGAGCAGAGAAGGAGACAGCCATTGGAAGATCGTGGGAAGAGTAGTCCGGCAGCTTCAGGCAACAGCAGGTGCAGAGGCTTCCAGGTGAAAGAGGTTGGTGTTTTCCAGGTCTTGCTGGGAAGATGGCATGGATGAGTAATGGTGAGAGAGAGAGTGGCTTGAGATGCCACTGGAGGATGAGGCAGAGGCCAGATCATACAGGTCATGTATCTGTGGAAATAGTTTGCACTTTTTTTTCCAAAAAAAAAAAAAAAAAAAAAAAAACATTCAAAGGCTTTAAGTGGGGTGTAGGTGTGACCTGCATCATAAAAAAATATCTCTTTGCCTCCTTTTGGAGACTGGATAGAAGGAGAGCAGGAGTGGAAGCAGGGAGAGCAGTATGCAGGCTATTGTAATTGTCTATAGTCCGGGTGAGAGGTGAGGGTGTGAAGTGCAAGTTGATAAAGAGTGGTGGACAAATTAGAGCTGTATTTTGGAAGAGGGGCTTTCAGGATGTACTAATGAACATAAATCATTCTTTTTGTGTGTGTGTGTACATGTATATGTATATGTGGCAAGGGCAGGATCAAGAATGATTCCCAAGTTTCTGTTGGTGCTATTTACTTAAATGGAGAACAATGAGTTGAAGGGGTTTGGTTGGGGATGGGGGGTTTAGTGGACTGGGGAGCAGGGAGGTTCAAGAACACCTTTTTGGTCATGGTACATTTGAAATATCTATGAAATACAACTTATGAGAAGGTAGTAGTACACATGAGACTGGGGATTTGAAGACACATCTCTGAATTTGGGAGTCATTATCACAGATATGTTTTTAAAGCCATGCAGTGAATGAGATCCTTTAAAGAGGATGCAGATGGAGAAACAAACAGCCTTGGTAATCCTGACTTTATTCTGGGGATAGATAGATGGCTTTAGCCCTTAGCATGGTTACTCTATCCTTTCCAAGATCGTGTATCAAAGAAAATATAAATGAAAGAACCAAAGAGGAAGGGAAGGGAAGTAAGTGTACAGCTTTATTTCTGAGTTCTCTCTTCTGTTATATTGGTGTATGTATTGACTTTTATACCAATACTGTGCTGTTTTGGTTACTATAGCCTCCTCTCCTTTTCCCTTCCCTTCCCTTCTCTTCCCTTCCCTTCCATCCTCTTCCCTTCCATCTGCTTCCCTCCCCTTCCCTCCCCTCCCCTTCTCTCTTCTCTTCTCCCCTCCCCTCCTCTCTCCTCTCCTTCCCTCTCTTCTTTCCTCTCCTTTCTTCTCCTCTTCTCTCCTCTCCTTCCTCCTCTTTCTTTTTTCCTTTGATACATGTTCCTCTGAAGTCATCTATCCCCACAATAAGCACAGAATCGGCAAGAGATTACACAAATTAACATGAATTGTGCATTCAAAAATAACCTTGCCTTTAATAGAGAAGGAGGGCAGCTGTGCTGAGCTTTGACCTTGTTTTGGAATGCTCTGACTTTTCTCTGGTCAGCAGGAAGGGTACTGACTTCCACTGAAGGCCAGGCATTGTGCCAGGCATGCATTATCTCATTTAATGCTCCCCAAAGTTCTGGAAGGTAAGTATTTTTATGCTTGTGTTACTGTTGAAAAGAATTGTTACCAAGATGTGTTAAGTAATTTGGCTGAGCCTGGATTATATTTGTTTAGTTTTACATACCTGATCTCTTTCCATGAAGGATGTACGATGGTGCTAAAGGATGGGGAAGAATCATTGAAGGGTAGGAAGGTCTTTGGTGATTTGGACAGTCATCCACTCAGAGCCCAACCCTATGGGTCTCTCTGTGTGTTTGCATCATGTCGATCTTCTCTTGCCTCACACACCCTGCCACTCCACTCCTACCACAATAGGCTAGTGTTAGGGAAAATTACTTAACCTCAGGCAAAAGAGTGATTTAGGCAAGTTTTTATTTCCATGCCTTTGACTTCTAATGTCTTCCTCCAGTCCTTATGCTCTGCTCCATTCCGGGTGCCTCTCAGGCCTTTGCCTCTTATTAAATCCTGTTCTGGAGAAAGAAGCAGATAAACTCATTCTCAATGAGGTGCAAATTGCGCATCAGTCTTGGCAGATGGCCTCTCCTAGAAGTATTTTCTTCTTTTAAGAGGGGAAGAAAAGACTTACATAAAAGGAATGAAAAGCTCTCAGGGAAGGACTTCGGTAATCAGAGAGCTGTTGGGCAATTGGCATACATTTCACCTGGGAAACTTTCTCTGGGCTCTGGAGAGAATTTTACACCCCCAGTGTAGCTGAGGCAGCCACTGTGGGAACAGGGACCAGGCCTGCTGGGGAGTGGCAGCGCACATCCACTGAAGACTCACCCCTTCATTCTCCTTTGGCTCCCATTCTGAGATTTTCAGCCTTATAAATATGTCCTTAGATTTGGATAGGGGAGAGACATTTGGTTTACATGCATGTCACTAATAACACAGAAGATAATGACAACATTCTCTAAACTGTAATTTAAGGGAACTGAACCATTGTTTGAAGGTAAGGTAAGGTAAAATGACCTATACATTTTCTAGTTCCTGGCATTTTAAGAAAAACATTTGGGACTGTATACCTTTATATAAGGGGGTTTGGGAAAAGATTGTCATAGTTTGTTTTTAAAATTCACTGCTTTTATTAGATTTCAAAAAATATCACTAATACCGCTCATTGAAGTAAGTCATCATATAGAGTGGCATATAAGGGAAAAGTATCTGCTTTCTCCTCTTACTTTAATCTTACTCTCTGAAGAGACAGTTTGGTGTGTACCCTTTCTCAATTTTCCCTGTGTTCTTACAAACATATCTATAAAATTTATATTTATATAAACATATACATATGCATATGCATACGCACACATACATGTGCCTAGTAGGGTTTATTTTTTAATTTCTGTAAATAAAATGGTATCATGATAAAGAAATTACCTACAACTTGCTTGTTTTCACTGACTGTTGGTTCCAGAGATCCCTCCAAGTCAACACAAACAGATTTAGCTCAGTTTTTAAAAATACAACATTCCGTAGCAAAGCAGTGTCATAATTTATTTGACACTATTTCTCTATTGATGCACATTTAATTATTTTCAGTCCCTCCTGGGGGGGGGGGATCATGAGCTCTGAAGTATAAAGAACATTCACAAATTGATCAGAAAGGAAAATCTAGTAGTAAATTGGCAAAATTTACAAACAAATAATTCACAGAATCCAAGCTGAAACATAAATGAATAGATGTTCAACTCTCTAGAGTTGTAGATATACAAATGGAAACAATTTGCTACGTTTAAAAAATTCAGTAGATTAACAAAAATGAAAAAGTTTGCCAATAGCCATTGTGGTTGAGATAAGGCAAACAGATACCCTCATGTCTTTCTGGTGGGAGTGAATTCTACCTAGCAGCATCTTTCAAAATCAGGCCTGCCTTTCTCCTGACACTGTAGTCTCACATTTGGAATTCTAGCTGACATAATAGAAGCACCAGTAAGAATGATTCTTTTCAAAGAATATATGTTGTAACATGTTTACTGCCAGTTTGACCTTCAGATCCAGAAATTTTATTTCACTCTGATGCTCACAAGAGAGAAGTCCACAAATTGATTTTATCAGAAGTCTTAGAACAGTGCCAGGTTCATAGGAAATGCTGAGTAAATGTTTGCCATTATTGTTATTGGACAAATTAGAGACAAGAAGAGCTAAACAACAAAGGCAAAAGAAGTAAACAACAAAGACAACAAATGAGAGAAAAAAATTAAACAACAATAACAAAGGGAAAAGAAGTAAACAACAACAAAACAAAAGGAAAGGGAAAAAACAGAACAGAAGAGCTAACCAACTGTGAAAAGACTCCGGTTAATGTTTGTGGAATATTTGTGAGCATGAATTCCATACAGATGTCCCACTCTCCCAAGAAATGTCAGCTCTGGGAAGGTGAGGGAGTCATGAGTGTGCTCTGGGTACCACGCAGCCTGCTGAGGTTAGGTAGTGATTGTTAAGCAAAAAGAAAACTCCCCCGAAGGATGGCCCTGATTATTTTCTCAAATTGTGTACACCTGCACTCAACTCTGATTTTGTCTACAGAAAGAAATGCACAATGCACACTTTTAACCTTTTCCTACTTATTTGAAACTACTTACCTTCTTTTCAAATTGGAATTTCAGAGCACTAATATTTCAATATCCTCCTTTAAGATTCTGGACAAATTATACAGATTCTACATGTCATCCAGCAAATATGGACTATGAACCTACCATGTCTCAAGAGTCATTGAAAGGCCTGAAATAGTGCACACGATAGGTGTCAAATGGGGTTTTGCAGCCCCACTTGAGGCAGGGAGGAGGGGGAAAGGAAGGCGTGCAGAAAAGGCAGTTAAAATTCTTTGGAATGTAACGTGATCAGTACTAAAGGAAAAGAATGAGGCTCTTTAAGAGGAGATGGCATTGAGTCTTGAGGAATGCATGGACTTTTATTTCAGAGGGGATGGGCATTTCATATAGAGGGAGAAACAGATGCAAGCTCATGGATCGAGGACAGGCCTGGGGAAGACTCAGGATTTTGGAGTGATTGGTGTAGTGCATAATGGGAGGCGGGGCCAGATGTTACTTTGCATCCAGATCACAAAAGCCTGTATTGGGTATGGGCTGTAACAAGAGAAAGCCGGGGGGGTTATATGTAGGAGAAAGGATCAGAGTTATACTTTTGTGAAATAAATTCTGGAGAATTTCTTGAGGCTGAGTAGAGAGCAGGTGGCAGGGAAACCACCAAAGACCCTGCTGTGATTATATGGAGGGATATCATGATGTAATTTATGGTTAAGATTACAGCTGGATCCTTGAGGAATCGCCACACTGTCTTCCACAATGGTTGAACTAATTTACACTCCCCCCAACAGTGTACAGATGTTCCTATTTCTCCACATCCTCTCCAGCATCTGTTGTTTCCTGACTTTTTGATGGTTGCCATTCTAACTGGCATGAGATGGTATCTCATTGTGGTTTTCATTTGCATTTCTCTAATGATCAGTGATGATGAGCTTTTTTTCATATATTTGTTGGCTGCATAACTGCACATGTACCCCAGAACTTAAAGTATAATTAAAAAAAAAGACTACAGCTGGAACCACACTGCTTGGGTTCAAACCCCAGCTCCATCATTTCTTAGCTATGTGATCTTGGGAAGGTTACTTATTTCCCCATCTATAAATTGGGTGTAATAAATCTCATGGGATTGTTAGGAGAATTATAGGAGTTAATATTTGCAAAGTGCTTAAAATAGTGCCTGGCACATAGTACATGTGTTATAGATAATTGTTAAGTAAAATAAATAAATGTTAGTAATAGACACTGATGGTCAAGAATAAGTAATTGGCAGTAGAAGTAGAAAGGAAGCCCTGGCTGCAATTGAGAAATATTTATTTCTGAGGTACAATTTCAGAGGTTTTGGTGACCAGTGGGATGGGGCAGATGAGGAAACAGGAAGAGTTGAATATGAGGCTACACAGCATAGCAAGGAGCTGAAGTAACACAGCTTTGAGCCCCATGGCCAGGACATCTAACATTGCCCTAACCTTCATTTTTCCTCTCCATGAAATAAGGCTGCTAATGAACGCACTGTGTACCTCCAGTGGTTCTTCTAATGCTTAAATCAGAAAATGCATATAAAATGCTTAGCACGATGCCCAAAAACTATTAAGTTGTTAGTAAATGTTACTTAAATTATTATGACTCAAAGTTTATAGTGACGATGAGAGAGAGAATAGTTTATGGTGTCATTCACCAAGATGGTGTGTGTGATGTTGAAGGGATGGAGGAAAGACAGTGAGTTCCATTCTGAACTATGTTTGAGAGGCCTGCAGGACATCACGTTAAATACTTAGTTGGGAAATGGCTCTGGAGCTTCTGTGAGAGGTTATTTATTTATTTATTTATTTATTTTTATTATACTTTAAGTTCTAGGGCTGCTTAGGCCATGGGGCCAAAGATGATCACCTACAGAGAGTCTCTGTGGCAGAGGGAGAAAAGGACACTAAGACAGCCTTCTGTGGCCCCCAAAATTCAAGGGTCAGCTTGCTGGAGGAGGAACCAGGGAAACCAAGAAAATAATGATGTTTCTAAAACAGATACAACAGTAGATGTGTCCCATAATACTGTGAAAGTTGAATGTCTATTCACAAGGATGATTTCACATCTCACATGTTCTTTACAGCACTTTCACGTGCATTATCTATTTTGACACTCCCAGCAACCCTCTGAAGTCTTCTTTAGTTATGTAAACTGAGGCTCAGCTTTTCAAATGGCAGAGCTAAGACTTGAAAACAGGCCTTTTCTGCCCCCAATCCAGTCCTTTTCCAACTGTCTCAAACTTTTGTCAAAATAATAAAATAATAATAATAATAATTAATACTACCTTTTTTCAAAAGCCAAGTGAAATGCAGAGTTGAGTTACTCTATTCCTGTAATTCTTGGAACTATATGACCTATCGATATTCTTTGATCCTCTACTTTTCAGTCACTTTTCAATCACACCAATGATTGTTAATGTCTTTTGGCACCTGCTTTTTGGCCTGGGCCCAGATGACTTGGAAGAGCAGCCCTGAGGGCCCAGAGAGCAGAGGAACAGGCCTCCTTCCTCAGGGTAGGTGGATACAGAAGGATGGAACATAGAGGTTCTTGCAGACATCTTGAAGGTGATTGGGAATTTTTGCCCTGATCTTGCCCTGGTGAGGGGCAAATGCTGGTTTCCTCAGCATTTCTGTCCTTTTCTCATTTACCAGATGAGAATGTTCTCTCGAACACGGGCTTCAAAGTTGATCTAGTCTGCTTCTAGATTCTGGTTCTGCCACTTGCCAGACATGTGACCTTGGGCTTGTCACTCAACTCTTAAAAGACTCAATTTCCTTTCCCAGGAAATGGGCTAGTAATTTCTTCCTAAGGGATTTGGAAGTTGTGTTTGACAAATGATGGATGCTTAAGAAAAATTGGTTAAGTCTTGATTGAGATTAAAGCTCTCAGTGGCTCCCATTGCTCTGGGATAAATGGCACTTTATCTTAAATGGGCTGCAACTCCCTGTGAAGTCCAGCCTCTACCTTTCAGCCTTCCCCTGCAGCGTGGATCACCAAAGCTCTCGGCTCCAGACACACTGGCTTTCTTTCCATCCCTCCCATTCACCATGCACCCTGTCACCACGGGGCCTTTGCATGTGCTGCTCCCTCTGTCTGGAATGTCCCTCTTTCCCCTCCTACTCACCTTTCAGAACTCAGTTTACATGTCCCTACTGCAGAAAAGCCTTCTCCGACTCGTAGATAGGCTGACCTTTGTACACATCTTTCTCATTGCACTTAGCATAAGTGCAATTTTCCATTGATCTGTATGGTTTTTGGTGCATGTTTGGGAAGATTGGAACCTTGTCTGTTTTTGTTATCTTTGAATTCTTAGTGCTGGCACATATCCTGTCACATAGTAGATCCTCAATATTTGTTGACTAAATGAATGAATGAGACAATGTATACAATTTATTTGACAATTGCTAGTGTTTAGTCGATTTCAGTTGGTTTCACAGACCTCAGAAGTATAGCAGAGATCTCTTGTGGTTGTGAAGTGCTGAGTCCCTCTGGAAGATAATATTGTGTTATGATACTAATACAGTGTTTAGAGTTGTGCTGAAATGGAATTTGAATCCAAGCTTCACTTATGAACTGAACAAATTATCGTCACCTCTCTGACCATCTGTTTTCTCATATGCAGCACGGGACAAATATCGCTTCCAGACCTGTTGTTGATATTCATTAAAATATTTATGGAGTACCTTCTGCATGCCAGGCACTGTTGTAACCACTGGAAATACAGCAGTGAACAACATCAATAAAAGTAGCTGCCCATATTTTGGTAGGAAAGACAGAAAACAAAGCAAGTAAGTAAAATATCTATATGTTAGATGGTAATAAGTGTAAGAAAAAAATGCAGCAGAAATGAGGGTGGGAAGTATGCAATTGATATTTACATAAGTAAAGTGATATTGACAGGAAGAAATGAAGAATGTGAGAGAACATTTTAGGCAGATAGAAGATAAGAACCAAGGCCCTGAAGCAGGAAAATGCATGGCAAGGTTGAGAAATAGAATAGATTAGTCTAGCTGGCTGGAGAGGAGGGGTAGGGGTGGAGGGTAGTAATCAATGAGGTCTGGTGACAGGGATAAGATCATGTAGGGTTTTATGGGTCATTATAAGGACCTTTACCCTGAGTTGAGGAGAGTTTTAGATAGAAATGACATGCATTTTAATAGGACCACTGTGGCTGCTATGTTCAGAATGGAATGATTAATCTTAATCAGGGAAGAACCAGGGAGGCCAGTCAGATAAGAAAGTCTAGTGTTTGAGCCAGGGTGGTAGTAGTGAAAGTGGAGAGGAATGGTTGGGTTCTTTATGTATTTTCAAGGTAAAGCTGATTTGCTATTGGTGTGGATGTGGGGTATTAAGGAAAGAAGACCCAAAGATCAGTGAACAACAGGAAGAATGGAATTACCATTTACTGAGAGGAGGAAGGTTTGGGGAGAAGTCAGTTTGTCACATGGAGTGGAAATCAGGACTTCATTTTTGGACTCCCTAAATTTAAGATGCCAAGTAAAGACATACAATGGCAGTTAGATAAATAAATCTGAAATTTAGGAGAGGTATCTGTAATGAAGATATATGTTTGGGAATTGTCTGCAAAGGGATGATATTTAAAGCCGTGAGACTGGATGGAGTAACATCTTGTCTAATTTTGGTAAATGTAGATTTAGAAACAGAAATTAGATCCAAAAACTGACATTTAGTAGAGGTTGGGATGGTAGGGGATGCCAGCAAAGAAGTCTGGCAGCCAGTAAGGTAGGAGGAAAACCAGGTGGGTATGTTATCCTGGAAGTCAAATGAAGAAAGTGTTCAGAGGGGAGGGAGTGACCCACTAGAGTCAAATGCCATTGAGAAGTCAAGTAGGATGAGATCTGAGAATTGACCATTGGATTTAGCAATGTGGAGGTGAATGGTTTTATTATTGTATGCATTTGTGTGTGTAGTGGAGGAAGAAAAAAAATTAAGCCACAATGACTTTCTAGGAAGGCTGCCTTTCATTGAAGGGAAGTTGCTTTGGGTCAGCTGTGTCTCTGTTAATATATGCAAGTATGTGCCTGGAGCCTTAGGCAGTAGGATTGAGGGTAAGCTAGACCCTTTCTATAACGGAGTGAAAAGAATATGGATTGGGGGTGCACTGGGGTTACCTGGAAGGAAAGGGATGAGAAGGAAGATAAGAGGAGAGTGTGTGAGAGAAGTTATTGAGATGACCTGAAGCTGGAGTTGTAAGAAGGACCCCGAAAAATGTCTGATGGCCAGAGCCACAGAACCTTAAAGAATAGGAAGGATAATGTTTAAGTTAGATGACTTGCTAGGATGCAACCATCTCTCCTTTGGCTAAATGTTTGATCAAGTGTATCACACACATTAATAGCATTTGAGAGAGAGAGAGAGAGCGAGAGAGCAAGCATGTGTGTGCATACATATACATGTGTGTGGTAGAAACTGAAGAGGTTGAACTTCGTGCTTGAGTTGACAGGAGGTGGGCCAGATGGAGGATGTATGACACGGAAGGATGATCCACAAACTGAATAGATGCAGCAGGGCATGGAAATCAGAGCTACAGATGATCATGGGAGGGTTAGTTTCCCTAGAAATTTATAGAGAAGGCTTTGGATTTCCCCTGGTGTGGCATGCGAGGCTTAAGGTGACAATACCCGGAGACATCTGGGTTAGAACTTAGAAGGTACCATGCATTCAATAGTGTTTCAGCAAATGCTACTTTCATTTCTCCATCCCAGATCCTTTTTAACCAAAAGTAAGCAGGCTCTTACTTTTGGTTAGAGCCTGTTTACTTTTATTAATTAACCACTATGATTAACTATTCAAAATGTACTAGTTGCAGTAGGCAGTATAAAATTGAAGGTAAAATAAGGACTTTGTTTGCTTGCAGTTGAGATGAGGAGCTAATGTAAGGCGGGATGAACTCAAGGGCTAAGTGTCAGATTTGTCAGTCTGAACAAGGGTTCAGACTATTAGAGCCATGGATTTGCTCGGTTACTTGGTGCTCTGCAAGTTTTTGGCCTTCCAAAGGCACTAGACAATATTTAACCACTGTTTCACAGGGCAATGAATTGGTCAATTTAGGTAATACTATAACAAACAGTGCCCAGATTTCAGTGACTTAATCTGACAAAGGTACACTTCTTGTTTGTTCCATCCAATGTGGATCAACTGGGGTTGGAGCAGGTGGGGTGTTTTGCTCCACATTGTCATCCAGGGATCCGGATCTTTTTGTTTTTAGTGGCCCCTTTGGCCACTTAGGCCTCAGAGTCCTCTGCTGGGTATTCTGCATCTGATTGGCCAACAAATGAAAAAAAAGTGTGTGGGGAAGGACTGTGTGACCCCAGTTGCCTCCATCCAGTAGGGGCACACTAGTTGGACTCATATACCTGTGGTGAAGATTGGCCATGTGGCATCACTTTGATGCAAGGGAAATGAAAAATGTGGCTTAGCTGAGTACCCATGAAGGGGAACTGGGTTTAGTGAACATCTAAATTTTCAACAATCTCTGCCATGGAGGAAAATAACATAATTACATAGGAAATTTTTTAAACAGAATGTTAAAATCTGGGTGAAGATTTAAAAAAATACTTTTTATTTCATAGAAGACAAATTAAGAATACAAATTAAGTGGTAAGGGTGTTAAATATACTTGATAGCTAGTACTTGATATTAGAGGATCCTGGCAAACCTCTTTTATTGACATTTTAGTATTTATTTATTTATAGACATAATTACATGCATGTTTAGGTGGTAAAAGCAGCTTCTTGCAAATGGGCTTGTAGACCAAGCTGGGTTCTCAAGTACTTTTACCAATAGACTAACATTGGTGAAGCTGTATTTTCTCAAGCTGAATTTGGGGGCTTTGAGAACATTTTTGACGTAAACTTTCTGAAGGAAACTGGGACTGACAGTTGGAAAAATATGGAGTGAGAGTAAGGGCATGTGTTTTATTCTGCTTTTTAGGAGATAGAGCAGGTATTTATTTCAATTTAAAGGATAAATTTCAAGAGCAATCCCAGTGTATGAGTTACTGTGGATATAAAAATGAACTTCTTATTTCTCATCCTGCCAAGAGAATACAAACATACCTTGCACATATTGTGGTTTGGTTCTAGATCACAATAAAGTGAGTGTTACAACAAAGTGAGTCACATGAACTTTTTGTTTCTTTTTAGATTATTTTCTTATTTTATTTTATTTAGAAACAAGGTCTCATTGTGTTGCCCAGTTTGGAGTATAGTGGCACAATCATAGCTCGCTGCAGCTTCAAACTCCTGGGCTCAAGAGATCCTCCTCCCTCAGGCTCCCAAGTAGCTGGGACTACAGGTGAATGCCACCACACCTGGCTAATTAAAAAAATGTTGGGGGCGTCGAGACAGGGTCTTGCTGTGTTGCCCAGGCTGGTCTCAAACTACTGACCTCAAGTGATCTTCCTGCCTTGACCTCCCAAAGTGCTGGGATTAAGTCGTGAGCCATCACACCCAGCTAAATTTTTGGATTTCTCGGTGCATATAAAATTATGTTTACACGTACTATAGTCTATTAAGTTTACAATAGCATTATACTTAAAACAACAATGTACATACCTTAATTGAAAAGTACTTTATTGCTTAAAAATGCTAACAATCATGTAAGCCTTCACTGAGTAATCTTTTTGTTGATTGGAGGATCTCACCTTGATGTTGATGGCTGCTGACTGTGGGTGGTGGTTGCTGAAGGGTGGGGTGGCTGTGGCAATCTGTTTTTTTTTGAGACAGAGTCTTGCTCTGTCACCCAGGCTGGACTGCAGTGGTGCAATCTCGGCTCACTGTAACTTCCGCCTCCCAGATTCAAGCGATTCTCCTGCCTTATCCTCCTGAGTAGCTGCGATGACAGGTGCATTCCATCGCGCCTGGCTGATTTTTGTAATTTTAGTAGAGATGGGGTTTCACCATGTTGGCCAGGCTGGTCTCGAACTCCTGACCTCAAGTGATCTGCCCGCCTTGGCCTCCCAAAATGCTGGGATTACAGGCGTGAGCCACTGTGCCCAACCTTGTTTCTTAAAATACTTAACAATGAAGTTTGTCACAGCGATTGACTCTTCGATGATTGAAATATTTCTCTCTAGTATGTGATGCTGTTTGATGCCATTTTACCCACAGTACAGCTTCTTTCAATATTGGAGTAAATCCCCTCAAACTCTGCCACTGCTTTATCAACTCAGTTTAAATCCTTTGTTGTCCTCTCAACAATGCCCACGGCATCTTCACCGGGAGTAGATTCCATCTCAAGAAGACACTTTCTTTGCTCATTCATAAGAAGCAACTCCTCATCCCTTCAAGTTTTCTCATGAGATTGCAGAAATCTGAACATATCTTCAGGTTCTACTTGTAATTCTAATTCTTTTGCTTTCTCCACCACATCTGAAATGACTTCCTCTACTGAAATCTTGAATCCCTCAAAGTTATCCATGAGGGTTGTAATCAACTTCTTCCAAGCTTTTGTTAATGAGAATATTTTGACCTCCTCCCATGAATTATGAATGTTCTTAACGGCATGTAGAATGGTGAATCCTTTCTAGAGGCTTTTAATGTATTTTGCTGAGATCCATCAGAGGAATGACTCTATAGCTGCTATAGCCTTACAGAACGTATTTTTTAAATAGTAAGATTTGAAAAGCAAAATTACTCCTTGATCCATTGGTTGCAGAATGGACATGTGTAGCAAGCATGGAAACATTAACCTCCGTGAATGTCATTAATCTCTGTCTACAACATTAATCTCCATGAGAGCTCTTGGGTGACTATGTGCTTTGTCAATGAATATTTGAAGGGAATCTTTTTTTTCTGAGAAGTAGGTCTCAAGAGTGAGCTTAAAATATTCAGCAAACCATACTGTAATCAGATGTGTTGTCATCCAGGTTTTGTTCTTTCATTTATAGAGCACAGGCAAAGTAGATTTAGCATCATTCTTAGGAGCCCTAAGATTTTTGGAATGGTCCAATGAGCATTGGCTTCAACTTAAAGTCACCAGCATTAGTCCCTAACGAGAGTCAGCCTGTCCTTAGAAGCTTTGAAGCCAGGCATTGAATTCTCCTCTCTAGCCATGAAAAGTCCTAGTTGGCACCTTCTTCCAATAGAGGCTATTTTGCCTATGTTGAAAATCTATTATTTAGAATAGATTCATCAATGATCTTAGCAAGATCTTCCGGATAACTTGCTCAGCTTCTTCATCAGCACTTGCTGCTTCACCTTGTACTTTTATATTATGGAGATGGCTTCTTTTCGTAAACCTCATGAACCAACTTTGGCTAGCTTACATTTTTCTTCTGCAGCTTCCTTACCTCTGTCAGCCTTCATAGAATTGAAGAGACTTAGGCCTTACTCTAGGCTTTGACTTAAGGGAATGTTGTGGCTGCTTTAATCTTTTATCCGGACCACTCAAACTTTCTCCATATCAGCAATAAAGCTGTTTCACTTTCTTATCATTTGTGTATGCTCTGGAGTAGCACTTTTAATTTCCTTCAAGAATTTTTCCTTTGCATTCACAACTTGGCTGTAACTGTTTGGCACAAGAAGGCTAGCTTTCAGCCTGTCTCAGCTTCTACATGCCTTCCTCACTAACTTTAATCCTTTTGCAGCTTTTGATTTAAAGTGAGACCTCTAAAGTGACTCTTCCTTTCACTTGAACACTTAGAGGTCATTGTAGTTATTAATTGGCTTAATTTCAATACTATCCTGTCTCAAGGAATAGAGAGGCCCAAGGAGAGGGAGAGAGACAAAGGAACAGCTGTTCAGTGAAGCAGTGAGAATACACATACCAAAGACTGATTAAGTTCATCATCTTATATGGGCAGGGTTTGTGGCACCCCTGCACAATTACAATAGTAGCATCCAAGACCACTGATCACAGGGCATTATAACAGATATAATAATAATGAAAAAGTTTGAAATATTGTAAGAATTAGTCAAATGTGACATAGACACACAAACTGAGCACATGCTGTTGGGAAAAATGGCACCAACAGACTTGCTCAAGGCCGGGTTGCCACAAACTTTCAATTTGTGAAAAAAATGTAGTATCTGTGAAGCACAGTAAAGTGAGGCACAATAAAATGAGGTATGCCTGTAATTATTTTGAATAACACACAAAAAGAGGCCTTTGATTTGGCTAAAATAGTGCAGTTAACCAAACTTTATCATCATCAAGCAAAATGTAATATAGTCATCTTTCTACTTTTTGTGGCTGAAGCAGAGTATTTGAGGAGAAGCAGAGCAAGCATTGTAATAATGTAGGCGAACTAGAGAAGAATTCTATGGACAATTTATAAACCATATGTGCCATTTTCAAAAGAATACTGACATTTTGGGGCAAAACCTTATAGGTTCTGTTGTGTGTTAGTCATATGCCATTGCTTGAAATTATATCACCGATACAGCCTTGAAATATGAGATTTCTTTTAATTAACATCCTCATGAACCTTATCACCAGGTTCAATGTGATTTTTGTTCTTGATATACTCACTCTTTTGCCTGAGGCTGCCTACAGGAGGCCATGTCCCAATTCTCCCATAAAAATGACTTCCACATTCCACATCCCAATTACTCTGAAGGACCTGCCCAAGATACCTATAAAACCCTACTACAGTCTACACCACCTTCTAACTAATATTCTACATGTGTTTTTGATCAATGAATCAGATTTTCAAAAGTCAGAATGGTTTTCCACGTGGAATTTGAGTAAATATATAAACCTTTGTTATTTTTATACATGTTTCAAAAAATAACATATGAGACCAAAGATGTAGAAAGAGCACTGGACTTAGAGTCAAACGAACTCAATTATCAGGCCAGCCACTTACTCTCAGAGTGACATTGGGAACATTAGCTAATCTTTTTGAGTCTCAGTTTCCTGATTTATAGTTACCTCCAGGGTTATTATGAGACTGACATGAGCTAGTGTATGCCAAGGGCTCACACAATGAGATGCTTATGCTAGGTGTTCAGGAGATAAACTTGCCTTGCCTTTATTAGGAATTTTTAGGTATCAAGAAGAAACATATTCAGCTCAACTGTTACTGGGAATACTTTTGGTTACAAGTGACAGAAGCTTAAACCAAATGGATTTAAATGTTATAAGAAATTTCTTAGCTCATTTAGTTGATGATTCCGGAGGTGCACCATTAGGCATGGCTTGGTCCAGAGGTTCTGCATATCACGAGGGCTGTGTGCCCATTTTCCTGGGATACTCTTGGTTTTGCCTAGCTTCATATTTTGGCTTAATCTCAGGTTGGCTTCTTTCGTGTCACAAGGCTGCCAGCTGCTCCAGGACTAGTTTCCTCATTTATATCCAAGGAGAAAAATAGTTTCTGCTGTCCCAAACACCAAATGGTAGTTATGAACTTCCCTCTGGTTGGACTAGTTTAAGTCATGGGTTCATCCCTGAACCTATCAGTGTGACTAGGGAAATCTGATTCCTTGTTTGGCTTAGACCAATCAGGGCTAATCTCTGGAGCTGGGGAAGTGGAGTTAAAATTGCTGAAATCACGAATCTGGGGAGTTTCTTGTCTTATTAGGAATGGGGGAAGGAATGGGGCGCAAGACATTCCACTGACAAATCCACTCCTGGCTTCTTCCCATGTCACACACTCCTTTCTCTCCTTATGTACATCTCCAAAAGTTCATGCCTACTGGAATCACAAGCAGCTCTCATATCGAGCTCCATATTCTGGATTTGTAGCTGATGTGTTTTCTTCTAGGTCAGCTTCTGGATGGAGATTTTCACACTCTGATATAGCTAAATAATATTATCCACTCCTGTGGAAAAACTTACAATTTTCCTCTCATTATCTAATCTCACAATCCTCCTTTTAGTAATAGAACTCCTGATTTTCAACCAAGCACATGGCCACCCAGCTAGACACCACATTTCCTAGACTTCTTGACATTAGATGTGGCCATGAATCCAAATTCACAACGAAAGAATGTGAACAGAAGTCAAACATGCCACTTCCCCATTATAACCTTAAAATATATCATTGTCCTCTCTTGTCTGTTCCCCTTCCTGGGAATGAGAATACTACGTGGTTGTGAGCCAGGTGGGCCAAAGAGCATAACAACCCAGGCCAGTGGTCTCGAACAGGGGTCCTGGACC
Organism: Macaca thibetana thibetana; assembly: GCF_024542745.1. Lineage (NCBI taxonomy): Eukaryota > Metazoa > Chordata > Mammalia > Primates > Cercopithecidae > Macaca > Macaca thibetana. Next base: position 49,093,495 of record NC_065585.1, read on the forward strand.
AGCAGTCCAGGGAGCTCACTGGAAAGGCATATTTTCAGGTCCTATTCCAAAACTGGTGAGTCAGGAACTATGGCAGTGGGGCCCAGAAACTTCTGCTTTAATAAGCTCTCCAGGACATACACATTAAGTTTGAGAACCACTGTTGGTGTGATTTTTGGTCCTACACCATCCAACATTTGGCAGTATATTTGATTGTCGCAATGTGGAGGGACAGGAAGGTACTGCTACTGCCATCTAGCAGGTATGGAACAGGCTCACTCTAACCATCCTACTATGCACTAGATAGAGCTTTATCAGGCCTCAAAAGTCAATAATGCTGAGCTTGAGAAATCCTGCTCTAAAGAAAGTGGAATGATGAAATCGAAGCACTGTGAGTTCCTGGCTAACCCTGGGCAGAACTGTTTAGGGACTCTCTGATCTCTGGTCTGCACTGCCCAATATGGTAGCCACCAGCGACATGTGGTATTTGAGCTCCTGAAATGTGGCTAGTCTGAATTGACATGGGCTATAATTTAATTCCTCCCAAAAAAGAATGCAAAATATATCAATAGTATTTTATGTCAATTACATGCTGAAATGAACATATTTTGGATATATTAAGTTAAAAGAAATATATTATCAAAAATTAATTTCACGGCTTATTTTTTCCAGTGTGGCTACTAGAGGATTTTAAGTTACAAATGGGACTTGCATTATATTCCTATTAGACAGTTCTGCTCTAGCACTTGAGAAATAAACTTCTTTCTGTCTTCTTTGAGCCACTGTAGTTTTAGGTCTCTTTGTTGCAACAGCTAAGCCTGTTCTCCTTTCTACGATAACCCAGTAAATATAAAATGGTGGAGGATAACCTCAAAGGAAACTTTTATTGGAAGAAATAGACAATGAGAAAACAGTACACAGTGGTCTCTGGTTCACTGTATGTATTTTTCCCTGCTTCACAGGAATGGTGAAGTGTTCTTGCCTTGGTAATGCAGCGAGTTCCTTGGTTAGCCAATCTGGCAAATCCTAGATGTGCTCTCTGGAAACGTCTCCCTTGTCCATTGTCCTCTTAGCTCATCTGAGATAGATATTGGCATGTATGCCCTTTTTGGGATCTGTACTTCTTTGGAGCCCATTACTTTTTTGTGCAAATTTGAGGGGCCTGGAAATTATCTCGGGGATTGAGTAATCACAGGCTGTTTTCAGCCAGGCTTGGGTTTCTTGGACTGAACCAAATTCCTTAAAAACCTGAAGGCTTCCTGTCTATTTGCCTTCCACCAATTCCATGAGCTGATAATCAAAGCCAGAGTCTTTGTCTAGTCATCTCTGAGTCTGGGAATTCTGGTCTCTCAGCAACAGGCTTCGGTGCTCTGCCTTGCCAAGATAACCAGGGCTGTGTACTTGGCCAAAATTCCGCCATCCATCGACTGTCTTGCAGTGCAAAAAGCAGCCAGCCCATGGGTGCCGCCCTACAGAGATACCTGCCACTTCATGGTGAACGAGCAAATTGCCGGCATCCTGCCTGTGAGTTTCCATAGAAGGCATGGGAAAAGTCAGTTGGTCAGAAGTGGCTGAAGCTGGGGCAGCAGGGCCAAGAGGTGGTGGGCTCATTGTGATGGCTGAGCACTTGAATAAGCCACAGTCCCCTGTTGTGGAGCAGCAACAAGGCCAACAGGCATGAGAGCTGTTTACACTCTGAATAAGGCTCCAGTTTCTGAATATCTTTCTGGGCTCCATAAAACCTAGTTGTGTGGCCAGGTTGGTGGGTTTCAGAAGTGAGAGCAGGGTGACCTCTCTATATAGGAAGTCCCGTATAAGAACCCTTTTTCCTGGCCTAGCCAATACCTCTCCAAGTGAGCATCCCAGTCATGCACCCCTGCTGTCTGTACATAGCATACCTGCTTCCTAGGGGGTACTTGTCAGGCACTCTAAGTCCCCTGCTTTTAGAAATGGACAGAATAAAATCCCCCTCTTAGATTCGTAAGTAGATTTTTCTGGCAGAATAACGAGCCCCTCTTGCCATTAATCTTAATAAGCTTTGGGGCTAACAAAATCCATTTTCCCAAGGTCGGAATTATTCTTAAGTGGACTTTGGGAAACATTTTAACCTTTTCGTCACTCAGGCTAAAGAATTAAAACACATTTCTGGAATTTTTTTCTGGGGTTACTAGGAAGCCAGAGCGAGGCGTGGCTGCCTTTGTGTATTTTTCTTTAGAAAAACCTTGAAGTCAGGGGACCCAGGCCCTTCTCAGCTCCGGTTTGTGTTTGTATTTCCACGTAGAGTGCACATTCCTGGTGGAAATTTCTAGGAAAAAGAAGAAAAAGTGGCATAATGATAGACTAAAGCAAGGAAAATGTTTTTATGAAGCAAACAAGCCAAAAATGAAAAAATGGGAACAACTCTGACCCTGGTATACCACCCTACTCATAACCCAGGCAGCGGGGTTACCAGCTTCGCATTACATTCTCAGACTGAATTCATCTAATGTAAAACAGTGCATGGGAACTGAACTCCCCGTTTTCTCTCAGGTATGGTGACATAGTAGGAGATGTCACTTTGAATACTCCCAAATGAGAAAGAAAGATGACAGATTTGGCTGCTGCATGGTTCAAAGATGCAGGAAATGGATACAATACGTGGTGTCATTTAGATTCAAAACAAGGGCACTTGAGTGTTCAGTGTTACTTGCAATAAATATATTAGATTTAAGCCTCAGTTTGAACCTAACCATAACTGGATTCTTAACTATCTAGTTTAAATGACTGGTAACATGAAGCATTTCATAATTTCTGGTCCATTAGTTGTGATCAGGTCCTAATTAACATTCCAGGACCTGGTTTTAGCCAACCTATGTGGAAAATTTGAAGTGGGAACACATATTTGGGGCCCTGCCTCTAGTATGGTGTGTATCATGTTGTGGTTTGTGCTACATTTTTTTTGCAGGGGTGCAGAATTGGACCAGTGGAGATTATCTATAGAGTTATGAGTTGCTTAATGTTGGGGATATGTTCTAAGAAATATATCGTTACGTAATTCTGTTGTGTGAACATCATAGAGGGTACTACCCAAACCTACACAGTGTAGCCCACTGCATACCTAGGCTATATGGTATAGTCTATGGCTCCAAGGCTACAAACCTGTACGGCATGTTACTGTACTGAATATTGTAAGCAATTCTAATGCAGTGGTAAGTATTTGTGTATCTAAACATACCTAAACATAGAAAAGGTACAGTAAAATTATGGTATAAAAGATATAAAACGGTACACCTGTACAGGGCACTTACCATGAACGAAGCTTGCAGGACTGGAAGTTGCTCTGGGTGAGTCAGTGAGTGAGTGGTGAGTGAATGTGAAGGCCTAGGACTTTACTATACACTACTATGGACTTTATAAACACTGTACACTTAGGCTACACTCAATTTAGGAAAACGTATTTTCTTTCTTCAATAACAAATTAACCTTAGCTTACTGTAACTTTTTAACTTTATAAACTTTTTACTCTTTTAACTTTTTAACCCTTTTGTAATAACTGCTTAAAACACAAACACCGCTGGGCACATGGCTCACACCTGTAATCCTAGCAATTTGGGAGGCTGAGGCGGATAGATCACCTGAGGTCAGGAGTTTGAGACCAGTCTGGCTATTATGGTGAAACCCCGTCTCTACTAAAAATACAAAAATTAGCTAGGCATGGTGGCTCACACCTGTAGTCCCAGCTACTCGGGAGGCTGAGGCATGAGAATCACTTGAACCCGGAGGCAGAGGTTGCAGTGAGCTGAGATATTACCACTGCACTCCAGCCTGGGCAACAGAGTGACCCCCTGTCTCAAACAAACAAACAAACAAATAAACAAGCAAACAAACACAAACACATCACATTATACAGCTGTACAAAATATTTCCTTTCTTTATATCCATATTTTATAAGCTTTTTTCTATTTTTAAAATTTTTAACATTTTTCTTACTTTTAAAACTTTTTTGTTAAAAACCAAGACATAAATACACACCTTAGCCAAAAAAGGGTCAGGATCATCAGTATCATTGTCTTCCACCTCCACATCTTGTCCCACTGAAAAGTCTTCAGGGAGAGTAACACGCCTGGAGCTGTCATCTCCTGTGACAACAGTGCCTTCCTGTGGAATCCCTTCTGAAGGACCTGCCTCAGGCTCTCCTTGAGAAGGTATCACTCTTTTCAGGAATATGTCCATGGTGGTTTATTTTTCTCACCATAAATTTGTGTGAGTAATGCATTGTGCTACAGTGTTACAATAGCTACATTACTAGGCAATAAGAATTTTTAAGCTCAATTTTAATCTAAAGGACCATTGTCATTTATGGGGTCAATTGTTGACCAAAATGCCATTATGTGGCACATACTGTATTTTCTTTCTTTGGTATTAACTGAGCAGTATTTACTTCCTGGTCTAAAGATACTCTCTGTGTGTAATGTAAGGAAAATCCCTTCTTTATGGCGGTAAGATTCTCATCTATTGATCAGTTAAGGCTAAAAGCTAAACTCAACTTCTCCACTTCACTTCTTTATCTGAGTGAGAACTGAAACTCTCCGCTGCCCATATTATGCAGCCTTGTCTGGAAAATCCACACCATGTACCCCTTGCTCCTCTAATAGGAATCCAACCTGCTTCCTTGTAGCCCACTGTCCTTCTCAGGGAAAGCTTATAGATTTTTCTTAGACTCAAACTCATCAAGAGGTGATGTGCCTAAATAACTTGAAGGAGAAACATAAAAAAAAAATAGCCGGGCATGGTGGCGGGCACCTGTAGTCCCAGAAAAAAAAAAAATTCCAATACTCCATCCAGAAGGATCTGACAGACAGGGTCATCCCAGCTAGTGTTTCATGGAGCAACAGTGATTAGAGTGAGAAATGCTCAGTCTGGGAAGAGATGAGAATGGCCAGAGGCTGATATTGCCTCAGGACTTATAGCCCTGCCAGGCTGTAGGAAGTGATCTTAATGTATAAACAAGAGCAAACATATACCAGAGACAGCTAGTTGCTTATCCCAATATGTCCAATAGTGCTTTTTTTGTGGTATAAAATGGAATAGAGTTGCCAGGATATAGCTCATCCCTGGATGTGGTTTGACAATCTACAAATACTTTTAGTCTCAGCAGGGTAGCTGTCCATGTTCTTATGTATGTATTTGCATGTTTGTGTGGCTCTTGCATTTGTCACTGGAAAAATTCCTTATGGATTAATGTGTCTCTGGTTCTGTACCCATGCTACTTTGGAAAAAAATAGAGATGAAGAGCCTTGCTTAGCTGGCGGAGACTTCTTCCTTCAAGGAATGGGGACAAATGTTCTTGATGCCTGGGTAGCTACTTACTGGCTCCAATAGGAAGAAGAGATGGAGGATATAGGCATAGGGCTGGAGGCAGGCATTTACATGGTTAAACAAGACTTTCTGAATGGAATTCGTATAATAAACAGATTTCCAACTTCCATGCCACCAAAAGTCTAGATGGGTGATATTTGGAAAGTAGGAGGTTTCTCCCCCATTTTTGTCAGTATCAGCTTTAGTCAGATATATATATCTTACTTTTATCAAAGTAGGTAACTGATATAGCTGCATTTAGATAAGTGCATCTAGAGAGACAAGAACTTCCACCTATTTCTACCTACTGTAATATTAATAATGATCATATATAATTATTGCTATCTTCCAGATAAAGTTTATTAGGACGTTATAATATGTTTTGCACACACATCCCAGAAATATAGTTCCTCTTTATTTGGCCCTCAGTATCCGTGCAATTTAAATTATCTGTAGACTGCTAACTTCTCATGTGACACACAGTAGATGAATGGGGAGAAGAGACCACAGAGCTTCAGGTAGAAGAAAAAAAGCATTTCTTTCCTTCCTTTCTTTACCGTCTGATGACTTATACGACTGTATAAACAAGAGCAAACATACACCAGAGACAGCTAGCTGCTTATCCCACTATCTATTCTCCCTTCCTCCTTCATAAAAGAGCCTGATAGTTAGCTAGTTCTGTAGTTTGAAGGTTTTTCCCTCAAACCTCATGTTGAAATTTGATCCCCAGTGTCAGAGGTGGGGCCTAATGGGAGGTGTTTGTCATGGGGGTGGACCCCTCATGAATAGATTAGTGCCCTCCCTGGAGATTGAGGGTGACGATATCTCACTCTACTAGTTCCTGGGAGAACTGGTTGCTAAAAGAAGTCTGGTACCTTCCCCCACCCTCTACTTTCTCTCTCTCCATTTGATATCTTCACAGGCCAGCCCCCTTTCACCTTCTGCCATGAGTGGAAGGAGCCTGTGGCCCTCACCAGATGCAGATGCCCAAACCTGAACTTTTCCAGACATCATTACTATGTGCCAAATAAACCTCTCTTCTTTGTAAATTACCCCGTCTCAGGAGGTATTCCTTTATAGCAACACAAAAATGGACTAAGGAAGCTAGACATGTTGCCTTTAAGATAAAAGGCATATTTTCAAGCCTCTTGTGTTGCTAGGTATGGCCCTCCATTAGTTTCTAGCCAGCAAGATATAAGCAAAGTACTGTGTGGGACTTCTAGGAAGCATCCTTAAAAGTGAGATAATGTGCTTTTATTTTCATTTCTTTTTCCATCCTACTACCTAGAGCTCATATGGTATGGATGAAGTGCCAGCAAACATTTTGGAACATGAGGACAGTGGAGAGGGCAACTGGAAGAAGCCTGAGTCCTTGATGTAGGTTGGTTCTGGTTGACACATTTCCCATTTTCTCTTATAAGAGAGAAAAATAATCTTGTTTAAGTCACTGTGTCTGTATTACATGTAGCCAAATCAAATGTTAGCTGTTATACTGTGAACAAGGAAAGAGTGGGTGAATTGAGTTCTGGTTCTTGGCACCCAGTGTCTGACTACAGTAATGACATTTCCCTGGAGCAAATTTTTTTTCCCTGGGCAACATACCAGCTTTAGATGAGGCAGTCACTCACTCTTCAGACAAGGGTCAAAGCAGCAAACAGCAAGGTTTGTTGGGTTGATGTCTTAGTCTGTTTTGTGTTGCTATAAAGGAATATCTGAGGGTGAGTAATTTAATATAAAGAAAAGAAGTTCGTTTGGCTTATAGTTCTGCCAAAGCTACAAACTTCTTGTTGGGAATATTTACACCATGGGAATTGACAAATGCTAAAAATCAGTTGTTGTCATTGTTGTTTTTATCAGAGATCCTGCTTATCCACAGACCACTGGCTAACACTGGACTATTGTCCTAAAATTTTTTTCTTTTTATTTTTCTTTTCTTTTTTTCTTTTTTTTAAAAAATTATACTTTAAGTTCTAGGGTACATGTGCACAATGTGCAGGTTTGTTACATATGTATACATGTGCCAATTTTTTTCCTTTCTCATTGAACTATCAGAGAACATTCTAGGGTATAATAATTACATACAGAATTTGAGGTTAATGGGTTACAAAATGCTTTTCCTGATATTATATCATTTAATTATTGCAACAACCTGTGAAATAGGCAACACAGTTTTTGTCATCCCCCTTGTATAAGAGAGGAGCCAAGATTTAGATTTATACCAAGTGAATTAGGAGCAAAATTGAGATTAAAAGCCAGTGCTGTTGTTTCTTATTCCTGCTAATTTCACTGGAATTAACTCATTTTCCAGTTAATTTGGAAGAAGAAAAGGAGAAGGAGGAGGAGGAGGAGGAGGAAGAGGAGGAGGAGGAGGAGGAGGAAAAATCTATTCCAAAGGAAAAGACAAATCAAATTTTTTCGTCTTCAGTTTTTTTTTCTAAAATACGCCTATTTGAAAAATAGCATATAAAGAGTCAATGTAAGAGTTTAGAAAATGGTACAGTATTTTTCTTTGAATGCTAGTACCAGATGTAGTTATCTGTTAAGCTGTGGTGTGAGCAAGTGCGCTATCGAGGAAAGAGTATGAGTTTTGGAATCAAATGCCAGCTGCCAGACCTGGCATTCTCAAGTTACTGCTGTGTGAACTTAGGCGAATCACCTAACCTTTGCATGCATCAGTTGTTTTCACCTGCTACATGGGTCTAATAATGAACTCTTAGGGATACTGTGAGGATTAAATGAGATAACTATGTAAAGCAATCAGGACAATGCCTGGCACACAGTGAATGTTTATGAAAAGTCATAGCTCTCTTTACTTTTAGATTTTGAGTACTACCTATCATAAAGTAAATCATGGGCTGTGATTCATGCCTACTTTTTTCTCAGAATGAGCCAAAGTGTCTGTAATCTAAAACCATATATATTATAAGTGTTCTGAAGGGTCTTGTGGGTGTCCAAATCCAGAACTCATATTACAAGTTTGGGGGAGACTGAGAGTTTGGAGAATTTTGTGAGAAAGGACAGCAGTTTTTAATTTTGCTGTCTGTCTCTAGTACATTCCATGCTGGCTTTTGAGACCAAAACCAAATCTGGCAGCAGCAGGCAATCATAGAATTTTCATGTAATTCAATAATTTATCACAAAGAATATTCATTTATAAACAATGACTTGTTTTGGAATGATAGCAGCTGTCAGTTTGGAGGCCTTGTTTCTCCCCGCTGGGACAGGAGTCTGGCTTCCCCCTTTGTTAAATCATGCAGGGTCGCTGAGTTTGGAATCTGAGGCTGAGTGCACTTTACAATGTGTTTATGTTTTGGTATGTGCATTATTTCATTTTTACTTTGCGGTCATGAAACCCATGTTGCCAGATGCCAAAGGAGTCTCTGAATAGCCCCCTATATGTGGAGAGGAAATAGTCAAACTGAGAGCAATGATTGCACCTGAAAACCTTGAACCAGAAGATGTAGAAACGTAATCCTCTTCCATGACAGACACACAAATGCCCTGGTGCTTCTCTGTGTCATCACTTAGATTTGCTTCAGCAAAAAAGAATCCTGGATCCTTTGCTCTTTGGAAAATTTATTGCCAGTATGATTTGTACATCAGAAAGTTGTGATTATTTCTCTCTAGTGTCTTGGGAAATTCAGTGTTTTGAGTTCCAGAGAAGATCAAACTGCCTGCTGGGAATAAAGTATTCAGCATCCTATGAAACCATTTGATACCTTGCACCACTTTCACAACTTTCATGTCACTAGCAGCCAAAGGTCCCTGGTTTTTCTTACAGCTCCCCAAACTTTCATGAGTGCCTGGAAAGCTGTTTGTAAATCAAGAGAGGAACTTGCCCAAGTCCTGGAGGTCTTCCATGTCCAGCATCCATTTCCATTGCCTGATGTGGCATTTACACTCACACGTTGGTCTTTGGAAGTTCAATCAAGTACACTCTCAATGGCCACTTACTAACTGTAGTCAACTGAGGACCTATGACATGATCTACTGGGGGGTTGATTGGAGGTTGTATTGTGTCCCCCTGCCAAAAAACCAACAACATTTGTTGAAGTTCTGACTCAGGACCTATGAATATAACCTTATTTGAAAATAGGATCTGGATCTTTGAAGATGTAATCAAGCTAAGATGAGGTTATTAAGGTGGGCTGTAATCAATGTGACTTGTGTCCTCACAGGAAGAGAGAAATTTGGACAAAAACACACAAAGAGAATGTTATGTGATGACAGGGGCTGAGATTAGAGTGATGTAGCTGCAAGAAATGCCAAGGGTTGATGGCCACCGTGAGAAGCTAGAAAGAGGATGCATGTTTCAGAGAGAGCATGGCCCTCCAGACACCTTAATTTCAGACTTCCATTCTCCAGAACTGTAAGGCAATATTTTTCTGTTGTTTTAAGCCACCCCACTTCGAGTACCAAAATCTGTGTTAGTTTTCTAGGGCTGTAGTAACAAAGTGCCACAAACTTGGTGACTTAAGTTCTTCCTGGGTGGCTTTCATATGTCATGAGAATCAGAAAAGCCCAATGGAATTCTGCAAATCATGTCCTCCCATCCTTTTAATACAACTCCTCTGTCTGCTGTTCTTCCCCTAGCATCTTATAATGCTCTTCACAACTCTGTCTGCTGGCACTCTGAGTGTGACATCACCATTCCAGGCAGAGGTGCTCGGGCTCCTGGCTTCCTTGCCCTGTGTCTGATTTCATCACTCATTGGCCCTTTGCCATGGAGTAGCAATCACTTAACGAGATGAATAACTTCCCAGTGGGATGACTTCTCTATGATATTCCTTCCAAGGGTCATGTTGCCTTAACACAGACATCATCTTAAGACTTTTCTTAGGAAGCACAAACAGTCTCTTAAACACCAGGATGGACTAGAGGGGAAGATAGTATCAGTAGCCCCCTTGAGGTCCTTTAAAGAACAGGGGTGGTACTGTGTTTTAATTTCCATTTTACAAATGAAGAGATAAGTCAAGAAAGAAAGAGCCACTTAACTAGATTATCTCTCTTAGTAGTAATTCTTCAATCCATTGCTGTTTTTCCAAAAATAGACTTTGTCTTAGGAGAAGGGATTTTCGCTTGCAGTAGAGAGACCATGTGTGTTTTCTAGTAAGCAGACCCCCTTAATAGAGGTCTTTGCTTTTGTTAAGGGACTAGATCTTATACACTGAGAAATATGTTGAAAATGAGTTGTAAATTTGTAATGATATTAAGTCAGATCCTCTCACCCATTTCTTTCCTCTAAGTTGAAGAGCCTTGAGTCACCTTCATTTAGTCTGCCTGTGACCTATGAATGGTCTGGCACAGTGAGGCATGTGGTAAATTTCCACTCCTGTTTCTTCTTTAAATATACACTTCTAGCTGTTTTCCCCACTCTTGAAGTTATATTCAACTTAATTATAAATTGTTAGATTAAAGTAAACAATACGGGGCATTTTAGAATGAGGAAAAGGAGAGGAGAGTTGGCGGTGGTGGGGAGAGAGAGAGAGAGAATGAATAAAGAGCATCTGGAAACCTGGAAGAAAGTGGTACATTTGAAACCTGATAAGCTGCTGCTGGTATTACCAGATCTCATGGTTTATAACAGCCATGCAACATTTATGGCTAAAGACATGTGCACTTCTTACACAGGCACAGCACACCCACACTCCAGGGCAAACCGGGGACATGGCACTTGGGACTTGAGCCTGTGGTTGGCTAAGCCCTATGCCTGCACTAAGCTCTGTGTGTGGGGACATGATTGTGTTGACATCACCAGTGGACCCATTTTAAGCAGCTGCCCAATCCATATCTGTAGGATATCTGGGAAGCATGACAGATTGAAATGAAAGCACAAGAAAGGACTGAGGAACTCCTGAAGCCCTCAGATGGATCATATTGTAGGGGGAAGCAGATGGACCAGGTGCTTTCTCAGTAATTATAACAGCTACTCAAGCCACCAATTATGGATGTTTCCTAAGCATTTCGCATTGTGCTAGGAATCTGACATGCATTATCTCATTTAATTCTTACAACAACCCTATGAGATGTGTTTTATTAATTCCTTTTGATAGATGAAGGAGCTTAGTCTTAGAGCTTAGCACACTGTCTGATGCATAGTTGGCCCTTAATAAATACATGTTGACAACATGATGAGGAGTAACAGTAATGCGCTTAGGTTTACATAGTTAGCAATTGATGGAGCCACATTTACATCCACTCTGCGTGGTATTTTCAATTATGCAAACCAATGTACTCTGAATGGAATTTTAGATTGAAATAACAGAACTGGAGCTTGATTTGCTCAAGCAAAAGTCAGAAATCCAAGAGTAGTAGCACTGAAATACTTTTTTTGGCAGAGTAAAGGATGGAGGGCTGGTGTTGACTATGGTAATAGATCAGGGCAGTCAGGGTAGGGCTGTGAACAAGTCAGAAAGGCTTTTTAGGTCATAGTTTGCAAGGACAGACTTGGGCTTGTATTGGGGTTCTTGGGTGTAGGTGAGGTAAGGGTGGAGAGGTTCTGGAATCTTACAGGATATGAGCATAAGGAATGAATTAGTTGAGTAAGGACAACTCTGGACCAGCCAATGCCAAGGGATCAGTGATAACAATCTTGATTTCTTTCTCTTTTGCTTGGAAGAAACTGCTATGTCTACATGCTAATGTATGGTTCTGCAGCCCCAGGTCCTGTTTTAGAATCACAAGGGCATTTAGGGCAACAGGAGTTTGATTCCAAAGAGGTTATATCACACTGGGCAATCTGAAGATGACCACTTCAGAGATCGGAAACAGTCTGTGTCATCATCAGCAAACATGGCCCTCCAAGAAGCAACTGTGGCTTGAGTCAATGGAAAAAATATTGTGAGCAGGAAAATGTGAGCCATGTGCCTGTGCCCTGCCCAGTTGCCTTCCCCATCTGAGGAATGGTCTGCCCTTTGAAATACTAGGAGTGAGGCATTTGCACGCAGGGGCTTGAATGGTTTGTGACATGGGAATGTAGAGTTGGCCAATTCTCCAGGAAGGGAGCTAAGTTTAGAGAAGCTTTCAGGCCTGGTTGTTACTTCATTGTGTAACTGCTGCCTCGTGGGAAGGGAATGAGCCCATAGGAGCAGAATGCCTTTCAGATGTGGTCCCCCTAGGTCAAACAAAGCTCTCTGGAGCCTCCACAACCCAAAAAGGCAATGGAATGGAGCTTCAAAATTAGTTATTTCTTATTCATGGGTTATACCAATGTATCATCTAAATTGATAAAGGGAATATACCCAATCTATTGGACAATGTTGATGGCCTATCCAGCATCCATTCTCTCCTTTCTTCACAGTGACATCTCAGTTTTGTTCATAGGATTTAGGGAAAGTTACCCCATCTCTAACTTCAGTGGTAAGACTCAATTAATTGAAAGCAGCTAAAGAATCTAATCCACTTGTTAGTGAATGCTTCAGGAATGGGCATATGACCCAATTCTGGTCTAAGAATGGGTTACTGGAGACTTCAGGCAAGTTCTTCCTTGTCCTTAGGAGAGTAGAACAGAAGTCAGCTTCTTCTTTCAAAGGATGTGAATAAGGACGGGTGATCCCCTACCTCTTGCTGTTGGCTGCCATCTTATGGCCAGAAGGGAAGTCAGATTCAGATAAAACAAATTAATGGAAGAGAGCAGAGACTTACAGAGAAATGGAGGCCTGAATTTACCATGAGAATAACCTGTCTACCTCTGAACTTCCAGCTATTTAGCCAATATAATTCCTTGATATTTTAGCTAGTTTGAGTTGGATTTCTGCTACCAGCAGTTGAAACCTTTTGAACTGATAAACTCTAGAACTGGTAATAACATGAGAGAGAGAAGAAAGTGGTAGTAGTTAAGGTGAAGTATTGGTATGACAGGGAAGACTGGGAAAGTGAAAGAAAAGGCAAAATTTACCCGAAATAGCTGGTTGGGACATTTGGGACTAATACTCAACCTTACCCTGTATTTTTGTTTATTAATGGTTGTAGGTAAAAGGAGGAATGGCAGGTGTCAAGGTTTCTTTTGCCCAGTGGATTATGGCAAAAGATTGTCAAAATCTAAAAGCACAGCCTCTGTCTCAATGTCAGGTGGGTAGTAAAGAACAGAGGTGATGAGTGCATGTTGGAAGAAGAAACAGATGAAATCGCCCTGCCCATTGGCCTGGAAAAATTGTGTGGTCTCCTTCCTCATCTGAATGCATTGTATACCCTCAGTCTGCAAGGCAGATTTACATAGCTATCCAGAGACTGGAAGGTTTTAAAATGCCACTGCAGGGAGCTATTATTTATATCCTTGGCAGTAAGTGTTTTTGATTCTAAGTAGGAGTTTGAGGAGCACCGAGGTTCTCAGCGATCCATAACAATTGTCACATTTGATCTTTTGGTCCACACTATGACCATAGCATGTATTTAGGAGATACTGGCTGGTGGCTAGTATGGGGATAGGGTTTAGGGAACCCACAGGTCATGCCTATAGTAAGTAGTCTCAGTACACAGATTGAACATGAAGTCATGACGTTGGCCTCATTAGCAATCCATCTAGTGCCATTTGCAGCATGGCTGATGCTTTTCCTAATCTTATCTCAGACACGGCTGTGCCAATGGTTCATAGAACCAGTAACTCACTTTCTACACTAAACAACCAACCAATTAATCAACTGTACACATGACACACACACACACACACACACACACACACACACACACACACACACAGAAGCAGGAAGGGAGAGAGAAAGGATAATTTATTAATGCCAGCACTGTTTCCTAATTCTGCCTTACTACAAGATCACACTGCACAGGAATGCCACTTTGGCCAGTAAAACCCTTAAAGATCCTTTTCTGAGTGTAAGCTTGCTTTATATAATAACAAGGGCTAAAAATCAAATCCCTCTACATTAAAAAGTGAGAAAGAGCCTCACAATTCCAACTATGACATGTACTGAGACCTTGAATGTAGAGGTTCACAACTATTTCTGCTGTAACATGAGTGATAGATGATGCTCATATGCAGGACACATTCCCATTGCATCCCTATGCACTATCTTACAGGTCCTCAAAGTAACATGAACCCTGTCACTTCTAACTCAATAAAGCATATCAGAGAATGTGGTGGTTTAAAGTGGCATTATTATAGGGCTTACCTTGAAGCTACCACTAAGTTTTATTTAGAAGTGAATTATTCACAAACTTTAGTACTTTAACTGTTATTAACTACAGATCACTCGCAACATATGCCACAACACTCAAGTAGACTCAGACCTCTTGTACTTCCAGAATAAAATTTATTCTCCTTATTTAACCCAGTATCTGTTTACTAAGTTAGGAGATAGTGTTAAGCTTGATTTTGAGGAATCTTTTTTTCCACACTCAACTTGTGAGCCCGAATATTTCATGTCACTCCACAAATGTAACTTTGTGTCAAATTTTCTATATAGCTCACAACTCAATAAAAATAATGAATAGGTTAATCTGAGTCTATAAAAATAAGATTTATTAAAGAAAACTGGATTGGAAGAAACAATTGATTTCATGATGGTGAATATTGTCAGAAGTAGCAGAATGCTGAATAACTAAGGTTTCAATGAACTTTTTAAAAAGCAAGTTGTGGGTTTGATAGAGTTTAGATGTAGATGGCCCTATCTAGCTCTTGTGGAACAGGTAGAAAAAACATTCATCATTTGACATGCCAACTCTTGTCTGGGCTGTGAGGGCAGCCTTAGGTGGCCCAGGTCTTTTTTTGTGACTTCTAGTTTGGGAGAAGCTCTGGGTGGATTGGCATGATGCCAGTATCCAACACAGCTGCAATAATAGCGATGGTTTCTCTCACTTGTCCATGCTGAGAGTGGGCTTGACCTAGTGGTCTCCTGTATACCCTCTTCCCAACTGAGAATAAAGCTGCCTGAAGTGAAGAATCCTGGGAGAACTCCCAGAACTTTAGTTCTTCCTCCTGTTTTTGAGAGGCCTTGCTTCTCATTTTTCTGCTCCTGGTTGACAGATGGATAAAACCCAGCACAGTGGAAGTCATAGGAGGAATTCAATTCAGTCTCACACTAAGTCAGCCAGTTGATCTGACTACAGAGAAGTGAAGCCTACCCCTAGTCTGAGTTAATGTCACAAAATGTGTTTAATCACCACCAGTCAATGCACACACACATACATTCATAAACAAACACACTCACACTCATACACCATAGCAATAACAGCTCAATCAAGTCAGCACTGTGGACGAGTGGAGACATTTTGCCAAGCCCATAGTGGACTGAAGCACCAAGGGATTTGGAATTTGGACCCTCCCACTGCACCCCTTCAATGCTAGGGAGTGGAGCATGTAATTTCTTGGCTAAACAAGACTTCTTAATATTCAGGGAAGAAGGGTTCAACATGGTATTATACAACCAATGCAGAGCCTGTGGGACATGATAGCCCTGACAAGTGGAGATTTGGTCAGTTACATGTAAATGAATCAGAAACAGATGGATAATATTTTTGTTAAAATACACATGGGTTTCAAAATTAAGAGGGTGAAGAAGGGTTGTGGAGACAGCTTTGGCAAAAATGTCTTGTGCTCTTCCGGGCCCTAAGGAACCGTTCAGTGAACCTAGAGTACAGCCAAGGTCAGTGTTCTATCATTAATGGATAGCATACAGCCCATGACCACACACAGGCCAGGAAATAGGAAGAATCCTAACACATGTTGGCATTTATCAACAAGATTTTCAGTTTGTGATAAGAAATAAAAAGGCTCATATTATGTCATGGAATGGCATGACATGCATTCCGTAAGCCAGCAGTTGACTTGGTCTTGGAATGTGAAAAAGATGAAGGTATTTTCTATATCTCACCCCCTTCCTCTATCACAATATTTTTACACAGTATTAAGAAGCAATGCGTCCAGATTCTAATTTGCTCTTCTTTTTATTTTTTTTGCTACATTTCTTTACTAATTGAAAACGGACAACAAAAATACCCCCTACCACAAATATCTAGAAGAAAATGGAGACATTTGGACAGACTGAAAAAGTTTTATGAGCTCTAATAAGGCTAATCAAGGCTCTGGAAAGAATTTTGTTTCATGGTGGACTCAACAAAACAATGAACTGGGTCCTTCAAACAATGAGCTGATTGGCCACAGCAGAAGGCCTGGGGGCTGGGGCCCTGATGAACTGCTGGTCAATTTGGGTGTTGCAACCACTTTCCATGGTGACACAATCACGGTGGAACTTAGGCACCATCTGTTGCTTGGCCTTCAGGCTGCTGTCAATCTCCCATCACTGCAAGTCCTAAATAAGCCTCCCCTGAAGTTCTCAAAGTGGAATTTATCCCTCAGTGAATTTGTTTTCTGAGCAGTTCACTCTACAGTGGAGGCATGTTCCCCACCTCATTTCTTTATGGCAGTGTTACACAGTCCAGGCTGAGGACTGCGGTGGGGGAGTGAAGAGTACACAGGGAGGGCTACTCTGTAGGGATAGCAAAGGAGAAAGTAGAGTTGATAGACAAAGGGGCAGTTCCCTCTGGGTTAGTGCCAACGTCAAATTCCTCTGTGCTGGGAAGAAGGGGAGTGCAATCCCTTTCCCTCACCTATCCTTCATCCCCTCAAGTGAGCTCCTAGGGAATAAGAAGGTTCTACCAGCCAGTAGGTTCTGAGGACTGGCTGAGCCTGGAGGCCTCCTTTCTAAAGACAAAGCTGCTCTGAAGTGGGTAGGCTTTACCTTTGCCTGGGCAGGTGCCACTGCTGTGGTGCCTCCACAGAGGCCTGGGAGGAGCTGAATTCCATCTTCAGTTCCCCGCACCTCCTTTCCTAACCTGCTTCCTCTTTTTTTCCCCAAGTTGCTTCCATGAGTTTTTCCTTCCCCTGACAAGCTACGGATTTCCCCAGCTTCTCAGGGACAAATATTATAAACTCATCAGGCATGGGGACTCTATCTGATCTGGTTTTATAATCTTAGTTTCAGTACAGTGCCTAGCACATAGTAGGCCCACCACAAATGTTTGGAAACTTCTAAGACCTCAGATGTCCCAACACCTGAAGCTTGGTGCATCGGCTGTGATGGGAGCATGAAAGCCCATTGACCTTCTCCTTCCCTTCGTCCTCCTGCAGGTGTGTGTTTTCATATGCTCTCACTCTTGTGTGTGGCAGAACCACACACACGCATTTTCTAAGTCAGTTCCTCCTTACACTCTCAACCCCACAAGTGTGTGAACTTGAAGCATCAAAATTTAGCTATGCCATGTCCCATTCCTTCTATTCTGGAAAAGCAAAAAACTTAAAATTCCTTCCTGCTAATGTGGCCTGAGTGTTAATGAATTATTTAGATAACATATTTCTGTTACAGATAATGCCCTAATTCAAGGAGTGACTCCAGTGGAGGGAACTCCAGGCACCACAGTGGTATGTCCAGGCCAGCTTTCCGCAGCCTGCCTTTGGTAGGAAAGTGGTATGAAGCATCAGAAGGGCATGGTTTCAGATAGATCTGGGTTTGTTCCCAGGTTCTCCCACTTACTGGCTGTCAAATATAGGCAATTTACAGAACTTCCCAGAGCCCACTGGAAACCAATACTCATCCTTGGGGTTATCGCAAGGATGAAACAAAAATGATGTATGTAAATCTAGCACAGTGCCAGGCACACAGTAAACCCAAATTCCTTTCTTTCAGTTATTCATTTGCCTCAACAGTAAATCATTACTAAAACCTACCCTTGCCAGGCACTCTGATTGCACTGCAAAGATGCGGCATTTCCCGTTGGCATTAGAGGTCTGGGATTCTCCACTTCTCAGACAGCCCCTAACTTACCTGAGTAATCTCTTGTAACCAGATGCTGTTTGGCTTCTGAAGTTGGGTGAGTTCTCTGTACAGATACACATATTTCTGTGATGAGTCCTCGTCTGCACACCAGGGATCTCGGAGACTCTACCGATGAGGAGAGGGTTTGGGGGCTCACCTCTCCCCCTGCGATTGCTGGCTACGCATCTTCGCAGCTGTGGGTCCAGCTTCCCAGGGGAGGGAAGCAGAACACCCTGAGCTTCCTTTTCCCAAGAGAAAGAGCCTCACACTTGTCTCTCCCCTCAGCATCCTCAGGCACCAGCCCGGAATTGCCTTAGGAGCTTGGGAGCTGGAGAGGGCGGAGCAGAGGCCATGAAGCTGGTCTCAGAGCCTGTCCCCTGGAGTGTGGATCTCTGCTGACCGGCCCGCTGCCGCGCTAATAAATATCAAACCCTTCAACAGGAAAATAAATTATCCCCAACTGCTAGGCAAAACAGTCTTGATAAATTGTCGTTTTAGCCAACAGTGTTTAAAGTAAAATCAGTAAAGTGTGAGTAATGATGGCTGAGTCAAAAGTCCTGTACTAAACACAATGGTCCGAGGAGAGCGGGGGCAGCGTTCAGAGAAAAGTGAATGCAAGTTTAACTAAAACAACTCTTGTTCAGAGAGAAAAAAAAAACATTAAAAAAGGACTTGGGATTTATTATCCTATTAGCTTTTTTTCTGTAGGAATAGCTCTCAGGGTGTCCTGGGCATAAAGTCAAGATTTCCATTTACCAGAGATGTTTAGAAAACATGCTCTTAAAAGTGAACTACCAAGTTTTTGACTGGACAACGTAAATAAGGTTAAATTCTTTCAGTATAGTGAAGAATCCTGAAAGAGCTACAGTTCTTAAAGGAGCTGTCTGGGAAGGATTTCTGGGTGAGGAAAATCTAGAGGAGTTTTTTCTTAAAAAAAAAAAAAAAAGATAAAAAGCACAATGATCAGGTGCTTATGTGAGCCTGTATTTCAGTATTTATACATTGTTTTATCTATGTACAGTCTAACCTCACTAATTCTGACTGAATTAGAAAAGAATCTGAATGATGAGAAGTTGAGGGTGATACATTAAATGAATGGGCTTTAATGTTTTAGAAGCATGATAAATAACCATAGATAACACATATTATTAAGAACTTAATGTGTTCTAGGACTTCTGCAGAACATTTTACATGACTTCAACATTAAGTAACTTTCCTAGGGTCACATAAGTGACAAGTGGTGTAGCCAGGATTCAAACTCAGTTCTGCTTGTTTCCAAATCTGCACTCTTAACCATTATACATTTGGCCTCTATGATCAACATATACATTTCATTTTTTTTATAATCTAGCACATAGGACTACTAAAAATAATAAGCAAATATGCCAAATGGGTATCCTATGGTTCATATTTTAACATAACAGAAATTTTATTAGTAATGTAAATATTGTCATATTAATGGTTGATCAGCAAGGGTTGATCAGCAATGGCTAAAGTGCCTGTTGCTTAAACTGGTTTATTTTCAAGGACACAATGACCTTGCACTGTCAATTATGTCATAGATACTATTAAATTTAGTTAGTTAAGGATTTGAGGCAGCTTAGTACACATACACAGTAGAGAAAGGACACATCCCCTTCTGATCTGAAGTCTGTCCCTCCACCTGGACTCTTGAGTGCATCCCCTCCAACTTTCTCAAAGGGGACTGTCATCCATAGGTCACTAAGTGTCTTTTCTTCATCTTTGCCTTTTCTCTCGGTAGCGGTCAATGATTGCTTTTTGTTTGTCCAACATCCTTTCATTTTGGGAACATTTCTCCTCCACTCCATGTGAATAAGGTGGAGCTGCCAATCAAAAGACTCTGTCTTCTCTGCCACAGGAGTGGACACATGATACGGGCTGGCCAGTAAGTGCATCCTATATCTACGGACACCATGATGATCCCCAGGTGGCCATAGATTCCACACATGACTGGAGTCTTTTTAACAAAGATTTGCATAAATGTTTGTAGCGAGAGAGAAGAGAGGTCTCTTTCTTTCAGATATTGTGACTTCAAAGCCTGTAAATCTACAGCTGATTATAGCTATCTGTAAATATACGTGGATAGATTCTAATAATAAGGCCAATGCAGAGGGAATCAGGCTGAGAAATTGGAGAGGGGGAGCCCTGAAAATATTTTTTGAACAATGCCTTAGATTGAATGAACTCTTCTTTTCTGATGACCATAGGTGATAATTTAATGAACTGTTATTCTAGATTATTATCCCAGCATACTAATTAAATTTTCACAGCCTTCATCCCAATGAGATCAGTTTTCCAATCCTAAAGTCCCTCCATTTCTGTGGGGGCCTGTGTAAGTCACTCTTTGCTACCAATTTCTATAGTAGTTCAGGTTCTTAGTTGTAAAAGTTTTAGCAGAACTTGATTTACTGTTCAGGTTTTTAGTTGCTAAATTTAGCAGAAGGCATTTATGGAAAGGCCTTTGGATACTCCACAAAATTGATCAAAAGTTAAAACGCTAAACTAGACAATGGGCAAGGATCAAGAGAAACGTGGCCACAAAGAGCAACCAACGCCTTCTTCCAGGAAGAGTCTAACTGGGGAGTACTCACCAGCATTGTGGTTGGGCATTTGTTGCCTCTGTCAATCCTCTGTAGTTGGACGAATATCTTCTAATTATCCCTGCTTTATTATGTCAACTCTTGTCAGAATCAAAGTCCTGGAGGGCAGCATCCTGTTGTTTCAGCCTAAGTGACACACTGACTCCCATTCCTATTGAGTAATTTTGTGTTTATTTTCATGAGGGATGTTGGTATATAATTTTCTTTCATTGCAATGTTTTTATTGCTGGCCTCATAAAAGGAGTTGGAGAATATTCTTTCCTTTTCTATTCTCTGAAAGAATTAATGTAACTGATATTACTAGTTCCAAATGTGTGGTAGAATTTACCAGTTAAGCTATTTGGGCTTGAACATATCATTCTGGAAAGGCTTTTAAATAACAAATCCAATTATTTAAATGATAGAAGACTCTTCGGATTTTTTCTTTCTTTTTGTGTCAGTTTTGGTAATCAGTGTCATTCAAGAAATCTGTCTGTTTTGCCCAATTTTTGAGTTAATTGGCATAAAGTTCATAATATTTCTTTATTATCCTTAAATATCTGGATGATATCTATGAGTCCCTCTTTTTCCGGTCTATCTGTCTAGAGGCTTATCAATTATTAGTCTTTTCAAAGAGGCAGCTTTTGGTTACATTAATATTTCTTTATTGTTTTTCTGTTTTCTGTTTCATTAATTTCTGTTCTTATCTTTATTTAGCTTATTTTAGATTTCACTGGCTTTTCTTCTACTTTCATAAGGTAGAAGTTTACATCATTAATTTGAGATTTTTCTTTTCTAAGATAAGCACTAAATATTATAAATTTCCCTTCCAAGGACTGTTTTACTTTATCCTGCAAATTTTGATGTGTTTTCATTTTGACTCATTTCAAAATAATTTATCTTGTGCTTTCTTCTTTAACCCATCAATTATTTAGTAGTGTGTTATTAAGATCCAAGTATTTGGGGATTTTTCATATACCTTTCTGTTATTGATTTCTTGTTTTATTTCTCTGTGGTCAGAGAATATGCATTTTATAATTTCAAGTATTTTAACTTCATTGATGTTTGCTTTGTAGTATAGAATATGATCTATTTAAGTTAATATTTGCTGCACACTCAAAAATGTGTTTTAGGCTGTTATTGGATGAAATGTTCTATAAATATCAATTAGGTTGAGTTGTTTGATAACAATGTTTACATCTTATACATCCTTACTGATTTTCTGTCTACCTGTTTTATCAATTACTGGGAGAAAATTGTTTAAACTTCCAGCTACAATTAAGGACTTGTCTACTTCTACTTTCAATTCTATTAGATTTTAGTTAATAAATTTTGAAGTTCTATAATTAGGTATACTTATTTAATGTTACCATATAGTCTTGTTTTTATCATTATAAAATATCCATCTTTTCCGTTGTAAGTTTTTTTGTCTTAAAGTCTACTTTGTCTGATGTCAATATAGTCACTCTAGCTTTGTGTTTGCATGATATCTTTTCCTCCAGTTTTTTTTAAAAACAATAAAACTATTTGCAGATGACATGGTTTTGAATGTAGTTGACAACAATAACAGCAGCAGCAACAACAAAATCCCCCAATAGAACTAATAAAACTAATAACCAAATACAGAAAGATTGCTGGTTTAAGAAACAAAATTCAATTGTGTTTTTATATGTGAGAAATGAACAATCTGAGAATGAATTTAAGAATATGATTTCATTCATTGTATAATCAAAGATAATAAAATACTTAGAAATAACTTTAATAAAAGAAGTACATGACTTGTAATTGAAAACTACAAAATATTGCTGAGAAAACAATGAAGATTTAAATAAATGGAGAGACATTTCATGTTCATGAATTAGAAGCCTTGATACTGCAAAGATAGCATTTTTCCTCAAATTGATTTACATATTTAGCACAACCCTTATTAAAATCTTAGCAGATTCCTTTGAAGAAGCTGACAAAGTGATCCAAAAATTTACATGAGAATGCAAGGGACCCAGATTAGCTAAACAATTTTGGAAAGCACAGAGGTGGAGGACTTATGCTACCCAACTCCAAAACCAGCTAGAAAGCCACAGCAAAGTACAACATTGGCCCAAGCAAAAACATGTAAGTCAATGGAACGGAACAGAGTCCAAAAATAAACTCTTAACTTTATGATCAATTGATTTCTTTCAACAAAGTTTCCAAAGTCCTCCTTTAAATGGTGTAATAGATAGTGTTTTCAACAATGTTGGATATCCACATGCAAGAAACAAGCAAACAAACCACATACCTTTACCTCACACCATACAGAAAAATTAACCCCAAATAGACCACACATCTTTTCACTTTTGACCTGTGTTTTAAAATTTAAAATGTTCTTGCTTTTTAATCCAATCTAACAGTCTATAGTTTTTTAATGGGTCAATTGGACTTAATTTGTTTAAGATAATCATTGATTGCTTAGGTTTAAATCTACCACCCTGCTTTTTCTTTTCTGTTTATCCTTTTGTTCTTTGTTGTCTTCCCCCTCTTTTCCTACCTCCTTTAGATTAAGCTTGTTTTAAGCTTTTATGTTATATCTAATATTTGCTTGTTAGCTACACTTTGAGTGTGTGATTGTTTTCTTTAGTAGTATAGTAACAGTCAATTAAGAAGATGAAAAACAAGAAAAATTGTTTTATATATACCCATATATTAATATTTTGTTAGTATTCAATTACTCATTTCTTTGTATAGTTCTACATTTCTTTCTGGTATTATTTTCCTTTTGTTTTTGCCTGAAGAATTTCCTTTGATATTTTTTGTAGTTTAGATCTGATAGTGATTAATTCTCTATGCTGTTTCTTGTCTGAGAAATTTTTAGTTTGTCTTCACTTTTGAAAGATATTTTCACTGAATAAAGAATTCTAGGCTGACTATTTTTTCTTTCTGGACCCTAAAGATGTTAATCATTTTAATAGTTTTCTATTTTGCATAGTTTCTGATAAGAAGTTGTCTGTCATTCTTATCTTTGTGTCTTCTTTTCTACTAGCTGCTTTTAAGATATTCTCCTTAATTTACTTTTAATAATTTGATTATAATGTGCTTTGGTGTGGTTTCTTTGTTTCTTTTGCTTGGATTTTTCTTCAACTTCTTAGATCTGTGAGACTATAATTTTAATCAAGTTTGGAATAGTTTTAGCTGTTCTTTTAAAATATTTCTGTTTCCTTCCCCTTTGGGGCTTCAATTATGTGTGTCTTAGATAACTTGATAACATCCCCAAGGATATTGGTGTTCTGTTTACTTTTTCATTGTTTATTTCTCTCTTTACATTTAAAAAATAATTTCTATTACTATGTATTCAAGCACATTGAATTTTCCTTCTGTAGTGTTTTTTATCCAATGTATTTTTAGTTCCAGATATTTTAATTTTTATCTCTAGAAACTCTTTTTTATATATTCCATTATTTTTTATTATGGTCATTTAACAATGTATTCTGTTTTGAGGCCCTCATCGGTTAATTCCATCATGTCTTTAATTTCTTTGTATGTTTCTATGATTGAGATTTTTTCCGGTTACAGATTATATTTTCCTGCTTCATTTAATTTTCCCTCACACAAAGACAGACCATGTGAGTCAAAGACTCAAGTGGACCTGCTTTTATATCTTCGGAATGCTCTCTCTTTGAAAAATCTCTCAATTCTCCAGCATTCTGTCCTACAAATTCTAACTGCCTTGGCCTCCCAAAAGTCAATCTTTGTCTGGCCAGCTTAGCAAAAACATTGAGCTCTGTTCAGACTACCCATTTCGGTACTGTGTCCTGGAGACTGCCTCTGGACTGTAAGTTGGTATAATTGTAAGGCATACTTTTTTTTTTTTTTTCCCCAGAATTACTGCACTGGCTGTGGTCCTATGTATGAAAATTGTTTTTCATATATTTTGTCCAGTTGTATGCTCACTTAAGATAGAAGAAATCTATTCTTTGTTGCTGCATCTTGTCTGGACATACAAGTGACCACATAAGTTCATATTATATTACAGTATATTATATTATATTATATTGAATTTCTTCCTAAAATATTAATTTTCCAAGGAAGAATTACTGGGTCAATGGTTGTAAATTTTTTTAAAACTCTTCCTATATGTATATGTATGTAGATATAGATATGTAGATATCTAGTTTATCTATCCAGATTATCTATTTGTCCTTGTCTGAGTTTTGGTAGATTGTGTTTTAAGAAATTGACCAATTTCAACTAAGCTATCAAATTTGGGGGCATACAGTTATTCATAATATTCCTTTACTGTCTTTTCAGTGTCCATAAGATCAGTAATGAGGATCTTTTCTATTTCTTATATTATTAATTAATGTTTTCTCTTTTTCTCTTAGACTGGTTAGAGATTTATCAATTTTATTGATTCTTTCAAAGAATCAGCTTTTGGTTTCATTGATTTTCTCTACTGATCTCCTATTTTAAATTCCATTGCTTTCCGCTGTGATTTGTATTTCTTTTCATCTGTTTACTTTGGATTTGGTTTGCTTTTCCTGTTCTAGTTTCATAAGATGGACATTTAGATTATTGATTTTAGATCTTTATTCTTTTATAATATATGCATTCAGTGCTACAAATTTCACTTTAAACATTGCTTTTTTTTTTTGCATCCACCAAATTTTTATGATTAGCATTTTTATTTTTATTTGGTTCCGAATATTCTCAAATTCCTCTTAGGACTTGCTGTTTGGCCCCTGTGCTATAGAGAAGTGTGTTGTTTCATCTTCAATTATTTTGGTATCTTCCAGCTATCTTTCTGTTATTGATTTCTCATTTAATTCTATTATAGTCAGAAAGCATACTTTCCATCTCTTTTCGTCTTGGATACCCTCTGTTACTTTCAGGCAAAACTAGCCATGTGAGGTATTGCTCAATCCCTCTGCCCTAAACATGGCTACTATCACAGGAGACATTCATTCTTTTTACTACTAACTAGCTTCTGGGATTGGGGGAAAATATGCAGAGGTCATTTAGCCTTGCTATAGTCATGCCTGTATCCCAATGAATTCAATACTCATTTGCCCCATGCTTCTTCCTAATCTCAGCTTTCTCCTCGGATGTGAACTATCATGCTCCTCTCATCATTTGATATAATCCTCTTCTGAGAATTCTTGCACATATTCTGAGTGATCTTTTCTCTGTATAGTAAATCCCATCTGTTTCTCAAGGATATTGCACTGATAGTTTTCTCTCTTATATTTGAGCACTCAGAATATGTTATTAATTGTTGTGTAATAGAGCAGCTCAACACTTAGTAGCTTAGAGCCTTAACACTTACTTAGTTCATGGGTCAGCAGTTTGGGCTGGCTTAGCTGGGTGACTGGGCCAATTATGGCTGACTAAACTCACTCAAACATTTGCTGGCAGCTGCTTGGTTAGCTGGGGGTTGTCTGGTCTGAGATGGTTCAGCTGCAATGGCTTGTCTCTGCCCTACGTGATGTCCTACCATCCAGCAGGCCAAGTTGTACTTGCTTACATGGCAACAGTAACAGAGGTTCCAGGAGAAAAAGTAGAAGTATGCATTTAAGGCATCATGAGGCCCAAGCTTAGAACTTGCACAATATGACTTTCACGGCATTCTATTGATCAAAGCAAGTTTCAAAGTAAGTTCAGATTCAAATAGTGGAGAAATAGATTCCACTTGTTGATGAGAAGAACTGCAAAAAGTTCTGGCCATTTTTACAATCTAGCACATTTTGTTATATAAATATTTATCTTGTCTATAACTTTTAAGTCTCGTTATCCTGGTTGTGGTGGTGGTGGTGGCGGCAGTGAGCTCTGTTAACACTTTTGCATGGACTCAGTTCATCATTTTCTATTTAGCTCTTTAATTCCATTTGCAATTTATTCTGGTATATGCTGTAAGACATATTGCTAATGTATTTCCCTCTAAAATGTATATATATATGTATCTGAATTTTAAATTATTTATTAAAAATTATTTTATGATTATTTTAGAAAGCTTAATTTATCAACTATTGAATTTTTATAGATAACAGGGTCTATTTCTGGACACTTGTTTCATTGAATAGTTTTTGTTTTCCTTAAACACCTCTCTGTTTGAATTATTATTTATTTATAAGTTTTAGTAACTAATAGAAGGAAATATCCCTATTGTGCATTTTTTCAGATTTTTTTTGTCATCCTCACATGTAGATTTTTCCTTGTGAACTATCAGTGTTTTCTAAATTCCATAACTATATTGATACTGCGTTCAACTGAAAAATAATATGGGTGGAAAAGTTAAGTTTTCTAATTTTTAAGGATACTGTGAACCTAGATGTTAAATTTCTTTATATATTTAAAATTTTAAAACTACAGTAATATTTACACTTTCAAAATACACTTTCTAAATTTCTTTCATTAAATTTACTTGTTTTATTGTTTCATTCCTATTGTAAATGAAATCTGAATCTGACTCTTTTTAGAAATGATATATAATTTAAATAGTTATTGCCAGCACAAAGAAGTGATACTGATTTTTCAGAATTTATCCTGAACTTTCACTGTTCTACATAAATTCTTTCATGACTTTAGGTGGTTTTCACGTGATTCTTTTGGATTTTTTGTCAGGTATACAAAATCATGTCATCTTTAGTTATTAATTTGTCTCTTTCTAATACATATTTTTCTTATTTGTCCTAAAATTTTGCATTATTAAAAATCTCTAGCTGGGCACGGTGGCTCACACCTGTAATCCCAGCACTTTGGGAGGCCGAGGTGGGCGGATCACAAGGTCAGGAGTTTGAGACAAGCAGCCTGGCCAACATAGTTAAACCTTGTGAAACTCCTCTCTACTAAAAATACAGAAAATTAGCCAGGCCTGGTGGCAGGTGCCTGTAGTCCCAGCTACTTGGGAGGCTAAGGCAGGAGAATCACTTGAACCCGGGAGGCGGAGGCTGTGGTAAGCCGAGATCATACCACTGCACTCCAGCCTGGGCAATAAGAGTGAAATTCCGTCTCAAGAAAAAAAAAAAATCTCTAATACATTTTAAAATAAAAAGGATAGTGGTAGGCTTCTTTGTTTTGCTTTTGAATTTAATTAGTACACCATTGAGAATAAAATGAATTAATTACAGCATCTGCTGAACAAATAAATTTGATTGTATAGATTTTTTTATGTGGATATTTTTATTAGATCTTAAAATATTAAATCATAATTCTATTTCTGAAATAAGTAGTTGGTATGATGTTTGTTCTTTTAAATGTTTGCTAATTATATTTCAGTTTAAATATTAATTAAAATTTAGAGATTTTTGTATATTTATAAAAATAAAAATATCCAAATACAATATGACTTTTTGTTTATTCTTCCATTTTTAACATTTTTTTGCTGTCTGTTTTTTTTATTATTGATTTTAAGGTGCATTCAAATCTTTTTTTTCCAGAAAGTGTTATGTTTTTATAAATAACTTACATCTGCCCTCACAACATAAGGATCTCCTTCTCTTATATGCAAAAGCTCATTAATAATATTTGCCCACATTACATTTTAGACTATTGACTCTCTGTGCTTTATGTGCATCTCTAAGTTCATTCATGGATTTAAATAATTAAATAGGATATCTTGATGAGCTTTCTACATAATTTTATGTTCTTTATTTTGCTAATTCTCTATCTTCTTATTTTATATTTTTTAAAGTTGAACTTCTATGTTTTTTCATTTATATTATGATTTTTAATGGACTGTAATGTTTTCTTTTTCAGATTAGAATAATTTGAAAGTTTAATGTCCTACACTTACCATTACTTATGAATAATTTTAAACACCCCATAGCATCCTTGATTGGAGTAGTCATTAATTTATTACTATAAAATTAGCCACAATGGATCGAGACCATCCTGGCCAACATGGTGAAACCCCACCTCTACTAAAATACAAAAAATTAACAGGGCGTGGTGGCGCTCGCCTCTAGTCCCAGCTACTTGGAAGGCTGAGGCAGGGGAGTCACTTGAACTCAGGAGGTGGAGGTTGCAGTGAGGTGAGATCGTGTCACTGCACTCCAGCCTGCAGCGTGGTGACAGAGAAAGACTCCATCTTTAAAAAAAAAAAAAAAAAAAAATTAGCCACAATCACTTCTGGCACGTTTTCTACTCTAATATTACTTTACATCTGTACATTTAAACATAATTACTGTGGTATCTTGTCTATGGAGGATAAGACATTTTTGTGCTTTGTGGGTCCCCCTTTCTTCTATTCATTATTTTCTTAATCTGAAGCACTTATCCCTTCATTATTTTTTATTTATTTTGTCCTACTTTTATTTAAATTATTAATTCCATTAGTTAAATATTTCAGCAATATCAATCTGCTTTTTTTTCCAATTTGCTCTTATTCTGTTAATATCAACTCACTATCTTTTTCTACTAACATTTGCTTATTTTTAAAAGAAAAAAGAGAAACTTGACTTTACTGGATACCGGGCTGCGTTTATACATCAGCTTTCTCCTCCAAAGACTCCTTCTTATGCTCCTGTCCCAGGGTTTGGTGAGCTGGTTAACACCCCATGTGGTCTCTGCAGAGAAGATGTTCCGGAGGCTTTCTAAAAGATAGACCATTTGAAAATTTTTGTCTTTCCTACAACTCACAGCTTGGCTGTGTATATCATTCTTAAATTGGACTTTTTTCCTTAAAAATTCTGAAGCTCTAATTCTATTATCTTGGGATAGCAGTTAAGCAACCTGAAGAAATTCTAATTTTGGCTCATTTAAAATGGTGAAATCTTTATTCTCAAAGTTGAAGCATTTTACTAGTTACTAACTTCCAGAGTTAGTTTCTGTTTATTTATTGAACACGAGACAGTGATTATTCTTTTAATTAATTTATAGTTATTTTAATCATTTTTTAAAAAATTCTGGATCTTAAAAAATTATACCTTGATTATTAATTTTGCCCTTCAGGTACTTTTATAGTTTGCATTTTGGATTTCTGTTCTTCATCTTCCATATCTTTCATGTTTATTGGTATTCTTTTGTTCTTAATATTAATTATATGTATTGAGCTTCTAAGAATGTATACATATTTACAAAATCTTTAAGTGTTACTCCTTGGGATTTGTATCAGAGCAGACATTGACCTTGCTTCTTTTTAAAGCTTTGTTCTTTTACTTTTGACTTAGAAAACTGTATTTTAAAAATACTTTTAGTACTCTTCGCTCCTTCTTTTATATGTTTGTTTCTGAGGATGCAGAAAATTTAAACACATAGGAACTGTTAGTGACTTGTGGGAAAGTGATATTTTGATTCCAGTGTTGTTCTTTTTCAGCAATATTTCCAAGTTAAACTTTCTCAGTATTCATATCAAAGTCTGGGTTCCTCCTACCAGGAATGTAACAGGTGCAACATGCCACTTTCACAATTAGACTCTGTACACTCCCCATCCCTTCAGCTGCCATAAAGATCCTGGATTTGCAATTTACTGATACTAATCAAAGAACTTAGAGAAAGTGTGAGTATTGGCAGAGCATGGTTTATTTAGAAGGGCATCTACAGTACACATTCTAAATGGAAACAGGGGTGTGCTTCCTATCTGACAACAATCAAGACATGCAGGGCAGCCAGTGCAAGCCAGTTCCCTTCTAGCAGCAGGCTGAACTATGTGAACTCTGACTACTGTTGCTGGAAAGCTCCAGGAAAGGGTCAAGCTTGGCATGCCAGCTGAAAGCCTCAATTCTCAGAGCTAGACAGTGAAATGGGCAGCTTCTTAAGAGGTCTAGAGGGAGGCAAGACTCAAAGCCCAGAATTGCCGAACTTGCATTCGTTCAGGCTTTCTCTTGACACATGATGAGGCGCTGCAGAAGGCTGAAGTTGTCTCAGGTAACACATTTCAGCAAGCGCCCTTTGGAAGGGCCAAAGCCCTATCATTATATAGAGATATTTTTCAAGAGAATTTTTTCAGCCGTGCTATCTAGACCTGCTGCATCAGCCTCATCTGAGAAATTGTTAGACATGCAGATTCTTTTTTGTTGTTCGTTAATTTTTCTTAACTTTTATTTTAAGTTCAAGGGTACAAGTACAGGTTTATTACGTAGGTAAACTTGTGTCATGGGGGTTTGTTGTACAGATTATTTCATCCTTCCCGCTCCTCCCACCCTCCACCCTCTGAAAGGCCTCAGTGTGTGCTGTTCTCCTCTGTGCATCCATCTGTTCTCATTTTAAATGCAGATTCCTGAGCCCTGCCTCAGACCTACTGAAGGAGAAACTCTCAGGGTGGAGTCTAACCATCTGTGCCTTAACAAATATCCCTGGTGATTTTGATTGAGAATCACTATTTTACAGACTGGCACCTACAGGATAGAAGTACTAGGTTAACTGAAGAAATTAGGCTGGATGTTATCCACTTTGGAACTAAACAACTGCATTATTGTGGCAAAAAAAATTATATGCTTTATTTTCTTTTGAAGCCATTATAGCCATGCAGATTGATTCTTTTAGATAATTTCAATAACATTTCCTAATTCAATTAGCAATAACATATTGCTAATTCAATAACATTTGCTAAAACAAGTATCTATTAAACATCTGCTGATATGTGAATTATATCTCAGTAAAGCTGTTAAAAAAATGCAGCAGCAAGGAATGGTGCCTCACACCTGTAATCACAGGACTTTGGGAGGCCGAGGTGGGAGGATCACTTGAGCCAGGAGTTTGAGACCAATCTGGGCAACATAGTGAGACTCTGTTTCTACAAATAAAATTAAACAAAATAAAAAAAATAGCTGGTCATGGTGGCACATCACTGTAGTCCCAGCTACTTGGGAGGCTGAGGTGGGAGGATTGCTTGAGCCTGGGAGGTTAAGGCTGCAGTAAGCCATGATTGCACTACTGCGCTCCAGTCTGGGTGACAGAGTGAAATCCGAAAAAAAAAAAAAAAAGAAAGAAAGAAAGAAAAGAGAAATGAAAAGGAAAAGAAATGCATTGACCATTTAAGACCTGCGAACTCTACCTGATTGTGTTCCCGGCAGGGCCCAGAAAACATTCAGTTCACTAAGGCAATAAGAGATGTACTGGTAAGAGTTTGTGCTTTTCTAATACTTGCTGCTATGGTGGCAATGAAGTGGACTCCATGTGGAGATGACCACTGAGAACGAGGCTGGGGTGAAACAAATGGTCGAAGGCCCCAGGTATAAGTGAAGCTGGGAGGAAATGAAGTAGTGATTACTAGGTAGAGATACAACACTACCTATGTAATGTGTCTATGTCAAAGAATATAATTTAAGGTGCCATTCTAAAGCAAAGCACAGTATGACTTATGACAGGCATGCATAGGAAAAACATGTGGGATGAAAGTTACTGAATGGAAAAAGGCCAATATTTATCTCTGAATGTGAATGACTAAGTGATGTATTAAAGGAACAAAACATTCCCAAGCTTCTTCCTGAGAGCTTACCATATTATGGATTATTTACGTAACTTATTTATTTAATCATCTTAACAGCCTAAACATGATGTATTGCTTCTGTTTTAAAGATAAGGAAATTATAGCATACACAGGTGACTTTAACTTGCCTTGCCCTGATTATACACCTAACAATGGTAGAGCAGAAATGAAATCCAGAAATATCTGGCTGTGATGCACATCTGCTGAGTAGCTGCTGCATGTACTGGGGGAGAGAGAGCATCCTGTTTCAAATGTGGGTTCTCCCAAGAAACAGAGTCAACAGAATCAATACCTATATCATCTCTATCCTCTCTCTACACACACACACACGTATACGTATATGTATATGTGTGTGTGTGTGTGTGTGTGTGTGTGTGTGTATGGAATTGGCTCACCCAATTATGGAGGCTGGCAAGTTTCAGATCTGGAGGTTGAATCAGCAAGCTAGAGACCTGGGGGAGCCAATGGTCTATCTCCAGTCTGAGTCTGAAGGTTGAAAACCAGGAGACCTGATGGTGCAGTTCCTGTCCAAAGGCTCTTAAGCTCAAGACCCAGGAACTGATGGGTCTTGAAGGCTCAGGAATTAATGGGAACTGAAGTTGAAGGTTCAGTTTGAGTCCGAAGTCATTAAAAAAAGCCAGTGTCCCAGTTAGAAGGTCATCAGGCAGGAAGAATTCTCTCTCACTCAGAGGGTCAGTCTTTTTGTTCTATTCAGGCCTTAGACTGACTGGATGTGGCCCACCCACAAAACGGGGGTACAATATGCTTTACTTTTTGACCAATTCTGATATTAACATTAGCCAAAAACACCCACACAGAATTGCCTAGAATGATGTTTAGCTAAATGTCTGGGTACCTTGTGGCCCAGACACATAAAATTAACCACTGCACACACCTCATGTTACTCAATCCTGACAATTGCCTATGATTGCTATTTTACAACTGAGACACGGAAGATGGTCAACTCAATGGTCTTCCTGTGGTCACTCTGCTAGTCACTAGGAGAGCTGAGATTCACACTCAGTACTCCCTGGAGCTAATGTGAGCTGTTTGCCTTGTATGCCACGCTTCTTTCAACAGTTTCTGTTCCATTGTGGGGAGAGGCTGTTGAGAAGGCAATGAGGACGTGTGTTCAGCGCTGTTTTGGGAGGACTAATTAGCAGAGAGTATGGGATGGATTTGAGCTTTTTCAAGTGTAGGGAAGGAGTGGAAGACTAATGTTTATTCTAGAGTCTCATTTAACACCTCTAGGTCTTTAACAACAGGCAGAGTTCATTGATGAGAATTTGAAGCATAATCCTAGAGTTCAAATGTACTAAGCCTTTCTTTAACTTATTCCCAAATGTGTTTTAAATAATTTCTCTTTTCTAATTACTATATCCTGGATTTCTGTAGTGTGTTGGGTTATTTAGTTTTGTTTAGTTATTGAATTACTCTCATGCTTCTTTTCCAAACACTTAAGATTAAATAGATACTACTATTCACCTTTCACAGATTGGAAAATTAATTTATACTCGAATGGTTCTTCATACTTACTATTGAAAGGCAGTAGAAAACAGCAGTTAAGAGTTGAACTCTCAAGTCAGACCCCAGCTTCACCACCTACCGGCTGTGTGTCTTTAGGCAAATTACTCAACCTTTCTGTGGCTCAATTTCTTCATCTGTAATGGGTTGTAATACAGGAGTGATTGCATAAGAAGCACTTAGAAGAGTGCCTGGCACATATTAAGGTTTCTAAGTGTTAGCATTTTTATCATCACTGTGTGGTAGGCACTGTTTTAGGTGCCAGACATAGAGCAGTGACTAAAACAAACAAGGTTATTTTGTCCTTTGCTTTTGTGAAACTCACATTCCATTGAGGAAGACATACATCCATCTTTACGGTTTCTCAGATAGATAACTTTAGCTGAGCCAGGCGCAGTGGCTCATGTCTGTAATCCCAGCACTTTGGGAGGTGGAGGCAGGTGGATCACCTGAGGTCAGGAGTTTGAGACCAGCCTGGTCAACATGGTGAAACCCCCATCTCTACTAAAAATACAAAAATTAGCCGGGCGTGGTGGCAGGTGCCTGTAATCCCAGCTACTTGGGAGGCTGAGGCAGGAGAATCGCTTGAACCTAGGAGGCAGAGGTTGCAGTGAGCCAAGATCATGCCATTGCACTCCAGCCTGGATGATAAGAGCGAAACTCCGTCTCAAAAAAAAACCCCAATTTTAGTTAAAAATATTATTTTTACAATCAAAGAAACACACATAAACACATAAACCCAAAACATGCCTAACCTCAGTAATAATCCAGAAACTAAAAACAATTAAAAATACTTTTCTTATCAGTTTGGCAAGAGGAAAACGATAGTGCTGGTGAGATTGTGGGGAAGGAGGGTCTATGGTGCTGAGTACCACGGCTTTTCTAGAGGGCATCTTCGATTGCCCATCTTTCCCTCATACTCTGCACCTGATCCATCTGCAAGTCTGTGGTCTCTGCTTTGAAATACATATTCAGAAATGTCCCCGCTATCTCCTTGCCCCAGAGCAAATGCTTTCATCCTTGTCTGAACTATTGCAGCACACACCTAACTGAACATCAACTTCCATCATCCATTCTCCACCCAGCAACCAGAATGGTGTTCTTAGTGTGGAATGTCAATCATATCACTCTGCTGTGCAAAGAGCTTCAGACTGTGGTTAGAACCTTGCAGTCTAGCTCCTGCTGACCTTCCCCACATTCCTCCTCTGGCCCATTCCATTCCAACCACCTTGGCCTGACAAGTCTTCAATTGGGCCAGGCTTGAGTTCTTCCTGTTTTTTCTCTCTGCCTGGAACACCCACAGAAGTGGTCTCTGCTCACATGACATGCTCTCAGACAGACCCTAACCATGCTCTGCAAAATATTGAGGCCCTGTCACTTTACTTTTCTCTGAAGCACTCATAACTCTCTGCAATCACATTGTGAATTTACTTTTTCATTGTGAATTGTCTGCCTCATCCACAAGTGTAAGCTGCATGTGGACAAAGGCCTGGTATGAGTAGTTCACAGTGCCCAGGATACCATTTATCTCAATAAATATTTGTTGAGCAAACAAATGACGTTATGGACTGAATATTTGTGTGCCCCCCAAATTTCATATGTTTTATCTTATTTATTTACATTATTATTACTTTGCTTTTTTAGAGATGGGCCCTCGCTGTATTGTCCAGGCTGGACTCAAACTCCCAGGCCCAGGCAATTCTCCCACCTCAGTCTGTGGAGTAGCTGGGATTACAGGCATGTGTCACCACGCTCCAAAATTCGTATGTTGAAACCTGATTCCCACTGTGATGGTTTTGGGTAAGGCCTGTGGGAGATGATTAGGTTGTGAGGGCAAAGCACTCATGAATGGGATTAGTGCTCTTACAATGGTCCAAGGAGACCAGCATTCTGTCTTTTCATCATGTGAGGACACAGCGAGAAGACATTGTCTATGAACAACGAAATGGGCCCTCACCATACACCGAATCTGCCAGCACCTTTATTTTGGATTTTCCAGACTTCAGAACTGTGAGGGACAGATTTTTATTCTTTATAAGTCATTTAGTCTATGGTATTTTGTTATAGCAGCCTACAATGTTCATTGTAGCATCATGCTAGTACCAAACTTAACCCAACAATAGGAGATTGAGTCACAAATACCCTACATTTATTTGTTAAATACTCTGAAACTATTAAAAATATGTGCTAAAATATTATCTAATGCCATGAGGAAATATTCACAATATACGATTGACTTAAAATATTGTAAGACACAATGTTCCATAACAGTCCCTTTTGAAAAGAATGTACTATCTTTTCAATGGCAACTGTCTCTTGAACTGTTGGCCTTTTCGCACCTGAATAATAATAAAACCCACATTTAAAAACATGTTGAGGTGGATACTTGTGATCTTGTAGTAGATCAAGACTGCTTCATGCCTTGGCTCCAAAAGAGACAGCTGAGTCTAGTAGTCAGTACTTTCTGCCTTTCTCCCAAGTAGAGGATGCTGTGCGACCTCTAATAGGTTATTCAGATAATCAAGACAGTAACAGTATCACTGCATTTTTAACTTTCAAAAGTTCATATTCTGAATTGCCTGTGCTTTTAGAAATTTTAATATTGAGGTTCCTTGTCAGCCAGTTGCAGACTTGGGTGACTTTGGCCATTTCAGTGAGTTGCTCAACATAATGCCCTCTATCCCATGAGTGACAGCTTCTTCTTTGACCAACAGTAAAAGAGTTGAGCAGAAAGTGAGTAATCTTTTACTAAGCCAGTTAGAAAATGCATGGATTATCATGCTTTGTAGGGACAGAAGAGGGAAAGAATGAATAATTCAATGTAGGAAAGGAAGGGAAGCAGCTGCTTGTCCTCCCAAAATAAGAAAATAAAGATCATTTACCTTAAACTAATCAGAAATTCAGCCCAACTACACTGATATTGAATTAACTTAAAATGAAACCACATTTCTTTCTTTCTTTGCCCAAACCCATTCTTATGTTAACCTGCAAGTGTTTTGGCTGGGATCCCAGTGGATTCCTATGAAGAATGCATTTTTTCTTCCAATTTAAGTTTGCCCTCTTGATGCTGCAGAGTGATACTGCCTTGGAAGTAGCTATAAATCCAGGATGAACTTGTAAAATTTGCAGCTAGTATGAACAAGTGATGTTGCCATTTCTCATGAGATCATCTCTTCCAGTTGGTATACAGTAGTTTCATTTTGAAAGAAATATGTAAATATCTGTATTTTGAAAATACGCTTTATGCTACATTATGGCATAATTTTTGTTGCATGCTTTTTTTGTACATGAACTGTAATATGAATCTTTTTCTCAAAGAGAAGACTACAGTTTTGTAACAGAGTTTACTTTTGAAATCAAAATCCTTAGATAAAAAAAAACCTTATGCATATATCTAAGCTTTTAAAAATGCATGATTCTGTGCACATAATGATGCAGTAAGAATTCAGAGTTCTCAAATTTGAATAGTTTGTGGAATTGGGCAAACCCCAGGAAAAGGGATTCACAGTTTTTGGATAATCCTTGCCACAAAGAATGCCACTGCTGTGAAGTGTGAAAATGAAAACCATTCAAGAAAAGAAACCCAGTATACATTTCTCCTTGCCATTCTGCTTCTGACAGAGACAAGGAAAGAACTGAAACTCTGTCTTATACTGAGTTTCATGTGAAAATGCCTAGCCATTGGAGGGCTATACAAAATGTTTCAAGAGCAGGTCAGAAGTGAATTGAAAAGACCCTCAAAAGGCATATTGCTTAGAACTGATAGGGAACCACTATATGGAACCGTATGATTAACTTCAGGAAACGGAAGTCTGAAATGAATTTCATTCTCTTTAGTGATGTTCTGGGTTGTGGGAAAGCTCTTCGAAAGAGAGCATAGATCTTCCAAGAAGACCTGGCTTCTGACATGGCACAGGCGGAATCCTCTTCCTGTAGATTTTTTGGACTATCTGGCTCTCTCATGCTTAGGAACTCCGGGATGTTAGCAGCTTTCCTCCGAGGTGGGAGGCTCCCCTGGAGGCCATCTGTACCTGAGGACCCACCCCTTGCAAGGGCTCTGTTTGCTGACTCAGTGAGATCTGGCCATCTGCACTCCCTGCTAGGCAGATGTTCCTTTCAGGATTCAGCTCATGCAGCAGATGAAGATGCAGAATGCATATGTGAGCACACATGGAATTCCTCATTCTCCAGTTCTGGGGAAGCCCTTCAGAGAACAGGAGCTTGTCTCTCAAGTCCCACCAGCAGATGCCTCTGCTGTGTCTGAAGGCCAGAGCATCTTACAGGCTTGTGCCTGTGGCCAACTTGGGTCTTGATCTAATTTGACCCTCTCATTAGTTCCTGATGAAGGAGTCAATGCTTTGCACTGGGCATGTTGTTCTGCTTTTAAAGATGTTTTCCCAAATAGGGCCAAGGGAAAATAAGACATATTTGGAAGCTATTTTTAAATACATCTAACTGAAAAAGACATCGTTTCCTTCATTTTCAAGTGACCACATATGCAGTCTCTTCCATAAATTTTGCCACAAAATGTTCTCAACAAAATAACCCTGTGCAGCCTTAGTTTTAAGCAGAATTTCTGCTAGCTTCTTGCTTTGTGACCCTGGGTAAGTCTAAAATGTAAATCTGGTTATAGGGTTCCTCTGCATAACACTGGTCCTGCCTCCTGATTCCCCACAGTTCCCTGCATGGCTACCAAGGCCCTTTGTGATTCAGTCCCCCTCCCCTCCATTCCCTCTCCCTGGCAGTCTTGGTCATACATGCCTTGAGCTGTTCCTGCAGCTGGCCGTGTTCCCTCTCACTCCTGGGTCATGTTGCCTGCAGATGAGCTGCTCTTTCTCCTTCCTTCCCCTCCTTACATTCAGCGAACTACTACCAGTTCTCTAGGTCTTTGCTTAGATATTGTCCCTTTCTGATTCCTCTGGCATGGGTTCAGTGCCCTTTGTATGTTCTCGTACTGCATCCGATGACCCTGTGGTAGCTCTTTGTTCTTCTGTATTGTAATTGTCTGTTTTCTTGAACATTATCCTCCCTCTGAAGTCCCTCTAAAATAGACTTTAAGCTCCTAAGAACTAACTATAGACTAGACTACCAATAAGTGTGGGACTTACTGACCCGCCTGTACCATTGGAGCTGGGCTTTGTGGCTGGGCCAGATTCCTGTGGGTCTATCCCAAATGTGACAGTCATCAGAGCTGGTCTAGTGTTCAGGCTCTTTCCTTCCAGGCCCATGATGGGATTGTATCTCCCTGTCCACTAGATGTTAGGTATGGCTGTGCTGTATGACTTCTTTTGATGGATGGGAGGTGAACAGAAGTGTGGGACCTTCACAGCTAGTTTCTATTTCCGCACATTTCCTTTGCCTCTCTGATTGGCAATGTTCCAGATAAGTGTACTCCATTAGCTAGAGCCTTGAAGTGAGCGTGATCATGATGTGGAGCAAAGCTCCCAGCCAGCTGTTAAAGGATGTGTAATCTAAACAAAAGATGAATCTCTATTGTTTCCAGCTACTCAGATTTTGGAGTTATTTATTACTGAAACATCACCTACCTTATTCTGACTGAAAAACCAAGATGATGGATAGATTTTTTTCTGTGATGTCAACTCTTGATTGCCAATGGCTACTTAGAGCATTGAACTGTGAAGTGTACATTTGGGTTCAGAGGGAAAGGATGCTATGATTTATTAATGTCTCTGTCAGCATAACATGGGAAATCAGAGCCTATTTGCCTATCTTGATTTATTCTGTGCTAATGATGAGTATATTTCATACCAGGTGTCTTCTCTCTTCCTGATGACCTATCCGCTTGACTCCTTGTTGCCTGCTATATGTATCAGCATAACTAGTGTTAGAATTTCAACATAGCATGAAACTGAGTAAGTAATGTCCTAGCAGTCA
Organism: Macaca thibetana thibetana; assembly: GCF_024542745.1. Taxonomy (NCBI): domain Eukaryota; kingdom Metazoa; phylum Chordata; class Mammalia; order Primates; family Cercopithecidae; genus Macaca; species Macaca thibetana. Next base: position 49,132,998 of record NC_065585.1, read on the forward strand.
TAGGGTAAGTTAGGGAACTGAGACTAGTACTCTGACTTCCAATCAAATATCCTTTCCCAACTGGGTTGTTGTTTATTAACAGGTAAGCATATGAGATTCTCTATTTGAAAAAAATGTTCTTTTTATTCTGAAAAGAATATAAAGTGGTGATTTAAATCTGTCTTTTGTCTATGTCTCTAATAATTTACTAGCCATCATAACATTCTTTTCTAGTTTATTTTTATTACACTATGATGACACTTTTGGGTAACTTAAGTCATTTTTTAGTACTTTAATTCATATGAGACTATAACCATGAATAAAAATATTTATTTTTTAAATAAAATTTATACATTGCCCCCTTCATTTGACATTTATGCACTTAGACAAGTATAACATTTCTTTGGCTAATATTTCCTAGGTGTGTCCATGCTGGGTAGTATTGAGTCATTCAATGATCACTACTTCATGCTTGGTGCTCTGTTTGTTCTTCCTCAGTGTTTTGGCTGGCACTTCCCTCTTCCCACTTCTTAAATCGTCCTCTAAATCCAATCATCAAGCACACCCTACTATTCCTGTCCTCTTAATTTCTTCCAGCGCTGTTCCACCTTCTCCGTCACCATCTTTGTTGCCACACAACAGTGCCAGTGTAAGTTGTCTCATCTCTGGCCACACTGTTGAGGGAATATCCTCACTGGACTCCTTGCTTCATGACCTATCCCTTAGGTAACTATTGTTTATTGAGTCCTTACATGGTGCAAAGCATCAAGCCAAAGATTACGTATATTGTCTCTCTTAATCCTTACAATAACCATATTGTGTTCAGGCCTCACAAAACCTGGATCCCCTCTGTTGTACCTCAGTCAGAATTTGCTTAGAGTAGATCATGTGACTCCAAGCATCTGGAGAAACTGTAAGTAGGAGGGGAAAGGCCAAAGTGAGGGTCCTCATTTATCTTATCTCTCAACGAGAGAAGAAATTGCTTTGAGTCTCTTCAGAGAATGCTTTAACCCAAAGTCTGTTTCCTCCAGGGGGTTCTTAGGAGGCACTTTTTGAATGTGACTTTCTAATCCTGTGTCCAAACCATAGGCAAGCACAGGCTTCCCATCTGTGCACGTTTAACACTCACAGGTGTGTCAGCCGAGGGGCTTTCCCTTTCCCAGTAGCCCTCAGCCCACCACTCAGCCCTCCAGATCCTCTGGTGGGAGGTGCTTACCCCTCTCTAGCCCAAGTCAGCTATCTCCTCCACCCCAGGCCCTGAACCAATATCCTGTGATGCTGTGGGGAAGACAGACATCTTGGGATGGAGAGATTGATGAATTCTGGCCTACATGGATGGGTTCTTCCTTTCAGAAGCTTTGTGATCCTCCCATTCTGTAACTGAGTCCCCAACAATTAAAAAAGAAAGACATCAGCTCAATTTATATTATTACTGTTACCTATGTAGTGTATTTTTCTATTTAGCCTCATCTGTGTTAAATGCTTCCCACTAGAGTGAAGCTTTAATACTCTAGAATGTTTATACCTCCAAAAAATAGTAAATTCAGCACAAAGGCACAACAATAAGGCTCCCCTCAAAGCTTTAGGAAAACTTATTTTGGGTGAGATCAATCTCCTGAGAAAATTAATTTTTCCTAAGCAATAATTTGAACATAGTGGCTGAGATATTTAATTAACCCAAGTATAATGTTAAGAATGCAAATGACTTGACCAACAAGCACATAAAAAGTGCTCAACATCATTAATCTTTAGAGAAATGCAAATCAAAACCACAATGAGAGACCATCTCACACAAGTCAGAATCGCTATTATTAAAAAGTCAGAAAACAACAGCTGCTGGCAAGGTTGTATAGAAAGGGAATGCTTACACTGCTGGTGGGAATGGAAATTAGTTCCACCACTGTGGAAAGCAGTTTGGTGATTTCTCAAAGAACTTAAAACAGAATTTCTATTCGACCCAGCAATCTCATTATTGGGTATAGACCTAGAGAAATATAAATTGTTTTACCACAAAGGCACATGCACATGTATGTTCATCATGGCACTATTCACAATAGCAAAGACATGGAATCAACCTAAATGTCTGTCAATGGTAGATTGGATAAAGAAGATGTGGTACATATACACCATGGAATGCTATGCAGCCATAAAAAAGAATGAGATCATGTCCTTTGCAGCAACATGGATGGAGCTAGAGGCCATTATTCTAAGCAAACTAATGCAGGAACAAAAATCCAAATACCACTTGTTCTCATTTATAAGTGAGAGCTTTGCATTGAGTACATATGGACACAAAGAAGGGAACAATAGACACCAAGGGTGGAGGGTGGGAGGAAGGTAATGATGGAAAAACTACCTCTTGGGCACAGTGCTTATTGCCTGAGTAACAAAACAATCTGTACACCAAACCCTCATGATGCTCAATTTATCTATATAACGTTCCTGTACACGTACCCCTGAACCTAAAGTAAAAGTTAAAAAAAGAATGTATATGACTATATTAACATGTCTAACATTGAGACCTGGTCAGTTGGATCTTCCCAGTGAACACAAGGGGATTGTCTGCATAAAGTCTAGAAAATGAGAAGCTAAAGAAATAAAATTTTTTTCAGAGCCTCTCTATCACTTTCTAGAGAAGATGACACTCTGGCTAGTCTTTGGGGCCATTTCCATCAACTCAGGAAGGATATAGAGAGAGTGCTGAGTGGTTGGATGGATGAATAAATTAAGCCCACTCCTCTTCGTCTAACTGCGTGTTTATCAAGGAAATTTTCTGATTATAATCTTGTTTTCTCCGTAGATTCTCCTGCTGAGAGAATTCTGACTATAGAACACTGGCAATTAAAGTTTGGGGCAGTTATACTGTGCATAACACTAGTATAGAGTGTCTATGGTGACCCTAGATGGTCCTAGTAGACCTCCAAGGTGGTAGGACCTAGTAGACACGAGGGTCTCTAGAGGAGCTCTATATCTCCTTTGCTGTAAATGTAAGAGAGTTAAATGTTAGTTTGTTTTAAATCTGTTGAAATTATGGTTAGCTGGGATTTGTTTCATAGGTATAACTATATTCATGTTCTTCTAAATGTTCTTTACTTGTCCATTTATTCAATTATTATTTTTGAGACAGTCTCGCTCATTTGCCCAAGCTGGAGTGGAGTGGCATGATCTTGACTCACTGCAACCTCTGCTTCCTGGGTTCAAGTGATTCTTGTGCCTCAGCCTCCCAAGTAGCCTCCCAAGTAAGATTTCAGGCATGAGCCACCACACCCACATAATTTTTGTTTTTTTGTTTTTTTGGTTTTTTTTTTGTAGTAGAGACTGGGTTTCACCATGTTGGCCAGTCTTGTCTGGAACTTGTGACCTCGGGTGCTCTGCCCGCCTCGGCCTCCCGAATTGCTGGGATTACAGGTGTGAGCCACCGTGCCAGGCCCATTTATTAAATTATTTATGTAACAAATTGATTACCACTATGTTCCAGGCATATTATGAGACACTGGGAATACAACCATGAATAGTGCACAGTCCCTGCCCATCAAGGGCTCTCAGTTCAGTTGGAAAGAGCATATTTTAAATAATCATAGAATGTGATATGTACTGTAAAAGAGTTACAGAAAAATAACTGGTGTAGGAATGCTTAATTGTGCTCATAGCAAAGTCAGACAAGGCTTCCCATACGAGGTAACATGGGAGCAGAGTCTTCACTTCAGGAGTTTGCCAGGCTGATAGGATAATCATAAATTCTCCAGGCAGAGTGAAGAATATCTTCAAATAAGCAGTTCAGTCAGGACCACTTGAGTGTGGGTTAGGAAATAAGGAAGGGGAAGATAGATGAAGCTAGAAAAATAGGTAGGTGTCAGGTGAAGGGTTTTGTATGTTAAGAAATTTATATTTTGTCCTGTATGCTAGAAGACAAGTTCTTGAAACAGTTTTCAGGGAATTTCATGTATTGCATCATCTCTGTCTGATTATAGAGGATAAATTGGGTGGCATCAGGAAGACCAATTGGCAAACTCTTACCAGGGTCTGGTTGAGGGCTGAGGATTTGAATTGAGGCAGTAAAAATAAGAATGGATAGTTAAAGCCAGTTTTGAAGAAAATTAAGGCAGATGAAATGTCAGAGGGCTGGGCATAAGTCCCAAATTTCTGATATGAGGGGAGGGGCTGCCAGGAACCTCAATAAAGCATAAAGGAGAAAGAGCAAGATACTTTTATGGAGAGATGCAAGATTTGTTTTGTGTTGACTTTGATCTATTCAGGTCAAATTTGAAGCTCAAGAAAGATATCCAGGCTGGAAATAAATGCTTGAGGATTAATGAATGGGCAGTAAGTGAAGCCATAGGCAGGATGCCATTGCCCAAGAGGATCTTGTAAATTGAGAGAAAAATAGGGCCAGAGCCAGGCCCCAAAAGAACTTTCACATATAAGGGTTGACCTGAAGAGTGAGGGAAGCTGAGAAGAAGAGGTCAATGGAAGATATGTTTTGGAATATTCTCATGTTAATTACCTTGTTTATAATTATCAGGACCATTCTTCCTTGCCTTTTTCTCTGTCCCCATTCTCCTCTTCCTGTCATCATTTCCTCCACCACTTTTCTTTTTCCTCTTTCTCTTTTTCCCTCCTCCCTTTTCCCCCCTGCTTTCTTCTTTTTTATTCTTCTTTATTCTTTCCAACTCTTGACTGCTCCAAAATAAAATCTCTGATGAAGGATTTTTTCCTGGCAAAGTTTTTTCATACCCAATCTCAGAATCTTAATATAGACAAAGCACCATTTACTTACTTTGCAATAGCTACCCACAGCTGATAGTAAGAAAAACTAATACTAGTACTCTAATTATTCTCATTTTAAACAGGAAGAAACAGGCTCAGAGAGGTTACCTGGCTTGCCAAAAGTCATATAACCAGATGTGCTAGTCAAGAGTCAAAACTATATCCATGAGCTCAAATCCTAGGTCATGTTGCCCTTCCCTCTTCCCTGTTACTTGCTCTTCTTGCCAACTCTAGTTTCATGATGCTCCATCTCTTTGTAACTCAGCATCATTTTGAATCCTCTGAGTCTTAAGTCCTACCCAGAAGAAAAGACCCGTTCCCAGGCTCCTTTCAGTGGCTTCAATAATTTTCAAACTTTTCCTCAAGACACCTGTAGTTTTGCAAATATAGCTTCAGTTCCTGTTTCCTGTCTTCTGCCCAGTTTTGAAGTCTGCTCCTGAAGGTTGATTTTGCTACAAAAGAAGGTGACCTCACTCCTGATACATGATAGTGATGATGATTATGATAATAATAATAATACTAGCAAACACTTGCACTTATCATACGGCAGGTATTTACAAGTTCATTTTCACCTCCCAGCTGCCCTGAGGATGGTCTCCAGGGCTTTCTCCACTCATAACAACAACTCCTTTGCATCTAGACTTGGCCCTGGTTGGCTTTCCAAGAGTCTCATGTGGTGCTGCCTTCTTACTTTGCGGGGTCCATGACTAAGTGCCATCTTTTCCTCTGGTAGTATCTAAGTCCTTCTCTCTGGCTAGGCCTTCCTGCATAACCCCCAAGCATGTGGTCTCTATTTCCTAGCACTTTTACTCCCTTTCTTTCTGATTTCTACTGCTTTTGAAAATAAACACTCCCAAATCTGCCTTTCCAAGTTGCTGACAATGCTGCAAATAGGGTATTAATGTGCCTCACGGCTGTAAACAGAGTTATAAGCAGACATGGCCTCTCTCCTGGCACAGACTACTGGGCAGGTAGAACTTCTCCAGTAAAATGAGCATTCTTGTTTTCCAAAGACAACATTTTTAGGCTAGTTGAATTTTATTTTTTTGCTTGGTTTCTCTGTCTGTAATAAATCAGGTAACATCCCAGTTTTCTCATGACCTTGGTGGGCTAGAGGAATAAATCTTGCCTTTCAACTTCAGGTTCCTACCTCCAAAACTAGAATGTTCTATCTCAGAGAGACACAAAAGTGGGCTGGGGTTTGCATACCACAGGGTTAACATACTGCATTTTCCTGTAGCAAGAGCTTTATTCCATGGAAGAAATAAAACCCCTGTTTATGGTGTAGAACAGAAAATTCACGTTATTTTTAAGATAAAATGAGACTTCAGATTTCCCGCTTTATAGGCTTGATTCCCAGAGGTTTTATCACTCTCTTTCAAGGTCAGAGGTACTTTGGTGGAAATTTTTGTGAGGCTCTGGTCTGGAATATTGATGAGCTGAGACAGGTGAAAGGGGCTGGTAGACAAGTGAAAGAGGCTGAGACAGGAGAAAGGTGCTCAATAAATTCTCGTCTCTTCCTACCTCTTCCCATTTGTCTTCTCTCCTTCCTTCTCTATCTCCTTTCTTTTCTTCCTTTCTCAGGTTCTAGCTTTTATTTTCTGTCCCAGCGAAATGCCCTTTTTAGTGGGTACAGTTTGTCACTGGCATTTTCTAAGCATCAATGTGTTTGGGAATTGTATAATTGTCATAAACCCTTAGAATGCAGGAGCTCACATGACCACAGAAGTTTACCCCTTTCACTTGCTAGGTAAGGAAATCAATCAAGGTCACATAGCAGGTTGGAAGCAGAGCCAGACTACACCTCAGGGCCCTTGACTCAGGGTTCTGAGCAAAGTCAAAGGGGCTCTAAATCAAGACACTAGCTTCATTTCATGAACAGGCTGTGAGATTTGCAGATCATCTGTTGTTGATGCTGCTATAAGAACAAGATTATGGTGATGAGAGGAGGTATCTGCTTCAGACTAGTAACAGCACAGCTCTCTGGAAATACCAGGGCTGGAGGCCCTTGCCGAACTACAGCAAGCAATGCCCGTGAGGCCCAGGGATCCAGATTCAGCCAAAACCAGGGCCAGCTGCTCTGGGGGAAGGAACACTTTCTTTTTTCCTTGCCTATCCGGGGAGCTGGGCATGTCCTGAGGCAGGACACTGTTACCACAGCTGCTTTCCTGAGATGGAGGACATCATGAGTGCCTTCACATTCCTGTATCCTTGTTCTCCTTGAAAACTAGTTAAGTAATTTTTCTCAATGATTATCTGGTAGATTGATAAGTGAAAGCTATTTTTAAAAATTTTATAAGCAAATGCAGATCTCTTCCTACAGATAAACTATTGTTACATGGACCATAGACCCAGAAGGATTCAGAAAACATGCATGAGCCAGATAATTTTGCATCCTATCTTTTCTTCAACAAATATATTTGAGAACCACTCTAAGACAAGTTTCGCTAGGGGAGCTTGGAAGACACAAAAGAAAGACATGATTCCTGCACTCAAGAATCTGACTGTCTACTGGGGGATTATTTTCGTTTTCTATTGCTGCTGTTAACAAATTACCACAAATGTAGTGACTTAAATGACACAGTTATTTTTTTATCTTACAATTCTGGAGGTCCGAAGTCCAAATGGATCTCACTGACCTACAGTGAAGATGCAGGTAGGGTTGTCTTCCTTCTAGACTCTTTCAGGGAGAATCTGCTTCTTGCCTTTTCTTGCTTCTAAAGGCTGTCCACATTCCTTGGCTTGGGGCCCTCCTCCTCCATCTTCAAAGGCAGCACTAGCCAGTAAAGTCTTTCTCCAATGGCCTTATCCTTAGTTCTTACTTTTCTGCTTCCCCCTTACACGTCTAAGTACCCTCATGATTACACTGAGCTCACCTTGGATTATCACCAAGATAATCCCCTCTCTTAAAGTCAGCTGATTAGCAACCTTAACTACCCTTACCATGTAGTCCAACATATCCACAGGTTCTGGGGATTAGGATCTAACATCTTTGGGAGGCCATCATTCTGCTCACCATGGAGATGCAGACATAGTCACAGATGATAATTAAACACCAGGATTTGGGCTGTGAAGGCAGCATATAGGAGGAGCACCTAACTCTGTATGGGGAATTATGTGATGGCAGGGCAAAAGTCAGAGAGGTCTTCCTGGAGAAGGTGACATATGAGTTCAGATTTTTAGCTTGTGTGAGAGTCTGGCCAAGGAAGGGGAAAGGCATTCAAAGAAAAGAGAAAAAGGTACAATAGAAGCAAGGGTACTGGGACATGAAAGGGGATGAAACTGTGGCTGGAATGTGGGGTCTGGTAAGAAGAGTAGTGAGTGATCAGTAAGGTTGGAAAAAGTCATGTGTTGGAAGGGTCCCAGTAGGAAACAGATGGCACTCTTAAAGGGGGTAATCAAAAGGCCTTTTTACAATGGCTTCTTCAGGGTGGTGCCTTCCTATAGCCAAAGCTCTCACCATTTCTCAGTAACTCTTCCTTCCCATGGCCCCCAGGCCTAGGTAGGGTAACACTTCTGGTTGTTGCTAGTCCTGAGGGACTTGAGCATCCCTTTGACTTACCAGTCAAATATTGTTTATTATTTTAACAATAATAAACTGGGTTTATTTAATCCAGTCCAAATATTGTAAAAGGGCCCTTTAACCAAACGTTGTAAAAACTGTGGAATGCTATGCAGTGAATATGTACCACATTTTCGTTATCCAATCTGCCAGTGATGGACATTTAGGTTGATTCCACATCTTTGCTATTGTGAATGGTGCTGTGATTAACATATATGTGCATGTGTCTTTATGGTAGAAAGATTTATATTTCTTTGGTATATACCCAACAATGTGATTGCTGGGTCAAATAGAAATTCTGTTGTAAGTTCTTTGAGAAATTGCCAAACTGCTTTCCCCAATGGCTGAACTAATTTACATTCCTATCAGCAGTGTATAAGCATTCCCTTTCTACATGACCTAACCAGCATCTGTTGTTTTTTGACTCTTTAATAATAGACATTCTGACTGGTGTGAGATGATATCTCATTGTGGTTTTGATTTGCATTTCTCTAATGATTAGTAATGATGAGCATTTTTTCATATGCTTGTTGGTTGGATGTATGTCTTTTTTTGAAAAGTGTCTGGTCATGTCCTTTGCCCACTTTTTAATGAGGTTGTTTTTGGTTGTAAATTTGCTTAAGTTCCTCATAGATTCTGGATATTAGAAGGCCTTTGTTGGATGCATAGTTAGCAAAAATTTTCTCCCATTCTGTAGGTTGTCTGTTTACACTCTTGAGAGTTTCTTTTGCTGTGCGGAAGTTCTTTCTTTAATCCAGTCCCATTTGTCAATTTTTGTTTTTGCTGCAATTGGTTTTGGTGTCTTCATCATGAAATATTTGCCAGGTCCTATATCCAAAATGGTATTTTCTATGTTATCTTTGAGAATTTTTATAGTTTTAGGTTTTACATTTAAGTATTTAATCCATCTTAAGTTGATTTTTGTATATGGTGTAAGGAAGGGGTCCAGTTTCAATGTTCTGCATATGGCTAGCCAGTTATTCCAGCACCAATCATTGAATAGGCAGTCCTTTCCCCATTGCTTGTTTTTGTTGATTTTGTGGAAGATCAGATGGTTGTAGGTGTGTGGCATTATTTCTGGGCTATCTATTCTGTTCCATTGGTGAATCTTTATTGGAGTCATAAGTGAAGGCTTCTGGGTTCGCTATTTGGAGAATGGTCTTTATGGAAGTATTATGCTCCAGCAACTCTGCATAAGCAGACAATTGTACCTGAAAATAAACACGCATGAATATGGTTTGCTTCTGTACTCTAAGCAGGCTGCACTGCTGTTTTACTTTCTCTCTTTCAGGTTTGATTAACTTAATGCTCAGTTGGAGGCATAAAATACAAGATGAGCCTTTCCTCAATCAGGGCCTTCTCTTACCTCATCACTCTCCAATAAGGGCGGGGGAGTTGGCTCAGATGTACAGCTTGAACAGATACAACACTGAACTGAAGGGTACGATGCCTTTCCTTATGGGAATATGAATTGTATGCCTCCAGAATTCATATCATAATCCCAATCCCTAGTGCCTTAGAATGTAACTGTATATGGAGAAAGATTTGCCTTTAAGGAAGTATTAAGGTTAAATGAGATAATACAGGTGAGCCCTAAACCAACATGATTGGTGTCCTTATAAGAAAAGGTGAGTAGGACACAGACATACGCAGAGGAAAGACCTTGTGAAGACACAAAGGAAGATGACCACCTACAAGTCAAGGAGCGAGGCTTCAAGAAACCAGCCTTGCTAACATCTTGATCTTCAACTTCCAGACGCCAGAACTAAGAGGAAATAAATTTCTGTTGTTTATGTCACCCAGTCTGTGGTGCTTTGTTATGAAGTTTTGGAAAACTAATGTACTCCCTTAGTTAAAAGAGAACAGCCAGGGGAAGACTTTTTAGAAGGGACTCCCCCAGCCCCATCCCAGCATGAGTAGAGGGTGATTCCAAGCTGTTTGCCTGGAGAGGCATGCCGGTGGAGGAAGCTCTGAGAGCTGTGTGTACTAGAAACTCACAGGGGCCCTTCAGAGTGGCCAGTGAAGGCTGAAGACAGATGGTGCTGGGGTCCTTTCATGTGGTCTTCCCTGGGGCTTTGCAAGCAGTTCCAACTTGTTCCTTGTAGGCTGACGCTAAATTCCATTCATTAGCAAGTTTCCCAATGGCCTAATTTTATTGGTTCCTCAGGAGTTCCTCTCTTGCTTTTCGGGCCTCCAGTCATCTAAAATGTTGTGTCTTCAGCAAATTCACTCACCTCATTATGCGTGATCCCTCTTCTAGGCCATTTAGCCCTTCTCCCAGCTCCTAATAAATAAATACTGATTCTAAGACCAAAGCCCAAGAGGCCATACATTTAATTGCTTTCCATGCTGAGAGAGAATCATTTATTAGCGCTGTGCAAAGCACTGTGTTTGAAAACTCCAAACCACATGAAACGCCGCAAGTTTTGAGCCAGAGCCTAACGGAGAAACAGCCAAGTTTCATCCGAACTTTGTTAGGCCTCATGACCTTTCACAAAACCTCAAAGCAAACATAATTCAGCCCCTGGATAGGCTCAAACTCTGAGTTGAGTGCTGTCATTTGTTTGGTTTTGTAGCAGCTGCTTATATCACAAATCCCCACTTCTGGTTAAAAAAAAAAATCTACAAGATGGCTTCAACCCAGTGTGATATTCTATTTTATTTTTGTTTTGTAATATGCCTATTGATTGTGAAACTCATGACTCCTTTGGAAAGCTAGCTCTACAGAACAACTTGTGGGTTTAGAACTGCCAGGTGAATTGGGACCAAGAGAGTAAAATGGAATTTAGTGAGAAACCAATTGTAGTGAATCTGACTGGAAGGATGAGAGAAGGAGATGGGGGTAGCAGTCAGGAGGTCAGAGGAAAATAGTTTTATTTTATTTTCAAGAAGAAATATTTTGGGCTGATGCCTTGTCTGGACCTAGTAAGTGTTTGGTAAGAATTTGACTGACTTTTTCAGCACATGCAATCTATAGTTTCCCTGTGTCCTAAACTTAATTCAGAGATCCCTGTGAAGGACACGGCAGCCATTTATAGATCACCATGTATCCATCTGGGCCTGCTGGGATGCTGTCTGCCTGAGTTAGAATGGCTTGACAGTGAAGGCTGTTTGGAGAAGGAGGCCAGCCCATGCCTCATTTTGTTATACTTGGACTGAAAAAAAAGCAGGAATTGACAGACAGAGTGGGTTTGGACTTCAAATCAGACATGTCACTGGTTTGAGACAGGTGCCCAGGGTAGAGGCAGACCCAAAAGTGGGTAACAGAAATGTAGTTAATATTGCGGACTAAACACATTCCTCAGACATTCTGGTGGTAGTTCAGGCAAACAGAGATGACCAGAAGAAAAGTAAGGTCTTCCTCAGGCAGGGGCAGCCTCATGACCACCAGCCCTTTGAGGGTCAGCTCAGGTTAGTCTGGTAGCGGGTGGCTTACCCAAGCTTGAGACTAAAGTTTGAGGGCAGGATTCTGATCATTGTGTGTTCAAAGCTGGTTTGAGGTAGGAGGGGATACTCATGGTGTGGTGCTGGGGTAACAGGATGAAGAGTAGATTTCTTTGAGTTTTAGAGTGGGAAATTAGTTCTAACAGCTGGCAGATGCCCACCTGTTAAATGGTGTCTAAAAATCAGATAAACTGATGCTGACTCATCTACGAATTAGATCAGAACTACTTAAAGACTTCTCATGTCCCTTTTATCTCCCTCTCTACCCTCCTTTACCATAGATGTGGATGGAAAAGGTTTTGGAGCGGGGGATCAGTGGAAGAAAATAAGGTCACAGTAGAAGGGGATCTAGATCAGGTGGGGCCTTGTAGGTCACTGTGAGAACTTTCGAGGCAAGGAAGGCTCCAGCAATTTAAGTCACCCTCTGCTCTTCTCTGCTTCTATGTCCCAGGTCCAAGACAAGTCCAAGCAGGAACAAGATAAAATTTGACTTTGTTTTCTACATTTCAGGTGATACATGAACCAAATCCAAGTTATTTACATTAGCATCATTTATGTAGGTATTGATCTTATTTTCAATAGCAACTTCTTGCATTTGGTCACATTAGTGGTTTTATAATCTTACATCCATCTCACAGAAAGGAACAAAAGAATAAATAATATTTTGACCCTGCTGTTTTGACCCCACTGTTTTGGACTTCCTTATTGATTCCATAAATATTTTATCTCTGTGTTTATATATACAAATATTTTAATAAGAATTACACCAAATTAATACTTTTTAAGGATGAATCTTTGTTAATTCAATCATTTGATAACATTTTTGAAAACAGTTAAGCCATTTTTATAAAATCATTACTTTAATATTAATTATTATTAGGATCAATTATTTTCTAGTGTGATTTATTTACTTCGACTCAACTTTTACCTAGTTATATATTCTGTGATTATGAGTTTTCTTTTGCAGAAATTATTTCTACCAATTCATTTCTCAGGTCAAATTATATAAATATATAAAGATTTGATCTACTTTTAACTAAAAAACATTTTAAATCATGTGCAATTTTATATACTATAGATTTTGTTTTAAAAATTTATTTCAACCAAGTCTGTTTCCCACTTTCAATTTTTCAGGTTTTCATCTATAACAAATTTTACCACCTACAGTTTTAGCCAGTGTTAGTTTCACCAGCATTTAATGATCTATGTTGATTATTTCTTCCAGTAACACTCAGTAAGAATTAGATAAAGAGCTGCTGGTTGGGAAATTTTTAACAATGCAGTGGCAAAAAGAACAATCACAGGAACTGGGTATAGGACAGTCTAAACATTGGGGTCAAAATGTCTTGCCCTTGGTCCTCCCTGCCTCTCACCAGTCCACCATGATGTTCAAGCCCAGAAACCCTTTGTGCACACAATGACGCCTTTTAGGAAGATCTCTTTGTTAGCTGTTTGACATGTGCCAATTTCACCAATAGGGAGTGGTGGTGGAGGAGCTGGGAAGGAAAGAATCTAAGAGACAAATGACAATGCTTTATTATGACTAAATTCCAGAACAAAGCAAAAGTTTTTATATTCCTTTGACAATAAATTTTGGCCCAAGATTATTGTTCCCAGGTTACAACTTTGCTGGATTTGTGTTTTTTAATTCACAAAATTTTATGAGATGTTTAAAAAGTTAACAGAGAAGGAAAGAGACTTATGAGTACTTGAAAAGTTGAAAATTTGCAGGATTGAAACGAAGAAGACTGATGTTAAGTGTGGAAAACAGGCACTGTAGATTGTATTGGAAAGAACAGGAATGTGGGGTCAGAAGACCTGGTTTCCAGCCTCAGTGTGTCTTCTTTCTGGCGTGGGGGATATAGGGTCATTTACTTGGTCTTCTGGAGTCTCAGTTTTCTCATCTGTAAAACTCTAAACACCTCATAGAGTAGTTGTGAAATTTATGAAACATACAAATGCTCTGGCTAATGTGGAGGGAGAAGTAAATGGTAGTTATTACTGAGTTGTGGTCACGAGCTTGGGGAATTAATCTCTTTTTTTTCAGAGGAAAACTTCTTGCCCTGTCCCTTCCTCTCCTTGCCTCCCCTCATCTTTAAGTCCTCTCCCCCTTGTTTTTCTCCTCCTTTGGATGACCACACCCAATAGTCTTAGGGTGGGGTCTGACTACAAAAGAAAGATCAACTTTATGAATTTAGGGTGGTAGCTCTGGGTTACACGGTATCAGATGACCTAGAGACTGAGTTCATTCATGTGGACAATCAATAGACCAATCAATTAATCATACATATGTAATGAAGCCTCAATAAAATTCTGGACACAGAAGCTCAGGTGAGCCTCCTGGGATGGCAGAACTCTGGGGGATTTTGCTAGACTCTACCTTATACATCTCTTCCTTTGACTGACTTCAATGTATCTTTTCTCTATAATCAATGTAACCATGAAAATAATGGGTTTCATGGAGTTTGTGAGTCTTCTATTAAGTTATCGAAACTCAGGGTGGTTTCAGAAAACTCTTGAACTTAGTTGGTGTCAGAGAGAGGGTAGTCTTGTGTGGGCTCTTCCCTCTAACTTTGTCATTGGACCCTAATTCTTCATCTTTGGGGTCAGAAGTCTTGGGCAGCATTGGCAGTCTGGAGGATCATACTCTTCACCTGACAGTTTGGCTAACTCCAGGTACCATTCCTGATGTTTCTTAACTCTCCCTTAAAATTCTGAAAAAACTTGATTCATTGCATCATCTTTTTCACCACTAGTGATTTCTAGAAGAGGAGCAAGAAAATAAACAATTTTCAGGTACTTGCTTGTTTTGAGCTATGGGTGAAATGCAGTAGAAATGCGGTTTTAAGTTCCTTCAGTGAAACCTAAAGAAAAGTTTACCTATATTATTCATATGGCTCATTCACTCAACAAACACTTGCATGGCTCTTACCATTCGTCAGGCACTGTTCTAAATGCTACATATGTATTAATTCATTTGATGTTGACAACCGTTAAGGCAGACTCAATTATTAGTATTATTCTTATCATTGTACAAGTGAGCTTCTCAATTTTACTTTTTTCAGTTTAGGCCTACAGGCTAACTTTCCCCTTATGAAAAATGAGGATTTCACTTTCTTTCACATGCAAATGCGACCTCTTTTACATGCAAACACACACTTTATATTTTCCAAACCTCCGTATGTATATGTAGTAAAATTCTAATGAGATCAGTAATAAGTAGTTACATTATTATGTCCGTGAAAAAGCTATTCATAGCAGAGCCAGGGACAGTGAGGACACTCATCCTTAGCTGCCTAGCATTCATTTTTCCCTGGCATTTTAAGTCCCTTCTTTCTTCGTTTGTTTTTCTTTGTTTGCTTAGTCTTTACGTTCTGATTATTTATTCAATCCCAAACTTTCCTTCAGCAATATAAATCTCTTCTCAGCATATTTAAGCATATGAAGTATTTTGTGACTTTCATCTTCTTGAAGAAATCTTTCTGAGAGCCCTTTGTTGTGCTCTAAAATGGACGAGTTGGTCTCTAGGTCAGCTGCACGGCTATTGTCTTTGTGTTTCTCTTCATCCTCTTAAATATTTCCACTTTTGTATGGATCTCATTCCTGGATCCCATGCCTTCCTCTTTCACGACTTGCTCCATCATTCTAGGGAAGCATTGTTTCAGTCATAGTCCAGTCGAGAAGCAGAAAGCACATCAAATTATTTTAACAGGGAAGATATTATATAGTGAATTGCAAGTAAACTAAAAAAGGCAAAATGTAAGGTATTACAGAGAGAGTACAGGAAACAGATGCTACTAATAGGACTGAGAAAATAAAGGAACAATTAGGAAGGCTCAGAGAGGGGTTCCTGCCAAGCTGAGATCCAGAACCCTGGGGAAAGGAGTATTGCTCAGCCAGTATTTGTGGCTCTGGAGCTTAGAGGGGAGACATGCTGGGATTCATGCCTCTGAGCAGTGGGCACCAATTAAAGCTTTTATCTCTGAAACGATAATGTATAAAACCTGCTAACTGGAAGTAACTGTTCTACCCAGGTGAGAACCGTTAAGTTTGGATGAAACTTACAGAAACAAGAAGCCAACAGGAACACATCCCTTCTTCCTCCTCCAGCCTTGTGGCCTCTCTCGCTGGCGCCCCCTATTGGCAGAGACTAGCATGGAGCCCGCTGCAAAAGGAGAAATGATGGTTGCAGAGTCCAGCCCAGCATCCGAGGAAGGAGGAAGGGGAAGTTAAAGCTGGGAGACATTTGCTCAGTAACCCTCACGGGTTCCTGAAAAAGAGTGCATTGTGGGAGTGTTTTATTTTGATTTTGTTTTGATAGTTTCATGCTTGAACATTTTACCCCTCAGTGTGGTTGGGGCATGGGATTCTAGATTGTGTGTTATTTTTGTTACTATTTTCTAAGTTTATTCTCCCCCCATTTCCTATCTGCTTGTCTTCTTGTTCCAATTGCTGCAAAATTTCCTCAACTTTCATTTTCAAAACTTTTATTGAGTGTGTGTAATTTCTGCTCTCATAGTTTAATTTCCAAGAGTATTTGTTGTTCTCTTTAATGTTCTTTTTTTATAGTGCCTTGTTCTTTTTCCATGAATCTAATAGCTTCTCTGTTTTCTGTAAGTCTTTTAGTAGTTTTTATTGAAGTTTTCTTTTTGTCTCCCTAATGTCTCCACAACTTTGCCTTTAGCTGTTTAACCTAATTAGTATAGTATTCTAATTTGAAATACATGTCATGTCTATAATTTTGTACATTTTTAAATAACCATTATTAGTCCTTCCTTCCTTCCTTCCTTCCTTCCTTCCTTCCTTCCTTCCTTCCTTCCTCCCTTCCTCCCTTCCTCCCTCCCTTCCCCCACCACCCCCGTCTCTCTGCCTGTCTTTCTCTTTCTTTCTTTCATCAGTCTTGAATTTCTTTCAAAAGCCCGAGCTTAGTGTGAACTTAGCACTCATATTTTGGTTGGCAAACACACGCGGGAACCTGCTTGCAATATGAACTCATGTAGTTCTCTCATGAGCAAATGATTCAGGGGTCACGCTGTGTATGTAATCACCCATCCCCCAACCCCTAAGGTAATAACATCCATTAAAGCTGCTATAATATTTTATTAATTTTTTGTAATGTTTCCTATCTTGAGCTCAAATACTTTTTTCCGCCTGGCTGAAAGCCAATGTAAGAGATGTGACCAAAATGTGGCTTGTCATAAAAAGAGCTAATTCTCATTAAGGGACTTACTTCACACACTGATCATCTCTGCTATGTCAGTCTGTACTTTGTAAGACCCGAGAGAAAATATTAGGAGTATGTTGTGTGCTGTCTAGCACCTGATTATTGCACTAATAATGTTCCAAGTATGTCATTTATCACAGCAGTAATTAACAACAACAACGAAACCCTTATATGCCACTGAGTTCCCTGAATTCTACTAAGTAATCACAGAATAATCATGGCTTTTCCTCCCAGACACAGCCCTTAGAGATCGTTTAATTCAATCTCTCCTTTTATGTTTGAGGAAACAGTATGGGAGGAGTCAATGATGCACTCCTGGCCTCGTGACTGAGGCCTTGTGTGCTATGACTGACCACCCCTGGCAGGCACATTGCTTTCCCGAAGGCAGTGTGGGTTTCCCAGGGTTAGCTGCTGGCTTGCACACCTGCAGTTAGGACCTGTGGGCAGCCTCTGATGCAAAGAACATGTCACATATGGATTGTCCTTTTCCTTTGTAAGAAAAGTTCTTGGAACTGAATTTTGATGTGCCAGTGTGAACCCCCACACGTTTGCAGTACTGGCTGATAGGGTTAACAGACTTCACTCCTAGAAGATTCTAACTCTTCAAAATGAACTGCATTCAAGCCAATGTGTTCCATATTAGCTGAATTTTTAAATAATAGCAGACCAAGCACTTTCTTGAGCCTCAGCCTAACCTGGGCTTGTTTCTTACTGCCTGTCTTCAATTGTACACTATGGGGCAATGCTAATGTAGGAACATGACCACAGCTGCAGCTCTGCTGGAGACTCTAGAGGCCACAACCCATGCAGCCCTACTTGTCTTACTTCACTTAACAACCAGAGATGAAGAACCTGGCAAAAGAAGATCTCCTATAAGAATTGCCCTTGTGGCCGGGCACAGTGGCTCATGCCTGTAATCCCAGCACTTTGGGAGGCTGAGGTGGGTGGATCACCTGAGGTCAGGAATTTGAGACCAGCCTGGCCAACATGGCGAAACCCCATCTCTACTAAAAATACAAAAATTAGCTGGGCATGGTGGCATGTGCCTGTAATCCCAGCTACTTGGGAGGCTGAGGCAGGAGAATCGCTTGAACCTGGGAGGCGGAGGTTGCAGTAAGTTGAGACCACGCCACTGCACTCCTGCCTGGGTGACAGAGTGAGGCTCCGTCTCAAAAAAAAAAAAAAAAAAGGAATTGCCCTTGTCTGTCATCTGTGGCTTCTTGTTGTGGGTCTTATACATAAGAACTTTCTGGACAGAGGAAGCTACCAACAAACTTCAGGGAATATCTTCCCAGCCTGATTCCTAGATGTGCTCTGCTACCTTATCTCAAACACATAGTGGGCAACAGGGCTTGGCTCCTGAGTTCAAGTTTTGTAATTGGCGATGGACTTCTGTTTGTGTCCTACGTGTTGCTGTGACTGTCCATTTTTGTGGAATGACCATGCCTCAATACCTAATTCCGTGGTTTCCTCTTCTGTATATAACTAGAAAGGAGAAGACGCTAAAACAAATACAGCAAGACTGATTGTTTTGACCAAATTGGCAATTAATTAACTCCATGTGCTAGAAGTTGCAGTCAACGTCTGCAGCAAGAGCAGCATCTTCTGGATGAATAGAAGAAATTCAAAGAAAGGATGAAGAAGAGGTCTGAGATCTTGGTTCATAAGAGGTGGGTGGATCACCTGAGGTCAGGAATTTGAGACCAGCCTGGCCAACATGGAGAAACCCCGTCTACTAAAAATACAAATTAGCTGGGTATGGTGGTGCATGCCTGCAATCCCAGCTACTCGGGAGGCTGAGGCAGGAGAATCGCTTGAACCCAGGAGGCAGAGGTTGCAGTGAGCCAAGATTGTGCCATTGCACTCTAGCCTGGGCAACAAGAGTGAAACTCTAAAAATACAAAAATTAGCTGGGTGTAATTACATAGCACCTTTTTGCTATGTAACAGGGACTGATGTTCATTTCTAGGTTTTGTGCAAGCAGCTCTCAAAGAGTAAGAGCTAACTGGTGCCTGTGTATGGAAGAGCAAGAAAACTTTAATTACATCTATTTTTAAATGGGAGATGGAGATGGAAATTAGCACCTGCTATGTTTCAGAAGAAGGGGAACAAAGAGCCACCCCTATTTGGTTCATGTGTATTCCTTCTGAGAGAATTTCATTTCCAGCAGGAGTTACTTTGACTATGAAAGAATCCACTGGAGAGAACTCCTTGAGGGTGACATTGAAATGCAATTGAGAATGGAGGCTGGAAAGACAAGCTAGGGATGTTGTAGAGTGGCTATGCCAAAGCTGGTATGTGGCTAATCATGAATAATAGTGAGACTACCACTCTTTCTTTCTTTTTTTTTTTTTTTTTTTTTTTTTTTGAGATGGAGTCTCGCTGTGTCCCCCAGGCTGGAGTGCAGTGGCGCAATCTCAGCTCACTGCAAGCTCCGCCTCCCGGGTTCACGCCATTCTCCTGCCTCAGCCTCCCGAGTAGCTGGGACTACAGGCGCCCGCCACCTCGCCCGGCGAGTTTTTTGTATTTTTTAGTAGAGACGGGTTTCACCGTGTTAGCCAGGATGGTCTCGATCTCCTGACCTCGTGATCCACCCGTCTCGGCCTCCCAAAGTGCTGGGATTACAGGCTTGAGCCACTGCGCCTGGCCGAGAGTACCACTCTTTCTTCCTACTGCCTTCATTAGTTTCTGCCAGTTTCTGGTGTGTCTCCTGGGAAAATTTCTGTTTTTATTCACAATCCTAATTGCTTGAGATACTGAAACCATGAATGCACGTGCGTGCACACGCACACACATCCATCCCATCCCATCTCACCCCATCTCCCTTTCTGGTCATGGGGACACTCGTTCTCATGGCTTCTGCCTTTGGGGCAGGAACAGTGATTTCCTAGCTTTCTGGTGAGCCTTCCATGTGCTATGTGGTAGCCATGTGCCCACTGTGCAGTGTAGCAGCTGTGGAATGATGTGCACAATTTTTCTTGAGGCCATGACTTGTTTTTCTTTCATTTGTTTTGCTTCCTATATTTTTTCTTAAATGAACAAAATCTTGGCATATGGCCTATCTTAAAAAAAAAAAAAAGGCTGTTCTGGTTTCCATTTCTAAGAGAATTTTGGCAGTAGAAGGCACAACCGCTGGATATTTTACTGCAGTTATCAAGCATTGTGCATGTGGGAACAGTCCTATGTAGATAAACTCTCAGAGCAATCCCTGTTTGTAAGAGGCCATTTTGAATAGAAGGATTTTTTTTAACCCCAAGTGGGGTAAAAAAGAAAACTACAAGAAATAGACGAAAGACAAGATTCAATGACCAAGAGAAATAATATAGCTTTCTGTTTCATAAAAATAAAGACTGGTAACTCATTTGTAGTCAGACCTGATAAACCTGATTTTATAAGTCAGGAATTCATTGTTTGCAAATCTAGATATCAAACTAAAACCATTTTAACCAAGAATGAGAATTTGTTCTCAAGATTCTTGATCCTCAAGGGAAATCCAAGGAAGAGTTAAAGACGTTAGCTATAGAAGTAGTAGGGTAGGCTGGGTGCAGTGGCTCAAGCCTGTAATCCCAGCACTTTGGGAAGCCGAGGAGGGCAGATCACGTGGTCAGCAGATCGAGACCATCCTGGCTAACACGGTGAAACCCTGTCTCTACTGAAAATACAAAAATTACCTGTGCATGATGGCAGGCGCCTGTAATCCCAGCTACTTGGAGGCTGAGGCAGGAGAATCGCTTGAACTCGGGAGGCGGAGGTTGCAGTGAGCCGAGATCACGCCACTGCGCTCCAGCCTGGTGACAGAGCAAGATTCCATTTCAAACAACAACAACAACAACAAACAAGAAGGAGCAGGGTTGCAGATGAGCCTCCTTTTTTTTTTTTTTTTTTTCTAACGGAGTCTCGCTCTGTCGCCAGGCTGGAGTACAGTAGCTTGATCTCTGGCTCGCTGCAACCTCTGCCTCCCGGGTTCAAACCACTCTCCTGCCTCAGCCTCCCGAGTAGCTGGGATTACAGGCACATGCCACCACACCCAGCTAATTTTTGTATTTTTAGTAGAGACAGGGTTTCCCCATGTTGGCCAGGATGCTCTTGATCTGCTGACGGCGTGATCTACCCGTCTCGGCCTCCCAAAGTGCTGGGATTACAGGCGTGAGCCACCGCACCTGGTCTTGCACCTCCATTTTAACTGGAAAGCTCTCCTACTGTCATCTGACTTTCTCCACATGGTAGAAACTATGACTTGAGTTTCTCCCTTCACCACTGAGAAAAGACTGATCTAATTCAGTTCCAAGTCCAAGTATTCAGTGTGGAACTTACTGGCAGGGCTTGGGATAGGTGCTCACCCCTGGAAAGTCAGCTGTCGCTGGAGAGATGGGACTCTGGATTGGTCTAGCTTGGATCTGGTGCCTGGTTCTGGGTCGATCAGCTGAGTGGAGGGTGAGGGTCATACCATGCTCGCATGGAGTTTCACATGTTAACTATTGTGGATTGAGGAGGTACTGAGAGGAATATGCCATAGGTGTCATCTGCATAGCTCAGCACTATTCGGAGAAACGCCTTTTGCACACTTGTTTTCCTTACAACTTTGCTGATTATCGAAAAATAATACGTTGCTTCAACTTAGTGTAGAATGGAACCGACGTTTGTGTTTGTGTCTGGGGGATACTTTTGGCTCTGGGAGGTTAGGCGCGAACTCTCCCCAGAGTGAGCTCTGATGGCATTAAATATTGGCCTTTGTAAGAACCAAATACAAATGGATGCTAGCCAACATCATAGTTTAAAAAGTATTGTGTTTCTTCTAATTAAAGGCTCTTAGGCAGCAGCTGGGCTAAGGAAATGCTTGAATCAAAGATCAGCATCTTACAGCATGCTAATTTTCAGTGAACTGTGAGCTGGGATCCATTGCCACACACCTCTTCCTGCCACTTGAGGCATTCTCTACACACTGCATTCCCCTTATGACTCTGTAAAAACAAAGATTGCTATATTGATATAAACATTGGAAAGCTTCTCATCCCTAACATATAGATTACCAGGGTGACTGGTTAAATAATTTCCTACTGGCTTTATTATGAAAAAACTAAAAAAATGCAAGATTTCAATAACATCAACAGGAGTACTAGTCAAGGGTTTTGTAATATGTAGAGAGAATTTGCATCAACCCAGTCACATATAGAATCCTAAAAGATATAGCAAGATTAGGAAGAAATGCAGCTGGGGATGTCCAACCACCTCCATTGTTTACATACAGTAATAAAGTCACACATCTGAGGAGGTGATAGACATTCAGAGCACATGAACCAACAAGGGGAAAAAAATCAACAAATGGCTTGTGAAAATAGGAAATATAAGAAAGAACAAAGAGCTCATGTAGGATACCAAGGAAAACTTGTGTTAGAAAAAACAGTTAACTGAAAGAATACAAAATAAATCTTTGAAAGCATCTGTTTTGTGTTCTTGATAAAATTCTCAAAACATGTTCTTTATCAAATAAAAGGAAAGAGAAGATGATGAGACAGTAGACTAAGATTAAAAGTAAGTTGTTTAAGATGTAGGAAGAGATTAAAAAGGCTCAATGAGGTAAAGAAAGGTAATGAAGAAATGTAAATACTTCACACCTTTGTTTGTTTGTTTGTTTTTGAGACAGGGTCTCACTCTGTTACCTAAGCTGGAGTACGGTAGTGCAATCAGAATTCACAGCAGCCTCCACCTCCTGGGCTTAGGCAATCCTCCCACCTCAGGCTCCCCCCACCCGTCGAATAGCTGGGACTACAGGTGCATGACACCACATCTGGCTAATTTTTCATATTTTTTGTAGAGATGGGGTATCACTATGTTGCCCAGGCTAGACTCAAATTCCTGGGCTCAAGTGATCTTCCCACCTTGGCCTCCCAAAGTTCTGGGATTACAGGTGTGAGCCACTGCACCTGGCTGCTTCATACCTTTTAAAGTTGAGATCATAAGTTTAAATAGTTGCAAAGGATCTTTCTAGTGTATTATGAACATTAATATTTCAAGACAAAAATATATGACAAAATATAAATATTTTGCTTATTTTCATAATGACCACTATCTACTTTAAAAAGTACATGAACAAGCTCATCTTTAACAGTTGAAAATTTAAAATAGTTTTTCAGATTTTTCAGTTTGATTTTCCTTTCCCTGTAGGATATATTTTAAGCATGGATTTTTAAAATATTGAATATCATATTTTCAACAGCAGAAATATGATATACATTTAAATTTAAAATTGATACATTTAAACATTTAAACTTGAAAAAGTTTTCTGACAAAACTTGAGATCTTCCCTCTTAGAAGATTTCAAGTATACAGTATATTATTATTAACTACAGTCACCATGCTATACATTATATCTCCAGTAATCATTCATCTTAGAGCTGAAGATTACCCTTTGACCATTATCTCCTCTTTTCCCCATGCCAAAACTCCCAAATTATGTGAAGTGATGAATATGTTAATTAGTTTTACTGTGGTAATCATTTCACAATACATACATATATAAAAACACATTGTACACACTAAATATATATAATTTTTGCTAGTTATACCTCAATAAAGGTAGAAAATATTTTTTCTGTGACCATAGGCTCTAAGTGTTAAACAATTTTTTTCTAGTTTGAGATATAATTACAATTATTGTTACTGACTGATTAAAATGATGTAACTACATCACCTTTTTTTTTTTTTTTTTGAGACAAAGTCTCGCTCTGACCTAAGCTGGAGTAAAGTGGCACAATCATGGCTCACTGTAGCATTGACCCGGACTTAAGTGATCTCACCACTTTAGCCTCCCGAATAGCTGGGACTACAGGTGCACACACTCTGCTAATTTTTGTGGTTTTAGTAGAGATGGGATTTTGCTGTGTTTCCCAGGCTTGTCTCGAGCTCCTAAGCTCAAGTGATCCACCCACCTCGGCCTCCCAAAGTGCTGGGATTATAGGTATGAGTCACTGCACCTGGCTATCACACATTTTGATAAATAATAGTTAACTGTAAGAAGTATGATTTTTATTGGAAATGCTATTCTTAATGAGATGTTTAGGTCTATTTATCTTTTGGTCAGTCAGTTCACAGATCCTGAGTGAATATTACTACTAGAATGAAACATGATCTCGTATCCACTCTATTCTTATTTTTTATTTTTATGAATGCAAATGCAATGAAATTTTGTTTACATAAATAGGACTAGAAAGATTTTTGTTATAGCCAATATTATATATTCTTTGACTTATGACTTATGTACCAAAAGTCACATAGCTACCAAACATCAAAAATTATTTTAATTATCTAACAGCTAATAAATCTATAAAGTCTTGCTATAATTTTGTCGAAAGGAAAGGATTAGGAGCCACATGTCATGTAACAATGTGTGCTAGCCAGTCATTAGAGTCCTTCATTTTTATCAACATCTATTCCAACATTCCAAATGGTTCCTTTGTTTGGTGCCCTGGAAGTTTTTAAACCCTGGGCCAGTGCACCTGGGTCAGTTCCTGTTGTTACATAAGAAACCATCCCCAAACTCAGAGGTAAACAACCATTTCTTTTTTTATTATTTACAGATTCTGTGGTTAAGAATTGGTCAGGTCATAGTGAGGATGCTTATCTCCTCTCCTTGATGTGTGAGGAATCAGCTGAGAAAAATCAAAGGCTTGTGTGACCCTAAGCTGGGGACCAGAATTGTCTAGAAGCTTCTCATCTTAGTCTATTTGTGCTGCTATAACAGAACACCACAGACTGGGTTTAAAGCACAGAAATTTATTTCTCATGGTTGTAGAGGTTGAAACGTCTAAGATCAAGGTGCCAGCAGATTGTCTGTCTTGTGGGGGCCTTCTTTCTGTGTCCTCATATGGTGGAAGCATAGAAGATAGCAAAATCACTCCCTCTCACCCTTTTATAGAAGCCCTAATCCAATCTATGAGGGCTCAGCCCTTATGAGTTAATCACCTCTTAAAGATCTCACCTCTTAATACTACTACATTGTTGATTAAATTTTAACATATGAATTTTGGAGGGGACACTATCATTCAAGTTCCCAGTATCTGTACTGAAATTACTTGAAATCTGGACTTAGCTGAAACTGTCCATCCAAAGGCCCACACATAGCCTTTCCATGTGGCTTGAGCTACACCACTGCAGCCTTGGTACAGTCAGACTTCGTAGGGAGTTCAGAGCTCCAGTACAAATTTTCCTGTAAGCCAAACAAAAACTGCATTGCCTTTTATGACTTACTCTTGGAAGTCATATAGCATCCCTTCTACTGTCCTCTATTGGTTAAAACAGCTATAATCTAGCCCAAATCTAAGGGGACTCCACTTTTTGATGGAAGAAATGTCAAAGGACTAGCATCCACTTTTTAAAAACCACTACACCACCTTATTAAGATTTAGATTGAGTGAGAGAGTTCTTTTCTAAAGTGGCTGTCTTAGTTCATTTGTGTTGGTATAAAGGAATACTTGAGGCTGAGTAATTTATACAGAAAAGAAGTGTATTTGGCTCACGGTTCTGCAGACTGTACTAGAAACATGGTGCTGACATCTGCATCTGGTGAGGGCCTTAAGCTGCTTCCACTCACGGTGGAAGGCAAAGGGAAGCCCATCCCATGGTGAAAGCAGGGAGAAGGAGAGAGAGAGAGGGGAGGGGGAGAGAGAGAGAGAGAGACAGAGAGAGAGAGAGAGAAAAGCAGAAGGAGGAGGAGGAGGAGGAGCCATGCTCTTTTCAACAACCAATTTTCGTAGGAACTAAGGCTGGGAACTCCCTCACTCTTGTGACCGTGGCACTAGGCCATTCATGAAGGATCTGTCCCCACAATCCAAACACCTCCCACCGGCTCCATCTCCAACACTGGAGATAGAATTTCAACATGATGTTTGCAAGGCCAAATATCCAAACTATAGCAGTAGCAGAAGAGTAATTGTGAAAGGGGAAGTACAAAAGAAGAAACTTTTGATGTCTTGACAGCATGTCTTTTGCTAGGCAGATCAATTTTATGAAAACTTACATATAGAAGCTGAGAATCTGGAAATTAATTCCTTTACATCTATGCCCACATACAAATTGGAAAGCCTTTCTATACCATCAGGACTGTGTGTATGTCAGTTTGAAGATCACTGTTGCAGGATTCAGTTTTGGCAAAGCTGATTTAGATATATTTTGATAAAACTTTAAAATTATACAAATAAAAAATTATACAAAGATCATCAAATGAACAATAACAACAACAAGACTTATAAACAATAACAACACAAAAATACCTTAAATAAATACATGAAGAAACCTGATACAGAATTTCTTTTTTGCAATACTGAGAACTAGGGAACAGAGGAATACGTTGTACAGAACTTTAAAGGAAATGGTTGAGATTCAAGAGTTCTATACTCATTACATTTTCAAATGTGAAAGAAATTTCAGGATAAGAAAGAGCTCAGGAAATAGATCATTTATGTGTGTTCCTGGAATAAACGAACAGCTGAAAACACTAATTAGCTGCACTTCAGCTAGTCCGGAGAGTATAAGTTAATAACATCTTAAGAATTAGGAAAGACGGCTTTGGTGGTGACTGCATAGCTCTGGGACATTCCTGAATCCCCACATTAAAAAAACAGAGCATGTTGATAGCAAAACAAAATTCATGGATATCATTTTAAAAACTACGTGATAAGGTATCTCCACAAACTAGATGTAAATGAAAAGTGACAAATCACCATAGCTACAAGTTTGTGTGTTCCATCAGTGCTAGAGAAAGCAGAGGGACCTGTGAGTGAGAGAATGCATAGCCCAAGTTATTTCCTGGGGATCACAGTCAGCTGATTTGAGAAAGTTGATAGATCTGAGCAAACTTTTGACTTTATAGTAGTTTGTGAGTGCATGGGACTCCCTATAAGGCCTAAAGTGACTGAAACAGTACACCTCCATGAAATCTCAAAACTGACCCACCAGGGCTTCATACCAAAGAAACTTATGGAAGAAGTATAGAGGCAGCAGAGCCAGGAATTTTTGAAAATAAGCCACTATATTTTAAAATACTACACAAAAACAATGTAAGAGGTTGTCCAATGTAAAGTTAAAAGAGATCTCTGAGCCAAGCCTCTTTCTAAAAGTTAAGAAAAGCTAAATTCACATAAAAATAAGCAACAGAAAATTACTGAGGCCAAATCTCTTGCAGGGGTATTATAGGAAAAAAGAGATTAAGAAGTAGAATAACATCCTTGCAGACAATGAAATCATGCCAGAAAACATGTTCATAAACCTGTAATGATGAAACTGTAATAGATTATTCCAAAACCAATGGAAAAGATGAAGAAAATTGTACTATACGTGAAAGAACATGAACCCGAATTAGAAAACCTAAGAAATGAGATGACATAACTCAATAAATAATTAAACAAGCCAGAAAAAAACATTTTAGAAATGACTAAACTAGAAGAAAAGCAAGAATGGATAAATATGACAAATACCTGAAGTGAAATAGAACACATAAAAGAGAAGATATCAGAATCAAGAGAAGAAAAAGACAAAAAAGGGATTGATAGAAAGTGACAAATATTGAAGACAGAAAAAGGAGATCCAAAATATTGATATAGCAGCCACCACAGAATAGGGAAGCAAATGAACAGAATGACTAACGAGGACTATAATTCAAGGATACTTCACTGAAATAAAATAGTACTTGAAATACTGTCCTGAAAGAGTACATTGTATATCTAAGAAGAATGATCAATGCCAAGATATATTCTAGCAAGTTTACCGGACATTAAAGAAAAAAAATGTTTTTGATGTCTAGGTAAAAATAATAACTTATAAGAAAATATAAATTATCCTCAGACTTTTGACATTAATGTTTTCATAAGAAGAAAATGAAATAACATATTTCAGATAGTTGAGGAAAAAAACATGAGCCAAGAATTTTATGTCCAGTAAAATTTTCTTTCAAATATAAATATAAACTGTTGTAAACTTTTAAGAACTCAAGAAATATTGTTCCCATGAGATTTGATAAATAATCTACTGAAAACACAGGCTTTAGACAAGCAAAATGATGGGTAAGACAACAACCTAAAGACACGTGGTAAGTATTAAACATATAATTATTTGCAAAAATAAGACTGTATGAGGTTTAAAAGGAAGTGGTTATAACACATAATGGTTAAAAGATCTGAAAATATAGATATAACCCAACCATAAAATTGTGAGAAAGAATGGCAAGAACAAGAGCAAATCAAAATATAATTGGTGGTAGCAGTATTAAGTTGCCATTCTAAGACAGTTGTATGTGAAGAGTGGATAAAGCAAGCGAGTAAATATGAGGTATTCTATTTCTATCATCTTTTGTGTATTTGAGAGCCAGAATTCTCACAGTGAAATAAAAGGGATACAGATATAACATAGAAGAGGTAAAGCAAAAACACTGCAGTTCTAAATCTGAATGGAAAATATCAGTAAATAGCAGTATAAAATTGCAAAGTATTTTATTTTAATAAATAGATAAATATATATATCATTAAATATAAAATTATATATTATAAAATATATTTAAAAAGAAAGCAAGCTGTAAAAGCTTATTAGGATCGCATCAAAAGCAAAAACCAAAACCCTCATAACCAATTGGAAGAGGATCCCACTAGTCAAAGATAGAATATTTTGCTTTTTATTAAAGATAAAAACTGGAATAGATCAAAACTCATCTAATAGTCTTAAATCCATGGGATATTTTAAAACAAACCAATTGGTCATTTTCTGAGGATAACAGGGAATTAATATGTTAAGTTGAAAACTGGGTGAATAAACAAAAGAATCCTGCTCTTTTGTGTATGATCTGTACCATGGTGTAACCAAATGGTAGATGAGAGGAAACATAAAATTATTTCACTAATAAATGAAAACAAAATGATAGAATTTAATGTTACCATGCTTCAACTTACAATTCTGATCACGAGTGGCTACTAACATCATGAAAACAGAGAAATCATACATGATATGCCTCCTATTATCTTGCCAATGGGGTAATGGGATTGGCAAAATAATAGGAGGCACATAATGTCTCTGGATCCAGCTGTCCATTTGCAGGAAACTCAAAGGACCAAAAACGTGTTGAACTGCACCAAGAGTATGTGCTGTGCAAAAACAGGCCATAGGAAACTCTACAGGTTAAAATCTTTGGTTCTTCAATGCTTGATTTATAAGGAAAAGAAAGGAATAGAGGGAAAGTGAAGGCCAAAAAAGACTTAAAAGATAAGTGATAGGCAAGACTAAAGGATGTGCACTCAGGGATAAAACAAACCCTAAAGGCACGCAGGAAGGGATTATGAGGAAAGTCTGGACAGAGTTCATTTTTAGGGTAAGGGTAGGGACTGTGATTGGGATAGGACTCATGGAGGACTTCCTGGGAAAGGCAAGTTTCTATTTCAATCTTTACTTTACTTTTTAAATAATTAAAAAGTATTAATTATTGACACTTAGAAAAATATAGGCTGAATGTATTTTAAAAATATAAAAGTAACCATCAGAAAAATTAAAAATTGCATGTTTTCTTTCCAATTCATTAAAAAACCAAAACCAACCAAACAAGCAAATAAAACTACACAGCACTTACACTAAAATATGGGAAAGAAAGAAAAGAACAGGGATAATTAAAAAGAGAGAACATGAGATTACGGATGACCAAACATAACAGCTTTTACTTAAATTTGCTGATATTTATGTTAATAAACAAAGATGATCATTTTTAGATTAATATGCAAAACTGTATTTCATGCTCTTTTTAAGAAACACACTGTATTAGTCAGAATTCTCCAAGAAAACAAGACCAACAGGATGTGTGTGTGTGTGAGAGTGTGTGTGTGTATCAACATCTATATCTCTTCTCTCTCTTACACTCTCTTGATGTTGTAGTTCAAGTCTGAAGCCTGCTAGTAGAGTTCTGTCTTGCTCAAGGGAATTCAGTCTTATTTTATTAAGGCCTTCAATTGATTGGATGAGGCCCACTCACTTCATGGAGGGCAATCTGCTGTATTTAAAGTAAACCAATTTAAATGTTAAACTCACCCAAAAAATACCCTCAGAAAGATCCAGAATAATGTTTGACCAAATATCTGGGTGTCATGGCCCAGCCAAGCTGACAAATAAAATTGATGATCACACACACCTAAAAGCAAAATGACAGAGAACAGTTAAATGTAACAGAAGGGGAAATATTTATTGGGCAATAACAAACCAAAAACTGATTTGACAATATCTACTTTAGACAACATTAATTAGCTGCAAAAACATCAAATGAATGCAAGTTATTTTATGTTGTTGATAAGCTGTAAAATAAACAAGACAGGTGTTATAGTCATGAAGCAGTTTTGCACTTAATAACAATATTGAAATATAACAAAAATAACACATAAAAGTAAATCAAATAACAATAAGCTTATATATACTAGTAGAAATCACCAGAAGTGCAATAATAGTGGATGAATTTAATATGCCATTTTTAGTATTTGATGGTTTAAGTAAACTAAAAATAAGGGACATTAAATGTTACTAAGGTTACCTTTTTAATAAAACATTAATGTTTTTATTACTAACAGTATTAAGACAAGAGCTATTCATTGATAACACACCATCGAAAACATACCTTTCTTTTTGACACTTATGGATCATTTACAAAAGCGGATCTCATAACTGACCTCAAAACAGGCCATAATGAAAATCCCAATACACACCAAAAATAAAACAACTTGGGGTTGAGTTACATTCTTTGTCTACAAGGCAGCCAAACTAGAAACTAACAGCATAAATTTAAACAACATAAACAGAGGAAACCCTATACATTTGAAAAAAAAATACTTTCCTAAATACTCTTGGTCAATTTACAAATTAACAGTAATGTGAACAGTTTATAGCAAAATTTAAAGGATGCAATGAAAGCTACATTCATACCTCCTGTCATTCCCTCCTATTTTTCATCATTAAAACAAATGTTATTCAGGAATCTTATGAATGGAAGCAAATCCGACCTTAACGAGTTGGAACAAAAAGGAACACCTATTGGTTCACCAATGGGAAGTATGGATGGATGTCGCTGGTGCTCAGTTGTCCCAGGATTCTTTCTCTCTCCTCCTGTTCCTGCTTCCATCTGTGTGTCAGGTGCACTCTCTCCTACTGCAGACTGAATTTCTCCGTGGAGTGGCATCAAGGTTCTTATTTACACCATCACAGAGGAAAAGGTCCCCCCACTCCGCCTCCCCATTTCTTTCAGCTCCAGTTTGAATAATCCTGGGGCAGAACTCTGATTGGCCTAGCATAATCAGATTCCTACATCTTGACCAATACCAATCACTGGGCCGGAGAGGCAGGTGCAATCTACCTCCTATTCAGAACATGTGTTAGAGAGAGGGTGAAGCACCTAAGAAAGTGGGTATTCTTTATGTGAGAAGGGAGAGCAGTTTGACCAACAGAAGTAAAAGGCCCACTATGAAGAAGAGGAGTGAATGTGTATTCAACTAAAGAATCTAGTAAAATAAAAACAAATTGAAAAGCAGAAGAAAGAAAAAGAGAAGAAATTAAAAGAGATATAAAGAAAGTATAGGGCAAAACATAAGAAAATAAAGGGATGGAAAAGTGTATGTCAGGCAATTAATGACCCCTCAAAAGATATTAATGTTGCAATATTAATATCTTTAATATTGCTAATATTAATATTACTTAAAGTGAAATTTAAGGCAAAAAATATTATGAGAGATGAAGTTATTATTTAATAATAAAAGGAACAGTTTACTAATAATATGTTAAATTCTGAATCTGTGTATATGTAAACATTTAGCTTCAGTGTGGAAAAAACTTATGAGGAGAAATTGACTACTCCACAATTATAAAGGAAGATTACTCTAGTTCTCTCCTTTAAAAAAAAAAAAAAAAAAAGACAGGCTGGATGTGGTGGCTCACGCCTGTAATCCCAGCTACTCAGGAGGCTAAGGCAGGAAAATCGCTTGAATCCAGGAGGCAGAGGTTTCAGTGAGCCAAGATTGCGCCACTGCACTCCAGCCTGGGTGATAAGAGTGAAACTTCATCTGAAAAAAAAATAAAAAATAAAAAAAAGACTGAAAATTGATGAACTAAGCATTCAATCCAAAATTTAGAAAAAGAACAAGAGAAAAAATCCAAAGAAAGTAAATTAAGAAAATAATTTTTGAAAAGGGTAAAGTCATTAAATAGAAAACCAACACCAGTTTGAAAATCTTAATACAATGACAAACTGCTGACAAAATTAATCAAGAAAAAAGGACAAATATACAAATAAACAATATTAGGAAGAAATAAGCACTAACATTACAGAAGACTAGAGATTTTAAAAGCCATAAGGGAAGTTTATGCCAATAAATTTGGTAATTTTAAGGACAATTTTTTCTAGAACATAAATGACCAAAATTGAATCAAGATAAATTAAACAACCTAAATACACTTATAATCATTAAGTAATGCAAATCAATATAAAAATTCACCCATAGTATCATTTATTTGTTATTTACTATACAATAAATATTTATTATTGTATTACAGTTTTCAGAGGAACAAAACCAATAGGATGTGTGTATGTGTGCGTGTGTGCATGCGTGTGTGTATGTATATACAAAGATTTATTATGAAGCTGAGAAGTCCCCAGATCTGCAGTCAGCAAGCTGCAGACCCAAGGGAACCAATGGCATAAGTTCTAGTCTGAAAGCTGAAGCCTGCCAGTGCTTTCTGTCTGAGTCTGAAGGCAAGAAAAAAACCAATGTCTTAGTTCAAGCAGTCAAATAGAAGGGGTTTCCTTTTGCTCAGTCTTTTTGTTCTATTCGGGACTTCAATCAATTAGATGAGGCCCACCCATTTTAGGGGCCACAATCTGCTTTACCCAGTCTACTAATTCAATTTTTTTTTTTTTTTTTTTTTTGAGACAGTCTTGCTCTGCCGCCCAGGCTGGAATGCAGTGGCGCAACCTTGGCTCTTGCAGCCTCAACCTCCTGGATTCAAGTGATCCTCCCTCCTCAGCTTCCCAAGTAGCTGGGACTACAGGCATGCACCACTATGCCCAGTTAATTTTATTTTTTGTAAAGTCAAGTTCTCACTATGTTGCCCAGGCTGGTCTCAGATCCCTGGGCTCAAGCAATCCTCCCACCTCAGCCTCCCAAAGTGATAGGATTATAGGCATGAGCCACCCTCCTGGCTGATTCAAATGTAAATCTCATTCAGGAACATCCTCATTGACACACCCTGAACACCCTCTGGCCAAATGTCTGGGCATTTTCTGATTCAGTCAAGTTGACACATAAAATTACTCATCACATTCGAAGTCTTCCCAGGAATGCATAGAAATACTGGGGAAGGGTTTTGGATTCCCATTGTCTAAAAAACTGGGGATCTGAGCCAGTGTAATCTACATCTTAATAGGGCAGAATTCAACTTGAGTGAAAGAATAAAGGTATGTGGCATGGAAGTGTCTCTCTGTGGGAGGGACAAAGGCTTTATAGGGGATGTCGTAGTTGATCTGGGTATTGAAGCATGCATATGTGTGTGCTGGACTGACAAGGTGAGGAAGAGCAGGGGGAACAGATGGGCAAAGTCACAAGACAATAATGTAGTGCTTAAGAACACAGACCCTATGAGAGATTGCTTGGTTGAAATGCCAGCTCAGCAACTTACTAGTTATAGTACCAGAGGTAAGTTACTTACTCTTTCAGTACCTTCATTGCGTTGTTTTTGATTTTGTTTTTTTTTTTTCAAAATAAGTATCATGATAGCATCTACCCTCAAAGAGCTGTTTATCTGCCATTTCCTGGATGCCTGGTAAGCAAGAGCATCAGTGGGAGTTGAGCAAGAGGGAAGCAGTAAGGTCCATTGGAGCATGTGGATTTGAACCTCAGCACTTTTTACCTTAGCTCTTGAAATGCAGCATGATTTCTGTTCAGTGAATGGCAAAGTTTATGAGGTTATCTTGGAAAAATGGCAACACAACCTAATTGGAATGGACTTTCGCAACTAAGGACCACTCTGAAGTGTGTAGGTTGCTAGAAATCCTTCCGACTTAGCTTTTGTTGAATTTGAATCCAAGATGCAGCTGACGCTGTGTGAGAGCTAGATGGAAGATGGCTGGGTGACTGCCCTGTGAGAATAGAACTGTCGAATGGCGAAAAAAGAAGTAGAAATGATGGCCCACCTATCTCTTGAGACTGTCACCCTCGAGATGATCATCATAGGAGTCCTCCACCTCTCCACAGACGTCCAAGAAGGAAAAGCTTCTCTCACAGGGGGAGTGTCTTCCTTTCTAGAGATAGGAGAAAACACGGAGATCACTGTCTTGGGAGAAAAATCACAAGCCATCCCGATCCTTCTCTAGGTCTCAGCCAGTCTAAGTTGAATGAAAGGAAATAGAAGATCAGTTTGCAAGAGAAGTTGTGTACAGGAAATAACTTCATTTGACAAGAGTATGTGCAGAAAACTCAAGTTTTGTTTGAGACTTCATAAGCATGGTACATTTTAAAGATGTTTTAACTTTTCAAATTTGTTTGCCTTTTGTCACAGTGACACACAAAGGTTCAATTCTCTGTGGTTTGAAATGGATTCTATGAAGCATGTAACACCAAGAATTGTTACTTTATGATGTTCCCTTAAGCAAAATCGAATTTGCTTTGAATTTGAGTTATGCATAGACTGATAATAAACCTCTAAATCCTGCCCAGTAGAAATGTAATTTAAAAAAATACAGAAACAAAACTGGCCAAAATGGAACTAAGATTTACTTTTTTTCCATAGCTGTGATATAGTATGCAGCTATAGTTAAGCAAGTGGTAAAAGTTGCTGTGGAACACAAGCCAATGGATAAAAAGAAAAGCTGTAACATCAAACTAAATTAGAGGTTTTTGAGAAATCCAACTAGTTTTCACCCTGGGAGAGGTTGCCAAGTTGGTATAGAATCTGTTAAATTTCA
Organism: Macaca thibetana thibetana; assembly: GCF_024542745.1. Lineage (NCBI taxonomy): Eukaryota > Metazoa > Chordata > Mammalia > Primates > Cercopithecidae > Macaca > Macaca thibetana. Next base: position 49,167,942 of record NC_065585.1, read on the forward strand.
AATAAGTTTACCTTTACTTTAGGTCATAAGTTCCTTATGTAATTGCTATATATGAAGACATGGCTGTTTGCAACATTCTTCACTAGGAAATTTGAGATTTCAAAATACCAATGTCCTGCCAGTTTAAGGGTATTTTGTAGAAGCAGACTTTGAGTTACTATGCAAAAATTTGTTTTCATGCTGTCATTTGTAATATGTTTTGTGAGAATCCTTGGGATTAAAGTTTTGGTTACAAAAAAAAAAAAAAAAAAAAAAAAAAACCTGTTTATGCCAATTGAATGAGTCACCAGTACACAGTAAATTCTCCCTGCATTAGCCATTGTATTTCAAGGCTCTCTAGAGGGACAGAACTAATAGGATAGATGTCTATGTAAAGGGGAATTTATTAAGGAGTAATAACTCACACCATCACAAGCTCCCAAAATAGGCTCAGGAGCAAGGAAGCCAGTCCAAGTCTCAAAGCTGAATAAGCTAGAGTCCGATGTTTGAGGGCAGGAAGCATCCAGCATGGGAGAAAGATGTAGGCTGGGAGGCTAAGCCAGCCTAGCCTTTTCACATTCTTCTGCCTGCTTTTATTCTGGCCGCTCTGGCAGCTGATTAGATGGTGCCCACCCAGACTAAGGGTGGGTCTGCCTTTCCCAGTCCACTGACTCAAATATTAACCTCCCTTGGCAATACCCTCACAGACTTACCCAGGAACAATACTTTGCATCCTCGATCCAATCAAGTTGACACTCAGTATTAACCATCACAGCTATTATTGTCATATTCAGCGAAAAATTAGTAGCTCAGCGTGACTTGCATCAGTGTGCCTAGTGGTGAAATTTTGAAGGTAGATTGTAAAGGTCTCATCTACCAGACTGATTTGAGAATGTCTTCTGTTGCATAGTTTTTAGTGTGGTCAGAGTTGCACTTTAGAACGGTGTCTGTGATATTGTCATTGGGCAAAGATTGGAAGTAAAAGTGAAGACAAGGAGAAAAGTTGTGAGGTTTCTGCATTATCACTGCAAGGCAATGTAGGCACTCAACAATATTTATAGAGTCACTGAATGACCCAATAAATGATCTTCCAATGTGAACTTACAAAAAGAAGCGGAACCACTTGGTATAGAAAAGAACGATGTGTTTACAATCGGGCTATTTTGTTAAACGCAACTGCAGGAAGCACTAATATGTAATCTGTTAAACTTAAATCAGAACGTAAAAAGGCTAGAGCTGATTTTCCCATAGACTCCAGGACTTTCTAGGTTGCCAGACTGATGACAAGGACAAGAGCAGAGCCTCTGCTTGCCCTCTTCTGATGGGCACATTCCTTTCCAATGCTCCATCAGGCCCAGCCAGTGCTGCCAGGCACAGCAGGAATCGCCTCTGCTGGATTTGACCCCATTGCTGCTTACATCTTCTTCCTGGGAAGGGGGTGAGATCTTCTAGTCTCATCAGTCATTTGCTCGCTGTCAACAAGCCTGCTGCTAGAAGCCTGTGTGGCTCAGGTGGCTGCGGCAAGAAGTCCCTGTGGGGTGGAGGCTGTTTGGAGCCAGCAGAAGGCTCCACGCCCAGCAGGTGCTTAGCAGCCACAGAGGAGAGGAAACAACCTAGACGCCTTCCCCTAAGAGGTGGTTTTACCAGAAGAGGGACGAACAGGCCGGAAGCCATCCCGCCAGCAAACCTCCTCCTGTCAGCTCCAAGCTGGACAAAACAAATGCGCTTTATCTGCAAGCGAGATTGGCTTCTGAGGGCCGATACATCATGCAGAGGCCTGGCGACTCCCTCCCGAGGAGCGTCATCTTCTCCTTTCTCGCAATGCCCCAGTCCCTGAAGGTCTTCCTGCTGGCAGCCAAAAAAGTTCAAAAGAGCAGAGGATAAGGAGATGTTCCTCTCTTCTCCCACTCATCCAGCCAGGTCCAGGTCCCAGAGCCCAGACTGGCTTCAGGTGGGGGCAGCAGCTCCAGCTTCTCTGCTGTGCTTGCCAGGGCCCAGCAGCCAGGCCTGGCCAGCCAGGAATGGCTGACCTCCAAGTGCCTCGCTTCCCTCCACTTGCTCCACCTAGGCAGCGCAGAAGAAGCTGAAATGCTGGTCGGCTTCGTGTTTGGGTCACTTTTCATCTCTGGTGGGAGGATCAGGGGAGTCAATGGCTCAACTGCTCAGCCTTGAGGATGCAGCGGCAGACTGTGGGCTTTACTGGCATGGCTGGGGTTCCCACTGTGTGACAGCAGCCTGCCAATAGGTCAGGGGAAGGAGGCTGATATTGGGCTGGAAGCTGGAATTGGGAAAAGAAAGAAACTTAGGTCATTTTGAGCTCACTCCTCATGATCCTAACCTTCTTCTCCCTCAGTCCTTATTCTGACCATGTCTGCCTACCATTTAGGGCATAGGAAAGGAGGAATTGAGAGTAATGGGAAGGAAAGGATAAAAACAGAGACCTGAATAAAACAAGGGACATGAAAAAAGTGAGGGGAGGGAGGTTGAGGTTATTTGAATGAAAAGCAGTGGAACAGAAGATGCTGAAAGAACAGGGCTTCTGCTCTGATGAACCCACTTTTTCATTCTTTTCTTAAGCTCTTCTATTTCTTTCAATCTTGAACATTGCCTTGGTTTCAGAAATGCTTGGAAAATCCTTGTTGATGGTGAATCCTCTTCTCACATTGAAGGAGGCCAAACTTGCAACTGCCTCGTGAGGACATAAGCCTGTATCCTGAATGCACAGTCTCATGCAAAACTCTGGAAGATACAGCTCCACTCACAGGATTGCAATCAGCCCTACTGGGAAAGATGTGATGGATTGGAAAGAGTCCCAAATAGTTCTTGATTCAACACTACCCTTAGCAGGCTGCGTGACATTGTACAAGTCACTTCACTTCTCTGGGTCTCGGTGTTCTCAATTGCAAGATGACACATCAAATTATATCTAAGATCCTTTCTAGCTCTAAAACTGTATAATATCTGATCATATCTTTCATTTGTTTAAAAACAATACAATACTTTGCCTACTAACCTCACCTAGCATAGCATGCTAGGTCCCCACTGTCCTCTCCAGTTGTATCTTCTCTTTCTCTTTTCCTTGTATTCTGTGGCCAACCCATTCTGAAGTACTCACAGTGAGTCTGTCTTGGTCCAGTCTTTGAACACAACATTCTCTCTGCTTGCAATGCCCACCCTTCTTTCCCCACCCCTATCTCCTATTTTTCCTTCAGGGCTCTGCCTTTTTTGGGAAGTCTTCTCTGTTCATATCCTCAACTTCAGCTGAGTGAAGTCTCCTGTGTATTCTTAAAGCCTCTGTGTTGACCCATATTTCACTTTGTAGAGAATATTATAATTGCTTTTCTATCACTCTGCTTCATTAGATCTTGATTTCATTGAAGACATGAGCTGTCTCTTGGATTCTTATGCCTAGATATGTGCCTTAACAAAATTCATGCACCAATTAATGATTAAAGCTGACCTTAGAGCCCTTGTCCATATCTTTTCGAGTTTTTCTTTTCTTAGAAATATGTGGTAGAAATGTTTTCTTTAGTGAGAGAACCAAGGCAATAGGAGTGGCAGAAAATGGGCAATAAAGCAAATGTATTTGGACCCCAAAGTCTTCTGGATTCTGTTAAGGAATTGTATACACTCTTGGACTGAAGACATAAGGCAGCTTGTTTTGAGGATTTGGAATGCACAGCATTGACCTCAGCAGTCCTGTCCCCTCAGGGAAAAGCACAATGATGTTAACTGAGGCTAAAATGTGGAGAGACATTTAGAGAATTGAGCAAGACATGATATCTGCGTACATTTTATGAATCACTTTTCTAATTTTTCAGTCACCGTGTTACTCATTCTCCCACCCATCTTAATTCTTAAGTACAGAAGCATCCAAAACATATAGTCAGACACTTATCCAAATCACAGCCTTCCCACATGATCCAAGAACAATGAACAACAAGGCTTTAGAAGAACCTGGGGTGATTCCAAAAAATTGCAAGAGAGTCAAAAGGGCACATGCATGTCATTATTTACTGAGCAAATGGGAGGTAGAACTTTGGAAACATATGCTTATTAAAGAAAAAGTGAAAAATGGAGAAACACAGCAAGAAAGGGGAAAAATGACTTGCAGTCTACCCACCCCTCCCCAAGGATAGCTACCACTCGGAGTTCAGCAGGTTTTATCAACAGGTTTTTTGCACTTTCCACCACCTCCGCTTTACTTTAAAATTAATTGTTTCCCTAGTATGCATATACTTTTCAATTTTGATTTTTTTTTTTTTTTGAAGTGGAGTCTCATTCTGTCACCCAGGCTGGAGTGCAATGGTGCAATCTTGGCCCACTGTAACCTCCACCTCCCTGGTTCAAGTGATTCTCCTGCCTCAGCCTCCTGAGTAGTTAGGATTACAGGCGCCTTCCACCACGTCTGGCTAATTTTTGTATTCTTACTAGAGACAAGGTTTCACCATGTTCACCAGGCTGGTCTCAAACTCCTGACCTCAAGTGATCTGCCCACCTCAGCCTCCTAAAGTGCGGCGATTACAGGTGTGAGCCGCTGTACCTAGCCACATATTTCTTGTATAAATAGCAAACAGTGGAGACTACGCAGAAGTGAAAAAAATTTGAGTTGTAATCAAATAAAACTTACAATAAGTTTAATAACGAGCGTGTCATCATTGTTGTTTTGCAAGAAAGAGGCATAGGTTGGGAGGCTGAGTCAGGAAAATGGCGTGAACCCGGGAGGCGGAGCTTGCAGTGAGCTAAGATCGCGTCACTGCACTCCATCCTGGGCGACTGAGCGAGACTCCGTAGGCGAGTGGCTCAGTGAATGATTTGTGGGAAAATAGGGTTCTCCTTTTCTAGAGTCAAAGTAAGCATTTCTAGAGCTAACTTGGGTAAACAGTGAGCTTATAAAAAGGGAGGAAAAAAAAGTTTGTGGTTCCTGGCTTGTCTTTCCCCAAGAGAAGGCAGGAGTCAGCCACCGTTCTTTTCCCTCTATTAGATTAGGCCACGTAGCCACCAACATTCCAAATTACTGTTGGTTGATTTCCAGTCTGAGGGTGAGAGATAGGCATAGAGGCCCTGGGCCCACAGGCAGTGCACATCTCTTGCTGGGGACACCTGGAGGCAGAGTCAGCTCAGACCTTCTGAAGTAGACATGGCTCTTTTCTTCTTCCACCAGGAGCCAGCCCACTTCGTCAGCTGCGATGGAGGTCGGCCCACAGCGCTTCTCTCCACAGAAGAGGCAGAGGGCAAAAGTGAGGAGACTTCTGCTAGATCAGAGTGATTCCTTCACAGCTGCCAGAAATGCTGTGAAAGAAAGTTCCATTCAGGTAGACCCCCGGCAAGGATCAACCGGTGCATGTGAGTTATTCACTAACACAGAAGCCATTCTAGACATGCATAGACAATGTAAGAATGAAGGCTGGGCGCAGTGGCTCACTCCTGTAATTCTAGCATTTTGAGAGGAGGAGGCAGGCGGATCACTTGAAGTCAGGAGTTCCAGACCAGCCTGGCCAATATGGTAAAACCCCGTTTCTACTGAAAAACACAAAAATTAGCCTGGTGTGGTGGCTCATGTCTGTAGTACCAGCTACTTGGGAGGCTGAGGCAGGAGAATTGCTTGAACCTGGGAAGTGGAGGTTGCAGTGAGCCGAGATCGCGCCATTGCACTCCAGCCTGGGTGACAAAGCAAGACTCCGTTTCAAAAAAAAAAAAAAAAAGTAAGAATGCCAATAAAAGAAGATTTGGTTAAACTATAGGCAAAGTCTTCCAAATACTTCCAAAATATGATTTGGAAGAAACTGGAAACGTCTGGTTTCACATTAACCATGTGAAATGCCTCTTATTGTTGACTCCATTATTGAGTAACAGAGCTGTGAATAGTTTTTCTTATTTTGTTTCAGAACTGCAAACTTTATCCCGTATCCCTATTTAGGTATATCTGATTTATCTAAAAAAGAGTGAGGTGAAAGAAGAATTATAGATTGCTAATTCCAAGGCTTATTAAAACAAAGGTGACAAAAGGGTAGGTCTCGTGATGGGACACATAGAAATAAAGGTTTTTCCCCCATAGCTGGAGAAAATCCTGCTGTTGTGTTAGATAATTTTCAATATAAAAAATGACTATTGAGAGAATGTGATTAGAATAAAAGTTTAAAAACTGCTTTCTTTTTAATAGAATATTTTAAAAATACAATAGTAAAAAGCAGAGATGTACAGTTATATAAAAATAATACACGCAGTTAAGTTGCAGGTGCTTAGGTGATTTCTAAGCATTTTAGGTAGCATTATCAAACATTTTCCTAGTAAGACAAAGGGAAGAGAAATTTTTTTTTACAGGGGGCATGGAGAGGAAGAAGGGAAGGAATGAGATGTCACTTTGGAACAGAATGTTTCTTAGGTAACAACAGGTCACATTTGCCAACCCTGATTTCCTATTACATGTTCAACCCTCTTCTGAGTTCCAAAATGCATTTCATTCAGACAACATTTATTGAGTGCCTAATATATGTCCATCAGATTTAAGGCTGCATTCTGAATCCCCTGCCTGTGTATCCAAAGGCATATTTTACATCAGAGGGGGAAAACGATAAACATGTATTATTTTCCTGCCCATCCCTGTTTGATGCACCTCCAAATCTGTTCTTTCCCCTGTTTGGCCATCTAGCCAATAGAACACGTGCACCCTGCCTCCCAGGCTAAGAACCTGGCTCTCTGTTGCATTTCCTCTTTTACTTACCACATTGTAGTCAGTCACCAAACCCTGTTAAGACTGCTCTCACTTGTGTTTTGCCTCTCATCTCCATCTTCTTGAACTCTGCGTTGAAAAAGACTGTTACCATCTCTAATCTGAATTATTGCGTTTGCTTTCTAGCCTCATCTGAGTTCATTCCCTTCAACACAACAGCCAAGGAGTTTGCCTCCCACAAAGTAGATCACATTATCTTCCTGCTTACGTTTCTGTAGGCTTAAATACCTGCAGTCTAACTTTCAGCTGTGCTCTGCCTCTGGAAAAGCACCATTTTAAAATGATTTGTCTTTTTTCCTATCTTTCCCTGACACTCCACTGGAACATTTTGAGGACAGGGTCATGTGCTTTCATATTTGTATCCTTCACCCGCAGCCCAGCAGCAAGTAAGTGCTCAGCAGCTATTTGTTGAATAGGATAGACTTGGGAATGGGCACAAGGGAAGAGAATAGACATAGGAGAAGAATAGAGGGAGCCAGTTCTCTTCCGAGGGGTTGGCAAAGCTCTTCATGAATCTTTTCCCCCATGCTATTCCACTGCTCCCCTTATTCTGACAGGAGTGGCAAAGGAACTTGACCCCACCATGCAGTAAGTCTTCCTGCTAAGCTGATAAGTACGCTGAAGTGTAAAAATTGGAGAGGTTTCAGTTAGAGTGCCTATGAGCTCTAAACAGAAGTATTCTTGCCTTGGATGGCCCAGGAGTGGACTCATGGGCACCCCTTAGTGGGAGTTATAAAGTATAAAGTCTGCACATGGCAGACTTCTATTAGTATCAGCCTCTGACTTATGTTAAATACACGGTAATATCTGGAAGCATACATACGTATTTTTCATAGATTCAAATAACACAAAACTGGCTATAAAGCCATTGTCTATAGAACAAGTCCTGTGTTTCTGATGGTTTCCATTATGAATCCTATGAAAGAAGAAAAATAAGGTAGTTTAAGAGCTGATGAATGAACTCTCTTGAAGAGAAAGTTGTTTAGCAAAACACCTTAATGGATAAACCATTTTGGTTCTGAAAAGATTGTTTGTAGGGCTAGTACAGAAAGATCAAAAAGGGAGACCAAAATAATCAAACCATTTCTGTGTAAGAAATGGGCAGAGAGTTTATGGACTGAGAAGCTAGACTGGAAAACGAAGGAGGTCAAGGAAACAAGAAAGAGACCTGCCCTGCCTAGAGACAGAGAGGCCAGACAGACCTACCCTGCCTTCTTGACAGAGACCACTCAAAATCCTCCATGTAGGAATGATCCAAGCACACTTAGGACTAGAGATGTATGCATTGGACACACTTAGGACTAGAGATGTATGCATTGCTGCTATAGTTCACAGTGATCTAATCCTCTTCCATTGTCTAGAACCATAAGCAAAGCCCCCTCATGCATAACCTTCAGTGTGAAGGCAGTGCTTTGGAGAGTGAAAGCACCATAGTCGTGCTGAGAAGGACAACATGAAGTAGACAATAACTAGTATACAAGAAAGGTGTAAAGCAAATGGAGTTTAAGAATTCAAGAAGTAAGTGGGATCTTGGAGACAGAGGCAACTAATAGAAATGTAAGTGCTCAGTCACATCCCACACCCACACCAAATGTCCCTGGGGAGAAATAAAGGTTCTTCCCCCACTGTACTTGGTGTGGTGTTTGAACCCACTTTAACTAGATCTGAAAAGACATTGTATTAGTCCATTCTTGCACTGCTATAAAGAAATATCTGAGACTGGATAGTTTATAAAGAAAAAAAGTTTAATTGGCTCATGGTTCTGCAGACTATATAGGAAATGCGGCTTCTGGTAAGGCCTCAGGAAGCTTTTACTCATCGTGGAAGGCTAAGTGGGAGCTTACATGTCACATGGTAAAAGCAAGAACACGAGAGAATGGAGGTGGGGAAGGTGCCACACACTTATAAACCACCAGATCTCAAAAGAACTCACTATCGAAGCACCAAGCCATGAGAGATCTGCCCCTGTGAACCAAACACCTCCCATCAGGCCCCACTCCAGCACTGGGGATTACATTTCAACATGGGTTTTGGGTGCGGACAAGTATCCAAACTATATCAGACATAGTGAGTAGCTTTATTTGGATAGCCAAAAAACTGGAAACTATCCAAATAGATTCCCCAGTGGTTGAATGGATAACCAAACTGTCATACATCCATACAATAGAATAGAATTCAATAATAAAAAAGAAATGAACCATTGATACGCACAACTTGGATGGACACCAAGAGCATTAGACTAAGTGAAAAAACCTAATCTCAGAGTTTCAAACTGTATAATTCCACTTAAAGAACTTTTCAAAGGCACAAAATTATAATGATAGAGAATCAATCAGTGGTTGGCAGGGTTGTTTAGGGATAGGGTTGTGAGAGGGTATGACTGTTAAGCGGTAATGTGGAATTTTTTTTTCTTTTTTTTTTTTTTTTTTTTTTTTTTTGAGACAGAGTCTCGCTCTGTTGCCCAGGCTGGAGTGCAGTGGCGCGATCTCGGCTCACTGCAAGCTCCGCCTCCCAGGTTCACGCCATTCTCCTGCCTCAGCCTCCCGAGTAGCTGGGACTACAGGCGCCCACAACCGCGCCCGGCTAATTTTTTGTATTTTTAGTAGAGACGGGGTTTCACCGTGGTCTCGATCTCCTGACCTTGTGATCCGCCCGCCTCGGCCTCCCAAAGTGCTGGGATTACAGGCGTGAGCCACCGCGCCCGGCCTGGAATTTTTCTTGTGGTGATAGAATAGTTCTGTATGCCAACTGTGGTGATCTTTACATGAATCTGTACATGTGATACAATTTATAGAACTGTATATATATTAAAAACTGGTGAAATCTAATTAAGGTCTGTACTTAATACTGTACCAACAGCAATTTCTGAGTTTTGAAAATAAGAGTGTTTCATTGGAGGTAGCTGAGTAAAATATATACAGACACTGTACTATTTTTGCAACTTCTTGTGAGTGCAAATCTTAAATTATTTCCAAATAAAAAGGTATAGATAGCCAACTCTCATTATTTGTGTTAGCTATGCTCTCTGAAGTCTCTGTGAACATTCAATTAATGAATACTGAACCATTGCTCCTAGGAGACGTACAGGGCTAGATTCCTGCAAGCCTTTGGCCACAACATTATTGCCAACTGATAAATATATAACCCTGTTTTATGGATGTTTCTGTTTAAATATTTAACATCTATTTAAAATCTGTTATTGATTTATTAACACTGAACTCACAGGCAGCAGTACTATAACTCATGCCTGAATGAAGCTTATCTAACATGTGTATTTTCTCTGTAAGGCACATCACAGCCTTCTAAAATTTAGGAACACTGGACAGCTCTTCAACACTACGCATGGGCCCATTTTAAGCAATGAAACCACAAACAAAAGCACAAAAATGTGAACAATATGGCACTAAATAAACCACCAAAAGGACATGTTTACAGTATGACAGTATACAAGCTGATATTATACAATAAGGCAGACTGTTGCCTTGTTTTAACTCAATTGGGACTGTATTCATCAAGCAACTCAAATTGCCTGTATTCATCAGACATCTGCTGCTCTGCACATGTCCACAAATGACCATGAAATAACTATAAGTATTGATTTTAAGATTACAAATAAATTTTGGTGAGTAGGTAAATTCACAAATACAGATTCTGCAAATAATGAGAATTGACTGTACATGTCTATATATGTCCATATACACATATGTGCACATATGTGTACTGTATTAGTTTTGCAACTTTAAGCTACCCAGTTTATGCTATTTCTTATAGTAGCAAGAATGGACTAAGACCACAGGATGAGGATAGTGGGAAGGCATTCTAGGTATTCTTGAAGTCATACTTCCCAGCTTTCTGACTGTCTAAAAAGCCCTCGTGATCACATTATATTTGAGTGCTTTGTTAATAAAGGCTAAGAATATACATAGTTCTGTGAAAAGAATTATGTATATAGTTCATATATTATATATGTGTATATATGACGTATATACATATATCTTTTTATATGTTGTGACTGCAGAAGAAGCTGGAGCCCAAATTTATGTAATGATATACATATTATATAATAAAACTGTAAATGTCATCTCAATGGGAAAAACAATGTCTGACAAATTGACATAAGAATCTCTCACATATTCTTTGTAGTTTAGATATTTGCAGACTTTTTCTGAATTATGGGATTTTTTTGGTCTAAACTTTAACTGCTGTGCAAAGGGGTGGCTTTTGTCAGCATTATTCAGAAGGCCATGTTGGTTTTTCTTTTTTTGAGATGGAGTGTCTGTGGCCCAGGCTGGAGTGCAGTGGCACAATCTTGGCTCACTGCAACTTCCGCTTACCAGGTTCACGCCATTCTCCTGCCTCAGCCTCCCGAGTAGCTGGGATACAGGTGCCCACCACCACGCCCAGCTAATTTTTGTATTTTTAGCAGAGACGGGGTTTCACCATGTTGGGCAGGATGGTCTCCATCTCTTGACCTCGTGATCCACCCACCTCGGCTTCCCAAAGGGCTGGGATTGCAGGAGTGAGCCACCGCACCCGGCCACCATGCTGATTTTTCAGCCATCAGTCACTGCTTTTTATGCCCCATTCTGTTTCGAACTCATAGTTAAATGTCTGAGCTTAAGTGCACAATTACCCTAACTCCAGCTTTTTCTTCCAATGACACACGTGTGTGTGTATGTGTATGTGTGTACTCTCCACCTAGTGTAAGGGTTTGTATATAGATAGTATGCTATGGCCTGAATGTCGGTGTCCTCCCAAAGTTTGTATGTTGAAATCTCAACTCCTAAGGTTAGGAAGTGGGGCCTTTGGGGAGGTGATTAGACTACGATGTCAGCGTTCTCATGTATGGGATTAATGCTCTTGTGAAATAGGATGGAGGGAAGCCATTCATCCTTTCCATGTGAGCATACAGGGAGAAGGCACTGCCTATGAACTAAGAACCTGGTCCTCACCAGACACTGCATTTGCCAGCACCTTGATCTTGGACTTTCAACCTCCAAAATTTCAAGAAATAAATTTCTCTTGTTTGTAAGCTACCCAGTTCATGCTATTTCTTATAGTAGGCTGAATGGACTAAGACTGTAGGATGAACAGAGTGGGAAGGCATTCTAGGTATTCTTGAAGTCATACTTCCCAGCTTGCTGACTGTTTCAAAAGCCCTCCCTGATAACATTATATTTGAGTACTCTGTTAATAAAGGCTAAGAATATACATAGTTCTGTGAAAAGTAACAGCTGTTTCTCCTCCTCATTGGAACTGCATGCCTTTAACTGTTAGAAAAGGTGGGGTTTTAAAGATCCCAAGAGGAATCTCATTTCTCGCTATTGTTAGGAATTACCAGAGCTCTTTCCTGACCATACTGGGAACGATCTTTTAGTGATGGTGAGTGAGAAGCTCATTTTGACAGTCTGGAATGACCCTTCTCATACTTGGTATCTATAACCATTATACTCTCCATTATGAGTAAATTGCTTTCCTCGACTTTGGCTTTTCTCTAATCCCTTGTAGGCACATGCTAGTTCTGGAACTCTGAGAGAGTCTCTGGTTAGTGTATTTCTGAGAAGTTAGATAAGGCCAAGCTTTAGTTAAGCTCCACATAGCTGAGTGACATAGAACTGTTTTTGGCTGAAAGCCCTTTAATTTTCCAAGGCTCAAATGGAATCATTTAAAATGTAAAATGTATGAACATCTTTCCTCTGAATGAAATGGTACGCTTTTTCTTGGCTTCATTTCCTCTAGACATAAAAATTAAGACTCACCAGTACCAGCGATCAGTAATGTTGTACATGTTGCCAGACTTACAGATTAGATAAGCATTTTGGTTTCCAGTAGTGTTTTCATGGAATTATCTCTATTCAGGTCAAATTCTATTTTGAGAACTCCAGCTGATTCAACAGCCCACAATTTGTACTTTTGGTCTCAAAGTAAATACTTGACTTAAGTCGGGAGAACTGCATTTCAGCATGTGAGCCCTGACCCATGTAATTTTAAATACCCATCAATCCCTACTATGGGATGTAACTGAATGGATCACAAGCTTTGTAGGTTCATGCAAACAGAGGGTAAAGCATTCAGGCCATTTCCCTTCCAAAGCAAACAGTGTGAGTCTATTGGTCTAAGCAGCAGTCACCAATTGGGCTTTGTTTCTTCCTTCACTACCTTCCGCTTTGTGTTGTGGGGCCCTGAGTGCAGAGAGATGAAGGAAGAGGACTTGAAAAAGGGCATACAACTGCTTTAACATGTCTAGATGCAGATGTAAACTTGTGGCAAAGATGTATTCAAGAATACAGAAACACCGGTCCTCAAGGTGTAGGGATTTACAGCCTGATAGGAACATGGATCCCACCAGAACCTTCCATGTCTCCTAAGACACAGGGCAGAGAGTGTGGGACAGAGAGAGAATTCATGCAGGAACTGAGTCATTACAGCATAAAGAGTTAGCGTTAACCTCAGGGTTAATTAGGAATCTAGGAAGCTGATTTGCAAGCAGGTAGAAGAGGAGTATTCACAGCCAGTAAAGATGGCACACTGTGAAGTCCAGAAATGAAACCAAATCAAAATCTGAAGAGACAAGGTGATCATTAGAGACAGCAATAGAGACTCAAGTACATAGCACTTTGGTGAAATTGCTGCTCGCTTGCCCAAAAGGAAGCCCTCAAGGCATGTCTGCTTTGACCCAAGGATGCCATACATTCAGTATGTGGTAATCCTGGAGTCAATGCTTGAAAATGACCATTAATGATAAAATAGTCATTATAATAGCTACTTCTTATTGAGTGCTTACTGTGTGCTATGTACTAACTTTAGGCACTTTATATACCTACACCTGGTCTTATGCAATCTCCACAACTTCACTGTAGAGTGGGCTTGTTTCTGTTTTCTGGAAGAAGAAACTGAAGCTCAGAGAATTTTAGGAATTTATATTAGTTCAAGCAGTTTCTGAGTGATAGGATTAGAATTTGAAAGCATGTCAATCTAACTTCAAAGCCTATGTTCATAACCACTAAGCTACACTGGATCTCAGTATGGCATCAAGTGGCATGTAATTTAAATAACTAGAATTACCATCTGTAATTCTAATTAGCTAGGGTCTTTCATATTGCAAGGAACAGACTCCCTAGCTATCTTAGTTAATGAAGAGTTAGTGCAATAAGAATACATAAGGAAGTCAGAGTAGAAAAAAAAATTGCAGCCAGGCCTCAGAGAACCAAAATGTTAGCCATATTCAACTGTAACCCAAGTGGCCTTACACCAGCTTCACCAATGGTCCCCACAGAAGGCAGTTATGCTACCTTATTCAGTAATCTACCATTATTGGGGCTCAGTTACTCCACTTCACCTCTTCAACTTTCCTGGAGACTATGTACATTTTATTCACTTTCCTTTCTATGGTATGATGTTTGCTTACTCCTAGCTTCTATAGTCCCATGATGACTGCTGTCTAATGCATTTTGTTTACTGACTTGTCTCTATCATCTTTTCCTCCCTAATGTCTGTGTTTCTCTCTGTCAGGCACTCATGCTCCCTGAGAGGCAGGAGCTAATCACCAGCCAGGATAAGATATTCACATTGAACAATGTTAGGCCACTTCATAGGCTATAGTCAGCCTACAGAGCAGCCTTTGGGTGAGGTAATTATTCTTGGCCCAGCCAGCTGTGAACTTCTACATGGTGACCTGTGCACAGAGAATCTCTCATAATGGGCAGTGGGTACAGTGGGCACCTTATCTGACTTTCATTTTTGGATAAATTACATTTCCCTAAGTATTATCCCATGTACAATTGAACTCTAGTAGCCTATCCTGCTGTAAGCTGGGTTGGGACGACCCGGAGACTCTCTTCTAATATCCCCTGTCAAGCCCTAAGCCACGGAGAGATCAGAGCCTAATGTTTTTATAAGGCCCTCAGCATGTGGTTGCATGTCATTGAGTCTATGTTTCTGCATTTTATATCTAAGTATATATTTTTGTCTGGCTATATGTTCTTAGTTTCTCTTTCCTTCCCACTGAGACAAAAACAAACAAACAAACAAACAAAAAACCCTGAAAACTCCTCTTTGATGTGGCGCTGTTGAGCTCTGTCTGTTCTTAAGGCACTAATAAAAATGGTAATAATATCGCTTTTTATAGCACATATATGCTTTTAACACTTTGGGTATTCAGTTTTGTGAGGAACAACTTTATAACATGAATAATTTTGAAATTGACCGCTATCTGCAGGGATGAAAGGGTGCCCATTTTCCCGATTGCTTTAGTTTTTAGATTGTGTTTTATGCATCTTGTCATATGGAAGTAATAGTACTACATACTATTCACAAAGACATCTAATGCAATCTGAGACTTTGAGTCTTTGAGCCTTCTATTACTACATTATGAAACTATTACAATAAGATGTATGTTTTACTCTTCTTTTGTTCCCTATGGTTCTTAACATGGTGATCTGAACATAACTGCTTTTAAAAATATTTGTCAATGATTAAATGAATGAACAATTAGAAATGTGACCTGTAGGGATCCATTCCAAGATGGCTGAATAGGAACAGCTCCGGTCTGCAGCTCCCAGAGTGATCGATGCAGAAGATGGGTGATTTCTGCATTTCCAGCTGAGGTACCTGGTTCATCTCATTGGGACTGGTTGGACAGTGGGTGCAGCCCATGGAAGGTGAGCCGAAGCAGGGCAGGGTGTTGCCTCACCCAGGAAGTGCAAGGGGTCAGGGGATTTCCCTTTCCAAGGGAAGCCGTGACAGACTGTACCTGGAAAAACAGGACACTCCTGCTCAAATACTGCACTTTTCCAATGGTCTTAGCAAATGGCACACTAGGAGATCGTATCCTGCGCCTGGCTCAGCAGGACCCATGCCCATAGAGCCTTACTGCTAGTGCAGCAGTCTGAGATCAACCTGTGAGGCAGCAGACCAGCAGGGGGAGGGGTGTCTGCCATTGCTGAGGCTTCAGTAGGTAAACAAAGCAGCCTGGAAGCTCAAACTGGCTGGAGCCCACCACAGCACTGCAAGGCTTGCTGCCTCTATAGACTCTACCTCTGGGGGCAGGGCATAGCTGAACAAAAGGCAGCAGAAACTTCTGCAGACTTAAATGTCCCTGTCTGACAGCTCTGAAGAGAGCAGTGGTTCTCCCAGCATGGTGTTTGAGCTCTAAGAACAAACAGACTGCCTCCTCAAGTGGGTCCCTGACCCGCATGTAGCCAAACTGGGAGACACCTCCCAGTAGAGGCTGACTGACACCTCATACAGGCGGGTGCCCCTCTGGGACAAAACTTCCAGAGGAAGGATCAGGCAGCAATATTTGTTGTTTTGCAATATTTGCTGTTCTGAAGCCTCCACTGGTGATAGATACCCAGGCAAACAGGGTCTAGAGTGGACCTCCAGCAAACTCCAACAGACCTGCAGCTGAGGGACCTGACTATTAGAAGGAAAACTACCAAACAGAAAGGAATAGCATCAACAGTGACAAAAAGAACATCCACACAAAACCCCATCTGTAGGTCACCAACATCAAAGACCAAAGGTGGATAAAACCACAAAGATGAGGAGAAACCAGAGCAGAAAAGCTGAAAATTCTAAAAACCAGAGAGCCTCCTCTCCTCCAAAGGATTGCAGCTCCTCAGCTGCAATGAAGCAAAGCTGGACAGAGAACGACTTTGATGAGTTGACAGAAATAGGCTTTAGAAGGTCGGTAATAACAAACTTCTCCGAGCTAAAGGAGGATGTTCAAACCCATCACAAGGAAGCTAAAAACCTTGAAAAAAGAGTAGACAAATAGCTAACTAGAATAAACAGTGTAGAGAAGATGATGGAGCTGAAAACCATGGCACAAGAACTTCGTGACCATGCACAAGCTTCAATAGCCTATTCAATTAAGTGGAAGAAAGGGTATCAGTGATTGAAGATCAAATTAATGAAATAAAGTGAGAAGAGAAGTTTAGAGAAAAAAGAGTAAAAAGAAATGAACAAAGCCTCCAAGAAATATGGGACTACGTGAAAAGATGGAATCTACGTCTGATTGGTGTACCTGAAAGTGATGGGGAGAATGGAACCAAGTTGGAAAACACTCTTCAGGATATTATCCAGTAGAACTTCCCCAACCTAGCAAGGCAGGCCAACATTCAAATTCAGGAAATATAGAGAACACCACAGAGATACTCCTCGAGAAGAGCAACTCCAAGACACATAATTGTCAGATTCACCAAGGTTGAAATGAAGGAAAAAATGTTGAGGGCAGCCAGAGAGAAAGGTCAGGTTACCTACAAAGGGAAGCCCATCAAGTAGATCTCTTGGCAGAAACTCTACAAGCCAGAAGAGAGTGGGGGCCAATATTCAACATTGTTAAAGAAAAGAGGCCGGGCGCGGTGGCTCAAGCCTGTAATCCCAGCACTTTGGGAGGCCGAGACGGGCGGATCACGAGGTCAGGAGATCGAGACCATCCTGGCTAATATGGTGAAACCCCGTCTCTACTAAAAATACAAAAAACTAGCCGGGCGAGGTGGTGGGCACCTGTAGTCCCAGCTACTCGGGAGGCTGAGGCAGGAGAATGGCGTAAACCCGGGAGGCGGAGCTTGCAGTAAGCTAAGATCCGGCCACTGCACTCCAGCCTGGGCGACAAAGCGAGACTCCGTCTCAAAAAAAAAAAAAAAAAAAAAAAAAAAAAAAGAAAAGAATTTTCAACCCAGAATTTACTATCCAGCCAAACTAAGCTTCATAAATGAAGGAGAAATAAAATCCTTTACAGACAAACAAATGCTGAGAGATTTTGTCACCACCAGGCCTGCCTTACAAGAGGTCCTGAAGGAAGCACTAAGCATGGAAAGGAACAACTGGTACCAGCCACTGAGAAAACATGCCAAATGGTAAAGACTATTGATGCTATGAAGAAATTGCATCAATTAACGGGCAAAATAACCAGCTAACATCATAATGACAGGATCAAATTCACACATAATAATATTAACCTTAATTGTAAATGGGCTAAATGTCTCAATTAAAAGACACAGACTGGCAAACTGGGTAAAGAGTCAAGACTCATCAGTGTGCTGTATTCAGGAGACCCATTTCATGTGCAGAGACAAACACAGGCTCAAAATAAAGGGATGGAGGAAGATCTATCAAGACAATGGAAAGCAAAAGAAAGCAGGGGTTGCAATCCTAGTTTCTGATAAAACAGACTTTAAGCCAACAAAGATCAAAAGAGACAAAGAAGGCCATTACATAATGGTAAAGGAATCAATTCAACAAGAAAAGCTAACTATCCTAAATATATGTGCACCCAATACAGGAGCACCCAGATTCATAAAGCAAGTCCATAGAGACCTACAAAGAGACTTAGACTCCCATACAATAATAGTGGGAGACTTTAACAACCCACTGTCAGTATTAGACAGATCAACGAGACAGAAGGTTAACAAGAATATCCAGGACTTGAACTCAGCTCTGCACCAAGCAGACCTAATAGACATCTACAGAACCATCTGCCCCAAATCAACAGAAGACACATTCTTCTCAGCACCACATTGCATTTATTCCAAAATTGGCTGCATAGTTGGAAGTAAAGCACTCCTCAGCAAATGTAAAAGAACAGAAATCACAGCAAACTATCTCTCCAACCACAGTGCAATCAAATCAGAACCTCACTTCAAACCACACAACTACATGGAAACTGAATAACCTGCTCCTGAATGACTACTGGGTACATAATGAAATGAAGGCAGAAATAAAGATGTTCTTTGAAACCAAGGAGAACAAAGACACAACATACCAGAATCTCTGGGACACATTTAAAGCAGTGTGTAGAGGGAAATTTATAGCACTAAATGCCCACAAAAGAAAGCAGGAAAGATCTAAAATTGAGACCCTAACATCACAATTAAAAGACCTGGAGAGGCTGGGCGCCGTGGCTCAGCCTGTAATCCCAGCACTTTGGGAGGCCGAGACGGGTGGATCATGAGGTCAGGAGATCGAGACCATCCTGGCTAACATGGTGAAACCCCGTCTCTACTAAAAAAAAAATACCAAAAAAACCCACAAAAAACTAGCCGGGCGAGGTGGCAGGCGCCTGTAGTCCCAGCTACACAGGAGGCTGAGGCAGGAGAATGGCGTAAACCTGGGAGGTGGAGCTTGCAATGAGCCGAGATCGGGCCACTGCACTCCAGTCTGGGCGACAGAGCGAGACTCCATCTCAAAAATAAATAAATAAATAAATAAATAAATAAATAAATAAATAAAAGACCTGGAGGAGCAAGAGCAAACAAATTCAAAAGCTAGCAGAAGGCAAGAAATAACTAAGATCAGAGCAGATCTGAAGGAGACAGAGACACAAAAAACCCTTCAAAAAATCAATGAATCCAGGAGCTGGTTTTTTGAAAAGATCAACAAAATTGATAGACTACTAGCAAGACTAATAAAGAAGAAAAAAGAGAAGAATCAAATAGATGCAACAAAAAATGATAAAGGGGATATCACAACCAATCCCACAGAAATACAAACTACCATCAGGGAATACTATGAACACCTCTATGCAAATAAACTAGAAAATCTAGAAGAAATGGATGAATTCCTGCACACATATACCCTCCTAAGACTAAACCAGGAAGACGTGGAATCTCCGAATAGATCAATAACAGGCAAATTGTAGTTCTCCTAGAAGAGGTATTTTAGATCTTTTCACAATTGCTACAGATTGAGGCAATAATTAATAACCTACCAACCAAAAAAAGTCCAGGACCAGATAGATTCACAGCTGACTTCTACCAGAGGTACAAAGAGGAGCTGGTACCATTCCTTGTGAAACTATTCCAATCAGTAGAAATAGAGGGAATCCACCCTAACTCATTTTACGAGGCCAGCATCATCCTGATACCAATGCCTGGCAGAGACACAACAAAAAAAGAATTTTAGACCAATATGCCTGATGAACATTGATGCAAAAATCCTTAATAAAATACTGGCAAACCAAATCCAGCAGCACATCAAAAAGCTTATTCACCAAGTCGGCTTCATCCCTGGGATGCAAGGCTGGCTCAACATACGCAAATCAGTAAATGTAATCCATCACAGAAACGCAACCAATGGCGAAAACCACATGATTATCTCAATAGATGCAGAAAAGGCCTCCGACAAAGTTCAACAGCCCTTCATGCTGAAAACTCTCAATAAACTAGGTATTGATACAATGTATCTCAAAATAATAACAGCTTTTTATGACAAACTCACAGCCAATATCATACTGAATGGGCAAAAACTGGAAGCATTCTCTTTGAAAACTGGCACAAGAGAGGGATGCCCTCTCTCACCACTCCTATTCAACATAATGTTGGAAGTTCTGGCCGGGGCAATCAGGCAAGAGAAAGAAATAAAGGGTATTCAATTAGGAAAAGAGGAAGTCAAATTGTCCCTGTTTGCACATGACATGATTGTATACTTAGAAAACCCCATTGTCTCAGCTCAAAATCTACTTAAGCTGATAAGCAACTTCAGCAAAGTCTCAGGATACAAAATCAATGTACAAAAATCACAAGCATTCCTATACACCAATAACAGACAGAGAGCCAAATCATGAGTGAAGTCCCATTCACAACTGCCACAAAGAGAATAAAATACCTGGGAATCCAACTTACAAGGGATGTGAAGGACCTCTTCAAGGAGAACTACAAACCACTGTTCAGTGAAATAAAAGAGGACACAAATGGAAGAACATTCCATGTCATGGATAGGCAGAATCAATTTCATGAAAATGACCATAATGCCCAAGGTAATTTATAGATTCAATGCCATCCCCATCAAGCTACCCCTGACTTTCTTCACATAATTGGAAAAAACTACTTTAAAGTTCATATGGAACCAAAAAAGAGCCTGCATTGCCCAGACAATCCTAAGCAAAAAGAACAAAGCTGGAGGCATCCCGCTACCTGACTTCAAATTACACAACAAGGCGACAGTAACCAAAACAGCATGGTACTGGTACCAAAACAGAGATATAGACCAATGGAACAGAACAGAGGCCTCAGAAATAACACCACACATCTACAACCATCTGATCTTTGACAAACCTGAGAAAAACAAGAAATGGGGAAAGAATTCCCTATTTAATACATGGTGTTGGGAAAACTGGCTAGCCATATGTAGAAAGCTGAAACTGGATCTTTTCCTTACACTTTATACAAAAATTAAAGACGGATTAAAGACTTAAATGTTAGACCTGAAACCATAAGAACCCTAGAAGAAAACCTAGGCAGTACCATAAGGACATAGGCATGGGCAAGGACTTCATGACTAAAACACCGAAAACAATGGCAACAAAAGCCAAAATAGACAAATGGGATCTAATTAAACTAAAGAGCTTCTGCACAGCAAAGAAACTACCATCAGAGTGAACAGGTAACCTACAGAATGGGAGAAAATTTCTGCAATCTACCCATCTAACAAAGGGCTAATATCCAGAATCTACAAAGAACTTAAACAGATTTTCAAGAAAAAAAACAACCCCATCAAAAAGTGGACAAAGGATATGAACAGACACTTCTCAAAAGAAGACATTTATGCAGCCAACAGACACATGAACAAATGCTCATCATCACTGGTCATCAGAGAAATGCAAATCAAAACCACAATGAGATACCATTTCACACCAGTTGGAATGGCAATCATTAAAAAGTCAGGAAACAACAGATGCTGGAGAGGACGTGGAGAAATAGGAATGCTTTTACACTGTTGGTGAGAGTGTAAATTAGTTCACCTATTGTGGAAGACAGTGTGGCAATTCCTCAAGGATCTACAACTAGAAATACCATTTGACCCAGTGATCCCATTACTGGGTATATACCCAAAGGATTATAAATCATGCTAGTATAAAGACACATGCACATATATGTTTATTGTGGCACTATTCACAATAGCAAAGACTTGGAACCAGCCCAAATGTCCATCAATGATAGATTGGATTAAGAAAATGTGCCACATATATACCATGGAAAACTATGCAGCCATAAAAAAGGATGAGCTCATGTCCTTTGCAGGTACATGGATGAAGCTGGAAACCATCATTCTGAGCAAACTATCACAAGGACAGAAAACCAAACACTGCTTGTTCTAATTCACAGGTGAGAATTGAACAATGAGAACACTTGGACACAGGGAGGGGAACATCATACACTGGGGCCCTTCGTGGGGTGGGGGGTGGGGGGAGGGATAGCATTAGGAGAAATACCTAATGTAAATGATGAGTTAATGGGTGCAGCAAACCAACATGGCACATGTATACCTATGTAACAAACCTGCACGTTGTGCACATGTGCCCTAGAACTTAAAGTATAATAATAATAATAATAATAAAATTTTAAAAAGACAAGAGTTTTTCAGAGACAAGAAGATGATTCTTAAAGAAAATTAGGGCCATGAAGAAGTTGTAAAATCTACAGTTAAAAGTAAACATCCTGGAGAAATTATTTAAAGAAAAATAAAAAAGAAATGTGACCTGTAGAGGTTTGAGTTGTTTGCATGCAACCTTTGATTCATGACAGTACTCATACTAGGCTGGGATATTGCTGGGTTACTAGACAGTAGGTTTTATTTGATTACTACTTCTACTATTGCTAATAATGCTAATTTATATTTACTTAATTCTTGCCATGTACCAGACATATAAGAAAACAGGCTCAGGGGAGTGGTGTATTTTGCTCAACATTGAGTAGTGGCAGTGGATCCTGGATTTGAACCGTGGCAGTGAGGCTCTGAAAGCTACATTCTTTCTATGCTACCTTGATCATGAAGGAGGTTGCTATAGAAGAGTCACTTGGGACCAGCAAAGAAGAGTTTTGGGAAGTCAACCTGAGGTGCTTAGTGGCCCAATTTCTCAAGAAATGCCTTTGATATGATGCAAGAGACTAAGTAGGAACAATTAATGATCAACTGGGCTGTCCCTACAGTCTGAGTGATTTAGATAAACTTGTCCCTACCTGGTTGGGATAAGTCAGTGATCTGGAATAGATGCTAACTCAGTTTATCAGTCCATAAAACGTAGCGTGTGACCACTGAGTGCAAAGTCAGGTACTAGGAGATAATGGGGAATCCAAGAGGATGAGAAGGCCACAAATGCCTGTTCTTACGTAGTTTTCAATCTATCAGTGTCATAGAATTTAGGACTAAAAGGAAAAAAACAGGAACATAATAAGAATCATCACACAGAGGACAGCAAATTAGTGCAGTTTACGCAGAGCAAGCAAGTATTGTATTGGGTTGTGGGACTTAGGGGGTACCCTATGTATAACCTAGGGAATCTGTCTTTTTATTTTCCATTAATTCTCAGTGATTTTTTACTTTGAAAGGAGCCCAGGGATTATCCTTTAGAATGTTTCCCTTTTACTTATACAGTATATAAATATAGCTTTATTGTCATACACTTGTTCCTGACTATGAGATCTTTCAACATCCACTCAGTGAGTACCTACTATGTGCCAATTACTTTACACAGATGAAACAATATGATCCCTGCCTTTAGAAATTAAAAATTTATTGAGATGCTAATAGTTTTTACCTGTGAGTGATAGAATTATGGATGAGATTTATTTTTCAAACTATATTTTTCTGCATTTGTTAAAATTTCTGCAGTGACTATGTAAGACTTTTATAATCAGAATACAAAACTAAAATAAACTAGGATACACAAATTTAGTTTTATGACACATGCAAGAAGAAGATAGACAACAGTCATAGCAATTTTGAGAGCTTCCTATGTAACAAATACTGTGCTGAGCATTTTATATAAACTATTTTATTTAATCCTCATAATGTTATTAAATTAGTACTTTTTAAAATCTCGTTTTCCAGATAGTAACACTAAGGCCAAAAGAGAGTAAATCCCAGACTACATAGCTGTAAATGGAACAACTACAGTGGAAACAACTATACTAATCAGACAAATAAAAGCAAAGTGAAGATTAAACACATATGTTTTGACCCTGGGAACTCTCTTCATTATGTAGTCTTGTAGCTATATACAACCAAGTGGTTTTATGCACCTGTACATATTTGGTGGTATATGGTGTTATTTTTGGAAGAGTTTCTGTTTCCTTTTGATAGATAGCAACTCAAGACCAAGAATCATATCTGCCTCAGTATTTTATGTATTTATTTCTTCTTTGGTTTGTGGTAGAGGCTTACCTGTCTGAGCAACACTTAAAAAATCTTGTTGACTGCCTGGCATAGTGGGTGTGTCGTCACAAATTTCTCCTGCTTTGCTGAGGGAGACTGCGGATTCTGATATGACCCTTAGCTGGGCTCAGTTTCTTAGCTTCACCATGGTACCTCAAACAAACACTGTTTTTCATAATAATATTATTAAGCATCTACATAGTTTCTAGCACCAAAGAAAGGATTTCGAAGTGGGAAATGCATTGCATACACAGTGTTTAGGTAGCTGTGAGGGATCATCCAGCTACTCCCAGGACTGCTCTGAGCCTAGATGTTGTGCAAACTGTAAAGTACTTTAATCTTCCCTGGAGAAACAACTATGTCAATTCCACTGAGACTTGATTTTATTTTCTGTAATTAGGTCACCCATGTGGTAAGCTGCATATTTTTCTATTGTTGAGAATTTTGTCTAAGAACAAACTCCAGTTGGATTCAAAAGAAAGGTTGACCTACTTTGTGAGGTTATTTAAATATGGAATTCTAGGTTTAAGAGTTACTAGTAAACATTGGACTGCCCTTTGATCATCTGGTTTTAAACTAATTATTTATTGAGAATGCTCTTCATACAAGGCATTATAGTTGGTGCTTCAGATAATGCAAAGATGATGAAGATGTGATCTCTGACCTCAACAGTTATAAACCCTAATGACGCAAATACAGATAACAGGAAAACAAAGCAAGAAGTAGTAAAGTAACACATGAAGGCTGAGGGACCATGCCACATGGAAACCTACTACACGAGAGGTCATTGGTGGCATTGCCAGAGTGTTTGAGCACTCATATTGTACCCAGACACCAATATAAGAGCTTCATATGAATTATTTCAAGCAATTCTCAAAGAACTCTGAGGGCTGATGTAACACACCCTTCTCTGCCTGAGAAAGATGGAGTAATAAACAAGGACCCTTATTACTGATAAAGGCTGTGATAGTGGATGTAGCTTAGGATCATAAACAGTCTTTCTAATTTACTATCTAGACCTTGGAAAAACCTATCGGAAGGAAAGTTTGAATCTGCAGAGCAAACACTCTTAGCCAGGTCATTGCCTCCCCTGGAACAAGTGGAGAGAAGGGGAAAGAGAGCAAATTTCCTGTGTTTAGGATCTTTGGGAGATGAGCTCCACTGGTGAAGAATTATGGAATGATAGCTGTGGCTGCTGACTGGGTGTCACTGGCCAGGTACCTCACACCATCTCCATGGGGAGGAGGAGAAGGGAGGCCAAGAGTGATTAGAGAAATTCCTTTTCATTGAAATAAAAAGAGGGGAATGGGCTTTTCCCTCCATGGTTCCCCAGGTTTTAATTCCCTTTATCCATTGAGTTTGCCTATTGAGTGTATGATAAAGATAGGAGTGTGGCTTTCCCTTTGAGAGAGGAGACAGGTAGTTGATCAAGTTAGTCCTTCTTACCCATGAGAGACCACACCCTTCCTTTGAGGGACATCTAGAAAGCAGTGAGGATTTTTACCTCAGAAAGCTCTGAGATGAGTCAGAACAGAGCATTATGAGAATACACTTTGATGCCACATTGTCCTTAAGGCCAAAAAATATTACCCATTCCAATCCCAACTTATATTCAGCCATGTGTAAAATATAGACATAGAGATTCTGCCATAGGATAAATGAAACATTAAGATACTCCAATATTAAAATGCATAAATGCATGTTAATAATAAAATGCCAACACAATAGAAGCTTTCCAAGCTGGAATTTGAAAAGCTCTTATTATCAATTGGCCTGGAAATAATTAAGGCCCTCAAATTAATTCCTTTTGCAAGGTAAAGACCCCAAACTTTCAAATCTAATGGAATTAAGAGCAGCATCAAATTATCTTGCCCTGATTAGTTAAAAGCAATTTAAGCCTGAAACTCACCCTTGTCTGATTTTTTATTCTGCTGTTGAAGGGCTCTTGTTTGCAGAGTGGGCAGGGGCAGCTGGAATTCTTTCAGCAGATGCTGCCTGGGCTGAGTATCTCTGCAGTGGGCAGAGTTCCTTGAGGACCTATGAAGCTGACCCAGTTCAACACCAAGTCTGTAAATTGCTCTCCTATGAAAAGAATTCAAAGACAGGCACGTTTATCACAGTAGGGGCCTCATACCCACCATATTCAGGAAACAAAGTAATTCCTAGCCCTTATCAGTTATTCCAGGCAAAATTACGTTGCTAGAGCCAAGTACCAATGGCCATCTAAGGGAAGGAATGTTGCTGGAAAAAAAAAAAAAAACATGGTTTCAGCTCCTTCAGAGGCAGTTAGACTCTGTCAGTTAGTTGTCCAGAACCCATGATCCATTTCATATAAGGGACTCTCTCCTAAGAGAGTAAGGACTGTATGGAGTGAAGGGTCTTTTACCAATGAGCATTGTTTCTTCTCTCAGAGAGTAGCCTTTGAGAACAATGACTCTTTATGAAGTTTAGAAACCAGCCGCAGTCACCAGATCTTATGTGAGGTATGCTTTGTTTCTGCTTTTGTTATTGTCTTAAGCAATGTTCCAATCTTTTTGTCTATCAGCTTCCTTTGAGATCCAGTTTCTGGAACCCGAGATGAGCACTATCTACTGAGGTCCATGAGTAGTAACATGGCATCCATTCTCTCCTTTGAGTCACGCTGGCTGCTTCATGGGGATTTTTTAGATGGAAGGTGTCTCTGTGCCCACATTTGTTCAGCTGGAGAATCATCCTCAGCGGATTCATGAATTGGAGCTGTTGTCCTTGCTCCTGGAGATTATGTCCATGGGAGGTTGGTGACTCCCAGTACCTCTCTGCCAGGTGCTGCTCAGGGCACTACCCTTCCTCTACTTTTTTTAAAAACTCATTTTTTAATGGAAAATTTCAAATGTGTATAAAAGTAGACAGAATAATATAATACATTCCTTATCTACTGATAACATGGTTTCAGTGATTAGTAACTCATGCATCCTTTTGTTTTCCTCAAGGTTTGAATATTTTAGATCTTGAGGAGGCTTTCTTTCTATTGTGTCTTTCTCTGCAACACTGGGGTATGCGTCCAATGTTTTCTTCCCATCTGCTCTTTCCTTCTTCCTCTAGCGAAGCTTATTTGAGGTTCCAACAGCCAAACCTTTTTCTTCTCCAACACATACAGGGCTAGAGCTATGGGCTGGGAGAGAACAGTTTTCTTGCTTTTACTTGTGCTTTGCATTTAGTCCCACACTTTTGTTTGTTTTTCTAGTAAAATTCTTTAGATTTTGTTAGATGGTGTCTCCCATAGAGAAAGCTATGGCATGAATCAATTCCAGGCCTGCTAAAAGCTTTCATTATTTAAAAAAATCTTTCAATATATGTGACAAGTATATTTTGAGCATCTTTTTTCTTTGCCCTGGATAATTCACAGAGCAAGGAAGCAAATAACCCTGCCCTCAAAGAGCATCCATTCTACTGGAGGGAGACGGACAAGAAACACACATTGCTAAAGCCTATGTCTATCAGATCATGAAAAGTGCCAGGAAGAAAAGTAAAAGCAGAGAGGTATGGAGGAAGGCCTGGGGATTGGGTCGGCCTGTCACACTTCAAAATAGGGTGGTCAGGGAAGGCCTGGCTAAAAAGAAAACATCCAAGAAGAGTTCTCCAGGAAATAAGGAAGAGCTTTACACACATCTAGGAAAGAGTATTCCAGGAAGAGGGGCACAAAAAGAGCCAAACCCTGCAAGGAGAGTGTGCAGGAGCAGCAGGAGGCTGGTGTGGTAGGAGTGGAGTGCACAAGGGAAGGGAGTGGTAGGAGATAACGCAGAGAGCGAAGGGGAAGGGGTGGGACAGGTCTAAGAGGGTGTGGTCTGATCTCAGGCGTTGACTTTCACTCTAAGCGAAATGAGAGCTTTAGGAGGCCTCTGAGTACAGGAGTGACAGGAGATATTCTTCGACCATGAGACAGGCATTGAACCCAGGTCTAGGTTGACTTATTATTGTTCTTCCTGGTACCCCTTCACTGTGGCTCATCTCCATGTGCTCTCCTTAGAGTCCAATTCTATGACTTTCTAGGGCAGGTCACCTCAGAGTCTAGGCAATACTTTTAGCTCTTCTTACAATGACTGTATGCCTCAAAACTCACAAATCATACTTTAAGTATTCTTCACTGGTTTTCCCAGCCTTCCCTTCTCAAATCTGTCCAGATTTTTTTTTTTTTTTTTTTTTTTTTTTTTTTTTTGAGATGAGTTTCACTCTTGTTGCCCAGGCTGGAGTGCAATGGTGCAATCTCGGCTCACCGCAACCTCCGCCTTCCGGGTTCAAGTGATTCTCCTGCCTCAGCCTCCCAAGTAGCTGGGATTACAGGCATGCACCACCATGCCCGGCTAATTTTGTATTTTTAGTAGAGACAGGGTTTCTCCATGTTGGTCAGGCTGGTCTCAAACTCCTGACCTCAGGTGATCTGACCACCTCGGCCTCACAAAGTGGCAGGATTACAGGCGTGAGCCATCGCACCCGGCCTGACTTTTTTTTTTTTTTTCTTTTTTTGGGTATACTTAATACAGCTCTCCTAGCATTCATAGGGCAATTTTCTGCTTGTTTTTACTATGAGCTTGCTACTTGTGGCTTAGAATTACAATAGTTTCCTGGATTCTGTCCCTCTCTGGAGGAATCATTTTTATGCCTGTGAGAAAATGCCTCTTTCTCTTAGAGACTTTTCTGGGTCCCAGTAACTTTTTTTCATCCAGTTACACTTGGGCCATCTCTCCTTTTTCTTTTCTTTTCTTTTCTTTTCTTCTTTTCTTTTCTTTCTTTCTTTTAAATTTTGCTTTAAGTTTTGGGATACATGTACAGAAACTGCAGGTTTGTCACATAGGTATACATGTGCCATGGTGGTTTGCTGCACTTATCAACCCATCATCTAGGTTTTAAGTCCTGCATGCATTAGGTATTTGTCCTAATGCTCTCCCTCGCCTAGTCCCCCACCCCCGACAGGCCGCAGTGTGTGATGTTCTTCTCCCTGTGTCCGTGTGTTCTCATTGTTTGACTCTCATTTACGAGTGAGAACATGCAGTGTTTGGTTTTCTGTTCTTGTGTTATTTTGCTGAGAATGATGGCTTCCAGCTTCATCCATGTCCCTGCAAAGGACATGAACTTATTCTTTTTTACGGCTGCACAGTATTCCATGGTGTATCTGTGCCACATTTTCTTTATCCAATCTATCGTTGATGGGCATTTGGGTTGGTTCCAAGTCTTTGCTATTGTAAATAGTGCTGCAGTAAACATATGTGTGGATGTTTCTTTATAGTAGAATGATTTATAATCCTTTGGGTATATGCCCAGTAATGGGATTGCTGGGTCAAATGGTATTGCTGGTCCTAGATCCTTCGAGAATCACCACACTCTTTTTTTCTAGTGCTTTATTTCAGAGAAATTTGACTTGAGTATCACTTATCCTTTCCCTTTTTGCTTCCTTTTTAGTATTTGGGATCTCTTTGTTTTGTTTCATATCCATGTAGTCTGTGTCCTAGGACCTCGGTTTCTCTCCTATGGAAACATTTCTCTTTTCTCCAGGAAAAGCAGTTGGTCTTCCTTTGCTTGCTTTCATTCTTAGAGCCCAAAAGTGCCCACTGAGGCTAGGACTAGGATTAGAAAGCCTCCAAGCAGCCTTCTGGAATTTATCCAATTTCTGGCACTAGTTCTGGGATGCTAGGTAATTATTATCATGGATCAGCAAATCTCAGAAAACCTGAACTTTTCACTCAAGAACAAGGTTGCTCATTGTCACCCCATTAGAATAATGAAATTAAGGGAACTGTGACCCCTGAGGTTCAGCACAAATCTATATAAGCATTTCTTCATTGGGCATGTGAGAGGTTGAAATTTAAGGAGGCTGGTGGGAGAAGAAAAGAAGGTTTCCCCAGAATTAATCTCCTTTAAGAACAAGGAAACAATATTTTACTGTCCTGAACTGCCAAAACTCATTTTTATGGAATCAAATCCATGAAAAATTGGCCACGGTCCATGTAATATTGTGAGTGTTAGAATTTGCACTTGGTCCCTCTAGTTACTTGAGCTGTGTGAAAAAAATGCCTGTTGCCAGCTCACTCCCTACTGGCTACTCAGAGAGTATTATTACTCCACTTAGGAATTACACTTTAAAAAGAGACTCCAATTAAGGCCATTTTCAAATGATAGAATTTGAGGACGTGCTAGGCTATTTAACCTCCCAGCGTCTTCCCTATTTGTGCTGCTCCATTTTGATTCTCTTGTAGCAGTTAGTGGCCCATTTTGAAAAACCCAGCATTAGAGATCCTACTTCTGAAGTTTACCAGGTACAAATATTATACCTAAACATCTTGGGTCCCTTTCAGCTTGATGGCTGGCAATTCTGCCAAAGTCCTTAACCGAAATTTCAATTGGATCCTTTTTCAATTGGGTCAGTACATTTTCCTTAAAGCAGTTTCACTTGGGGCAGGGCATCCAGAATTAGTTTTTACAGACCCATAGATCGTACCCCCTTAGTGGTAGGTAGGGTGAGGTTGATTGGTTACAAACATTTTTTTATTTTTTGAGACAGGTCTCGTTATGTTGCCCAGGCTGGACTCAAAGTCCTGTACTCAAGCAATCCTCCCACCTTGGCTTCCCGAGTAGCTGAGACTACAGGCATGCACCATCATGCCCTGCTTGGTTACAAACATATTTGAATGGGCTGCATGTGCATGTTTCTTAGCAAGAGACCGCTCAATCATTCATTCATTCATCAAATATTTTTTGAACAATTACTCTATTTCAGACACTATTTTATATGTTAGTTTATTGTGATGAACAAGAGCCTAAAATGTTTTATACCTTGGACAATCAAACAATCAATGCTTCCCAATAGCAAGAGGACCATGATTGCTATCACTGTCTCCTTTGGATCTTCATTACCGCATGGCCTTGTCTGAGCCTCTCAATTGTGCATTCAATCTCCTATTATATTTGCAGTCATAGCATCAACTAAGCATCTGGAAAGGCAAATATCAGTGAGAACATCTGCACAATATAAACTTCACATAGGTCAGAATTTGCACTGTTATATGCATGGGCTAAGTTTGTGATAAACGATCCTTACTGAAATGGAAATACAATCATAAAAACATGTAATTTTACAGTTAGAATGAACTTAGACATCCTGAAATCCAACCCCTGGTATGATCCAAGAACTGCAAAGTGACCTACTAATTCATTCACAGATGTGCTCATTCATTCAATAACTGGTTATTAATTTGCTATTGTACATAAAGTATTGTGATGGACACTGGTGATACAGTGGTAAATAGGATAGACTTAGTGCCCTATCCTCACAAAGCTGATAGATTAGAAAGGGAAGTAAAGATTAAGCCACTATTTACATAGTTAATTATTTACTCTCATAGAAATAAAGATTGCTAAATAAGCATCTAAAAGGGACAACATTTCCCTTGTCTAGTAGAGTCATGGAGGCATCTCTGAGGAAGTGAGATATAGGGGAAGAATGAAATAGGCAGAGGAAACTGTTTTCCAAGGCTAGAAGAAGCATGCCACATCAAAAAATCTGACAGGAATCCAAGGTGGCTAGAGTGTTCTGAGTGAAGGGGGATGATTCAGGATGAAGTTAGAGTAAGCCAGGGCCCTGTTATTGCAGGCTCTTATAGGTCAGGTTCAATGTTTTGAATTTAACTCTAATTTCAATTCTAATTTACTTAAAGAGTATAACAGGTAAATTGTATATTTCACTTTTCAGTTATTTTTGCTTCTCTATTTTTCCATATGCACTGTTCTCAGGAAAGTTTGATACACAGAGAATAAGCACTTCAGATCCTGACTTTTGAGTTTCTGTGTTGACTTTTTTATTGTTATTATATGTTATTATTATTATTATGGTTTAAAACCCATACCATAAAATTTAGCGTCTCAACCATTTTTACTACATTGACTTTCGTAAACATATAGCAGAGACGAAAATTATAAAAGTCATGGCTTTCAACTCAAAAGGCTAGAGGATAAAGGTCCTTTTACTGGAAATATCAAGTTCAAACCCAAAGGAAGACAGCATAAAGTTCACTCATTAACAGTAGATTGGAAAGAATCTGCTCAGGGATGTAAGAACCGGTTTCATTGAAAAGGGAGTAGCATCATGTTTTACTAGAGAGAACAAGGAGGAGATGAGAAAGGAAGCAGCTAGAAACTTAAACATCGTGGGTCTCTGGAAAAGGCTCAGCACCTCGGCTGCTCCTCCACAGAGGATTCCTGAAAAAAAGGAGGGCAATGAATGCACTATGTAAGTTTTTGGGAGAATCCCAGAGCAGATGGCATCATTGCTGTCTTCTCAAGGGGAGCATAGAACATCATACACCTGTTCAAAAAGCCCTCCACCTAATCAGTGAATAATGTTCCAGTCCTCTCTTGCTGTGCAAAAATCACTCCCAAACACAATAGCTTAAAACAAGAGCGATCCGTTTTTATTATCAATCATGGCTTCTGTGGGTCAGGAATTCAGGATGGGCTCCGCTGGACAATTCTGGTATGGGATCTCAGCAATGCTTTTGGGACATTGGCCACATACCTGTGTTCCAGACACCAAGAAGGGCAAAGTGGACAGAGATAAAGGAGGTGCCATCTTCAATTGAACACTTCTCTTTAAAAGGTCTTTCTGGAAGTCTCATACATTATTTGGTTTGCATCTTACTGACCAGAACTTATCCATATAAGCCATACTTAGCTCCAAGAGGCTGAGAAATGTGATCTTTTCATAGCGTTGCAAATAAAATCAGCTTTTTCTTGAAGGGCAAAATAAATTGTGAAGGAAATTAGCAGTTTGTGGTGCATTACATAAAGCAGACTCAGTTTTAAAGCATAAGAGAGTGAATTACCTGGCACAACTGGTAGTGAATTGCGAGAATTCAGGTTAGAGGTAAGGACGACTTGGACTAGAATAGTAGCAATGCAGATGTAAAGAAATGGACAGAGTCAAGTGACACATCAAGGAACTAGAGTCAACAATGGCCTGGGGGAGGGAATGTGTTAAAGATGACTTCCAGAATTCAGGCTAGAATGGATGGGAGCAGATAGTAGAACCATTTAATAAAATAAAAATCACTAGGAGAAGACATTGTTTTGAATAAAATAATAAATTCCAATTGAAGTATGCTAAGTTTGAAGTGCTTTTTTTTAAAAAAAAATTTCAACTTTTGTTTTAGATTCAAGGGGAGAATGTGCAGGTTTGTTACATGGGTATATTTCGTGATGCTGAGGTTTGGTTTTGAGACATTGAAGAGAAATGTGAAGTAGGCAGTTGGGTATTAGTATCTGAAGCCTGGAGAAATTAGAATTGGATGTATATATTTGGATATCGGATATAAATGGTAATTGAAGACAGTTGTGGATGAAATAATTTAAGATGGGCTAATAAAGTAAGCAAATTTTTAAATTATGAAGAATCGTTTGAGTCAGCAAAGGAGACTTAAAAGAAATGCTTAGAAAGTTAGGTGGAAAACTTGAAAAGTAAAATGACATATAGAAAGGAAGGAGAAGGAAGATCAAATATTTGCACTGTGATTTTAATAAGAGCTATCCCAGAGGCTCGTAAAAGCAGAGGCTAGACCAGGGGAAATAAAGAATGAGGGAGAGGTGAGGACTCAAAGGCCACAAGAGAAGTCCACTCTTCAGACGTTTCTCTAAAAAAGTAGGGCAACGTGGTAGTGGTTGGAAGGTGAGGCAAGGTGAAGACCTTTCTTTCTATAAGAAAGGAACTTAATAAGAAATTACAAAATCGCTATTTTCTTATTCTTTCTTGTTATCTTTTCTGTAACTTACTTTTACTGCCTAAACACTGTGATGATTATGAGTTGATTTTAATCTACAGTTAAGGCGTGATTAGTATTCTGATCAGGCATATACTATTTAAGAGTATTTAGTTTAGGATGTTAAAACTTCTAATTAGAAGCCCAGACATCCTTGTTAATATAATAGATAGAAGCAATGGCTTTTTTTTTTTTTTTTTTTTTTTTTTTGGTGAAAGTAGAAAGCTCAAGACATGTGGGTAAACTAGAAATATTATAAAGGTACCCCTGTCCTTGCACAGACGAAGTATAAAAATCCATGCCGCCCAATGGCTTGTACCCTTTAAAATTATGTCTGGACCTTAATTTGAAAATGGTTCCTAATTCACAAGCTATTCCAGAATATAAAAAATTAAAAACCTATATGACTCATTTACCAGACTTCAAAAACTTAGAAAGGGAAACAATAGATAAGGGAAGTATAAGTTGTTCTTAATTAAAAATACACAGCAAAAATTTTAAATTGAAATGTCAGTGAATAGAACAGAACTCTATTAAAAAGATAAAGCACATGACTCAGTAAAGTTATACAAGGACTGCAAAGGTGACGCCATACAAGAAAATTTTGCCCATGTAATTTAGTACATTAATAAGCTGATTAAATTTATGCAAATAATAAAAAATAGACTAATTAAACAAGATCCTTTCAATTATCTCTAAGGGATGTTGAAAAGGTATTTGATACAATCTAGCCACTAGTAAATCATAAACACTTCTAGTCATCTAAAAATAAGATAGATTTTTAAAAATTTTTCATGAATGTCTAACATAAATCTAGAGCAAACATCATACTTAATGGGCAAACATTAGAAGCATTTCTAATTAAGTTAGCAAAAAGCAAGGATGTCTGTTATCACTGAGACTCTAAACTTTTTGCTGGAGATTTTAACCAATGCACTAAAACAAGAAAAAAATAAATAAAACATGTAAGCATGGAAGAATTATCACGTATGTCCAAAATGAATTTTTATATTAAAAATCCAAGAGAAGTAACTGAAAACTCTTAAAACCAGTAAGATAGTTAAGCAAAGTGACTAAATATGGGAACAACATATTAAAATTCATTACTTTTAAAATTTTGACAATCTGTAATTAAAACAATGCAATTCATTCTTCGTTCTGGATGAGGTCCCAAGAATAGGTGGCAATTGTTTCCACATTCCAAAATTAGGGCCTGGGTCATCCATAAAGAACTAACCAGTTCTGTGACCCTTGAGATTTTGATGTAACTCAGGGTGTAAAAGAATTAAAAGTTTACAGTTAAAAATTAAGGACATTATTTCTTTGATGTGAGAGAGGCTATGCGAGGACCACTTGGAAAGGCTGATACATGTTTCCTGGTGTTTGAGGGCCCGGAAAGCAGATGTTGAAAACTCGCCTGAGGAATCAAAAGATACAGCTAAGCTACACGTATTTCCATGGTCATATACTTACTTGTAAATCTGCAAGGAAATATCTTACACTAACAACAATAGTTACTTTGGCATGGGCTTGTGATTGGAGAAAGGAGGGTGTCAGCTTTATTTGAGCAGTTTAAAGACATACTATATTGCTTCATCAATGAGTGAGTTACCTGCTGAAAACTCACTTTTTTCATTTATCTATGTCTGAAGAGAATATAACACAGCTAGGCCCACAAATTCATTAACAGACACTACTTTTGTTAACAAAGTGTTCCCCAAAAGTTTTAGGACATAATTCACTTTTATAAAAAGGCTTTATTTTTTATCTCATACCATTTTCATGAAAATTTTTAAACTCTTACATGTTTATATCATGCTTATTATAAGAATTAAATAATATAGTATTCAAATAATATAGTATCTTATTAGTTTTAAGAATTAATATAGAATAATTTAATTTAAGCTAATGTTCCCCTTCACCTCTCCTTCCTCTAGCCAGGGGTAATCATCATTATTAATTCAGTGAATATCTATTGAGATAATTTTTGTGCATTTACATTTATATTTATAACACATTTTCATAAATTAGATTAAGCCACACATATTATTATATACTTACGCTTAGCCTTAATGATAATTGTGGAGGTTGTTACATGTTAGTACATATAGATTTCTCCCATTCTTTTCAATTCTGCATAATATTTTTTGGATGCTCTATAATTTCTTTTATTGTAAGACATACTAGAAGAATTCATTAAACTGAACATACTCTCTGTGGCTCCAAGTATGTAGTTGTGTAATTTGAATGTTATGCAATGTTATTGTCCTATCAGAAATTGAACCACCTTAGTACAAAATTTAAGCTTCAGAAAGATATTACAGATATATGGTAAAACTTTTTCTATATTACTTATTCCAAATAGTGAAATTAATCACTAGATTCAAGTTATTTATTCTACTACTTACTATTCTGTATTTTGTCAGTGTTGCAAACTTTGGGGGAATAAGACAAACCCACTGAAGAATGAGAATTAGTATAAAAATTGGCAACACTTATCAGATATGCTTAGTAAATGCAAAGAAACTGTAATACACATAAACATATAATACTAAATATCCATACTAAAATTTAATTTGGAAGACATATATATAGAAATGCTGAAGAATGGACTATACAAATGTTAAGAAAAAAAATTGGCATAACATTATTGAATGTATGTAGTTCAGTTTTGGCATGGTGATGTCTAGCATTCTGATGATTATTCATGAATATGAATACAATAGTGAGAATTGTCTTCATTTGGCGGAAATTGTAGCAAAAATTGCTAATATTTGTTGATTTTCTGTAGAAATTAAACATTGACACCAAATAATATCACACACTGTTTATGGTGTTAAAGTTTTTAGAAAGCACTAAAATTATAGTGCATGTAGTAACAAACCATTTTGAAAAAAGTAAGAAGTTCTGTCACTCAATTTTTTCTTTATTATTTTATCTCTATATTTAAGGTGTACATGTTTTGATATATGTAGAGAGAGTGAAATGTTTACTAAAAGTAAACAAATTAACATATCTATAATCTTCCATAGTTACCTCATTTCTGTGTGTGATAAGAGCACATAAAATCTACTCTGTTTGCAAATTCTTAATATAAAGTACAGTATTATTAACTCTAGTCCTCCTGCTGTACATTAGTTCTCCAGACTCACTGATCCTACTTAACTACATGTTTGTACCCTATGACCTATAGCTTTCCCTTTCCTGATGCTTCCCACCTCTGGTAATCACCATTCTATTCTCTGTTTCTATGTATTCAACTTTTTAAAAGATTCTACATATAGATGAGATCATGAAGTATTTTAAAGTAGCAGTAAATAAAATCAACATCCAAAAATCAGTTGCATTTCTTTATAGCAATAATGACCTATCTGAAAAAGAAATCAAGAAAACAATTCTATCAAAAAGAATAAAATACTTAGGAATAAATTTAATCAAGGAGGTGAAAGATCTGTATACTGAAAACTCTAAAGCATTGATGAAGGAAATTGAAAACACATTAAATGGAAAGATATCCCATATTTGTGATCTAGAACAATTAATATTGTTAAAATGTCTATACTACCCAAAGCAGATACACAGATTCAATGCAATCCCTATTAAAATTCCAATGGCATTTTTCACAGAAATAGAAAAAGAAAATCAATTCTAAAACTTGTGTTGAACCACAGGAGACCTCAAATAGCTGAAGCAGTCTTGAGAAAGAAAAACAAAGTTGGAGACATCACACTTTCTGATTTCAAATTATACTACAAAGCTATAGAAATTAAAACAGTAGTGTACTGGCATAAAAAGAGACCATAGACCAATGGGGGAAAAAAAAAAGAAAGCCCCAGACTAAACCCAAGCATCTATAGTCAATTAAGTTTTTAGCAAGGACACCATGAAGAAGACACAATGGGAAAAGGTTAGTCTCTTCAATAAATGGTGTTGTGAAACTGGTATCTATATGAAAAATAATGAAATTGAACCTTTGTCTTAACACTATACACAAAAATAAACTCAAAATGGACTAAGACCTAAACATAAGGCTTGAAACCATAAAACTTCTAGAAGAGAACATAGCAGGAAATCTCCTTGATATTGACCTTGGCAATAAATTTTTGTATATAGTGCCAGAGTTCAGGCAACAAAAGCAAAGATAAACAAGTGGGAGATCAAACTAAAAAGCTTCTGCACACCAAAGAAAACAGTCAACAAAATGAAAAGGTGGCCTATAGACTGGAAGAAAATATTTTCAAACCACATACTGATAAGTGGTTAATACCAAAAATATATGAAGAACTCAATTCAGTAGCAACTGCCCCCAACCCAAACAAACAAACAAAAAACTAGATTAAAAATAGGCAAAGAATCTGAACAGATATTTTTATAAAGAAGACATAAAAATGACCAACAGGTACATGAAAATGTGCTCAACATAACTATCATTAGGGAAATGAAAGTAAAACCCATAATGAAATATAATGAAATATCTCACACCTGTTAAGATGGCTATTACAAAAAAGACAAGAGATAAGTGTTGGTGAGGGCATGGAGAAAAGGAAATTCTTGTGTGCTGCTGCTGTGAATGTAAATTGGTGTAGCCATATGGAAAACAATATAGATGTTTCAAAAAAATTTAAAAATAGAATTACTATATGACCACACGCATATCTCTCTGCTGGGTAAATAATAAAAGGAAATGAAATCAGCACCTCTTAGATTTACCTGCACCCCCATGTTCCTGGCAGCTTTATTCATAATAGCCAAGATATGAATCCAACCTAAGTGTCCACAATTCTATATTCTAATGAGTGGATATAGAAATTGTGGTGTGTGTGTGTGTGTGTGTACTCTATATAATGGGATACCATTCAGCGTTTAAAAAGGAGAGACTACCGCAGTGGCTCACGCCTGTAATCCCAGCACTTTGGGAGGCCGAGGCAGGTGGGTCACTAGAGGTCAGGAGTTTGAAATTAGCCTGGTCAACATAGCAAAACCCTGTCTCTACTAAAAATATAAAAATTAGCTGGGCTTGGTGGCAGGCACCTGTAATCCCAGCTACTCAGGAGGCTGAGACAGGAGAATCACTTGAACCTGGGAGGCAGAGCTTGCAGTGAGCCAAGATCACCCCTCCCCTCCCCCCGCACTCCAGCCTGGGTGACAGAGCAAGACTCTGTCTCAAAAAAAAAAAAAAAAGAAAAGGAGATCGTGTGTGACAACATGGATGAAACAGGAGGAAACTATACTAAGTGGATGACCTACAGTTTCTTTAACTATCCTCCTATTAAACAGCCCAAATTTAGGTTTTTTTCTTTTCTAAATTTTAACTGCATTGAAAATTTTTGTGTATATAATTTGAAATACAAATTAAAATACATGGATAGGAGTGGGAAGAGATGATTTCTCAAAGGAGAATCAAGGTACTGTTACTTCAGGAAGGTTGGATCGATGGATGGTGAGTGAGCAAAAGTGTCAGGCAAAAACCCAAGATTGGAGAACTTACCTGTTTACATTAAATATGTTTACTTTTGCAATTTGGTTGAACTATGTGAGAATGCTGATAGCGTGCTTTGGGGTGTTAGATCTAAGTTGAGAATAACCACCCTATAACCTGTGAATGGGTAAGGTTTTGTCTTTTAGAGATAAACTGAGACTGAACTGAAGTTCACATAAGCACCTTCATCAATGTGAGCAGTAAAATAAAACTATGTGTTGTATTGATATCATTCTACATGAAGAGGACAGCTGACAGGTCTTTGACTAGTCTTGATGACTAAAGAACACTGATTAGGGTAAATCATGTTCCACTGTGTAATATCTATACTAATTTTGTGGTGTGAAACTCTATAAAACTTGATTTTATCAACTGATTGTTAATCTACCCTTGATCCTGAGCTTTGTCAGTTCAGTCTTAATGATTTGATGCCCTTGATTTAGGGGATTTTAATCCATGATTTCTATGCCAGGTTTGTGTATTTTGTTTTCCAAGCTTTTTACCTTCACTTAGTCTTTCCTCTGGATCCTAACGGCTTGGTTTGAATGACAACCTGTTAACATGGCCTGCAAGGCTGATCCCTCCTGTCTCTGAATGGGGTGACGATACCACCATTCTTTAGCTCATGGAGAATGTCTTGCAGCTGTCTGAAGAGTACAGATCATTAGTGATTTTGGCAACATTTTGTTGGAAGCACAATGCTAAAGATGAAAGGTCAGTTTTATTTAACTGATGAGAACAATGAGTAGCAGATTAAGCTAGTTTTCTGGTAAACAGTGACATTACTTTCCAGTAAATAATGTCAGGATGCCTTGATGAATAACATACATGGAGATAAAGAAGAACATCTCTCAGGGATGGAAAATTAGGTATCTCTATAAACCCAAATATGCCTTTAGTTTTCTTCTTGCTATGAGCTGTTCCCTAAAACATTCACCAATGGGTCATTTGGTTGTACTTGTGGAAAAAATGAAGTATGTCCTGTTGAAGACACAGTCTACAATGATGGGCCAGTTTAAGGCTTATTCTTTTCATCTGTCAGAAGTGTTAAGATGCCGAAAGAAAGCAGTGTGTTCCGTGCTACTCCTGCATTGCCCACCCGTCTGTTGACGCTCAGGGATGAGCTGGAACGCAGGAAGAGAAGAGCCAGTCTAATAAAAATCGAATGCAACATACCAACCCGTCAGCATCCTTCACTGCAAGACAGAAGACATAGTTTTGGCCTGCTTGCATAAGTTTTTTTGAAGCACACATTGACAGTCCATGCTGAGAGGCAGAGTTTCTGAACTTGAGACAAGAAGCTACGCAGTGCTTGCTATCTGGAGAGTTTAATTCTCCATAGCACCCAAGTCTCTATGGTATTAAGATGCTGAGGGTAGGTGCTTAAGGAAGAACATTAACTCTTTCAAGGTGTTCAAGCACCAGTTAGTGATTTTTGTTGTGGCACCACTAATAAGAAGTAAAATAACAACTACCATTTATTGAATGCTTATTATGTCCTAGGCCTTGTGCTCAATACTTTTCCGGAATAATTACACTGAATTCTTTCAGGAACTCCATGCAGTAGAAAAAAAGAGGCACAGTAATTTTTTTTTCAGAGGGACTGATTTTTTTTAACCCCATCCTGATTTCTCCTAAAGGGCTCTGTATGGTATTTAAAAACTAAAGGGAAAAAAACTTGAAACAATTAAATGTGTGTGTGTGTGTGTGTGGTGTGTGTGTGTGTGTGTGTGTGTGTTTTCATTTATTTCTAGGCTTTTGCAACTGCCCTTGCGCAGCACTCTGCTGAGCGGTGCAGCAGATAGGAGTGCGTGAGCCCCTGACCTTCCGTGGATGAATTTCCTAGCACTCACCAGGGCTAGGGTTCTCACTTTACACATTTTGAAAGATCCCGATGCCTAAAAAAAAGGAACAGTAAGACAGCCAGCAAGTTGGCCAGCATGAGGGGAATCCAGCTGCGCTTAGCCATGTCTGGTTTGTTGCCTCAGATGTTAAAGGAAAAAATCTTTTGAAACCATTACTTAAAAATGGAGCTTTTTGGACACTGATTCAGAACTGTTTTTGATCTTTTGGCCTTGTTTTTGTTGAAACAATATACTGTTTTACAAGCAGTGCTGAGCTCCAATCCCCCATTCCTACTGATATAACTATAATTGTTTCATGGTTTCAGCATCTTCTCCGGTAACCCTATGCATACTATTTTTTAAATAGTGAGATAAACGTGTGTACATGTGTATGCACATGTGTGTGTGTTAGGTGTAGGGTGGGAAGGACGACCTCTCAGGGGAGTGCCAGATCTGGCTTTGGGTCCATTTAGATTCTTCTGTGTATGGACAACAAAGCAGATGTACCCAAAGCACCAGTATTTATAGTGCAATCTGTTTGTGCAGCAGAAACAAATTGGTCCTGGTAAAATGGAGTGGGTAGAATTGGATGT
Organism: Macaca thibetana thibetana; assembly: GCF_024542745.1. Lineage (NCBI taxonomy): Eukaryota > Metazoa > Chordata > Mammalia > Primates > Cercopithecidae > Macaca > Macaca thibetana. The sequence continues at coordinate 49,209,509 of NC_065585.1, forward strand.
GGCTTATTGGCTTTAGGAGAACAAGAAGCAATGCTATCTCCTTGGGGGAGAATTTTTTTCCTTTAGGGTGATCCTGTAGAACCTTCTTTCTGCTTTCTATTTTCCAAATGGAAGTCACAGTGGAGGACAGGAGTCAATTGCCTTGTAGCAGTTTGAGACCCTAATTAGTTTTGCTCAACTCACTGGCCAATTTGAATCTTAAGCAAGAAATAGAGAAATCTAATACTTCAGCAATGCTTCTTACATCATTTACTATAGTATTATCACATAATTCTTTAGCACCATAATTAATAAACACTTTCAAATAATTTTCTCACTTAATTTTTCCCTTAAATACAGGAAAACCAGCATTGTCCCCATTTTATCATGTATGGTAGAAAAGTTAAAAGACATGATAAATAGAACCCAGCTGGTAACTGTTGGATCTGGGATGAGACCCAGGTTGTCTGATTCTCATATTGAGCTTTATTTTAGTATACCAGGATCCCTGTAATCTTTTAAATATGACATTTATAGTTATGTAATTATAATGTAACATTATTGTAGAAAACCCAGAAAATATAGAAGAGTAAAATTACCAATAATCACACCAAACAGAAGCACTTACTATTAATATTCTGTATGTTTCACATGTATGTATATGCAGGCATATACATATATAGTTTATATTTGTTTATTTAATATATACATTGATATATACACAGACACACATATATGTAGGTTAGTGCATTTACACAGTTTAAATTTCAACAAGTATAGAGACTACAAGTCTTTTACCTGCCATTATTCTCTAGGCTTACAATCTCCCTCTCCACATATCAAAATAATTTTTATTAGGTTATTAGGTTGCTGCAAACACATTAGGTTGGTGCCATTACTTTCAATGGTAAAAAATGCAATTACATTTGCACCAATCTAATAGTTTCTTGAATGGCTCTCTGGAGATGTCTCATCCAGAACTATTTTATCCATACAAGAAAAAAATGAATACATATTCATGTATACATATGAACATATATAATATGTTATATATATATATGTATATGTGTGTATGTACATTCATGTGTACACACACACACACACAGACACACACATGCACACACATTCTCCTCACCTCCAAACACATTCATTCATGAATGGTAAAATGCTATGTACACCTTGTCGTTTTCCAGAAAGATCAAATATCTCTGTTTCTTTTTCACTTAACAATTTATCTTGGAAAAATTTTTATATAAATATATAGTTTCCTAAGTGTTTTTAATATGGCTGCATGGTTATCCATTAACCTGTCCCCTATTGGTGACATTTAGGTTGTTTCCAAACTTTATGATTAGTCACACTGTGTAAAACTATAAAGCCATTTTGAGTGTGTGAGTTTGCCTTTTAGAACTAATTCTGAGAAGTGATATTACAGGGTCAAAGAGTGTATAGATGTCTAACTGTGAAATACTGACAAATTGGCCTCCACAGAGGTTGAACCAGTTTGTATTCACCAGCTATACATGGTTGTGCCTATTTCTCCACATGGGTATCAATAGAGTGTGTTATCAAACTTTTTGATATTTGATAATCTGACACATAAAACATGATTTCTTGGTGTATTTTTAATATGCAAGTCTCTTATTATGAGTGGATTAAATGTCTTATGTTTTTTGAGAACTAGTTAATTGTATCTTTTGCGAATTGCTTCTTTGCCCATTTTTCTACTGACATATTGTATTTTTAATTAATTTATGAGTTATTTGTATCTTAGAGAAATTAATCCTTAATTTGTAACATAAATCAATAGTACTTTTTTCTAATTTGTCTTTTCTAAAAAAAAGAACTTTGCATATGATACTTTTTGTTTTGCAGTTAAAAAAAACTAGGCAGCCAAACTTAACGAATTTTTTTATAGCTTTTGAGTTTTATGTCGTAGCTAGAAAAGCCTTTCCTGCTCAAAAGTTATAAGAGAATGTTCCCTCTTATAGAACTTTTACGGTTGCAATGTTTATATTTAAAATACTTATTATTTTATCTTTGTGTAATCTATTTTGAGTAATGTATGTGATGTGAACCCACTGTTTTTCGTTTGTTTTTAGAGATGGGTACCTCTGACTTCCCTGGCCGTATACTTAAGTTTTCCCTACAAAATTGAGATATCATCTTTGGCAAAAACTAAATTCCTCTATAGATGTGTATTTATTTGTTTGCTTTCTATTGTGGTGCAATAATCTATTCAAGTGCCGGTATCACGCTGTTTTAATTCTTGATCCTATAATAATAAATTAAACTTTATTATAATAATGTTTTTTTCTTCTGTAATACATCCTTATTGCTTTTTGTTTTCAGAGTTTTTCTGTCTATTCTTGCTTGTTTATTTCACTGCCTAAACTTTGGAATCAGCTTGCCTACTTCCAGAAAAAAAAATGTGTCAATAGTTTTATTGGGATTATGTTGTATTTATAAATTAATCTAGCAGAAACTGGCATTTTAATGATGTGGAGTCTTCCCCTCCAAGAACGTGGTATTACTTGTCATTTGTTCAAGTCTTCTTTGTGTCCCTTAGGAATATTTAAAATATTTATTCAAAGAGAAAACTTTGACATTTCATGCTAGTTTTTCTAGTACTTTTCCTTTTTGCTGTTACTGTAAATGTAAATTTATCTTTATTATTTCTGTCTGTATTACATGTATTGGTTAGATATTAATTTTCACTCAGTTACCAGCAAAATGTGAGAATTTTACTTCTTTTTTTTGTTCCCCAGTTTTTATACCTTTAATTTCTTTATTTGGCAAAATTGCTTTTACTAATGCCAATAAAGTTAAATATTAGTGGTCATAGTGGAAATCATGGTCTTTTTTCAGTTTTTAGTGGCAATATTTCTAGTGCTTTAGTCATTATTCTGGCTCATGTGTTGAGAGATTTGTATTATGTTAAGAACATCTTTATATCTTCTATTTAATTAACAATTTTCTTCAATTACTTTTTTTTTTCATCAGCATTTTTTTTTATTATACTTTATGTTCTAGGGTACATGTGCACAACGTGCAGGTTTGTTACATATGTATACATGTGCCATGTTGGTGTGCTGGACCCATTAACTCGTCAATTACATTAGGAGATATACCTAATGTAATTGACGAGTCAATTACTTTTTAAGATCAATAATGGGTTTTGAATTTTACCAAATGCCTTTTCAAAAATCTATGAAGAAAATCACAAGATTGTTTTCTTTAGAGCTATTAATATATTGGATCACATTTTTTTTCCTCATTATTAAACCACCTTCACATTGCTGGAATACATTACTAGATGTAGTGGTTTTGTTTTTTTTTAGACGGAGTCTTGCTCTGTCACCCGGGCTGGAGTGCAGGGGCATGATCTCGGCTCACTGCAGTCTCCGCCTCCCAGGTTCAAACCATTCTCCTGCCTCAGCCTCCCTAGCAGCTGGGACTACAGGCGCCCGCCACCATGCCCAGCTAATTTTTTTGTATTTATAGTAGACATGGAGTTTCATTGCATTAGCCAGAATGGTCTCGATCTCCTGACCTCATGATCCACCCACCTCAGCCTCCCAAAGTGCTGGGATTACAGGCGTGGATGTAGTGTATTTTTTAATGAGTTACTGAGGTCTGTTTACTAATATTTATTTGATATTTGCATAAATAATCATAAGATTGGTTTATAGATTTGTTGTGCCATCTGTGTTGGATTTTACCAACATTATGCTTGATGCATAACAAAGGTGGGAGCTTTCTTTTTTCTGTTTGGAACAGTTTAACTGAAGGATCATTATTGTTATTTTTTAAGAACAGATAGAGGCTCCTCATACAACTATCTAGGGCTGGTGATTTTGAAGGAAAATAGCTCTTTATTAGCTTCCTCCATTTTTTTCTATAGTAATTGATTTATTTAGATTGTTTTTTCCTTCTATAGACAGTTAGCTTAGTAAATTTTATTCTGCTAGAAAATTTATTCATTTAATTAAGGTTTCCTAACACATACATAAAGTTGAGAAAGTCATTGTATATGGTACTTTTTTGTTTCTTCTATATTTGTAGTTATTTTCCTTTATCATATCTTGTTTACATATTTATGATTTCTCCTTTCACTTTTTTGGATCAGGTTATTAAATAGTTAATTGGGCTTGCTGGTTTTCTCATTCAGCCTTTATATTTGTATATTAATTTTAAAATGTACATGTTTTCATAAAACATCATATTATTTTAATTTTAACAATTTTCTTACTTTCATTAAATAACTTCTTGATTTGGATTCTTAAACCATTTAAAAAATTATTTCTTGTTAGTATGAGTACTGGGGACTGTGCATTTTCCTGTTGACACTTTCAGCTGGCTTGATGCATATTTTCCTTATTATTATTTTTTAGATAGTGTTCAGAGTTTATTTGGAGTTTTTCACCTCCTTGAATATCTTCACAGTTTATCACCCACATGCAGCCTAGAGATCTTAGTGTTTCTCATTTTAAAAAACTTCGTGTCCTTCACACTCTTTAATCCACAGGCTTGCCTCTCTGACCCTTGCATTTCCTCCAGATTGGCAGCCAGATCAGACTTGTGCTCTGTCCCTTTGTCAGGAAGTGTAAGTGAGGGTGGGTTCTTCCATCGGGTTGTCTCTCCTTTTGTTGGTGCTGGCAGACATTGATGCTCCTTGCCTAGATCCATTAATTCATTGGGGGCTTCAATTGGTGATCATCTAATTTCATCATTTCTTTTTCATTTATTACTTGTACAAAGAGGTTTTTATTTTCCTTACCTGCCAGTCACATAAGAAAGACAAGCTAAGTCCTCAGATCTTTCCCTTTATTCACCAACTTTACTTGGTTTGCTGCTTTCCTCTAAGAGTGACCAATTAGCCTGTTTAAATCATCATAATTCATGGACTTAAACATATTTGATGGGTTTCAATCAACTGCAATTATTATCTTTTGTAAAGCTCAAGTTGTTCTATTTTTGGCCAATGAGAGTCTCTTCATGTTGGCTCCTGGGTCCTTTTGACACAATTCTGAAGTCTTTGATAGCTTCCTTGCTTTCCAGAATACTGAGATGTTCTAGGCTCATCTTGTGAATTTCCTGCCTCAGAACTGCAACCAACCATTCCTAGAAACATCTCTGGTTTCTTTCAGTGACACATCGTATTTCAAAATCATCATGTAGGTGCATGTAGGTGCTGGGAGTGCTCACTACTAATGTGGGCATCTTTACAGTAAACAGAACCCATCAACACCTCGTGAATTTATAGGACAATTCCAATTCCAATTCAGTGTTCCTTTTTTTTCTCTAAAACTTTTCAAACTTTTCAGTATTACATCTATTCATCTCTGTTCTCCCAAACTGAAAACCCTAATTCTCAAGGACATAGAAGATAATAGAATTAGAATATTCCAGGATCACTCATTTATTTTGTTTAACATTACAGTCATAAAAGTTTCAGAACTATAATACCACAGCAATATAATTACTGAAATTATGACAGTTGCGCTACATACATTATCTGAGAAGACAGCCATTAGACAGGAAGCTTTCCCACTTCAAACCCTTATTCATCAGTGCTGTAAACAACTAGAGGCTTAATGCTCACCACCAGTCTTTGCAATGTCTATCCATTCGTTTTGATTGTCTGAAGCTATTTTTTCTGTTAAATTTCTAAAGAAGGGGACATGGGACAATCTCTTCTGAGTTCTTGTGTACTGTTAATAGCTAAGGATACACTTTATGCACAAAAGTCCATTTTTCTGGATGTGAAATCTTTGACTTACATTTTCTTTACTTGAACATCCAAAATATGTCACTCCATTTTCCTCTGGCATGAAGTGTTGCTGTCAAAAAAATCTATTGATAATATAATAGTTTTCCCTTGATAAGTCACTTGCTGTTTTTGCCTAACAGTGTGAAGCATTTTTATTTTTAAAGTCCAATAATTTGACTAGAATATATTTTTGTGTTGGTCATCACATTCTCAGGTACATGATGCATTCTTTCAGTCTTAATTTAAAAAAAAATTAATCACACCTGTCATCCCAGCACTTTGGGAGGCTGAGGCGGGCAGATCACTTGAGGTCAGGAGTTGAAGACCAGCCTGGCCAACATGGTGAAACCCTGTCTCTACTAAAAATACAAAAATTAGCTGGGCATGCTGGCCTGTGCCAGTAATCCCAGCTACTTGGGTGGCTGAGGCAGGAGAATCACTTGAACCCGGGAGGTGGAGGTTGCAGTGAGCTGGGATCTTACCACTGTACTCTAGCCTGGGCAACAGAGTAAGACTCCAACTAAAATTAAAAAAAAAAAAATCAGCAAAGTTTTTTTGAATTACAGAATATGTGTTGCCTCTCCTCAATATATTTATTTCTTCTAAAATGCTTTTTACCTCATTTCTTTTCTATTTTAAAAATTTCCTCCTGTTTTGTAACCTTTTGTTCTTTTTAAGGCATTATCTGTTGTGTTCATTTATTCTTGTCTCACTTTTAGCTTCGTCTTTATTTCTGCAATGAGGTTTTCTTTTATTTTTACATTTTTTCCCTGATGTCTGATACTTTATTTTATATTTCAATTCTAATGTTGATCTTTTGTAATTATTATTATATGTTACTATGTTATTTATGTTATATATTAAATGTTATATGTCATTTAAGACAATTTATACAATGTTATATCTTGTGTAATTTTCTTGGGGTTTCTTAGCCTGTTTTGAAATAGCGCATTACAATTTGACCCAGGTTTGAGCATGTCCTTCTGGTATACAGACAGCATTTTATTTTCTCTCTCTCTTTTTTTTCTCTCTCTCTCTTCCCTTCCCATTCTCTCCCTAATAACTTTGTATGGAATTTGGTTTTGATATATTTATATCATTCATTTTTATGTAAAATTAGTTTTCTAGAAGGAGGCATGATTCAAGCTACCTTTTTAAATTTCACAGAGCTCCTTCTGTTTTTTGCTTATTTTTTTTGTCTTTTTTCTTCTCTTTTTTATTTTTCATTAATTAATTCATTTATTCATTCATTTTAGGGGGGTGGGTGTTGTGTTTAAAAATATGATGGCTCACTTTCTGAGATTTCCTGGCACTATTCTTCTTTCCCATTTTTATCTGAATCTTCTCTTGCCTTCATCTCTAGTGACCCTTTTCTGCTCAATTTTGATTCTCCTTCCAACAGGTTTTCCTCAGTGTAAAATTCTGTCCTGGAAGGGAGCCCTGGAAAGTCAGTTTTGAGAGTGTATGGAGTTTAGACTGATCCAACTCCTTTAAATTTCCCTGTGAGCCCCTTGCATTGGTCTGCAATTGAACTAGGGAAAACACTCTCCATTTCAGCTGCTGTTCTCAGGTGGGCCTCCTGGTGCTTTGCTCTCACCTGGTTGCCTTTGGGAGTTCACAGACCATCTCATCATTCAGTTTTTAATATAAATAGTGTCTGTGGAATTTGCTTTTTCTATCTAGTTGCTCTGTTTTAAATGCAGGGGTTTGGAAAGATTTTTCAAAAATCTGTGATGACACTGTTGTCATCTTCCAAGAATCTCCTTTGGATTTCTTCCTTTCTTTTTTCTTTTTTTGACACAAGATTTAAAAGAGAAGTTTTTTGTTAGTGATGATATTGTTTTGTTTTAAAACTTTTTGTTTGTTTTTAACTTTTAGGAAGAATTGCCTTTTACCTTCTTGTTTTATTATTAAATTCCTAGATTTGTTGTAAGATTTCTAGTCTTGTTTTTGTATTCAGGAATGGCTTTGGGTGCAGAGATACTCATATCTGTGTTATCTTCATTGTGAAATGTACTCCTTACCATTATAAAGTTCCTTTTTTTGTTATTTAAATAATTCTGCAACTAGATGAAGTTACTTTTTGTTTGCATTTCCCACAATATTTTGTTATTATTTTTAATTTAAGCAGTGAATTGTCTCTTAAAAGGATTGCAGTTGGGAAGTTTTAAATTTATATTTATGGAATGTAGAATAGTGGCTCCCAAAGCTTTCCAAATCCTAATCCCCAGAACCTGTGATTGTTGCATTACAAGGCAAGAGTCAATTAAGTTTGAAGGCTGAATTAAGGTTAGTAACCAGCTAACCTCAAAATAGGGAGAGTAGCCTAGATAACTCAGGTGAGCCCAATATAAATCACAAGACCTTTAAATGGGGATGATAAGGGGCAGAAATGTCAGAACCAGAGACAAGACATTATGAGAAGGACTTGATCAGCCATTGAAGACGGAAAAAGACATGAACAAGGAAGCTGGAAGGTGCGAGAAAACCATTTCGTTTCTAGGACCTCCAGAAAAGAACGCAGCTCTGTCAACACCTTAATTTTAGCTGAGACTCATTTCAGACTTCTGACCTCCAGAACTGTAAGATAGTAAGTTTATGTTGTTGTAAGTCAAATATATGGCAATTTGTTATAGCAGCAATAGGAAATAAGGGCAATATTATTCTATATTTACCACTTATGGACCTCTTCATTCCTTTGTATAGATACAAATTTCCATTTGGTGTCCTTGTCCTTCTGCCTGAAGAGCTTCCTTTAACATCTCTTATATTGAGGGTCTGATATCTGAAAAAAAACCTTTGTGTCATCCTCAATTTTAAAAGATATTTTCATTTGGTATAGAATTCTAATGAGTGTTTTTTTTTTTTAATGCCTTCTGGACGTCACTTCCTGCTCCTTTGGTGTGCAAAATTCTAATGAGAAGTACTATGTCATCCATATTTTTGTTTCTTGTACCTAATGTGTCTCTTTCCCCCTCTGGCTGTCTTTAAAATTTCTCTTTATCATTGATTTTGAGCAATCTTACTATGTGCCTTAGTTTCATTTCTGTTATGTTTATTTTATGTGATATTTATTGATCTTTTTGATCCTATAGGTTTATGGTTTTTATAAACTTTAGAACAGTTTTAACTGTTTTTTCAGATTTTTTCAAATTTTTAAAATCTCTTCTTCCTCTTTGAAGAATCCCATTATACCTATATTAGACCACTTGCTATTGTAATAGATATCATGGAGACTGTTATACCTTTTTTCTTTCTCTCTGTGTGTCATTTGTATAGGTTCTATTGCTATTTGTTCAAGTTTATTGATCTTTTCTTCTTCAGTGTCTAAAATATTAGACAGCTATTAATCTCATCCAGTGTATTTTCATTTAGGCACTTTTAATTTCTACATGTCCCATTTTGTTATTTGTCAATGTCTTCTGTGTCTCTCTCAATAATGTTAATACTTCCATTCACATTCTTGATAAATTTTTTTTTTTTTTTGAGACGGAGTCTTGCTCTGTTGCCCAGACTGGAGTGCAGTAACGCGATCTCACCTCACTACAACCTCAACCTCCCAGGTTCAAGCAATTCTCCTGCCTCAGCCTCCGAAGTAGCTGGGATTACAGGTGCCCACCACCACACCACATTAATTTTTGTATTTTTAGTAGAGACGGGGTTTCACCATGTTGGCCAGGCTGGTCTCAAACTGCTGACCTCATGATCTGCCCGCTTTGGCCTCCCAAAGTGCTGGGATTGTAATCCACACCCAGCAAGAATGTTTTTAATATTTATAATAGTATTTAAAGATTCTGTGTCCTAATCTATCCTCTCTGTCATGTCTACACCTGTTTATAATGATTGGATTGCCCCTGAATTGTGGTTTACCTTTTCTTCTTTGCATGTCTGTTAATTTTTGATTGGATACTAACATTGTGAGTTTTACACTTTGAGTGATGTGTTTTGTTGTATTATTTTGGAGAGTTGGGTTTTGTTCTGATATACAGTTATTTTGGGTCAGTTTGATCCACTTCTGGCATGCTTTTAATTTCTATTAAGTTAGGTCTAGAGTATCCTTTTTTCTAGGGATAATTCAGTTCTACTACAAAGGTGAAAGCCTTCTGAGGGCTGTATCAAATTATCTGTGGACTACAACATTTCTCCACAATGGCTTTCCTTTCTGAGCCCTAGAGATTGTTTGGTCTACTTTGTTCCAGTATTTCTTTTCCTGGCCTCAGGGAATTTCTACTCATGTGTACACTGACTGCTCAACCAAGACTCAAGAGGACCCTCTGAATATTTTTCAGAGCTCTCACTCTGTGCATCTTTTTCTTCGCTAGTATTTGCACTTACAAATCCAAGACATTACAACCTCCTGAGATATACCATTTCCTCTTTTAAGCAAGACTTGTAGGCTGTGCGGTTAACACTCTCTGAGCTGCATTCTAGAAACTGCCTCCAGGCAGTAAGCTTTTGCATTGTAAGGCCCACCTGATCTACTTCCCTTTTGTCAGGAATCAGTGCCATGCTGCTTGTTGGCCAATGTCTGATAAGTCATATATATATTCCAGATTTCGATTAGAAGGGCAATTCCCATAACAATTAATACTTTGAAGGAAGAAACAAATGTCCCCTTCTCCTTTAAAGACAAGTTCTCATACCCTAAAACTTGAGGGAAGTCTTGCTTCAAACTATTATGATAGCTTTTGAGAAGTGTATGCTTCTTTTGTGTACACATATACTTTGGGAAAGAAAAAGGGAGGATTTCTGGCTTAGTATGGGCACCAATTTGGCTTCTTCTGAATCAGAACATGAGACTAGTACTTGTGTGCAGGTAGTTTATTTGCCAAGTAATTAGATAAAACAATATGAGGTAGTTGCGGGGAGTGAGACACATCAGGAGGAAGACCAGGGTAGAAAAAAGAAAAAAATGGAATTTCATTCTGCTGTGATCTCTAAAAAAGTATATAGAACTATAAACAAAGTACTGAAGCTGAGTCTTCTTGGGGAGCATCAACTCCTCTGTACTCCCAGGCTGCCTTTGCTCCTGCACACTCAAACCCCCTTGGCAATGGGGAAGGCCCTGGAGTTAGAATGTGTAAAGAAACCAGGCACACTCTTGAGATGGGTGCTGGTAGTGCAAAGGGAGTTGGAGATGCTCACCAGAGCTACAGCTGAAGTTAAAGGTGAGTCAAGGAGCAGTGGAACAGGCACCAGAGATGTTGGCTACAGTGTAATTTTTTGGATGAGAACACAATACATCCTCAAGACTAGACCATGAAAGACAGTCTGACTGGGCTATAACCAAAACTAGGTTTTAATGTAGTTTCCTATTGAAATTTGTGGCCTTGGATAAAAGGGATTCTGTGGCCAGCCTATAAGTTAAATCATTTATACATTTTCCACCAGAGGGAAAGACATGAAAAATATAGCAGAGCAAAGGTCTGGGGATGGGTGGAGCATACATTTTATACAGAGGCCGGGTTCCTTTGGGAGCAGACCTCCCCTGGTTTGGATTATCGGTCCTCTTTTTCCAACCATTAATGTTCTGCATCTCTTTCCCTACTTGTAGAGTTCCAGGGTCTTTCTACCCAACAAAACACCCTGTTGAGTAAGGCTACAGTGGAAAATAACCTTAAACCCTCAGATTTAGCAAATCCTGGCCAACCAGATGCCGACCTGCTGTTATCATTGAATAATACTTTTAAAAAGACTTGATGTCTATTAAAAAATCACAGGACATTAACAGAAAAAATGATTTAACAACGTGATATTGCCCCAATTCTAAATCTCCATGTAAGAGGATACATTTCCTCTTAATCTCTTGACTCTAAGCATACCAACTCAAACTTTACAACCATATCTGACCTCTTCTCCTTACAACATAACTCCTCTCTCCTATAATTCAAGCCCTTATCATAAAGTCTCTGGATGAAAATCACCAATCTTGAGTTCTTGACAATAGAGCTAACAGATGAAAGAGTAACAGATGAAACAAAGTATATATCCTGCACATCATGAAATAACTGGGAGATGAGGGACTATACCAGGGCACTGTGACCTACCTTAATTTCTGAAGAAAGATGAAAATCCCGATGGCACCTCTATGAATCTATGCAATTGTTAGAACAGGGGCAGATCAGGCAATACATCAGTCAAATCAGCCTGCGTTATGGTAGAGTCCCAGAGTATGAATTGAATTGCATCGGTACATTACAGAATGACTCAAGTTCTATGTATCTAAGCTATAAAAAACAGTCATATTTAAAGAGGGGAACACAGGGCTGGTCCCAGAAGAGATTGTAAAGCCATCCAAGACAAGACATCTGCTGCTGAAAACGTAAGTGTTAGAAGCAGAGCACAAGATGGAATGAGATAGGTTCAGGTCAACAGTTTTACAGGGCTGGAGCTTTCTTAATGGATGGTGTCCAGTTACGGGTGATGGGCGGAATTAGATAAGAATGGGTAATTTTGATTGGTTGGTTTAGCTGAAACGGAGCTGGTGTAGACAGGCTCATCTCATATTCTACCTTGTATTGAAGATTGAGTACCCTATCCAGATGGTAAGCACTTTGGGGATAAGGTGGTGTCGTGCAATTTTCTATAACCAACATACCACCCAGAACAATGTTTTTCTCACTGCATGTTTCGTAACTGGCTGAAAACCCTGCTAACATATCAGCCGTTTCATTCAGTCTGGCATAAATAATGCTAAGTGCTAGTTCATGTAAACTACATTTGACAAATCGGTGTTTAAATGTTTTATGATTTATTATAACTAGCAATATTTACTAAACCCATTTTGCTCTTTAAAAAGTAAATCAAGAACATATTTGCAGGAGGTGTGTGAATTTTAAATCACTGTCACCCACATTAAATGTTCTCATTTAATTTAATGAGAATGGTCTCATTTCCATTAGGAAGTTCTCTTGTGTTTTACTACCTCAATGCCTTAAAGAAAGAGTCAAGTTTATATTCCAGCAAAAGGGCAGTGTTCCATCAAACCTGGGCAGCCTGCATTATATTGAAAATTCCATCCTGCATTGATTACTGGTCTCAATAAACACATTATGAAGACTTTTATGATTACTAGTGCTTGAGAATTATTATAAAATATAATGAAAGAAATATTTAATATTGCCATGTGATTGCTTCCTACATTTTTGTTTCTATTTTAAAGAGTTAGTTAAAATGGTAATGTTCACCTCTAAGATCCCAATACTCTGTGGTTATAATAAGATTAAGAGACACATAACTTTATTATTTTTTTCTTTTCTATTATACTTTAAGTTCTAGGGTACATGTACACAACATGCAGGTTTGTTACATATGTATGCATGTGCCATGTTGGTGTGCTGCACCCATTAAGTCCTCATTTACATTAGGTATATCTCCTAATGCTATCCCTCCCCACTGCCCCCACCCCACGACAGGTCCCGGTGTGTGATGTTTCCCTTCCTGAGACACATAACTTTAAAGAGCAGCCGAGCAGCTGAGGTTTGATGCTTTCCAGACAGCGTGGTCAGGCAAAGTGATCTCTCAATCTGAAGGGCACAGGTTCTCAGGTGGACAGCGAGGACAGTCACATTCACTTCACACTAAACATTCCGGCCAAGATCTAACATTTACCAAATATTGAAAATACATGAAATGAGAACTTGTGGAATGGTGTTTATGGACTACAGATTAGTGTGTATGTGCATGCACATGTATAGGACTAAGGGGGTCTTGATAGACTAACTTTTCCTATAGACTTTATAATGGTCTTTCTTGGCCTCGAGAATTCAAGTAAAAGTTCTGAATATTCAAATTACTTTTGAAATTAAAATAATTATTTTTTAGTTTGTGACTGATGTGATGAATTAAGAATATAATCTTTATTCTACAGATTTTTAAACCATTCTAGACTCAAAGTCATTCCCCAAAGAGGAGTTACACAGAAAGGGGCAAAGAGGTCTAATATTTACCTGTGGTGGTTTCATAAAGTGTCACTGTGGCAAAGTTGAACTACACTTCCCAGAATTCTCCTTCCTGTTTCCAGAAAGGGTGGGGCACAAGAGGAAGTGGGAGATTTGGAGGAGAGAAGTGAAGCAGCAGCCATTTTGTAGCTCAGCGTGTTGTCACTAATTGGCTGACTCGCTTCAATGGTGTGAGGTAGTAGCTAGGCTTGCAACTACTTCACAGTCCCCCCAATCTTCCTTCCGCTTCTTCAACTTCTGGGAGAGTAGACATGTTTAACTCCATGATGAAGGATTCCAGCCATCCGTACCACTAGAGTCAGAGGTGACAAGGACCGGCATGGGTTCACTCTGTCCTTGCAGAGATCTAACTCATGCTTGTGGATTCTCCCCTACTTTACATTCATCTTCACTTCCTAACTGCCTGCCCTGTAGACTTCAAGTTTCAGGTCAAATCCCTGTAATGGTGTGTATTAGTTTATATGTTGATCAGGACTCAGAAGCAGAACCACAGGATACATGTAGAGACACCTGTGTCTGCATATGTGTGTATGTATGTATATCCTATCCCTCTGCTTCTGAGAGAATCTTAACTGATACACTATCTCTATCAGTCACGCTGATATTGAGGCTTGGGTTGAAACCCTAGATTTGTTATTGTTCTTGTTGTTGAAATGTATTCTTCATTTCATTTTGGGTGATCTGTGTTAGTGAAAATGCCCTTGTAGTGGTTTTCCAGCACCTCCCCTAAGAGATTACTTTAAAAGAGCTGAAATTGTAAAATCTGGGAATATTTCCAAAGTGCTTTTATTAACCTCTCCTTGCTCCTCTTCTCTACTGCTGTCCCTCTGTTGACTGCTCTACTTTACATCTACAGGAAGGAGATTACACTTAAGAGAGTGGCTATGAAAACAACATCTTTATTTCTTCTATGATTTTTAGTTCTGACTTTAAAGAAGAAAATCCAGAAAGAATTTTTCCAGTGGTCAAGCCTGAGAACTTGGTCTGAAATTTGAAAATCAAATTATGTTTAGTCTTGCACATGGAAAGTTGGCTCAATTCTCTCATGATTTATTTTTCACTTTGATCTGATGTTGGGCATGCAGTACGCATGGGATGCAGGATTTCAGACCTGATGACCTGGCCTGTCAACTCCTTTGTTACCTCATCACTCAGAAGAGGGGGCATTTGGAACTTTGTTGATAGATTGGCTCATATATGAACAAACTAAGAGTGATACAGCTTTCTCGTCCAGATCAACATTGGCTCAGTAATGCTGACAGTAGCAAAAATTGCTTGTGATTGCAAGAGCGATTACCTTCCGCCACAGGGAGCAGATCTGCTCTTTCTCCTCAACTGACGTGGTCCTCTGCCATTACTGTCATGGCAACCATCCTGAGGTTTCCAAATGCTTTTAGGCCAGATGTGAAGGCACATTGAGCTTGGACTGATTTTGGAGCTTCTTGAAAGCCAATTCAGTTTCTAAGAATTTAGACCAAGAATTTAAATAATAACAGCTCACATTTACAAAGTGCTGATTCAGGCTCAGTGCCAAGCATTTTACAGGCATTTTCTCATTAGAGCAACTCTCTGAGGAAGGTGTTATTATCCCTGTGTTAGAATTGAGAGCACTGAGGACCCAAGGGGTTAAATAACTTGTCTGAAAGTCACATGACTAATAACTTGAAGAGCTAGGATTTGAAACTGAAACATTGAGAACCAAGTCCATGTGCATAATCACCATGCAGCACTGGAAACTGGGGGTAAGTCCTGTGGGAAGGAATGAAATACTCTGCATTGGTGACTTACAGTAATAGAATAGAAGATTGCCTTGCTCCCTTTCCCATCTCACCGCAAATCAGAGAAGCCTATCTTATGGTCAGAGAATAGACTAGGGAAGAGCTAAAAGTGTACATTTATCTCCCTCTCATAGCCCTTGGAGTCAAAGCCAAAAATAAAAATTGACTCAGCAGGTGAGCGGGTGCCTCAAGGGCACTGCCTGAGGTGTCTCTGCCTCTTCTGGCCGTAGCCCAGTTCTGTGCTAGGACAACAGATTAGAGCAATAGTGGTGTTTATCTGAACTTTTACTAAATAACTGGGGAAGCTACACATACAAATTTTCTCAGACTATTAAATTACTACTAAGTTAGGAGGTAGGAGTGAGGCAGAATGAACAGATTCTACTCCGTTTGGCAAGCAAAGCAAACAAACAAAAAAATCTGGTCCACATGATGCCAGTCAAATACGCTAAATGCTCTGTTACCCAGAAAGTACATTTTATGTCCCTTGGTGAACTGTTAGGGATCACTCTGCTGAGTGGCAGGTGGAGAGAAAAGCCAGTCCTGCAGGCTTTTCCTGTGGTACTTGAGCTGGGCCCACTGTTTGACCTGCCCCTTTTAGTTTTAATTAATATTCTCATTGCCTTCCCATTGATGAAGTAAAATCAATATGATTACTAGCACTTGATTTATGATGTATAGCTTGCAGCATTGTCTCTGTCCTTCCAATCTGTAAGAACTAATGAGATATATTCAAAGTCAGAATTCTGATTCAAGTCATCTAACATTTTGTAAGCACAAATGTACCTGTCCTTGTATCTCAGTTTCATCATTCCTCTGTTGGTTGTTTTCTCTTAAGAAAATG
Source organism: Macaca thibetana thibetana (assembly GCF_024542745.1). Lineage (NCBI taxonomy): Eukaryota > Metazoa > Chordata > Mammalia > Primates > Cercopithecidae > Macaca > Macaca thibetana. The sequence goes on from NC_065585.1 coordinate 49,225,844, forward strand.
TATTCACTCCTTAGGACATATCTTAAGTGTCTCTCTGTGTTAGGTGCTGCAGATACCAAATCCCACATGGTCCCTTACTCAAGGAGGTCAGGGACTGGCACAGGAGCTTATGGTGTGAATTAGCCATAGTCATCCAGTGCCTCCTGGGTGCTGGAGCATCTCTGTCTACGGGTAAGATTTCGGGGAAGTCTTGATAGAAGGCGAAAGAGATAATTGAGTCAAAATTTGAAAGAGACAAAGGAAAAGAGGCTTGAGAAGCTATGAGAATTTAAATGACTGAATAGCATGAGTAGAAAAAGGGCACATGTAGGGGCATTGCTAGAATCACATGGAAGAGTAAGCAAGAAGCCAAAAGGAATCTTGAATGTCATAGTAAACAATTTCCATGAAATGGGAAGCAGCAGCCATCGAATGATTTGAAGCAAGGGAGAAACACAATCAGATTAGTATTTTAGAAATTCTCACTGCGGCAATGTTGAAGATGGATTCGAGAGTCCAGACTGGAGGTAGAGAGACCAGTTAGACGCCTTTGCGTTATTTTTGCCAACAGGTGATGGAAAAAAGGAGTCATTAAACAGACTTTAAAAAATGGTCTTCCAAGAAGCAGGGGTGGATCCAGGATTGAGGATAGCCAATCAAGGAGTTTCAAACCAAGGCAGCAGGGTTTCATGAATACAGAGTGGCTGACAATGTCAAATGCTGCAGGCACATCTGAAAAGATGCACAAGTAGCTGCTGGATTTGGCATTTTTCAGATGACTGGTAACCTTGGTAAGGTTTCAGTGAAGTGGCAAGGGTTGAGGAGGGCTTGGGAAATGAAGATGTTGGGAGGTTAGTATGGCCTGTTATTCTGAAAGACTTGGCTGTGACATTGACCAGAATGACAGTTTTTGATTTTTCTTTGTTCCATTTAAGAAAATAAACGAAAAATAGGAGATGGAAACGGCTGTGAAAATGGAACTCAGTCAGCTCCCTGTGGTCTTGCTAGTATTGGCTTTTTAAGTCCCAGGACATACTGCAACTTCAGAAGGATGAGCCAGTTGGACTAAGCCACCATGAGAATAATTGTTTTTTCTTTGTCAAGGGCAACTGTCCTGATCATTTTCCTACATTTATACCTGAACCCCATCTCCTGCCCCATTGCTGAACCTTCTCCCATTGACTTGGTTAATGCTTGTGCCTTTACTAATCCCCCAACACTGCTGTTGACAACATTACAGTCCTCTGGCTCAGGTTTTGACTCTTTTTACTCCAGATCCTAGACTGTGGACAGACTTTATAAGGTCATCCTGGGTTGCAGTTCCACCCATGCCTATGAACAAGGCCAGGATCCGAACCTATCCCGGGTTAGCATCCTCTAAACAGAATATCAGATGGCAGTTGGAGGATTAGAGTAGGGGCTTTGTAGCCAGATTGCCTGGGTTCAAATCTTGCCTCAGTTACCTGCTAGTTGTGTGATCTTGGACAAATTTCTTCACCTGTCTGCCTCAGTTTTCTTATCTGCTCTATGCAAATAACAGAAGTCACCTCAATGCATTACTTTAAGGATTAAATGTGTTAATATATGTAAGGTGCTTAGAACACCATTTGGCACATAGTAAGTCCTCAGTGCTTGTCCTTATAAATAGGACAAGTTCCACAGTAAGTTCCAGCAATGGTTTCTACCTTTTTGCTGCCCTCTGGTGGCCAGTGAACATATTGGAGGACTTAAAACCCAAAGTTGACCCCATGTGTGCTGAACACAATGTAAATCAGACTGAAATGATGATGATGACAGCAGAAATTCTTGCTTATATTATGTAATCCCCTAAATAATTCTACTGAAATAGGTAATCATTGTCACCTTTGTATAAAGAAGAACATTGATGCTGAGAAGAGAATTTGCCTAACAAAAGCTATATGTAAGCTATATGTGGATTAAATGAAATATCATATGCACTAAAGTAATCCTTATTTGTAGCCAGGGATTCAGTTTGAAAGAAATAAAAATTTAGTTTAGTTTAAATTCCGTTCAGGGAATATTTTGATCTGATTTTGTCCCAGTTCAATAGTTTCATAAAACATATAGTTTTGGCTTCAAATCAAACTGCTTTAGTAGGCATTTTTTTTCTTCCCCAGGGAAGGTTGCTTCAGTTCATGGTTTAGTGAAACATTAACATTTGGGTTCAGTTCTATTTGAATATTGGTTTGGAGTTAGGTTTGGTTCAAGTCCTGTTTCCAGGAGTCTGGTGAATTTTAGATTGATGGACATATTCAGGAAACAGCCAATGGCTAACAAGAATGCATTGTGCCTGTTTCATCAAAAACATTTCCACGGCTCTCTTGTCTGGACCCGTATGATATCTGGTTCTCTTTAACTTCGCTGTCCTGAGACAGAATAATAATGCTAAACATAGTAGTAAGTAGTGATTTTGCAACACTGACAAATGATCTCACTTTGCTGGATAGACTTCTAAACTCACAAATTCATGAATTTAGTCACACATTCATTCTAAAAGATTGTACCTCATAGATGGATGGAATCTGGGTGCTACATGTATCTTGTGCTTGCCTCTCTTGTCCCTGTTGTAACTGCAAACAGTGTGTGATTGTGACAACTTTTTCAAATATAGACAATATCTCGCTGGTAAGTTATTTTTTATTTTAAAAGATTTTATGATTCTGAGGTCCAATTTCACTATATACAGGGTCCAAAATGTTTTTCAGAAAATTGTGTTTTCAATTTTAGGATGCAATTTAATGACAAAACAGGACTCAGTTTATGGAAAAGGTGTTTATAGCCAACTTAGCTGAAACAGATTCATTCTATTGAGCAAGGGGAAGATTTTGTCTGTATTGGGATAGTGGTTAATGTGTCAGAATCGAGAGGATTAGGAAGCTGGGACCAGAGAATATAGGCTGAATTGGGGTCTTCATCAAATCACAATTGTGGTAACATTTATTGTTCATAGACTGTGTGCCAATCCTCCATTACATAGGTACCATAATTATTTTATTTAATAGTTAAGAAAAACAAAGCATAAAGAAGAATAAAGTACTTGTCCAGAATAAAGCAACTTGTCCAGAGTGTGCCAGTTAGCAAGAAACAGAATTTGAACCCAGCTTAATGCAGAGCTCAGTCACTTAACCATCACAGCGAGTTTTCGGGTAGTTAGGAATTGGAAACAAATATAAATTAAGATCAAGGAAAAGCAGAAATTCAGACACCAAGCAGACAAACAAAAATCAGGGCATGTGCAGGGACCTGGAGTCAAGAGAAGTCAAGGGTCAGAACCTTTTCACATAGATGAAAACCAGAGAGGGGAGAAAACTAGTCTGATGATAAAATGAGAAAAAAAAAATGGTAAATTTGGCCAGGCAAGACAAGGAGGCTAGGAAAATAAGGCCTTAGCTGTAAAAGTCCCTTGTCTGAAAGGCATTTTCCATCCTGGCGAGGTGGCATTTGTTGGGATAGAAACCAACTTGATATTCAGCTCCTTAGGTGTGATTATAGCAAAAAGTATATACATTTATTCAGTTTGGGTAGATATGGAAAGTCAGAAATAAGAACAACTTTATATAATAAGCACAGGGGCAAAAAATCAACAATTTTGTTATATGTCATCTAGTTCAAGCCCCCACTTAAAGGGAGACTTTCTTTGGTGGCATCTCTGATCAGGTTATGCAATCTTTGCTTTCACGTTTCCAGGGGTGACAAGCTCACTGCCTTCTAGCCAGCTCCTTTCTTGTATTGCAACATTCTGATTGCTGGCATGTTCTTTCTGTAAAGACCCAGAAATTCATCCTTATGACTGCTATCTATTATCTTGATGTCTGTCTGTGACCACCCAAGAACACATACATGCATTTTTTTTTCTATATGACAGACCTGTAAGAGATGAAAATGTTTTTAAAAATCCAAGATACAAAATCTTCCAAGAGATTTAAAAAAGTCCAAGGTGTCTTTACTTGTTTTATTAGGGTTATAGTTACAGGTGGGAAGAGATGCCACACCCAACAGTAGTCCAGTGTTTTCATTTTCACTCCCACTCCAAGGAAAGTTCACCCTCAGATACCAAGTCTTAAGCAATATCCTACTGTCTTTGCAAAACTAGAGAGTTAACAGTGCTTTCTTTTTCTCATTAACTGTGTAGAAACAAGCTAGCATTTTGCAAAAAGAAATGTATTAAGAGTCAGAAGGATAAAAACAGCAGAAGAAAAAATGAAAAAAGAAGAGAGTGACTGTATGATCAATAGACATTTTCACAAATTTGCCCAATATTTCTCCTAAGCCAAGGTGATTCCTTCTATCTGCTCTCTATAAGACAGGGGAAAGGAGACTGCTGTGGAATTTCATCTTCCCTTTGAAGAGTTATAGCAGTGTTATATCAAATGTTGAACAAGGGAGCTGTGGTGATCTTTTACTCAGATGGTTGGCAGAGAGCACAGTGGTCATTACTTCTGCTGTGAAAAGAGAACTAGAAGAATTAACCTTTCTTGAGCACCTGCTAGGGGCCTCTTCATCCTCCTCGTGGTAACCTAGTAAGGAAGCACGCATTATAAAACATTTTACAGATGAAACAGCTAAAGTTTAGAGAGGGTAAATTGCCTCAAGTGCACATAGTAGCATTAATAATAGTAATAAAAATATAGGTGACTGCTAAGTTTGGATGTTTGTGTCCCCCCCCCCGCCACACACACACACAAAATTCATGCTGAAGTTTAACTCCCAATGCAACAGTACCAAGAGGTGGGGTCTTTTGGGGGGTGATTAAGTCACGAGGGTTCCACCCTCATAGATGGGATTAGCGCCTTATTAAAGGTCTAGAGGGAAATAGCCAGGAACTTTTGCCCTTTCTGCTCCTTCCACAATGTGAAGAGACAGCACTTGTTACTCCCTAGAAGATGCCGCATTCAAGGTGCCATCTTGGAAGCAGAGATTGGGCTCTCACCAGATACCAAGCCTGCTGCTACCTTGATCTTGGACTTCCCAGCTTCCAGAACTGTGAGAAATAAATTTCTTTTCCCTATAAATTACCCAGTCTCGGGTATTTTGTTATAGCAGCAAAAATAGACTAAGACAGTAACCATCTTTTATTAACTTCTATCACATAGTAGTTACATGTAGCAGTTACTTGACATACCCTTTTTCATTCATTCATTTAAATATTATTAACTTATAACCAGTACATAGCTAAACTGTAGTTTGAAAATAATCAAATTAATGTATATAGATTGAAGGCCTATTGACAAGCCAGGCATTATGTTATGCACTACGTTTGATCAACAAATTACAAACCCACTTTCAAGGAATTCACCCTTCAGTAACTGAGACTAGCAAACAAATAAGCAATCACAATGTAGAATGATGAATATTGGTCTGAAGGCTATGCTCTCTTCCTTCCATGAGAAACATTAAATCTGGAAACATGCTGATGGTTCCTTAGGCTGGGCTCCAAGGAATTCTCCCTGTAAAAGTCTGAGCCATAGAGCCTCCTCTGCTTACTCTGTATGATATAGCCCCAGCAGAGGAAGGAGTGGACATGGAGGTGGCAGTGTGGTACCTGGAAATGTCAGCAGGAGGGGACTTGGAAGTAGCCGCTTGGCCACGTGTGTGTGTGCGTGTGTGTGTGTGCGTGACACTCAAGTGGTGTGCGTATGTGGTGTGTGTGCACGTGCACACACTCAGGGGCTTCCAGATGGCTCAGCCCTTCTAGTTAACTGCTTGCCAAGGTATGAGTGACCTCTTCTGTAGGGCACTGGAGTATTGGCTGGGCCTGGGGAGTGGGGTGGGGGTAAATGAGGTGGGGGTTGGAGGGAATTGGTGTGCTATGGTCCACAAAGACAGGAACATAAATTTTTTTCATTAAAACAATCTTGAAATTGTTGGCAAGCCCATAAAAAGGCTTAGTTAGAGCCGTCTTGGGGCAACTTTTCTTTGAGTTCAGTTTATTAATTTAGGTTTTTACATGGCTTTTTATTAAGAAACATATGGTACTTTAGGCCATTTAACACCAAGGAAAAGCTTCATAAAGAAACGTTCTGAACACCAATATAATATAAACTTGTCCTGTTTCCTTTTACAGAAAAGCAAGTTATTGAGAAATTTGTGAACGATTTCTGTACTTTCTTATATTTAATGATGAGATATTTTCATTTACAAACATGTATTAAGCCTTTCAAAAAGGAAAAGAAGAACTTGGTTTAAAAAAAGTATGTGTGTGTGAGTAGTTGAAGGAGGATGGGAATTTCACAATAAAAGAATATATGCTATATACATAACCCAAATGCCTTATTGGCCTGTTGAGGAATTTTCTTAAAGCAACTGAGGAGGATGTCTTATGTTGCTTGAAATTAGGGTAAGATTCCATAAAATAAAATCCTTTCAAAACTATTCTCTACAAAGAAATGCAGTCCAATTAGAAAAAGAGCCTCGGGGTTGACCTCATTTGCCCCACTTCATTGGGCCCATTGCTGGGCTCTGGTTCAGAGTTCCAGCCCCAGAGGCAGAGATTTCTCAAAGAAACAGTACCCAACCTGGACAAAACATCTATTGGAGACACACCCCTCTCACCCTCTGTTCCGTTGGGAATTACTTACAGCATTGCAGTTGAGAGCCTTGCCACCTATGGTGGAGGCGGCCATCCGGGAACATCCACATGCCAGGGGCTGAACTATGAACACTAATCCCAAAGATGATATGTAGCTGATTGTGGGCTGCCAGTTGGAGGGCTGGAGCTGAGACCAGTGGAATCTCAGCCTTACAGGGGTCACATATATGGCGATTTGTGCCAGGAAAACCTTACACTGATGATTCTCAATTGGAAGAGATTTTGTCTCCCAAGGGATATTGGACAAGATGTGGAGCCATTTTCAGTTGTAACAACTGAGGGAGGGGGTGCTACTGGCACCTAGTGGGTAGAGATTGAGAATGCTGCTAAATATCCTATAACTTTTGCACCAACCTAATATAATGCATGGAATTGACCCTACAACAAAGAATTACCCAGCCCCAAATACCGATAGTCCTGCTGTTGAGATATTAATACAGGGAGATGTCTGCTGGGGATTGGATTAGTGAGTGCATAATTGAAGTGGAGCTATTGTTTTCCTTTTCATGGTCTATCCAGAATAGTCCCAGAAACTCACCTCGATCATGCCCGAGAGTCCTTTGAGGCACTATGTCAACTCTACTTATCTTGCCATGTAGGTAGGGATATTGACTTTTCAGGTAACTGTGCACCTTAGGAGGGTGGACACATCGGTCTGTTTTCTTTTTGTAGGCTTTAAAATGAGACAGCAGAGACAAAGGAGGGGTGGGGTGGAAAAAGATGTTTTGGACTTTGAGTTCATGAGGTGGAAGATCCCACCTTATGGAATGGAATTGCAGTTCCGGAGGTGGTTGTATCTTTGACAAAGAAGAGGATGGCAGTGGAAGGCATCATTACCACCTCAGGTCAGTGGAAGAGGAGAAGACCGAGACTCAGAACAAAAATGGGACTTCCCCTGGCCAGCTACTGATCTCCTACAAATGTGCCCCATTTTGGCCACAGTACAGGTGTTTTGTTGCTTCCTTAGTTGACTGTCTTAGTTGCTTCCCCAAGCTGCTTCCCTAGTTGACTGAGGAAGCCAACACTACTGTCCTCAGGGAATGACCTAGGGTGGATAATGTACCATGATCTGGAAAAGATGAGAATGGATACTCAGTTTACACCAAACTTAGATTTTCATTAATCCCATATAGCAATGAAATTCACGTATTTATTCAGCCCTTGCTATTAGCAAGACACTGTCCTAGGATCTGTGGGAAAGATATAAAGAGGAATGGATCATGCCCCCTGCTCTCAAAGACTCATTCTATTGTAGGACAGACAGACATATTTCCCACTGTATAGAATATAACTATAATAAAAATATATTGTTTGTAAGTGCTGTAATAGAGGTATGACATGTCACATGTAGTGGGACAATTGGGAAGCAGAAAAAAATTATTCCCACCGGGGGAGTGTGGGAGGACCTTACAAAGATCCTACCATCTTTCTCTATGTAAGAGAGAAAGTGGCATTTGCACAGGACCTTCAAAGATGGTAGGACTCTAACAGAGAGATTAGCATTCAGTGAGCGCAACAGAGCACATGGCTTGTTAGAAATCACAATTCATTTGGTATATTTGAAACAGATGAAACTTTCAGGGGACCTGTAACAAAGACTAAAAAATGGGCATTTAGAGTTGATCACAGAGGACATGAGTACACAGATGAGGAATTTGTGTTTTATCCTACATGTAGTAGCAAATGGAAGATATTTGAGCAGGGGATTTATATGTTCAGCTCTTTTCTTTAGAAAGAGTTTTGTCAGTAGCCTTTAAGATGGAATGGAGAGATGGGAGGCTAGAAAACCAGGTAGGGAATGAAGCTGAAAGGTTACCCCAATGTTTGATACTGGCAGTACAGCATAGCAGAAAAGAGCAGGGGAAATCTACACCCATGCCCAAGTCCTTATCTGCCACTTGGTACCTATTTGATTTTGAGCAAGTTACTTTTTGCACCTAGTTTCCTCATCTGCAAAACATTGCTAATAAATAGAATATTCCTTACAAGGATGTTGACAGGAGTTTTAAGTGTGTTATCTAAAAAGCACTTAAGATATCATTAAAGCTGATAATTAAATTTTCAGGAATTTCACAAGGTGGCAGACATCATGTTGGTAGATGGAAATAAGCAATAATGTAAGTATTTACACCACAGAAACTGGAAAATGCTACAAATAAAAGAGAAAAGAGAAGTAAAGAAAGTGATAGACAGAAAACCCACAAAGGACTAAGATCTGAGACTACCCCAAATTTCAAAACCAGCGTCTCAAGCAACTTTGAGTTCTTTGAGTGGTACTGAACATTTGATGGAAAGAACAGGGTCTTAAAAATTAGATAGTTTATCTTATTACACTTCTGTTGGACTTGATATATGTGGAAAATGGAAAAGTAGAATTTGAGGTGACTATCGAGGAATTAGATAAAGTAGATTACCTCAAGCAGCAAGTGCTATATGAAACGCTTTATTGCTATATTAAGCCCAAGACCACACGATATGGAAAATACTATGGTTTAGTCGGAAGTAAGGATCAAGGACAGTATAGCTGGTTTGAAAATAAGACTACTTGAATTTGAATCCATCTTATATTACTCATTAGTTTAGACAAGTAACACCAAACTCCCTTTTTCCTCCCTACCCCCAACTTTCTCTTATAATTGTATTTCCAACAGTATTGACAATAGTCAAGATCTCTTCCACCATCCAGTTAGTAATGTAAGTTAGGGATCTTCATATCCTGGAGGACTTTTTTCCTTTTATCCTCCACATTCAAATAGCTAAGAGTTTGCTTCTATTCTGCATATATCTTGTTTGTGCCAGAGTTTTTGCATCTATAAAATGTGGTAATAATGACATCTCTGTTGCAGGGTTGTTGAAAGGATTATATAAGTTACAATATAAATTAATATGTAGACCACATAGAACACCGCTGGCACAGGGTAAATGCAGTAGCAGAATTAGCTACTATTATTTTTCCAAATATTAACTGTTTTAATTTCATTAAATTATTTTATTTCCTTGAGGCTGGATTTCTTATATATAAAAGAAAAATAATATTAACAACTACTCATCTATCTCACAAAGTTGTTGTGAGGCTGAAATAAAATATATTGAATGTGAACTTGCTTTGGAAACCATAAAACATGAAAGAATCACCTTTGGTGATTATGAGAAAAAATATAGTGCAGAGAGGCAGTCTTGGAACACAACTCCAAGGAATGATATAGCTATTTTTGAGTAAAACCCACAGAGTGATTGTGAACATAAGAGGAAAATTACAACAGGCTGTGCAAATCATGAATGCTTCTGCCAAGCACACATCAATATGCACATGTGCCCAGCATGGGAAGGAGGCTGGCCACACATTAGTCTTTTTGGCCACAAACCCATAAACAGACAGCAATCATTGTAAGCAGCACCAACACATTGAAACACTTCCCCTGCCTGGCTACATCTGACACTGGAAGAGCCACTACATAGTGAGCAATGGTGTGATGTTATGAGCTCCAGGAAAACCTCTAGTCTCTCATCCCCTTCCACCAAGCCCACCTACATTGGCTGAATAATGTCTGACCTCAGTGCATTTCTTCCTTCATTCCAAGGGAAGCTAAAGCTTTAAGCCATTTTCAGCTATTTAAACCTCAGGATGAATGACGAATTAGAGAAAAGCCTGTTCAGATCTGGGAATGCGGTAAATGAATACTCTCCACAACTCTGCTTGGATTGCTTCTGCAGGTGTGATCGCTGTGTTTTCTGATGGACAAACCTCACTTTGTGATTGATAGTATCAAACTCCCTTATCCCTACCACCCCCACCTTCTTCTTTTTTTTTTTTTTTTTTTTTTTCTTTTTTTAGACAAAGTTACTCCATCACCCAGGCTGAAATGCAGTGGCTGCTGCAACCTCTGTCTCCTGGGTTCAAGCGATTCTTATGCCTCAGCCTCCTGAGTAGCTGGAATTACAGGCATGCACCACCGTACCCAACTAATTTTTGTATTTTTAGTAGAGATGAGGTTTTGCCATGTTGGCCAGGCTTGTCTTGAACTCCTGACATCAAGTGATCTGCCCACCGCAGCCTCCCAAAGTGCTGGGATAACAGGCATGAGCCACTGCCCCTGACCCCACACCCACCTTCTAAAACTCTCTTTTCCTTGAGTTCCATGAATCACCTTCTTTGGTTCTTCTCTTCCTCCCTGGCCATTTCTTCCTGTTCCCTTTATTGATACTTCTCCCTCTTAACTGTTGGTATTGCTCTTGTATTTTTTGTTCATTCTATAATTTCTTCTGGGTGGTCTCAGCTGTATATTGATGTTTCCAACACTTAAGTCTTTAGCCCAACTCTCTTCCATGAAATCTGCTATCGTTGTGGATGACTTAAAAGCACTTTGGGGTCAAATGTCTAAAACCAAACTCATTTTTTCCTCCCTATCCCCAACTTTCTCTTCTAATTGTATTTTCAACCTTAACCATAGTCAATGTCTCCACCATCCACTTAGTAACCTAATTTAGGGACCTTCTTATCCTGGATGACTTCTTTTCTTTCACCCCCATGTTCAAATAACCACCAGTTTGCATCTTTTCTACTGCATATATCTCAACGAATTATCTTCCTTTTGTGCTGTTCCTCTCTTGCTGCCTTCATTTATGTCCTCAACACATTCCATTTGCACAAATGCAGTATTTTCTTAACCCGTTTTCCTGACTTGCATCTCTCTTTCCACTGGTATTCATTTACCATGAGGCCAACAAATTATATTTGTAAAGTAAAAATTATATTATTTTACTGCCCTTATTATCAGTATCTATTAGATACTGAATTGTATTGAAGTTATCACATGATCTGGCCCTAAATACCATTCCAGCCTCCTCTCCCATCTCTGTCCAAACATGCACTCTGTGCTTTAGTGGCAGAAAAAATTGACTAATGTTCCATTAGGCTTGCCTGCTTTCGTACATGGGAGGCCTGCACCCCCTACTCTCATCCCCACAGTTCAGCTAAATATAATCTCTTGTGGGAAGGCATTCCTCCTTCTCTAGCCTCAAAATTGTAGTCAACATGAAAGTAGGTATGACATGATTGAAAGTAAATATCTGGAAATGAAGACCTAGCCTCCAGTTTCACACAAAGAATTGAAGCAGTCATGAGAGAACTTCACCAGAAACCCACCACATCTTTCTACCCATCAGTATCTGCACATGTAGTTTACACATTTTACCTTCCTGCCTACTGCTGTAAGATTTGCATTCTATGTCCCCATATAAAGCAAGTTCTGCTGTGTATACACTTGAACACACTTGATCCTACCGAGTCACCTACTGAAAGGTGGCACTCTAGCAATTCTTGACCTCTCTCTAGACCCATCTATGTTTTTTGCACTCTCTACTGAATCATTCCCATCAGCACTCAAGTCTACCTTTCTTTCTTTTCCTTCTTTCCTTTTTTTTTTTTTTTTTTTTTTTTTTTTTTTTTTTTTTTTTTTGATGTAGTTTTGCTCTTGTTGCCCAGGCTGGAGTGCAATGGCGCGATCTCGGCTCACTGCAACCTCCACCTCCCAGGTTCGAGCAATTCTCCTGCCTCAGCCTCCCAAGTAGCTGGGATTATAGGCGCCTGCCACCATGCCTGGCTAATTTTTGTATTTTTAGTAGAGACAGGGTTTCACCATGTTGCCCAGGCTAGTCTTGAACTCCTGACCTCATGACTGGACCCCCGCCCCCGACCTCCCAAAGTGCTAGGATTACAGGTGTGAGCCACTGCACCCAGCTGCCTACAATTATTTCTCCTATCTTAAAAAAAGATAACATTTTACAATTTAATTTTATTTTAATTTTTGACTTTTGAGTTCAGTGGTACATGTGCAAGTTTGCTTTGTAGGTAAACTTGTATCAAGGGGGTTTGTTGTACAGATTATTTCATTACTTGGGTATTAAGCCTTGTACCCTTTAGTTATTTTTCATGATCCTCTCCCTCCTCAGGGGCCCCTTCATCTACCAATAGGCCCCAGTGTCTGTTGTTCGTTCCCTCAGTGTCCATGTGTTCTCTTCATTTAGATCCCACTTACAAGTTAGAACAGGTTGTATTTAGTTTTCCATTCCTGTGTTACTTTGCTAAGGATAATGGCCTCCATCTCCATCCATGTTCCTGCAAAGGACATGATATTGTCCTTTTTTAATGGCTGCATAGTATTCCATGGTGTACATGTACCACATTTTCTTTATCTAGTGTAGTTTTGATAGACATTTAGATTGATTCCACATGCTATGCATGCATATGTCTTTATGATAGAACAATTTATGTTCCTTTTGGGTATACATCTAGTAACAGGATTGTGGGGTTGAATATTATTTCTGTTTTTAGGTATTTGAGGAATTGCAACACTGCTTTCCACAATGGCTGAACTAACTTACTCCCACCAACAGTGTAAAATCATTCACTTTTCTCCACAACCTCACCAGCATCTGTTATTTTTTGACTTTTTAAAATAGCCATTCTGATTGGTGTGAGATGGTATCTCATTATGGTTTTGATTTGCATTTCTCTAATGATCAATGATGAGCTTCTTTTTATATGCTTGTTGGCCAAACGTGTATCTTCTTTTGAAAAGTGTTCATGGCCTTTATCTACTTTTAATAGGGTTGTTTTTTTCTTGTAAATTTGTTTAATTTTGTTTAAATTCCCTATAGATATTAGACCTTTGCCAGATGCATAACTTACAAAAATTTTCTCCATTCTGTAGGTTTACTGTCTGTTTACTCTGTTGATAGTTTCTACTGCTAAGTAGAAGTTCTTTAGTTTAATTGAACCCATTTGTCAATTTTTTCTTTTGTTGCAGTTGTTTTTGGTGTCTTCATCATGAAATCTTTGCCCATTCCTATGTCCAGAATGGTATCACCTAGGTTGTCTTCCAGGGTTTTTATAGTTTTCAGTTTTACTTTTAAGTTTTTAATCTATCTTGAGTTAATTTTTGTGTATGGTGTAAGGAAGGGGTCCATCTTCTGCATATAGCTACTCAGTTATCCTAGCACTATTTATTTGAATAGAGAGTCCTTTCCCCATTGCTTGTTTTGTCAGCTTTGTCAAAGATCAGATGGTTATAGGTGTGCAGCCTTATTTCCAGGCTCTCTATTCTGTTACATTGGTCTTTGTGTCTGTTTTTGTACCAGTACCATGCTGTTTGGGTTACCATGGCTCTATAGTATAGTTTGAAGTTGGGCAGCATGATGCCTCCATCTTTGTTCTTTTTGCTGAGGATTAACATGGCTATTCAGGCGCTTTTGGTTCCATATGAATTTTTAAATAGTTTTTTTCTAGTTCTCTGAGAATGTCATTGGTAGTTTAATAAGAATAGCATTGAATCTGTAAATTGCTTTGGATAGTATGACCATTTTAACATTGATTCTTCCTATCCATGAGCATGGGATGTTTTTCCATTTGTTTGTGTCATCTTTGATTCCTTCTAGAAGTGTTTTGTAGTTCTCCTTGTAGAGATCTTTCACATCCCTGTTTAGCTGTATTCCTAGGTATTTTATTCTTTTTATGGCAATCTCATTTGTGGATGGAATTGCATTGCTGATGTGGCTCTTGGTGTGACTGTTGTTGGTGTATAGGAATGCTGGTAATTGTTGTACATTGATTTTGTATCCTGAGAATTTGCGGAAATTATCAACAGAAGGAGCTTTTGGGCTGAGACTATGGGATTTTCTAAACATAGGACCATGTTGTCTGCAAACAGGGATAGTTTGACTTCCTTCCTTCCTATTTGGAAGCCTTTATTTCTTTCTCTTGCCTGATTGCTTTGGCCAGGACTTCCAGTACTATCGTTGAATAGGAGTGGTGAGACAGTGCATCCTTGTCTTGTGCTGGTTTTCAAGGGGAATACTTCCAGCTTTTACCCATTCAGTATGATGTTGGCTGTGGGTTTTTCATAGATAATTCATTATTTTGATGTCTGTTCCTTCAATACCTAGTTTATGGAGAATTTGTGACATGAAGAGGTGTTGAATTTTATCAAAAGTTTTATGCATCTATTGAGATAATGATGGGTTTTTTTTGTTTTGTTTTGTTTTGTTTTGTTTTGTTTTGGTCTTTAGTTGTTTATGTGATGGGTCACATTTATTGATTTGTGTATGTTGAACCAACCTTGCATCCCAGAGATAAAGCCTACTTGATTGTGGTGGATAAGCTTTTTGATGTGCTGCTGGATTTGGTTTGCCAGTATTTTGCTGAGGATTGTTGCATCAATGTTCGTCAAGGATATTGACCTGAACTTTTCTTTTTTTGTTGTGTCTCTGCCAGGTTTTCGTATCAGGATGATGCTAGCCTCATAGAATGAGTTAGGGAGGAGTCCCTCCTCCTCATTTTTTTGAAATATTTTCAGTAGGAATGCTACCAAATTTTCTTTGTACGTCTGGTAGAATTCAGCTGTGAATCCATCTGATCATAAGCTTTTTTTGGTTGGTAGGCTATTCATTACTGATCAATTTTGTAGCTTGCTATTGGTCTGTAGAGGAATTCAATTTCTTCCTGGTTCAGTCATAGAAGGGTATATTTGTCCATAAATTTACCCATTTCCTCTAGATTTTGTAGTTTATGTGCATAGAGGTGTTCATAGTATTCTCTGATGGTTATTTGTATTTCTGTGGGGTCGGTAGTAATATCCCCTTTGTTGTTTCTAATTATGTTTACTTGAATGTTCTCTCTTTTTTCTTCTTTATTAGTCTAGCTAGTGGCCTATCTATTTTATTAATTTTTTTAAAAAACAACTCCTGGATTCATTGATCTTTTGATGGTTTATTGTGTCTCAGTCTCCTTCAGTTCAGCTGTAATTTTGGTTATTTCTTGTCTTCTGCTAGCTTTGGGGTTGGTTTTCTCTTGGCTGTCTAGTTCTTTCAGTTGTGATGGTAGGTTGTTAAATTGAGACCTTTCTAACTTTTTGATGTGGGAATTTAGTGCGATAAATTTTCCTTTTAACACTGCTTTAGCTGTGTCCCAGAGATTCTGGTATGTAGTATCTCTGTTCTCATTAGTTTCAAAGAGCTTCTTTATTTCTGCTTTGAATTCATTATTTACCTAAAAGTTATTCAGTAGTACATACTCGATTTCCATAAAATTATGGTTTTGAGTGAATTTCATAGTCTTGATTTCTAATTTGATTGCACTGTGGTCTGAAAGAGTGGTTGTTATGATTTCAGTTCTTTTGCATTGGCTGAGGAGTGTTTTATGTCTGATTATGTGATTGATTTTAGAGTATGTGCTATGTGGCAATGAGAAGAATGTATATTTTGTCTTTGGTTGGAGAGTTCTGTAGATGTCTGTCAGATTCATTTGATCCAGTGCTCTGTTTAGGTCCTGAATATATGCATTAATTTTCTGCCTTGCTGATCTAATACTGTCAGTAGGTTATTAAAGTCTCCCACTATTATTGTGTAGGAGTCTAAGTTTCTTTGAAGTTCTTTAAGAACTTGCTTTATGAATCTGGATGCTCTTGTGTTGGGTACATATATATTTAGGATAGTTACATCTTCTTCTTGAGTTGAACCCTTTACCATTATGTAATGCCCTTCTTTGTCTTTTTTTATCTTTGCTTGTGTAAAGCCTGTTTTGTCTGAAATTAGGATTGTAACCCCTGCTTTTGTCTGTTTTCCATTTGCTTGGTAGATTGTTCTCCATCCCTTTATATTTTGAACCCATGTGTGTCATTGCGTGTGAGATGGGTCTCTTGAAGATGACATACCAATGGGTCTTGGTTCTTTATTCAGCTTTCCACTCTGCACATTTTAATTGGGGACATTTAGCCTATTTACATTTAAGGTTGCTATTGACATTTGTGGATCTGATCCTGTCACTATGATGTTAGCTGGTTATTATACAGACTTGTTTATGTTGTTGCTTTATAGTGACACTGGTCTGTGTACTTAAGTGTGTTTTCTTAGTGCCCAGTAATGGTCTTTCCTTTCTAAATTTAATGGTTTCTTTGGGAGCTCTTCTAAGGCAGGTCTGGCGGTAAAAAATTACCTCAATATTTGCTTGTCTGAAAAGGATCTTATTTCCCCTTCACTTATGAAGCTTTGGCTGGATATGAAATTCTAGGTTAAAATTTCTTTTCTTCAATCATGTTGAAAATTGGCCCCCAATCTCTTCTGGCTTGTAGAATTTCTGCTGAGAGGTCTGCTGTTAGTCTGATGGGCTTCCCTTTGTAGGTGAGTTAACCTTTCTCTCTAGCAGCCTTTAACATTTTTTTTCTTTCGTTTCAACCTTGAAGAATCTGATGATTATGTGTCTTGGAAATGATCTTCTTGTGAAATTTCTTACTGGGGTTCTCTGCATTTCCTGAATTTGAATGTTTGCCTTTCTAGCTAGGTTGGGTAAATTCTCATGGATGTTATCCTGATATGTTTTCCAAGTTGTTTACATTATCCCCATCTCTAAGGCGCACCAATGAGCAGTAGATTTGGTATCTTTACATTATCCCATATTTCTCAGAAGTTTCATTCATTCCTTTTCATTCTTTTTTCTCTAGTTTTGTCTGACTGTCTTATTTCAGAAGGCCTAATTTCAGTCCTCAAGCTGTGGATAGTCTTTCTTCTGCTTGGTCTATTCTGCTATTAATACTTGTACTTACATTATAAAATTCTCGTAGTGTGCTTTTCAACTCTATCAGGTTGGTTATATTCTTTTCCATACTTGCTATTTTGTCTATCAGCTCGTGTCTCATTTTATTGTGATTCTTATCTTCCTTGGAATGGGTTTCAATGTACCCTGCGTCTCAATGATATTTATTCCTGTCCATATTCTGAATTCTATTTCTGTCATTTCAGCCATCTCAGCCTGGTTCAGAACCCTTGCTGGCCATGGCAGTGGTATGGCCATTTGGAGGAAAGAAGGCAGTCTGGATTTTTGAGTTGTCAGAATTCTTGTGCTGGTTCTTTCTCATCTTATGGGCTTGTGCTCCTTCAATTTTGAAGTTGCTGACCTTTGGATTTTTTTCTTTTATCCTACTCGATAAAAGAAATTATAGTATGAAGAATACTGATAGTCCTTGGTGGGTTCAATTATAGTATAAGGTGCTTTTGGCCAACTGGCTTCATTTCTGGACTATTTTAGGGGACTGACACTCAGCTCCCAACTCCTAGACTGTGTACTGTAATTCTGGGGGACTTGTCTTGGGCTGCAACTTTGTTCTCTGGCTCCTCAAGGTTTAGAATCCATTGTGCCAGGGGTACTGAAGTGCTCCTGGACCACTGGTCACTACACTCCAATGGGTGGTGTCAGCTACAATGTTTCATAGTATGGTGACAATGGGATCCATCCTTCTTTGCACATGGCAGCAGCGGTGGCAGTGGCAGTGCAGCAGGGTGCACACTTATTGGTTGCAGCAGGGTGTAGCAGGTGCTGGGGTGCCTGCCTCTGTGCAGGTGTTCACCACAGTGGTGGAGGCAGCATGGCTCAGGGAAGGAGGGGGCCCCTGCTGGCAACTGTGGTCACACTGGTGATGGGGTTGGCATGGGGGCAGGAAACTCGCAAGTACAGGTCTGTATGTGTAGTCTGTGCACCACAGTCAGGGGTGGTTACTCAGGGAAGGGGAGGGTCTACTGTTCTCTGTGCCTAGTTTGGCTCCTGTGGCAGTATTGGCACAAGGGCAGGGGGCTGGCAGGCTCTGTGTGTGCCAAAGCTCTAACTGCAATGGCAGTCGGCAATGGTGAGAAGGGATGAACTGTACTCCTGCCTCAGCGCAGAGTGCACACACATGTGCCGGTGGGGCAAGGAAAGCACTAAACTTAGGAGCAACCAACCAGCTTCGTTAATGTTCTTTGGTTCTCCACATATGGTCAAAGGTATTATATACAGAGTCACTAAACTCCTTGCCTCTCATGAGCAATGAATCAGGAGTGTCAAATGCATTTATTTTGCATAAGTCTCTAAACATTTCATACCAAGGACTATCAGTATTCTTCATACTATTAGTAGAGTCTTTAGCATTTTTGTGTCTGTATCAAGCAGCCAACTCCAGAATCCCAAAAACCAACTAAAGAACCCTATCCTTAATATTCTGTTTCTCTAGAACCACCACCCCTCGTACCAAAATCTGTATTAGTCAGGGTTCTCTAGAGGGACAGAACTAATAGGATATATATACACACACATACACACATATAATATATATATATATAAATATATATACACAAATATAAATATATAATATATAACATATGTATATGTATATATGTAATATATATGACATATATATGTGATATATATATAATATGAGTTTATTAAGTGTTAACTCACATGATCACAAAGTCCCACAATAGGTCATCAGCAAGCTGAGGAGCAAAGAGAGCCAGTGGCAGTCCCCAAAATGAAGAACGTGGAGTCTGATATTCAAGGGCAGGAAGCATCTGGCACAGGAGAAAGATGTAGGTTGGGAGGCTAGGCCAATCTAGTCTTGTCACATTTTTCTGCCTGCTTTATATTCTAGCCATGCTGGCAGCTGATTAGATGGTGCCCACCCAAATTAGGGGTGGGTCTGCCTTTCCTAGCCCACTGACTTAAATGTTAACCTCCTTTGGCAGTGTCCTCACAGACACACTCAGGATCAATACTTTGCATCCTTCAATCCAGTCAAGTTGACACTCAGTATTAAGCATCACATCACAAGAGCAGGTTTTGCTTTCCTTGCCCCACTGGAAAATTTATTTCACAAAGCATTGGTCAAGGGGATATCTTCTGGACCCTCCCAGATGAAATGAAAGAAAATGATGAACTCAGGGATTTTAACTTCTGACTTCAGAAGCAGATACTGAGTCTCATAGCTTCTAAGATTGTCCTGGATCAGGGCCTTATCTCTTGTAGAAAAAGAGCTGAAATTGTGGAAAAACAAACAGAAACTCTTATCATGCAAGTGGCTGACCTGCAACAACACAAAATATGCACAGCCTTGCCAGGTGTCTACTGTTAAAGTGAGGGAATTGATTGGAAAAGAATGGGACCTTGCAACTTGGAATGGGGATGCGTGGGAGGACCCTGATGAAGCTGGGGACACTGAGCTTGTAAACTCTGATGAATCTTTCTTGCCAGAAGAAACAACTTCACCATCCCCAGTAGTGGCAACATCCCCTCCCCAACCCATGCTGCCATCAGCCTTTCCACCTTTGTCTGAGGAGATAAGCCCTGCCTTGCCTGAGGCAACAGTGATGGCCTCCCCTGAGGCAGTTGCCAGGCAAGATAATGTTGATTCTCCTCAGGAGCCACCCCCAACACCCCTGTTTGCTTCTAGACCTATAACTAAAATCCTGGTAGGCCCCTAGAGGTGAGGTTAAGAGTGTGACCCATGAGGAGATGTACTATACTTAAAAAGAACTGCTTGAGTTTTCTAATTTATATAAACAGAAATCTGGAGAATAGGCATGGGAATCGATATTAAGGGTGTGGGATAATGGTGGAAGGAACATAAAGTTGAATCAGGCTGAATTTATTGTTTTGGGCCCACTAGGTAGGGATTCTGCATTTAATACTGCAGAGTTAAAAAAAGGTTCTAATAGTTTATTTGCTTGGTTAGCTGATATATGGATTAAAAGATGGCCCACTGTGAGTGAGCTAGAAATGCCTGATCTCCCTTGGGAAGGGAGGGAGGAATCCAAAGATTTAGGGAGATTTGGATGGCGGAGTGGATTAGTCACTTTAGACCTACTCATCCCATCTGGGAGGGTCCAGAAGATATCCCCTTGACCAATCCTTTGTGAAATAAATTTGCGAGGGCAGCACCTGCATTTCTGAAGAGTCCTGTAATTGCTCTTCTCTGTATGTCAGATCTAACAGTGGGAACCACAGTCACTCAACTACAAAATTCAAATACAATGGGAATAATGAGATCCCAACGTGGCAGGGGCCAAGTGGTGGCACTCAACAGTCAAAGGCCAGGTGGGCATAGCTACTGCAATGGACAGCAGAAGCAAAGATGCAATCAGAATAGTTTGACTTGTGTAGAGCTCTGGCATTGGCTAATTAATCATGGTGTTCCTAGAAGTGAAACTAATAGGAAGCCTAGTACATTCCTACTTAATTTATATAAGCAGAAAACTTCTAAGTCAAATGAGCAAAAGACTAATTTGAATTATAAAAACAGAGAACACAGCCCCTCAATCAATTTCCAGAATTGAGCCAGTTTAGAGACCCAAAACCCTTTCAATGAAGGGGAGGCTGGGTCCCCTTGAGGAAGGACCCAACTACACTACCAACAATTTATGTTGTTAATCATTTTCCCATCCTTCCCCAAGGAGACCTCTGGCCTTTAACCAGGGTAATTGTGCATTGGGGAAAGGGAAATGATCAAACATTTTGGGGAGTACTGGACACTGGCTCTGAGCTAATGTTGATTCCAGGGGACCCAAAACATCACTGTGGTCCTCCAGTTGAAGTAGGGGCTTATGGAGGTCAGGTAATTAACAGAGTCTTAGCTCGAGTCTGACTTAAAGTGGGTCCAGTGGGTCCCTGGACTCATCCTGTGGCCATTTCCCCAGTGCCAGAACTGGCATAGACATAGTTAGCAGGTGGCAGAAAACCCACATTGGATCCCTGACTGGTAGGGTAAGGGTTATTAGGATGAGAAAGGCCATGTGGAAGCCATTAAAGCTGCCTCTACCTAGAAAAATAGTAAATCAAAAACAATATGGCATTCCTGGAGGGATATGGAGATTAGTGCCACCATCGAGGACTTGAAAGACTCATGGGTGGTGATTCCCACCACGTCCCCATTCAACTCTCCCATTTGGCCTATGCAAAAGACAGATGGATCTTGGAGAATGACAGTGGATTGTCATAAGCTTAACCAAGTGGTGACTCCAATTGCAGCTGCTATACCAGATGTGGTTTCATTGCGTGAGCAAATTAACACGTCTCCTGGTACCTGGTATGCAGCCATTGACTTGGCAAATGCCTTTTTCTCCATTCCTGTCCATAAGGTCCACCAGAAGCAATTTGCCTTCAGCTGGCAAGGCCAGCAATATACCTTTACTGTCCTACCTCGGGGGTATATCAACTCTTCAGCTTTGTGTCATAATCTTATTCGGAGAGACTTTGATAACTTTTCGCTTCCACAAGATATCACACTGGTCATTTATACTGATGACATTATGCTGATTGAATCCAGTGGGCAAAAAGTAGCAAGCACACTGGACTTAATTTGTGAGACATTTGCATGCCAGAGGATGGGAAATAAATCTGACTAAAATTCCGGGACCTGCTACCTTAGTAAAATTTCTAGGGTCCAGTGGTGTGGGGGCTGTTGAGATATTCATTCTAAGGTGAAGGATAAGTTGCTGCATTTGGCCCCTCCTAAAAGCAAGAAAGAGGCACAATGCCTAGTGGGCTTATTTGGATTTTGGAGGCAACATACTCCTCATTTTGGTGTGTTACTCCAGCCCATTTGTTGAGTGTTCCCCACACAGCTGTCTCCATCTCAGGTGATGGCAAATCCATATTGCCACTTGCTTGGGCAATATGGAAACCTTAACTCTTCTATTCCTCTCTTATTTCATATCCAACCCATCAGGAAATCATGCTGTGGGTACTTCAAAGTATACCCATAATCCAACTGTTTCTCATCATCTCCATTGCTACCACTCTGGTCTAGAGCAACCCTCCTTTCCTACCTAGACTATTGCAGTAGTCTTCTAACAAGTCTTTCTGGCTCTCACCTTTCCCCTTTATAGTCTTTCTCCAACACATCAGCTAGAGCAATCCCTTTAAAATGTAAGTCGGGTAATGTCACTCCTCTACTCAAAACATCGTTTTTTCAATGAACAAAAAGCTCATCCTGATCTGCTGACTCTGGACCTATTTGATTTCCTCTTCCTCCTCCTTTCTCTTCACTCACTGCCCTCCAGGCACTCTGGCCTTTCCCCTTTCCTCAAATGCTCTAGGCATGTTCCTGCCTTAGGTCCTTTGTTCAAGTATCCTGTAGCTCAGGAACTCTTCTCCAGATATTCCTTGGCTTGCTTTAAGTCTTTGTTTAAATGTCACCTTTTCCATAAGGCCTTCTCTGACAACAAATGTTTATACTGCTACCTGTACCCACCCTCCACATCCCTTTCACTATTTTCTTTTTTTTTTTTTTTTGTATTTCCTTTTGATTCATTCATTTATATTATTCATTGCTTTTTTCTCCTCTCCCTAGTAGAATAAAATCATCACACAGGCAGGGTGTTGTTTATTTTGTTCCCTAATATATCTCCAGCGTGTAGAATAGTGCCTGCATAGAGTATATGCTTAATAAATTTTCCTTCCTTGTTTTCTCTTTCTTTTTTTCTTTCTCTTTCTAAGTAAACACTTTAAAAACTTTAAAACAAACACCTCAATTAAAAGTGGGCAATGAATAGACACCTCACCAAAGAAGATACATAGATAGAAAATAAGCATACAAAAGATACTCAAAATCATTTATCATCAGGGAAATGCAAACTAAAAGAACAATTAGAAAGTGTTACATACCTATTAGAATGGCAAAAATCCCCAAACTGACAATATTGATTTCTGGCAAAATGTAAAGCAATGGAAATGTTCCTCTTTTGCCTGTGGGGATACAAAACTTTTGCAGTTTCTTACAAAGCTAAACATGATCTGAACCATCAGTTGTGTTCCTAGGTATTTATTCAACTGATTTAAAAACTTATCTTCACATAAAAGCATGAATAAAATGTTTATAGCAGATTTTTTTTTTTGAGACAGGGTCTTGCTCTGTTGCCCAGGCTGGAGTGCAGTGGCACCATCTTGCCTCACTGCAAGCTCCGCCTCCCGAATTCATGCCATTCTCCTGCCTCAGCCTCCCCAGTAGCTGGGACTACAAGCGCCCGCCACCATGCCCAGCTGATTTTTTGTAACTTTTAGTAGAGATGGGGTTTCACCGTGTTAGCCAGGATGGTCTCCATCTCCTGACCTCGTGATCTCCCTGCCTCGGCCTCCCAAAGTGCTGGGATTATAGGCGTAAGCCACTGCGCCCGGCCAATAGCAGCTTTATTTATAATTATTAAAAACTGGGAGAAAACAAGATAATCCTTCAATAAGTGACCGGATAAACAAATTATGGTACATACATATAAAGGAATTTTATTCCAACGAAAAGTGATAAAAAGAAATGGGCTACTGAACCATGCAAAGCCATGGATGAATTTTAAGTGCACATTGCTAAATAAAAGAAGCCAGTCTGAAAAGAGTACATACATACTGTATAGTTCCAATTATATGGGATTCTGGAAAGGGCAAAATAAAGGAGATGGTAAAGAGATCAGTGTTGGCCACAAGTTCAGGGGTAATAGAGACGACTGAGTAGATGAAGCATGGGATTTTTTAGGATGGTAGAACTCTTTTGTATGATAATGCAATAATGGATACTTGATAATATCTGTTTGTCAAAACCCATAAAACTTTAGCACAAAGAGTGAACCTTAATGTATGCAAATTTAAAAAATATTTAGGAGGCCAGGGAATCTCAGGATGGAACTCAGAATGTAACAAAATAATCTAACTGTATTTCAGCGTATGAAACAATCTCACTGCAGGAGAAGGCAGAAGAAGGAATGGCCTAAGTAACTTTGGAGATGAGTGTAGCTTGTAAGACTAAGGCAGAAGGAACTATATATAAGCACTGAAGTCTAGTTAATGAAGTTGTTTCCCATGGGAGTAAAGGTTAATAATTCTGTACCTGGTTTCCAACATCAGGAATCCATTTACTTAATTGTTTGATTCCAGTATGCATGTAACTATACAATTAAGTAAACGGATGGTAGATGGTGGGAACCTAATTTCTCACTGTGGAAGTAGGAAGTTACAGATAAGCAAGGGAGGAAGAGGCTATGATGGCCCATGTAGTAATGAATTAGAGTTGGAGGCATTTGTGTAAACTCACAGTTAGTTTAGTATAGATACAGAAAATTGCATATAGAAATATTTATAGAGATGTATTATATTAAAGGTTTACTTTAGATACAGGTGTTTTCTTGCTCTATTGGCTGGAAGGTACTAGAAGCAACAACACCACAGCAACAAGGAGCATATCTAGCACCCAGGTCTTGATTTCTAGTGCTATCCTCCAATAAAACGACCCAGAGCTCCTTAGAGAAATAATGGGTACTAATATTGGGAAAAGAAATAAAGACGAAATATAGATGAGCCTGGAGCATCTTATAGTGCCAGAAAGAAAGTGTTCAAACATGTACACACACACACACACACACACCAATAATGGCAATACGTTGACACACCAATAATGGCAATACGTTGAAGGGTCAAAGGGACACTCGAGCTGACTGAAAGACCTCCCAAATGACCCAACTGAAAAGATTTGAGCAAAAAATAAAGTAGTATTGGAAAGTGTAAAATATATATCCATATCCCATAAATAAATGGGGGAGGATGGATACATCTCCTATGCAGAAGAATTTCAAATAATTTATGTAGATATTCTGCCCTTAAAGAGGTGGAGCACAACTCCCCATTGTGTGGAAACCGGGGAAAAGGGACTTTACATTGGAGAAACCTGACAAACACTCCCTTAGCCAGGTGGTCAAGTTTAACATCAGCAATAATAAGTTCTGTGGACAGTATGTACTCTTTAAAAAAACAAACAAACAAACTTTGAGATGAGGTCTCACTGTGTCGCCCAGGCTGGAGTGCAGCTGTGTGATCACGGTTCACTGCAACCTTGACCTCCCAGGCTCAAGTAATCCTCCCATCTCAGCCTCCTGAATAGCTGAGACTACAGGTATTCACCACCATGCCTGGCTGTATAATATAATTATATATATAATGTATAATTATTTTTTTTTCAAAGACAAGGTCTTGCTATGTTGCTCAGGCTGGTCTCGATCTCCTGGGCTCAAGCGATCCTCCCTCCTCAACCTCCCAAATTGCTGGGATTGCAGGTATGAGCCACTGCACCCAGACTGATATTATGTACTCTTGATGTGACATGGTGACGGTAACGCTTTACTTTTGTGGTAGTTCTAAAAACTCATAACGCCTGTCTACTTATGAGAAGAAACATCAGAAAAATAACAAATAAGGGACCTTCTACAAAATACCTGACCAGGACTCCTAAAAACTGTCAAGGTCGTGAAAAACAAGGAAAGTCTCAGAAACGATCACATCCAAGAGGAGCCTAAGAAACAAGATGGCTAATGTAATGCAATATCCTGCATGCTATCCTGAAACAGAAAGAAAACTAAAATTCAGAAAATATGAATGAACTATGGGTTTTAGTTAATAATAATGTATTGATATCAGTTCATTAATTTTAAGAAGTGCACCATAGTAATACATATAATGTAAGATGTTACTAATAGGGGAAGTAGGTGTGGGGTATATGGAACTCTCTGCATTATCTTCCCAGTTTTCCTGTAGATTTAAAACTATTTTAAAGTTACAAGTGTATTTTTTTAAAAGCTCTTAAAGAATCTCAAATTTACAGAAAACTTGCTAGTACAAAGAACTCTTTATTTCCCATACCATTTTGAATGATGCCCCCAGATACCCCACCACCCTCAGAAACTCAAGTGTGTGCTTTCTACGAACAAGAACATTCTCCTACATCCTCACAATACAACAATCAATATTAGGAAATTAACATTGATGTATCACTACCATCTAATCCACAGACTCCAATTATCTCAATAATGTCCTTTTATCACATAGGAACCTATCCATAATCACACACTGCATTTAATTGTCAAGTTTAAAAAAACTCACTTATTTTGGAATATTTTCTCAATATTCCTGATTTTCATGATCTTCATTTCTTTTTTGAAAATTACAAACCTGTTATGTAGAATGCCCCTCACCTCGAGTTTGTATAATATTTTAAATATTGCTTATTTGTTTATTTATTTATTTTGAGACGGAGTTTCACTCTTGTTGTCTAGGCTGCAGTGCAATGGTGCGATCTCGGCTCACTGCAACGTCTGCCTCCCAGGGTCAAGCTATTCTCCTGCCTCAGCCTCCCAAGTAGCTGGGATTACAGGCGTCTGCCACCACGTCCAGCTAATTTTTGTATTTTTAGTAGAGACGGGGTTTCACCATGATGGCCAGGCTGGTCTCAAACTCCTGATCTCAGGTGATCTGCCCGCCTTGGCCTCCCAAAGTGCTGAGATTACAGGCATGAGCCACAACTCTGACCTATTTGTTTTTATTTTTAGTGGAGATGGGGTCTTGCTATGTGGTCCAGGCTAGTCACAAACTCTTGGCCTTAAGTGATCCTCCCTCCTCAACCTCCCAAAGTGCTGGGATTACAGGAGTGTGCCACTGCCCTGGCCTATATAATGTTTTCTTGAGGTTGAATTCAAGTTGTGCATCTTTGTCAGTAATATCACAGAAGTGATGGTCTTATTCTTATTGCATGATATCAGGTGCGGATGTGTCCCATTAATGATGAAGTTGACTTTAATCACTCAGTTTAGGTAGTGTCTACCAGTTTCCTCCACAGTAAAGTTACTCTTGGTCCTTTTGAAGCTAAAAATCATTTTGCGGGCTATACTTTGAAACAATGTATACATCCTCTTTCTCATCCATTTTTCAACTTCTTCATTTATTTCTTTATATCAGTTTTGACTCTTGGTTTCCTCTTGTATTCAACAGGTTATATAATCTGTGACTATCTTTTTTTTTTTTTTTTTTTTTTTTGATGTTTGCATTGGTTTAGATCTAAGCTGTTCTGTGGACTTTTGGTGTCTCATCATCATTCTTACTTCTCAGACACAAAAAAATGTTTGAGACTCCTCTAGCTTTTCCTTATCCCAGCCCTGGAACCAGCAGTTGCTCTGGAGAGGGGCTCTTTTCAGTGGCGAATGGTGTCCAGAAACAGGTTTGATGTCAGGATGTGCTCATTGTCCTTGCTCCCATTGAGAATACACACATACGCGTGTGCATACACACACACACACACACACACACACACCAAAGACCAGAAATTCTCACTGAGCCATTCTAATCCAAAATGCACAAGATTCAGTCTGCTTTTCTACTTCTCCATGTTTGTAACTTCTCCATTCACAGTGACAACACCAGCATCTATTATTCTTAATATATTTGCTGATCAGTCCTCCTTCTCATGTAACCAATCTCTCATCCCACTGCCTGCCCAGCACGATGCCTGCTTTCCCCTCTCAGACTCTGACACCCCACTCCAGGCTGTGTCTCCCTGACTGATGCTCCCCTCACCCCTGTGGGCTCCCACACAGTGCGCCAGGCCACTGTGGAAGGTGGAGATGCCTTCCTCACTGCTGCAGGGCTGGCACCTGTGCAGAATGTCTTCCTTTGCTGATGTTCTCCTCACCCCACATGAGCTCTAACATACCCCACTGGAGGTGCTTCCCACCTCCACCCTCTGTGTGGTCACCTTCTCCCTGGTCAGACTCTGACAGCTGCTGAGGGGCTTGGTACTTCCTCCGCCCTGGTGAAGATGCCCTCAAAATGGATTTAGTACTGAATTGTTCTGAA
Organism: Macaca thibetana thibetana; assembly: GCF_024542745.1. Classification (NCBI taxonomy): domain Eukaryota; kingdom Metazoa; phylum Chordata; class Mammalia; order Primates; family Cercopithecidae; genus Macaca; species Macaca thibetana. Next base: position 49,253,896 of record NC_065585.1, read on the forward strand.
AAGGAAGAGAAGAGAAAGAAGAAGGAGAAAAGGAAACAATAAGTATTTCTTGAATAAATAAATGCCAAAAAATCCCATGCTGCTGAACTATTGCTCCCTATAGGATGCCTAACCATGTTGCACAGGGAGTGTTACATTGTTCACAACAGGAGGGATCAATTTCTAACTGAAATCGAAGCTGGAAGTCACACCCATCTTCAAAAAGGTTTTATCATACACTTCTATAGATTTAGCACACACTCCATATATTGGTGGCTAACCCATGTGTTTGAGTCTAAATCTCTCCAGCTTCTGAGCTTTCTCTCTATGCCAGTGGTAGGGCAATGGGAGGAGATTAAACATGAAAACTACCAAGACCCCACTGTTGGGATGGGGAAAGTTTAAAGATACTGCACAGGAAGCATCACTTGTGTTACCCGGGAGGGATCCATTTTCAGCTCATATTTTAAGCAGGAAATGCCTTTTCCTGCCAAAAGAATTTCTAAATTTCTCTTCTGTTGCCCTAGTATATGTGGCACCAATGAGATGAGAGAGAAAACAGGGTCATTCATGGTCATTAAGGGGCTGGGTCACTGCACAGCCTTTCTGGTTTGTAAGTTAAGTGTATGGCAAGCAGTGTGCTGGACTCAAAAAAGGCCACAAAAACTTCTATGGAGATCTACCAGTGAGTGTGGAGAGGCTCATCTGAGCAATGAGTAATCAAGATTTATCTGGGCATGGTGGCTCATGCCTGTCATCCCAGCACTTTGGGAGGCCAAGGTAGGTGGATCACCTGAGGTCAGGAGTTTAAGACTAGCCTGGCCAACATGGTGAAACCCCATCTCTACTTAAAAAATACAAAAATCAGCCGGCCGTGGTGGTGGGCACCTGTAATCCCAGCTACTCAGGAGGCTGAGGCAGGAGAATTGCTTGAACCCGGGAGGCGGAGGTTGCAGTGAGCCGAGATGGTGCCATTGCACTCTAGCCTGGGCAACAAGAGCAAAACTCCATCTCAAAAAAAAGAAAAAAAAAAAAAGAAAATCAAAATTAGAAATAAAAATTAGTAATTTTATTAAGTAATCAAAAATGTAGTAAAAATGTAGCCAATCCTGGTCAGATGGAATAATCCAGACCACACTAGAGCTATTTCTTTAGCCACACTAAATGAGGGCTATCACCCATTTGTGGCTCAGTGTGCTGGATTGTGTCTTGGGAACTCAGCACTATTTTTTCTCTTTCCATGCTCTCTCTTCCAGTAGTCTGAAGCCTGGGAACTACGTTTTCAAAATTTCTGCCAGCAAATTCTACATTAGGTTTCTTTGATGGGAGGCACTTCATTAAAATGTAGGTTTTTAAAGTTATTCAGGTATGGTGAGGCCAGCAGACCAGGATACAATTGCCATTGAAAAGCTAGTTCTGTTTACAGATCCCAAGAGAGGGGATATGTCGTACCATTGGGGGACAGCACATGGGAGAAGCGCCAGAGTTGCTCAGGAGGCGGGGTGGGTGGTGAGGGTGAAATGTGAACAAGAACCTTTATCGTGGTTTCCACTGGAAAGAACAGGTGGGGTAGGGTATACAGGTTTAGGATTGGCTAGTTTGAATAATTTCAGTGGGCTCTGAGATGTCAAGGTTGTCCTTAGTTGTCTGGTATCTGGCACCGGAGTGATTAGGGCAGATGGATAGTGACCCAGAGTAGGAGACTGCCATAAAGGAGGTGGTTGGGGTATGGAGTCCAGATGGTCTAGCTTGTTTTTAAAAGGTATGCTCAGAGGATATTTGTTTGCTATCTCTAGGAATTAGCTAACCCTGGGAGAGGCAGTGCCTCTTGGGTCAACAAGGTCCCAAGATGTTAAAGCATCAGAAAATAAAGACATGGGTAATGTAGGCACTCACATGAGATTTGGAAGGCTGAGCAGAAGCAGAAGTTGTATTATTGTTTTTCCAGCACCAGTAGGCAGGCATGAGATTTTGCATCAACCCCAGAGACATTTCCTGCTAAACACCCAGCTCAGAGCTATGAGTAATGCCAGCAGTTTCTTGTTGTTCCTGTAATTTCTTGACTTCCTTAAAGCTAGCAGTGGTCTTCTCTGATCTCCCTTGTGCCAATTCTATCCATAGTTTTGTAAGTACCCAGTTCCCTGAATTAAAATCTTCTTGCTTGAAACATCTAGAATTATTTCTGATTTTCTGACCAAACCCTTACTGATACACTCAGGAAATTGTGGGGATTACTGTGTACCTTTTATAGTTCATTGTGCGTAAGTATGCTTGTGCTAATTTGGCTTCTCCCAGGGCAAAATTTTTGTACAACTTTTTTTTGCAGTTCGACTTTAACAGCTCTTGTGAGCTGCATGCTACAGTCTTATCTCTTGTATTCCCCAAGCAGTGTGTCTTCCTTCCTGCCGCTGTGTGATAACTCTGTGTCATAATAATTTGTACACATACTTGTCTCTTCTGAAAGACCCAAGAGTTCCTTTAAGATAGAGACCTTGTATTTATCACTGTTATAGTGTCAGGATTTTGCATAGTTCTTGGCACACCTCAAAGGAATGGACATATACTTCCCAGGAAGTGGGCATGCCCAGCCTTGGCTATAAGCAAGATGTGCACAAAAATAATCATAAAATGGCCACTGTTTATTGGTTGTACTATATGCTAGGTGCTTTTTAATTGTTATCCCATTTCATCCTCATAAAAACCTTGTAAGGTAACAGTGTTTGAAGTTGAGGCTTAGAGAGATTTGGTCTTGCTTAAAGTCACACAGCTAAGAAATGCTGTATAGCCAAGAAGTAAACCCAGCTCTATCTGCAAAGCCTCATTCTATCCACTATGCTGTTAGCTCTCCCTGAGAACAAGGAGGGTACCTAGTTCTAGGAAATAGGCAGTAAAATATAAAGGTCAGAGAAATTTGAATGCCAGGATAAGGCTGAAAGTCTGTAATACATATTCATACAAAAGCAGAATGAGGGAGTAGTGACTAGCAGAGCCACTGACCTACAGTATGAGGAAGCAAACTTGGAGACCAGGAACTGAGGGGTAGTGAGTGTGGGAAGGATGGAGAAGAAACAATTGAGGGGAATCAGACTAGCTAGAGCAAGGCTTGATAGCTGAAACAGTTTGCTGCTACAGCTCTGATTGCCTTTTTTAAATCTCTTACCCGATAAGTGATCCTGGAGCTGCATGGGTATTGAAGGCCAGGCAAGCAGAGTGTAGGCAGCGAGTGGCTCTGCTCACAGGCAGGTAACATTCCTGAAAGAGATGCAGTCCCGTCCTCCCCCCACCTCCTCTCAGCATTAAAGAAATGAAACAAAACACTGAGGTTTACCTAAAACCAGTTGAAATACCAGCACTTTGAAGAGGGGTTTGGGGCAGAGCAAACTCAACGTTAATTGCTCTTGGAATGAGAACAAGAAAGAAAATGAAGAACTTGGTTTTCAAAGATTTAGCCAAGAAGATTTAGAAAGTTGCACAGAGGAACAAATTCCCAGTTGAGTGGGGTTGTGTTTTCTCCACTTATCTGAGATCAGAGCCAACTGTCCTAGTGGTTCTGAAGGGCTCTGAATGTTTCTTTCCACTTTGGTGGAGCTGTTTTGGCCTATTTAAAACTGGATGCATCTCTGTGCATCACATTATATGGTTAGTGGTTGCCCACCTGCTTGCCTAAGAACTCTTTGAAGGAAAATGGATTATTCATCTTTACATTTTCACTACTTAGCACAGTTCCTAACTTGGGTTAGTTGAAGGAATAAATGATTAAAAAAATAAATAAATGCAAATAAACAAATAGATACATGCAAATGAATTAATTTACCCTGAGATATATCTTATTTTCTGTTGTGTCTAAAAAGACATAAACAAAATATTTGTCTTTAATTTATATAATATAATGGTAAGTTTGTACAGGCTTTGGAAAATATTCTTGGCAAGCAAGGTTTGTGGACTGATAACTTCAAAAACTTGATCTGCAAGACTATTTCCTGTTTGGTGGTCTAGCTATTAAGATCTTGAGATTGTCACAGGCAGGTGAGCTGATAGAACTAACGTGAAGTTTTCCCATCCAGTATTAAAGTGCACATGAAATCCAATCTTAGAAAGATGACGAGCACTGAGCCTTGGAAAAAAGAAAAATTGTGCTTGCAGTGACCTTATTATTTTCCTTTATAACTACGCGTATTATTTCTTCCCTTTACTTTTTCTGCCAATTTCTCACAGAGCAGTATGCACACATTATCAAGTTGTACAATAATGTGTATTGGTTTTCCAGGGCAGGGTATCAAAGGCCCTCATGAGGAAAGAAAAGGTTTTTGTAGAATGACACTAGATACTCTAAATGTTCTCATGTTCTTTGCCTTCTTAAACTGGACCTCTATTTTGATCTGATTTTACATTTGAATATTTTGAATATAAGACATCTAGGACAGAAGAACAGTGTCCTCATTCTGCTAACATTTTGACATATTTTAAGAAGAAGAAGAAGCAAAACAAGATAGCCTTAAGGGACAAAATTAAATCTTCCAGGAAAATCAGTAATGGGTTTCTTATTTTTAATTCTATTACAAATATAAAATTGGATATGTCAGTAAATGATCCTGCCTTTATTCTGCTCATCCTCTGCAGTATTCCAGATCAAAACTCTGACAATGGCCCATCTTACTGTATTTAAAGTTATCCAAGTAATTTGCAGTTGAATCATCTCCACCTGTCCTTTGGGAACTTAGAAGAAAACAAACATTAGACTTAATTTTCTTAGGACTTACTTTTAAGATGACTAGGCTAAAATGTTAAATTTAAAGCATTTGTGATTATTCACATTGACCAGTAAATTCCTTCCCTGAAGTTCAGTCTCACAAACTGTTTTTGAAGAATGCATACTAAGGCTTCAATTTCCAACAGCAGCCAAGAATGAGATTGTTTTATTGATATTATTAATCTCTTGCTCTATGGGGCTAGCAATACTCTCCTTGTTACCTCCCTTCCACTAACCTCCCAGAATAGTCTAATCAGAAGAGAATAGTCCCAGAAATGTGGTCCTAATAGATTGCTGGCATTCTGTAGGACACTTGTTCTCAAAGGAAACATTCCAGATGTGAATTGAGAACACTAAAAAGAATGTGAATGTCTCCTTAATTAATAAATGTTGTTGGATGCTAAAATCAAAGAGTTTGAAATTGAGGCCAGCATGTTTCTGTTTTCCAGTTAAATCTTTTCCCACTCACCTGTATTTGTTTTAGATATGCTTCAGCTTCCAGAGAAATTTAAGGACATGAGCCCTCAAAATGAGATGACTTCAGAATACCAAGTCTTAGCACCTTTTTAAGCAAGCAGGCTAACGAATGCCAACTTTTAAAAGTATTCTATGCATCTGCCAATACTTTTACCAGTCCACATTTTTCAAAAGTCTATCTGCCTAGCTATGTCAGTGCTCTAACACACCCTCCTCCCCACCAGCCAAAGTGGTCCAACACATAAATGAAATGAAACCTTTCATATATACAGAAAAACTGTTTATTTTGAATGATTCTCAACTTTTTTTCTATCTCTTATTCATAAGGAGCGTTTGCTAAAATAGGAATGCACAAGAAAACATCTTTAGAGTTTTCTATCACAAAGATAATACTAACTAAAGAGACTCCTTAAACTGGGAAAGTGGCATAAGTATCACCTCTGGTCTTTGCTCTCCAAGAACTTAGAGTCTGGCACCTACAAACAGTGAAGATGTACTACAGGCTGCATGTGGTAAGAGGCAGTGAATGGAGGGGAAAATGTGAGCTACTGGTGCTGTTGTGGAGATCCTGGTGTCAGTGGGGCAGGACTCAATAGGGAGAGAGGTTCACAGAGAAAATGAAATCTAAGTTGGGCCTCCAATGACAGTGTAGGTGGCTCCCGTTGCTGCCACAACAAAAATATCTTCAACCGAGTGGCTTAAAACTGGGAAGCTAGAAATCCAATATCCACATGTTGGTAGGGCCATGCTCTCTCTGAAGGTTCTAGGGAAGAATCCATCCTTGCTTCTCTCTAGCTTCTTGTGGTTGGTGGCAATCCCTGATAGTCCCATTTATGGCAACACAACTCTAATCTCAGCTCCCATTGTAACATGATAGTCTTCCCTCTGTGTGTGTCTATCTGTGTCTGTCCTCCTACAAGGACACAAGTTGTTGGATTAGGAACAATCCCAAGCCAGTATGGCCTCATTTTAACTTGATTACATTTAAAAAGACCCTATTTCCAAATAAATTCACGTGCATGAGTACCAGGGGTTGGTACTTGAACATATCTTTTTGGGGGACAAAATTTAACCCGAGACAGGCAGTATCTTAGATCAGGTTTACTAGAAACAAGAGCCCAAAACAGGGAATCTTGAGAAGATAAATACTGGACAAAATGTTCTCAGGAGACAGAGAGTGAGGTGAGCAGGCTAAGAGAGGGTCAAGAAGCCAGCCAAGGAAGTGAGTTCAACTGGAGTCCAGTTTCAGCCTGGTCTCATGAGGAGCTCTGGATCACAAACAGCACTACAGAGTCGCCCCACCTTGAGTAAAAGGGGCCAGGCTATATCCCTATGTCCATTCACTCCCTGTCACTGGCTGTGGTTCCCCAGCCCCTGAGGAAGGCAGATGCATTACTTCATGGTAAGGCAATTTTCTGGAGAAAGAGGTCCCATGAACAGGCAGCAGCCAACACACACAGTAGCTGGGGATGGGGACATCAGCCTGGTGAATAGGATCTGGTGGGACTCCAACTGCATTCACCGCATTTACTGTATTTCACCCCGGTCCTGTTCAGATCTGCTTGCCTTTCACACTAAGTTCCCTTCATTGTGGCACAATTTCTTTCAGCTTTTGCTGGTCACATTTTACAGAAAAGCTTAGGATTCATGGTTAGTGGCTGCTACAGTTGATCCTGAGGCTGTAGCTGACTCTCATGAGTCCCTTCTACATTTTCCTTATCTCTAGGCTAAACTTCTGCTAGTCTGAGTGGTTTGCATGGGGTGGGGTAGGTGTGAGTATCTCTCTATCATTCCCTTATTAGGCCTCATTTGCTCTACTTGACAATTTCTAGTGAAAGCCTGAGTGACCCAGCTGACCATGAGTGCCCAACATATTTCTTCCCACCTCCATTAGGTCACTGCAGTCCTACCTCCTCATGATGAGCAGGTTTAATTATTCAAGCTGGTGTCATCATTCCTTTCTGCTCCTGCTGGTCTACTGGCAGAAGTAGCCCAAAGGGCTCAGGCATCAGCCTTGGCTCTAAGTTCAGTGGAACTCTTACTATGTTGCCCGATTGAATCTTTCTCTCCAGGACTTGGGACTTCTAGACCCGCACAGTGTAAAGTTGTGGTTATGGGAAGCACAAATTCCTCATGTAGGTCCCTGGGAGTGATGGTCAGTGGGGCCACCCCTACTTCCATGTCTTGATTCTCAGGCCTATGTATTCTTCCTTCTGAGGACAGGGCACCATATGATGGTAATTGGTTTAAGATATATAGCACATCCTAAAGAAGGACACCCCATCATTGAAGGGTCCTCTCTAAGCAGAAGCCTTAGCTGCCCTTCAAGAGGCCATTCCAATGCTGATAGCTTCTAGATGGTGCCATATGTGGTGGGGTCAGTAGGACCCACTGTCGTATACCCACTGTCATCCCTCCTTTGTTTTAAGTAGGTGCCTTACTCTGAGGCAGTATTTTGAGGGATCTCATGCCAAATATATCAGAGCCCTCAAGGAATGGTGCTGGCTAAGGCAGTGTGGCGGGAAAGGCAACCCCACATCTAGAACACATGTCCCTCTCTGTTGAGATAAAACATTTCTTCCCCTTTGAAGATGCAAGGATTCTGATATAATCAACTTGTCACCAAGTGACCGTTGAATCTCCTCAGGTGATGTTACCATATCAAGGGGCAGCATTAGTTTCTGTTCTTGGCATGTTGGACAGTCAGCTGTGGCAGTAATTGGATAATCCAGCCTTGGTGAGAGGAATATCTTCCAAGACCAGCATGCCGGAGAACCATCTTGGGAAGGTTGCTCCAGGCAAGGACCACTGAAAACTTTGAACAGCAGTTAAAAAGAACTGATGAAATTGATATTTCAGAAAGACTTATCTAGATAATTATTATATATGTTTTAGTTACTTACCCAAATAATCAGTTTCCTTTCTTTATTACTAAGCAAATTCCAGTTTGTTCAGAGCCACCCTGTTGCCTTTCTCCAGGGCTTGTATTATAATAGTGCAACTCAGCCATGACAATCCTGACTTACATTCCTAGCCTCCCCTAAGATCTGGCCAAAGAGAAATAATAAGAAATCTAGTGGGGAAGCTCCTGGAAATGTTTTTGTTTTAATAGAGGTTTATGGATGCAGCTGGTCACACCCCTATTCATACTGCCAACCTGAGCATGGATGTGATGACTGTAAGGGTTGTAGCTGCTTTTCTATTACATAGGAAAGTTCAAGAAATCAAAACATAGATGTCAGTTCTATCATTCATTGTCTGTTAAGTCAAAGCTGGCAATTGCCTGACTCCAAACTTCTTCTATAAGAAAAATAAACCTGTATCCATTCAAGTCACTATGAGCAATTTGAAGCCAAATTTATTCTTAAATATGTTTGGTTTAAAGGAAGAGTTAAATGAGGTCAATAAAGGCACAATTTAAAGGGCTATTGGGATCAAGATTATGGTGCTGAAAAGCTATTGATGGATGCAAGAGAAAATCCAAAGGAAATATTCAGAGAATTGGTTCATGTTGACATACAGTTATAACTGATAATGAACTTACTTTTTATCACCACTGTGCCATAATAAAAGTGACAGTAATTCTTCAATATCACATAATGGTTTTCCCATATTCAAATTTCTACAATTGTTTAAAGGTTTTTTTTCTCTAATTAGTTTCGCTGAATCAGGATTCAAAGTCCACACATAATATACAATTCTTATTCTAGAACAATTTCTTTCTCACCTTTTTTTCTACTTAATTTTTTGGAGAAGCCAGGCTACTTGTTGTGTTGACATTCCAATATCCTGGGATTGGCTCCTTACTTCCTGGTTGTTTAATTTGATTCCTCTATTTCCTGTATTTTCTCTAAATCAATAGTTAGATGTAAAGGCCTTATTGGATTCAGTTTTAACTTTTTAGGCAATAATATTGCACAGGTAGTGCTGCATATTTCTTACTGCAGGCCATTATGATGTATATTATTTTTAGCAATGCTGACTCAGCCTGATCCTTCCATTATCAAGTTCCACCTAATGGTTTTAACATCCAATGGGAATCTGCCTAGAGCCATTATTTCATTAGTAGTGGTACAAGTGCAGTTCTCTAATTCCATTATTCTTTATTGGCTGGAATTTCTTTTAAAGAACGTTACCTTGACATTCTATTTGGCAACTCTAAGATACAGCTCGTACAGGAAAGGCAAAATAAATGCTTAATTCTTTTCCTTTATAAGGTTTCAGAGCAAATAGTTGATACTCTAGCAATCGGAATAATGACCAATTATGTATTTTTTGTTCTCTGTGTAAAGTAGCATTGCAAGCTCATGGAATTTTGTATTAACCCAAGCTGTGCATTAATCAGGGATGTTATCTCCATGACATGAAATGAGCATAGGCTGAATCCACAGGACTTGCAGTCAGAGAGAAAAAGGTTTTCATTTATTGAATAAATTTTATATTCCATGAGCTTGTAATGTAAAATTCATTGCAGTCATCATTCATTGTTAATTATTTTGTTAGTGAAAATTCCTTCACATTGTCCTTTTGACAGGACCAGCTAGTCTTTGATAGTTTTCTTGCTTTCTGGCACAAAACAATGCCACAAACTAGGAGTTATTTATTTCTTTAAGGATCTCTTTGTTGTTCCTCTTTGTTGGAAATGCTATTACAGGCCATTTAATTGACTGCTAAGGATGCTCATTGCTACTGGGTCATCACTGCTTTAGAGTCTTTTCAGGGGACAGCACTAAAAATATGCATTTTTTAAAGATACAAAATTGTGCAGTCATTTTAATATTTCCAACTCAAACTTAATAGCTCCTATACTCTTAATCTAAACATACAGCACATCTTTAGAACAGGATTGGAACACCTACCATGTATTGGGAAGAGTCAGATGACCTACTGGAAAAAATAGTGACCTGTCATAAAGCCTGACTTTCTGCCCTGATGTAGCAAACTTCCAGGTAAGACATTCAGTTATGCTCTGTGGACCTGGATTTCTCCCTATGCAAAATAAGAGTGTCAAACATGATGATCCTTATATTCCCTCTCAGCTCTAACATTTTCTGTATCTATGAACACAAACTCCATAAATAGAATATGCATTTTTATCTGCTTAACAAGCATTTGTTGAAGGAGTGAATGAATGGACAACATGCTTAGAAACAACACTCTTACTAAATATTTATTTTTGGTGTTTCTTGACTAACAAACATTTGTTAAATGATTTTGTTGAATTATTATTGAATGCACTGCATTATTTTAGGTACTCTGAGTGAGTGAAACAAAAATAAAGTTAGATCCCTGTCTCATGAAAATTTGGGCCTATGTTAGGAAATAAGACATGTCCATGGGCAGTCCATCATAAAAGCCCACTGAACCCAGGCTGTGCTTCATTGGGGATGTTATCTCCATGTTGTGAGAGGAGCATAGGCTGAGCGCACAGAATTTGCAGAGTGAAAAAGGTTTCCAATTTGTAATAGCTATTGGTTTTGGGATGCTCAGTAGGTGCTACATATCATGCTTAATACTTTAAAGTAATATCTGATTTAACTTCATTTGCTAGTGTGAGACTTCAGTGTACTAGATTAGAGGTGGCTATAAGTTCTTCAATGCTCCTCCCAATAAGAGGTAATGTCTACATCCATCCTCTTGAATATGGGCTGGACGTTGACTGCTTTGACCAATAGAAGTGACTCTTTTCCAGTTCATGCCTAGACTTTAATTCAGCTAGCAGCTTCCACTTGGTCTCTTGCAGCTCTGAGTTGCCAGGCATTCTTCTAAATACTTCCCATTTGCTATAAAATTCATATGTTGAAATGCTAACCCCCAAAGTAATAGTACTAGGAGGTGGGGCCTTTGGAAGGTGATTAGACATGAGGTAGAGCCCTCATGAATGGAATTAGTGCCATTAGAAAAGAGGTCTGAGGGAGCTTGTCAGCCTCTTCCACCATGTGATCATGCAGCCAGAGAAGGCACTGTCTATGAGGAACAATCCTTCATTAGATACTGAGTCTGCTGGCACCTTGACAGTGTTTTTCTAATCTTCTCAAACTGTAAGAAATAAATTTCTGTTGTTTATAAGACACCCAGTTATATTTGTTATAGCAGCCAAACGGATTAAGATATTTAATCCTCATATAATTCCTATGAAATAAGTATTATGGATATTTCCAATTTCCAGACAACATAATTGAGTCACTGAAAATTTGAATGACTGAAACAAAGTCACACAGGCTAGAAAGTGCTAAGCTAAGACTCAGGCAGTCTGGCTGTGAGATAAGAGGTTGATAAAACATGTAATATAGTGCTAGCTACCCAGCAGGGGCTCAGTTCATGGTGGTGGTCGTTGGTGATGATGGGGGCGTTAGTAGAGTAGTTGCAACTATTGTTATCATTGTCATCACACAGGAAAACCTTTTCAGGGAATCTGAGTACTGAACAAAGATCTTGATGGAAGAAAATATTGTGTATGGGATGACAGGAAAAATATCTTTGACTAGAAAGTAGGAGCAAAATGTAGTAGAGGACCATACAAGCATGGTGGGAGATGCTGCTGGGTGAGGGTGAGGGTGGGGATTAGAGTGGGGCTAAATGGAAGCTTAGGCGAGTAATTTAAAGCCGTGGCTCAGAGAAATTGACAGGGCCAGGCTGTGGGTGATTTATTGTGGCATCCAGTCAGGCTGCACGTTCATGAAATGCATGACTTGCTGCTCCTCCGCATTACCCTGTTTCCTCTCCCCAATTAAGGGAAATACCCTTTTCATTTATGAAGTGGTGCGTGGGCATCCACGTGGTCCCACAGTGGAGGAGACCTGATGGGGGTCATATCAACATCACCAAGGTCAAGTGGTCAAAGGTCATTTACAGCCCATTAGGCACCGTTTATGTCAGCCAGGCATATCCTGTGCAGCCTTCTTAAATGAAGTAAATATGCAGAATCCTTGGCTTTCAGCAGGGCTGCATGGCCATGGACATCTGTAAGGTAGCCACGAAGTGCAAAAAGCAAGAGCCAAAGGGCTGGATGACCATGCTGCAGATGAGTGCTCAGGGGGCACCTACCTTATCCTGACATAAGGGTCATTGTTTTTTTCAGAAAATCATCAAACGTTAATTCTGGAAAAGACTTTAGTCTAATTCACTTGTTTTGGAGATGTATAAACGGGTGTCTATCAAACCAAAGAGACTTGTCCAAGGTCACACAGCCCTTTAGTGTCAGAGGCTAGGTAGTAGAACTACTATATTTTGTTACTCTTTTACTAGTTTTCCCTTAGAATATGTGGAGATCCAAGATTACTTGATAAATGCCTTTGCATAACAATATCAAGTTGAGGTAAATCATCTTATATAGCCACACAAAACAAACTCCTAATTACAAAAAATGTCATCCCCCCAAATAGTAGAGAATACATTTATTTTGTTAATAGAGGCATAATATAATTATGTCAGATTAAAGCAATAAGATAACTTAAAATGTTTGAATACATAGAAAAGGTAAAACTGTTCAATAAAATAACATACAATCAAAAGAAATATCATAAATTGGAAAGCTCTTCAATGACATAGTAAGATTTAATAGATAACTGGAAAGAAACAGACAAATTGGCCAAATGTGATATAATTATTAAACACATGGTAAAATGTTAAACCTCACTGACAATCAAAGACATAGCAATTAAAACAAGGTACAATTATATATACCTATTAAATAAGCAAAAGTTTAGTTTTTGGATGATAGCAGCCATGCTAACAATTGTAGTGACATAGTTTTCTGGTGGCACTCATATATTGATATAGTTGTTTTGGGAAATGACATATCAATATTTATTAAGAACTGCATAATATTTTTATAACTTTGGCTTGGTAATACCACTTGAGACTGTATCTAAAGTAATATCTCAACTAATCAATGACACCCAGATCTAACGCTCAATTTCTGATCCTTCAGAAATATTCATCCCCTTTCCTCTAAACTGTGCAGCATGTCACTTTTAACCTCTGCATCACTGGCAACTAGCTCAGGGTTGGGCACATGGCAGGCTCATCATAAGGTTTGTTGAATGAATGAACTACTCTCATGTTTTTATCTTGCAAACAAGCTAGGAAACTTGGAGTTATATTTGACTGTCCCTTTCCTTCGTCTTGATATAAAACCTGTCACAAAATTTTGTTCTTTCAAAATGTCTCCTGGTCTCTCCTTTCTTCTCAGACTCTTCTTCTGTCCAGGTCCCTATGGCTTTGTACTTCGTTAACTGGTGAAGACTCCTGGTTCATCTTTTGATTCTTACATTTCTCTCTTTCCCAAATCATCCCAGGAGAGTGTAACCTCCAGTTTATCAGTATCAATTACATATCATTGGTGCAAGCAACAGAAAGCAATTCTGGCCAGCTTAAACAATAAAAAGAGATTTATTAGATTTCTGGGGAGCTCATAGAATGAGAGGAAGAGCTGATCAATCAAGTATCCGAAAGCTCAGAAACTGGGCTATTCTCTGGATTTCAGCAATGTGAATTTGCATACTGTGTCTTTTGGGTACTGCCGTTAGATGATTAGCTCCAAGTGCTTTTTAGTGCAGTAATAATTTTCCTAATGTTGAACATGTTATGCTTTCCTACTGTATTGTAAGTCCAACAGGAAGCATCCTATAAGCTAGTTTTCAGCACAATAGTATTGAGCATATGATACATATTTGAATGATTCAGACCAGTGGGAGGACAGAAAAATGAACCTGGCTTATGGCAGTGTGTGGGGTAGATCACTGGAGAAAAGTGGCTCAGATGGAAACCCTTATCTGGGATACCTTGTTACCTGTTAAAGCAGATACATCTGTTCCTTCTGGAGTAATATATTCATCTGGTAGCCCTAGAGATCCTTGCCAAGTTAAAGAGGAAAAAGATAATGGAGAAAGCAAATATCATGCCATCTACCAAACCAAGAGCATGCAGGCAACCCTGCCCTGATTCTAGAACTGAGCTCTTATTAATGCCATGACGAGATGCCTGATGATTTTTGTGATTTGTCATGCCATAGTCCAAGCAGTTGCACTTATACCTAGAGAATTCTGAGTATCCCGTTGATAGACTCCATTTTTTTCTCTTTTATTTTTAGTTGACACGTAATAATCATACATATTTATGTAATACAGAGTGATACTTTGTTACCTACATATCTGCAAATTTTCAGCCAACCACATTCTATGGGTTTCAAAGGAAATGTACAAAGAATACTGGACAAACAAATGAACATTTTCTATGGTAGCTCATATTAACCTGGTGACTCATGTAGTTCAGTCTCAAAACATAGTGTCCAGAAATAAATTTAAGGCCAAGAGTAAATGAAAAAGGGATTCTGGTCTTTGTGCTGCAATGAACATTAAAGGGTATCCACAGGAACACTTGCTGGAGCCCCTTTCCTCTCCCATCCATTTTTCTTATACCTGCAGCTGTTCCTGGCCTCTCCTCCAGCCACTTTTCTCCTTGCCTTCATTCCTGCTTCTCCCCTGGGCTGTACCTCGTTAAGTAGGTCAACTTAGCCTTGCTCCCAAAGAGAAAGAAGCCTCCTTCTTTAAGAGTAGACAGGAAGCTTTGGACATTCAACTGACAAGTAAAAAATTTTCTCAACCTTTTTACGATTGGGGGTTGAGTCTCAGAACTCTGCTATCTCAATATTTATCTCATCACATATTACTAATTGGAATTTTTTGTGAAATACCTATCTGATCCCCTTTCTTCATTAGCTAGTTTAGACCACATTTGAGCTGGGAGGATTTATTTTGCTTAGGTGACCATAGCAGCTACATGGACAGAAAGAAAAAGAAAAAAGTGAAGCAATTTTTCAAAAGGGTTTCTCTAAGAAAGCTAAGAGGACAAGGGGGATCTTGAAAGGAGGAGCCTCTGATGGGTTCTCCAGGAAGAGCAAGAACTCTGAACCTTGTTACTCCTCCTACCAAATGCCCCACCGCTGACACCTTAGTCCGATTTGTTAACCCATACAACACAACAGAACTCTTCCTCTTCAGGGCTTGGGGGTTTGAACTCCCTCTAGAGGCTGAAGTGTGCCAGTAAGAGTAAATCATTACCATATACATATATATTTATTGCATTTCAAACAGGTTGAAATGTAGCCAAGTGTGAGGAACTTTGAGAATAATGAGAGACAGTAACTTGGTCCAACTAAAAAAAAAAAACCACAAAAGGCTTCCTAGAAAAGGCCACAGAAAGAATGAGTGAGTGAGTGAATGTGTATAGGAGTGTCACATTGCTCTAGTTTATACTTGATTGCTCAAATTTTTCATTCTACATCCTTGAAAAATGCATGTAAATTACAGGCTGCATTCTATTTGGGGTGGGTGGGGGTGAGGCATTTCTTGGTTCTCTTTCTGGAATTTCTCTAGGTTTCTCCTTGCCATTCTACTTCCCAGCTGGCTGGCTTCAGGACAGGAATTCTTGGCTCTTTCTGAGTTATGGTGGATGATAGCAGTCCCTTGGGGTAAGTATAGCTTCGATTTATGTCTGTGATCTTCCAAAGGGTTTGAAGCCCCCAAATGCTCTAAAACCAGGGCCAGATATTTTGAAATAGAATAACAAGACAGGGACAAACAAACAGATCTATCCCCTGCTTGCACTTCCTCTGCATTGGCTTTAAATGGGGTGATGGTGTTTAGAAAAGAGGAGCCACCCAACTAGAAACACAGAGTGGTTATTTTCTTCCCTGCTACAGGAAATAATGGATCTGCTTTGAATGCTGCGTGCTGACGGTGGGTGATAGCCAAGGAGTTAAACCACTTCCCAAGTTGTTTTTAACTAAACTCTTGCCCCAGGGTTTAGAAATCTCCCTTCTAATTGATGTCTTTGGTCAGTGGCTGCTTATAATTAAGAAGATTGCACTTAAAAGGTATAGAGGCTGGTCTTGTTATTGGCATTAGAGGATTTTGCTTTGTAATTACAAGCCAGGGTCTAGAACCAGTGCACAGGCTGTTGAGTTTCAGATCTCATACAGAGAAAATGGCAGGCATTTTAGTGCAAACTCTACCTATTGATCAAGAAAAACTTTTGATCAATAGGCACAGTTTGATCAATAGGCACAGTGCTGTGCTGTTTCTAACAAGATCACTGGTTTTTCATCTTCAGAGTGTCTATTATCTTATTCTGTTTGTCTTATAATACAATTATTGGTTGTATTTATTCATTAAGCATTATGAAGAATTGATTATGTGCCAGGTATTATATAGAAAGGTTTATAAACAATGAACTACAAAAAGACTATATTTGAATTTAACGCAATATGATCAGGAAGATTTGGGGAGGACATACATCAGAAGTTAGCAAATCTTTCTGTTAAGGGTGAGAAAAAATATTTTAGGCTTTGTTGGCCAATACAGTCTCTGTTACCATTGCTTGACTGTGTTCTTGTAATGTGAAATCAGCCACAGACAACACATAAATGGATGTTGTCCAAGAAAAATATATTTTATTTATGGGTATTAAAATTTGAATTTCATGTAATTTTCACGTCACAAAAAAGTCTTTCTTTGATCATTTTTCAACCATCAGCAAGAAAAGAACCATTCTTAACCCACAAGGCTTTACAAAAACAGGCAATGCAATATATTTGGCCCATAGGCCATAGTTTGCTAACCCCTGAGGTGGACTAATCTCTGGAACCATCCCATTGTTATTTGAGAGGTATCTGACATAATGAAGGAAAGGACAGCTAGTACATTCTTTTGTTTCAGACATGGCCATAATGCAGCACTGTCATGGAGGCATTAGAATTGGTAAAATGTTGAAAGGTATTTGGAGGATATTCTTCACACTCCACTCCTCCCCATAGTAACTGTTCCAATGTGTAGAAACCTTCACATGAGGAAATTCTTCCCAAGGTCTAAACTGAATCCATTGTGCTAGAGGTAAAGCATTATCACCAAAATGAGGCCAAACACTAATGCATCTGAATTGTTCCTCCATAAAACCTGATAGTATGGGAAGAGCTTGGCTGTAGAAGTGAATTATAAATAGGAAGGCAGTTTCTACGGTGTGGGTTCAGGTGAGCACAGGCTTCAGACATCAACACATCAACCTTATTGCTGTCACCTGGAAAGAACCTTTGTCAAATTTAGGGTCTATCCTATACTAAATTCTGAAGGTGGAATGAGTAACTTTCAGAGGCAGTAAGTTCCCCGTACTGACATTATGTAAGGAGGGGCTAGAGATCACTTACTGATAATGGGGATCTGCAATTTGAAGTTATACATTTGAAGAACATCAAGTATGTTGGCTTTGTGCTGGATGTCATCTTGTCTCAGTTGGAGAAACAGCATGAAAAAAGAGAGATTAAAATGTAACATTTCATCATGCACCATGTTTTACATTTCCAATCACATAGGCACAGCTTCACAACTCAGCAGACATAATTACCAAGACCCACAGTTCCCTTAGTCCCTGGGATGAGTAAATGATCACCAACTAGGTGAGCATTTTACATCCAGTTTGGATTTTTCTCAGCCTCATGAGCAAAGCACCAGGCATTTGAGTAACCGAGGATGAAAAAGTGGAGGCGTTTCATTTTATTTTATAACCCAGATGAACGTCCTCTCCCCTGCTGATTTCTGATCTTAGAAACTAAATACCTGCTAAGGGGGACAAATTCCAAAAACAGGAAAATTAAGCTGAGTTTTAGTTAAGTGTGTCCCAGTGGTGAGCATTTAAATTAGAGCTCAAGAAAAAAAAAAAAGTCTTATAAACCAAGTGGTGAAGCCTCTCCGCCCTGGGCTCTTAGGGTCCAGCCCTAAGAGAAAGGGCAGGTCCCCAAGGCGGCTCTCTCTTGCACTGGCTGGATGAACTGCTGTGTCAGCAGCTCCATGCGTCATTAGCCGACCTGGAAAAACTCCAGCTGCTTTCCTCTTACACTCTCTCTGTACCTCTCACTTTAAAAAAGCTTTCATCAACATCATCCCAAACATCTTTTGTTTTCCCAGCTGGAGTAGCCTTTCTTTCTGTTTGTATCCCATCTTTAGCCAACTAAGTTCTTTTGCCCTTAAGA
This sequence comes from Macaca thibetana thibetana, assembly GCF_024542745.1. Lineage (NCBI taxonomy): Eukaryota > Metazoa > Chordata > Mammalia > Primates > Cercopithecidae > Macaca > Macaca thibetana. Next base: position 49,272,129 of record NC_065585.1, read on the forward strand.
ACGGCAACCATGAATCAAAGGGAATCATCACCTGTAAACTCTAAAGTGAGTCTGAGCGCTTTGGGATTCCCCCTCCCATCTGTCTTCTTGGAGCTGCCATATTTACTTACATTTTCCTATTCACTGTTGGTGGTCATTATCTCCCTCCTTTTTCCATCCTCCGTATTAGAAACAAAAGTATGAAGATCCTCCCAGCAATATTTTCTTCTGAGATTTAGCTCCAATACAACATAATCCTCTCTTTGCTTGGTGGGTTTCCCAATTCCTCTGTCAGGCAGGGGTGAGCTACATGTCTGGTCTTTGGCTGGAGTTATGTACTACATAAAATGATCTCTTGTTCCAGGGTTTCCCCCAGATTCCTCTGCAAATGGTTTTACAATAAATCCAGGAAAGAAAATCAGACTTTTGTGTGTGTGTGTGTGTGTGTGTGTGTGTGTGTTCTTTAAAGAACTGACAACTATTCCTTGCCTATAAAGCCTCACACATAATTTTTGGCTTTTACTGTCTTCAGTACTTTAATCATCATACAAAACTAGATCGAACATTTAAAAGTCATGTTTTCATCCTGCTGTCTCCAGAGAAGAGTCTCTGCTTTGATTTTAAACATTGTAAAAGCACAAAATTATGCTATTTCACTCAGGAATTCTGGTACCTCAGGAATACTTCCTTATAATTGTTTCTTATGCCCATTTCTTACTATTTTAGATTATGGCAGAAATAGTGAATAGTCATTATTTTCTGGGTGACACAACTTGAAATGATGAAAATATTTTCTAGGTGAGCTGCTTCCAAGCTGGGGGTTGCTGAACTTTCACCACAGCTCAGTCAATTCAGCAGCCTTTAATACCATGCTCCGTGTATTGTCTGTCACTTGCTTCATCTTTCTGAATTTGGAAAATCCAATGCCCAGACCACAAGATGAAAAAATCCAGGGAATTGAGCACAGTTCAAGTACATACAAAAGTATTAATTTACAATTTGTTGCTTACCAAAAGATTTTAATTGTTCCATGTAAGTAGATTTGGTCTCTTGGATGAGGTTGAAAATCCTCCCTGGTCCATGGAAAGCTTTCTGGATTTTTATTCTTAAAGTGTCAACTGGTTACTTTCAAAAGCTGACTTCATCATGTCAAGCTAAAAGTCCTGACTGACTGCATGAGAGAGACCTCTGTTACCCTCCTAGATAATTCCTGAGTGACAGAAAGGGGAATGGAAAAGGAAAAAAGCAAAGGAAATGGGTACCCTTGGAAGGTGGGACTTTTGTGCCAGTCAATAAACTTAAGAAAAAACTGTTAACATGGCAACGACCATACCTTGAACTTCAAGTACCTGAGCCTAGTAAACACGTAGCTTTCACACAAACTAGAAAACTAAAGCCCGAAGAGATGGTGTTATTACACAAAACCATATACCTAGGAACTGGTAAGACTCAACTCTCTTGCACTATTTGCTAAAATATTGACATATTTCTATATGGTTAGTAAATAGCTATTTCCTTGATCGCCAAGTAACCCCTGCTGCCCTAATTCTTCCAGCGTTCACCCAGCAGGCCTTATTCATTATCCTGCAACTGAAGGTCAGCCCTAGACACAGCAGGAAGCCTCCCGCACCCCGCTCTAGCTCAATGGCTGATATTTATACCAATTTGTCAGGACCTGTAGACATCTCAGTTAAACATTGAAACATGGTTCCCATACTTAATTGTGAAACTTGGCTCCATCTGCTGGGCTGGCATGTGACCACAGCCTCCAGTGACCTCTACCTGGGGAGTCTGAGAATCTCAGAATCTGGGAATCCTTGATCTTTTTATTGTGTTTGTTTTTGTTTGTTTGTTTTTAAGGGCCCAGCCATTTTTGGAAGCACAAACTCTGGTCTTTGTTGGAATCAGTACCTGTTATGGGCTGAGTTGTGTCCCCTCCAAACCTGTATGTTGATATCCCAACCCCCAGTGCCCCAGAATGTGACTGTATTTGGAGATAGGGTCTTTAAAGAGGCAATTAATTTCTTCTCAGACTGCCAGCTAACAACAGGTGTAAAGAGGTAATTAAGCTAAATGGCGGGTGGATTAGGGCGGGCCCTACCCCAGTATGACTAGTGTCCTTATAAAAAGAGGAGATGAAGACACAGGCATATGCAGAGGGAAAACAATGTGGAGACAAATGCTGAAGATGGACACCTGCAATCCAAGGTGAGAGGCCTCAGAAGAAACCAACCTTGCCAACACCTTGAGCTTGGACCTCTGTCCTGCAGAACTGTGAGAAAATAAATTTTTGTTGTTTAAACCACCAAGTCGGTGGCATTTTGTGATGGCAGCTCTAAAATGCTAACACAGTACCTCTTTCTGACCTTGTCATCAATCCATGCTATTCATAGATACACTTTCTTTGTAGTACTAAAGTTCCTTTGCTAGAGAACTCATGTGCTTAGGCTGCCTATACCTCGTTGGACAGGATAGTTCCAGTTTATGCCTGCTGTCCTGGTATAATGTTTATAGTGCTTCCTTTATCTCTCAAACATATCTCAGCCTGGACAATAAATTGCACGACCATCCTAACTTTGTTTAACCCTTGGTTCCTTTATTTGTAATTTTATCACATATTCTCAATCTCTTCCATGTTAAGTACTTGTCACTTCTTTCTTCAAAGCCTAATATTTGCTATGTCCCCGGGGTGCCCATAAAGTAGCCTCGTTCATGATTCGGCCCACCAGGCAATGGCATTATTCAGTGAATGGACACTATGGGCAGGATATTGAGTAGGTTTTTGTGGAGCATTGTATGGAATGAAGACTTCACTCCTTCCTCCGAAGAGCAGTGACCTGGCAAGCAACACACATAAATCAGAGTCATCTTGTGTCATCTTATTTCTGTCCTACACAAACCATTATTTTATCCTCAAGTAATTTTTTGGAAAATGTCCTTAGATGCTGTTTAATCTTCCCATCCAGATTCACTGCAGCGAATTTATGGCAGGCTTCAGAATACAATTAATGCACACTTCTATCCCATCCCATTTTGTCGCTGGTTATGGCAATATAAAGCTTTTGGCAAGCTGACAGGGGAAGGAGAGAGGAGAGGCTCTGTTCTTAAGAAACATGTTAGCGATAAGTGAATTGGCAGTGTTTCAAATGGCACTGGGTAGCTAGTTTATGGCCCTACAACGGTGGCCTTACCCAAACACTTCCACAGAATCACTGTAGGAAATACCTTCTGTTCCTTACCTCCCATGTTAAATTTAAAAAATTATTATATTAGCAGCTCAAGAAAATATGAATTTATCACATCAAAACCAGCATCACATGTAAAGTTTGAAAGTTGTGATTGCATCAAGGACTAGAAGACAAGATGCCACAAAATTCTTCCTTCCCTTTCTCTATATTTGTTGTCTTTCTGCAGTTGAATAGCTGTGTGAGGTACAGGGTGGTAGGCAGGGCTCAGAAGGCTCTATTCTAAATCAAGTTCAAGATTCTCACCACGGCAGTCCTCTGGAGGAAAGCCAGGTAGTGATCTTATCCAAAGATCCATTTGGCTGATGAGGTCACAGCCCAGCACTGAGTCTCCTCAGCTCCATTTCTAAATGGCTTGTAAAAGAACTTGGATACGTGACCTCACCTTCTTGGCCTTATGTCTTATGGTCAGTGCAGTGGGCACAGTGGCACCTGACGGCCCATTTAATAGGTGTGTAGGCCGGGTCCCACTGAGGTTGGGTGTGCACACATACATGGGCCAGGAGCCCTGGACAATCCTGCAGACTTGCATTGATTACCCTCCTGGCCAGTTTCTCACTCGCATAGAAAACTGTCCCGTCTATCCACATATGGATTTGGAAAACTGTACCGGAGAAATAAGAATTTGTTTTTCCTGCCCCCAAAGATAATTTATGTAATTATGACACAGGAAATGAACAGAGCACAGGATGGTTTCCAGTCTTTATGTCCTATTTTTTTAATGAGACATTCTGGAAGCTTGCTTTTCTGTATCATCTCTATTAAAGAATTGAAGAAATCTATGTCTCTGTGCTGCAGATGCATTTGAAAGGGAATGCTGTGATTGGATGTTATTGCTGTAAATCATCTTGGGTGTAAAAGTGGGAGGTGGACCATTAGAATGTGGAAAGGAATGACCAGATCGTGTGTGTGAACAAAGCTCTTTTGGTATACCCAATCTAAGTCTTGATGACATGCATGATAGAACCAAGAGAGCATTTCTCAAATCTTTGCCCACAGCTTGGAAACACTTCAGAGCACCACTGGAGGCCTGAGAAGCCAATATGGTCAAATACTGTTATTACTCAACATTACTATAAGTTTGAAAAAAAAAGAGATGAAAGAGTTATTTGGCTAAAAAATCCTTTAGACTTATATATGTTCTTAGAGCCTTGTATCTTTTACTTACAGATTTATAAACAACAAAATTACTTTAAAAAAGCTACCTATAACTTGGAAGACTTGGTAGGAAAGAAAAAGTCTTCACTAATTATTTTCCCGACACATATCCTGAAACCACTTTTTGATTGTCAGTGCAGATATCCAGAAACCCCACTTTCACAAAGCATATATGTTAGTCATTTTCTAGTCCCATTTGTCTTTGAAGAAGGAGGATCCATTTTTTAAGGTGATCCATTTTATTTTTTCAACCAATGAAAGGCTTATATGCTGTAAGAATCCTCAATCCACAACTTCAGGAGCTTAAAGTTAAGCTAAGGATGGACATGCCATGACCTCCCCCACTGCCATCAGGATGCATCCATTCCCCACTCTTCATATCCTTGAGGGGAGCATGAGGTTCTGCCTGCTCTGCTTCTGCCTGGGTCTCTTGGGGTACCGGGGGTTTCTGTGTCACTGGGCAGGTGTGGGAAGACATTCTTGTCTTCATTCCAGCTAAACTTGTTCTGTCTTCCTTGCCTTGTTTCAGAAATGAACTGACAGTGTAATTGACAACAATAATAATTCCAATATATTTATTCAAAAATTGTATTCTCTCCCTTTTCTCTGGGTCAGCTTCCCCCTTAGTTCTCAGTGACTACCCTGGAATTGGATTGATGTAGTCCCACTCTCCATCTTGGGTTTAGGACGCTCTCCATGGGGACATTCTTGATGCTAGATACCACGGTAGAAATGAGAAAGGCTTTGGAACACTGGAATTAAGCTTTTGGCCAAAACAAGGAGACATGAACTCCCTGTGGCTCTTAAGGATGAAGGGATGGTGCCCCAAGGAGAGTATGGTGATGGTTCAAGGAGATTGTTAGGAAGGAGATTCAGGGTACTGGCACTCAAAGCCTTCCAGGCTGCTCTCCGGGAAATGCCACCGTTTCCCAGTAAAAGCTGATTAAAAAAAAAAAAAAAAAAAAAAAGCTGGAAAGAGGATGCAAAGAGTTTATGTCTTAAATGCTAAAAGAGTAGCAGCTTCCAACTGTAGGAGTCAGGATAACATCTTTGGAATTCTGGATTCTTAGAGTGGATATACAATCTAATCCCTGCTACTACAATCCTGTAGCATTACTGTTCCATGACTTCTTTTTCAAAACTGCAGATCTCAAGAGTTTCCTAGAAACAGGGAAGTGAAGTGGAAGCTTACCTGAAGTTGGAGGCTACCCAAATCTGAACAGAAGTATAATTATTAGTATCTCTGCATATTAGGGTTCTCCAGAGAAACATGACCAACATGATGTATATTTGTGTTTGTGTATACACACACACATATTGTGTGTATATACATGTGTATATACACATATATATACACTATATATATATGAAAACAAATGTGTTATAAGCAATTGGTACATATGATTATGGAGACTTGCACATGCAAATCTTTAGCATGGACAGGCAGCCTGGAGACCCAAGAGAACTCATGGTGTAGATGGAGTCTGAAAGCAGTCTGCTAGAGAATTCTCTCTTGCTTCAGAGAGGCTTCTCTTTTTGTTCTATTTAAGCCTCCAACGGATTGGATGGAACCCACCCAAATTATGGAAGGCAACCTACTTGCTTAAAGTTCACTACTTTAAGTGTTAATCTCATCTGAAAACACCCTTTCAATTGACAGATAAAACTGGCCATCACACCTTCCATAGTTCCAGACAAGAGGAGCATCCCAGAGGGAAGTAAGTGTCAGCCAGAGATGGCTGCGGTGTCTAGCTGACTTTGACAGGTATCCAGGGTGGAGTGGGCGAGTGAGGCATGGAGACAGAACAATATGTGAAAGTACACACAGGCTCAAGGCCACTGTAGTATTGTGGACATCCTTAGCTTCAACCTTGCAGGCAGACCTGGAAACTAGTCATTGAGGAGCTCAAACACCACAGCTTCTTCCCGATTAAGAAAATGAGGCTGCATTCGGCTACTGCTTTGTTTTGGGCTCCTGAGGAGTTTGTGAGGATATTAGACATAGATCTCAGTTTAACACTGTCTGGCTGAATTCTTGATTTCAGTCACCTCAGGTCACCTTTGCAGTAGCCCAGAGGAAATATTCAATTTAAGCAAATATATCAGACATGGGGTTTCCTTTATCAATCCATGCTGACCGGCCTTTAATGAATTACAGAGAAATCCATTCCATATTGCCTGCATAAAGATGGAAAGCTGATGCATAAATCTTGACTTTAAGAAGAAGTAAATTCAAACCAGAGTTAGGAGCTCGTGCCTTTTGAGGCCATAGCAGGAATATTAATGACTCACAGTTATGTAATTATTTGAGCCTATTTATATCTCAGGAACACCAAATGCCATTTCTCTTCCTCTTGAGGTATCCATTCAGACTCTGCGAGTTTGGAGTATTAGTGAAACCCACTGCCTGCCTTGGCCGTCATGTTCAGAGTTCGCTGCATTTCTTTGTTGGACAGAAGTCTTTGGCTTCTTTTCTCTTTTGTTTATTTGTGTTCATCTGATGGAAGAATAACTCATTCATCCCTGAGCCGGTCTGAATGAAAAAAGAAATTCAGAACTTGTTTTCAGTCTGTTCCTTTTAAAACTGTCCCCTTCATCCCAATTTCGCTCTCAAGAGATATGACCATTGTAGAAATTAAATTATAATTAGGGTCAAGGACTTTGAAATAATGACCCCCAGACTGACCTCTCTGTCTGTACTCTTAAGTGTCTCCTGTCAGTGCACCCAGTGTTGGGTTCTGGGCCATTTTAAACCTGTTTCCAGAATTGCCACCTGACACTTAACCGTCACACAATGCCTCGCCTTAGCAAATGCATCTGTTCTATGGTACAGCACTAAATGCTCTTCTGAAATTCAGATAAATTATGTCTGCTGATTTGGTCATGTGGCCCAAGAATTCAGTTTCGGCGAATGTATCAGACTTGGCCTTCCCTTTATCAATCCGTGCTCACCGACCTTTAATAAATTAGAGAGAAACCCATTCCGTATTGGTAGGTGCACAATCTGAGTGGAAGAGTAATCAGCACCGGATCTCCAAACACACCCCTGCCTAATTTCCTGCCCTTAATACGCTCCAGTCTCTGACAGGGCACAGGGAGGCTCATTGGAATTACTTTAGACTCTTGAAGAGCCAAATGGAATACGAGGCTGAAGGAAATGTGAGGTTCTTTATGCCTCCGAAGTGCAGGGAAGGGGAGCATAGTGTAGTCATCTGGGTGGGCTTTGCAAGGCTTGGCTTCTAGGAAAAGTTGGTATGTGGCTTTCAGGCCGGTTGCTTCCCATCTCCCGGCCTCAGTTTCCTTGGCTGTTGCTGGGACAGCGATCTCTCAGGCTCCTTTCAGGTCTAATAACTTTCAGCTCCAGGGAAACAAAGCAGGGAACAATTACTTGTACTCCAAGGTCAAATGAGACTGGCATTAAGGCTTGCCTGATGCTCATCTGGGATCCTGACGACGCTGAATTGGGTCAAACTCACTGATCAGAAGCATTCAGAAGCAAGGAACATTAGAGTTCTCTTTTATCCCAGAGATCTTGTTAGAAGAAATAATATTTGAAAAAGGTGCCAGAGGCGTTTTCTGTGATTATTATTCTTGTAATAATCCATTTGAATTTCAATGTACTTAAGATACGGATACGTACTGAGTTAAAGGGAAAATCCTAGGCCAACGAGTACCTGAATTTGGTGAAATCGTCAACAGGAAAACAGTCTTACGGGTGATTTAACTCTAAAATGGTACAATAGCAAATTCCACTCCACATACAAACTCTGCATTTCACAATCCCATTTAAATTCCCATTCAGATCTGAGAAAGGATCTGAAAACTGCTACAATAAAGGAATCTGTTTAACTTTGGGTAACCTGGCATTTTGTGAACTTACTTGATATTGGGACCCATTTTGTTTGATTTGTTTTCTGCAATGGCTATTAAAATAATTCAGAATTAAGAATCCACAGAACATACTTTGGAAAATGCCAGTCTAACCTTTTCAGGGATCCTCCTGTCTGTTTGCATGTCATGGTCTTTAAGGTAGTTTTCATTCTTTCTTTGGAGAAGTGTTCATCTGCAGTTATCTTCAGGTTGCGCTCATCCCCAAGTCTTTTGAAAATATGTTTTTCCATTTGGCTGCACATCCCTATCTTAGTTAGATCTACAAACACTTGCCAAATGTGAAAGTCTTTACTTAAGCTATTTTGAGTTGCTCCTGGAAGCTTTCAATATTTAAAAGTATCAATTTAGCACAAAAATGAATGAATAGGTGAATCAAGGGCTCTTTAATTTTAAAAAGTGTTTTCCATTACACTAGGTTTTTTGGAGAAGAGAGTGGCAGAAACATCGATGTTTGGACTGATGGCATGTAGAGGAACCCTGGACACATTGTGTTTTGAACTAGCTGAGTGGCAGAAACGCCAACTGTGCCCTGGGCATGCCACGCTTGTGGGTGCCGCATCCAGGCAGAAACACAACTCAGGCTGGTACACTGAGAAGGTGAGAGTGACTCCTTAAAGCTGCCCCTGGCATTCGCAATAATTGCTACCAGACCACATTTTTTTTTCTCTGCTTTTCACTCTCTCTTTCAATTCCTAGTGTGCTAACAGCACACTTTATTTCTGAGTTATTAAAAATTACATCTTTCTTATATTGATTCTTGACAGTTGCCAGCTGACCTCTAATTGTTTCCAGGTCTGAGGTTTCAAATTTACTGATTTCCTTTTTGATATTTTAATCTTTCTCCTGTATCCTACTCATTCCCTCGCCTCCCCTGCTGGTTTGCCTTGTCTTCAGAATTTCTCAAAGCAGCTGTGAGGACCCTAGCTCAATTTCTTGTTAATTATTTCTTTACATTGCAAAGGAAAATGGCCAACCACATAGATGGGCATTGCTGTTCCTACATTTCTCTGACTTGCTTTGAACAACCGCTGTTTATAGCAGAGCAACAGGCCTGGGAACTCCCTCTAGGACATAACTGTGCTCAGCCTCCTCCTCTGAACATGACTCTGCCACCCTCCCCAGAATGTTTGTGAGCCTGGCCTCTCCTCTCATTCTTAGGTGATGTTTGGGCAATATTAAGAACTTGGCATTGAACCCCAAACAGGTCATAAGATAAAACGCTAAATTATGGAAATGGAGACTGCAGTGAATTCATTTTGCATGACTCAGGAAGGATGGAACTGGGACTGATGTGAGCTAAATGAACCCGACTCAGTAAAATGGTGAGATTTGAGAGCACAGCAAGCTTTAAGAGATCAGAGAATGTCTGTTTGCTTAGTACTGTGTCCTCAGTGCCTGGCACAGCATATGGCTAATACTAGGCACTGAACGATTATTTGGCAAGTTTGTTGTTGTTGTTGTTGTTTTGTTTTGTTTGAGACGGAATTTCACTCTTGTCACCCAGGTTGGAGTGCAATGGCGCATTCTCGGCTCACTACAACCTCTGCCTCCCAGGTTCAACTGAGTCTCCTGCCTCAGCCTCCCGAGTAGCTGGGATTATAGGCATGTACCACCATACCCAGCCAATTTTGTATTTTTAGTAGAGACGGGGTTTCACTGTGTTGGTCAGACTGGTCTGGAACTCCTGATCTCAGGTGATCCACCCACCTCGGCCTCCCAAAGTGCTGGGATTACAGGCGTGAGCCACCATGCCTGGCCATTTGGCAAGTTAAGTATGAATTTTCTTCTCCCTCTTCATGGTTCTAACCAATTATTAGAGTTTGGGACAAATTCATAATCGGCATTCACAATAATTGCTAACAGACCACATTTTTTTTTCTCTGCTTTTCACTCCCTTCTTCAATTCCTAGCATGCAAAAAGCACACTTTATTTCTGAGTTATTAAAAATGACATCTTTCTTATATTGATTCTTTCCTGTTAAGATTTCACAGGAAACTCTCTTGTTTCTGCTGAACAGCTTTCCCACTCTTAACACCATTTAGGAGTTTGGCTCAAGAATATATCCTAGAAATGATCTCACGGTACCTCCCTGGAAAGCACAGTCTGAATATATAGATCCATAGAATGTTCGAGAATGGAAGGAACCTTAGGGTCACTCTGGTTCAACACTTCAGTTGTGCAGTGCCACATTGAGGCCCTTGGAAGTGAAATTATTTCCTCAAGGGAGTCCTGGTCTGTGTGGAGTGCTCAGTGGGCACTTTATTCCTAGAAGAAACATTTGCTGAGAATTTTTTGTGAATTCCCTGGCACCTCAGGCCTACTGCACATGCAGGAAGGGTCACCTTTCCCAGTTCTGGGGAAAAAAAATCTTTCAACCACAGAGATGCAGATATTGGTAGGTGGAAGTTATCTGGAGGAGAGTGAAATATGTAAGAAACATGAGGGGTGGAGGCTGACAACACCTGCTACACTTAGTTTGGTGTGGGGACGATAAGCAAGCCTTCTTCAGAACATGGCAAGGAAGATGACAGGGTACTGGAGGGGAACATGTAGCTCTGTTTCTTGGACTCATAGTGGAACTTACAGGGAATGCATTGCCTTTTTGAAATGCTGAGATTTAGGGTTTGAGAGCACTGGGAAGCTGTCACAGGGGCCCTGGTAATACTGGTGCTGATGAGGCCCCCTCTCTTGGGCAATTCACAGATATTGACGTCAGTATCAGCATCTGCAAGGGGGTGCCAGGGCAGAAGGACATGAAGGCAGTCTTTGGGAGATCTTGTCAGATACTCCTAGGGAGTCCCAGATATAACTGGGGAAGTTTTTGAAGTGGATCTTACATTACACCAATAGGAGCACAACTAGTGAAGTTAGAGTTGTCATGATTTTTGTAACTTCATCAGTACATAAAGGCTAGTAAGACCCAGGAAAACTCCAAATTTAAGAGCAAATGGAGTAGAAAGTGAGGAAATGAACATAATCCCCGATGGGGCTCCATATTCTCTATGTCTTCTCTTTTCACTGTTATCCAGGATCAACACTGGGACCAGGACTTGGAGAAGTGGGCCATAATAGATTGACTCATTGGTTTCCAACACTTCACACATCCCTATGTTAGAATTGTACATCTGTACCCTTGGCCATATGACTTTCCTTCTTCCCTCTAGGGAAGAAGTATGCTTCCCTGCCCTTTACTATTAGTTTGGCCATGTGACTTGCTGTGGCCAATGGAATGTTAGAGGAAGTGAAATGGGTAGGGGTCCTGAATGTGTGGTTGGTTTTCCCTCTTGAGCTTCTTCCATTTCCCATGAGGACAGGCACCAGGTAGCTGCTGGTCCCAGTACAATGGAGGCCATACGGAGCACACCTGAATCCAACCTAAAGCCCGAAGCCAACCTAATAAACCTATACCCTAAAGCACAGCCTCTCGGCTGAGCCCAGAATAAATAAGCCAAACCATAGCTGACCTATAACCCACAAGGTCCTGAGATTTTTGAGGTTGTTTTAGATACACCATAAGCTGGCTACTACAGTGGAAACATGTGTGGAAAAAGTCCTGCAAATGCATGGAAAAGGGAGAATTCCAGACCATATGGATTTTCAGGGTAACCAAACTTTACCACCCAATATCTTTGACCACATGATTAACAGAGGCTTTGTGAGGAATCAAAACTTGGATAGAAGCTTCAATGAACCAGCAATATGGGTAGAGGTGGGCCAGAAATGTGAAAGAAAGGCGATGGAGCTTTGCAACACTTAAAGCAATCAAAATAAACAGTTGTGAAACCAGGAAAAGGCAATCCCCAGCACTGGGGTCTGCTGCCGGCCTGCCGCAGCTTTGGTACATTTAATCTATCGCATTAACACAGCTTTTAGAGTTACAGTCCCTCCAAAGGATTTGGGCTCCACTTCAATTGCAGTTGCCAGAGCCTAAAACTGTCAATTAGAAAACCAGTTACCCAAGTAAACCCCTCCACTGGCTGTCAGGTGAAAGCTATTACTCCAACCTTCATTTTGGCCCTTTCTTTACATGCAGATCCAAACTCTTCAAAACTACTTCCTGGTCCAAATCACATTCCCAGAGAGTGTTACAGAAAGGAATGCACTTTGAAAGTTTGCAACTATACAAAAGTTAGTCCTCATGGCTTTGTCTCTGAGTAGGTGTGATGCTGTGGTTTGATTTGGCATAGAATGAGCTGAGCTAACCTTTTCCATGACGGTTTTCTTGATTTTTTGGGTCACTCTCAGTTCTAGCTTATTGTTGATTGAATAAGGTAGATTGAAATGAACTGCCTTGTTCCCTGGTCACATTACCTTCACGCTTCTTATGGAAGAGTCATAAAAACAAGAGTCGTTTCTAAACATGATCTATTCTGGTCTGAGATGCATAGGACAGGAGTAGCTTCTTGCACCCACATTTCTGAAAGCTACCACCCCCAGAGGGAAGGGAAGTTAACATTTCCGGAGTGCCTCTGCTTATATTGTCTCATTTAATCCCTGACTCCTCCTTAGAGGAGGGCCCAGCAGTCCCACTTTACAAAGAAAAAAACGAAGGCTAGAGAGGTGGCATGATAGAGCTGGAATTCCGGCCCAAGTCTCTTATTTAAAAGCCAATTTCCCTCCTCTTTATACAGAGGTGTTTGGAGAGAGAAATTTTATAGGAAAAGACTCTGAGTTCTCTTCCCAGGCATCTTGAGGTAGGTTAAGTCTCTTGCTGTGTAGACCTATGTTTGGGTATGGGAAACCCTGCATATTTTTCATTATCTGAAAACAGTCAAAGTATTGAACTTCAGAGATGCCATGTGTTGTCTAATAGCTGCTGGTCTCCTTACCTCTGCTCTTTCTTCCCTAATGTTCATTCTCCATAAAGTAGCACAGCAACCAGCAGGGTGCTTTTTGTGTGTCTGTTTATTTTTATTAAAGACTATTTTTTAGAGACGTTCTAGATTCACAGCAAAATTGAGAAGAAGGTACAGAGATTTCCCATCTGCTCCCTTCTTCCACACGTGCATAGTATTCCCTGTTATCAACATTCTCCATCAAAGTGGTGCATTTGTTACAACTGATGAGCCTACACTGGGACATCATAATCACTCAAACTCCATCGTTTACATTATGGTGTACTCTTGGTGTTGTACATTCCATGGGTTTGAACAAACATATAATAAAACGTATCTACCATTATAGTATCATACAAAATATTTTCACTGCCCTAAAAATCCTCTGTGCTCTGCCTATTTATTTCTCCCTCCTCCCTAACCCTGGCAACCACCAATCTTTTTACTATCTCTGTGGTTTTGACTTTTCAGAATGACATATACTTGGAATCATACAGTATGTATCACTGTAATATTTGCTTCTTTCACTTAGTAATATGCTTCATAATAAGTTTTCTCCATACATTTTTATGTCTTTATAGCTCAATTCTTTTTATCATGGAATAATATTTTGTTTTCTGGATGTACCACAGTTTATCCATTCATCTACTGAAGAACATCTTGGTTGCTTCCAAGTTTTGGCAATCATAAATAAAGACATTATAAACATTTATGTGCAAGTTTTTGTGTGGCCACAAATTTGAACTCCTTTGGGTCAATATCAAGAAATATGATATCTGAATCACAAGATAATGTTTATTGTAAGAAATGGCAAAACTGTTTTCCAAAGTGGCTGTACCATTTTACATTTCTACCAGCATTGAATGAGAGTTCCTGTTATCCCACATTCTCACCAGGATTTGGTATTATCAGTGTTCTGGATTCTGTCCATTCTAATAGGTATGAAGTGATATTGCATTCTTTTAAATTTGCATTTTTCTGATGATATATGATGTAGAACATATTTTCATGTTTATGTGCCACTTGTATATCTCCTTTAGTGAGATGTTTGTTGAGATATTGATATATTTTTAATCAGGTTGTTAGCTATCTCACTGTTGAGTTTTAAGAGTTCTTTGTACATTTTAAGTAACAGTCCATTATCAGTTGTGTCTTTTGCAAATATTTTATCCCAGTCTTTGGCTTGGCTTCTCTCTCTCGACGTTTCCTTTCTCAGAAGTTTTTAAGTGTATCAATTCTTTATTTCATGGATTGTGTCTTTGGTTTTGTATATAAAAAGCCATCACCATACCCAAGGTTATCTAGGTTTTCTTCTATGTTATCTTCTAGAAGTTTTACAGGTTTGCATTTTACTTGCAGGGAAAAGACCCATGAGTTTCTTTCTGTGAAAAGTATAAAATCTATGTCTAGATTTATTGTTTTGCAAATGGATGCCCAGTTGTTTCAGTATCATTTATGAAAAGGCTATCTTTGTTTCATTATATTGCTTTTGCTCATTTGTCAAAGACGAGTTGACTGTATTAAGCAAGTCTATTTCTAGGCTCTCTATTTTGTTCCATTGACTCATTTGTCTGTTCTCTTGCCAATACCATGCTGACTTGATTAGCATAGCTTCGAGGGTAAGTCTTGATGTCAGGTTGTGTCACTTCTCCAACTTTGTTCTTCTCCTTCAATATCGTGTTGGCTGTTCTGGGTCCTTTGCCTTTCCATGTAAACTTTAGAATCAGTTTGTTGATATCCACAAAGTAATAGGTTTTTGATTAAGGATTTTGATTAAGAATTCATTAAATCTCTGTATCATGTCTGGAAGAACTGACATTTTGACAATATTGAGTTTTCTTGTCCATGAACATGGGCTATCTTTCTATTTGTTTAATTCTTCTTTAATTTTGTTCATCAGGGTTTTGTAATTTTCCTTATATCAATCCTGTATATATTTTATTATCTAAGTATTTCATTTTTGGGGATGCTAAAGTAAACAATAATGTGTTTTAAACTTCAAATTATACTTGTTTATTGCTGGTATAAAGGAAAGTTACAAACTTTTACATTTTAACATTTTATCATGCACTCTTACTATACTCACTTATTAGTTCCAGGAGGTTTTTTTTTTTAAATTCTTTCAGATTTTCTATATAGATAATTATGTTTTTTGAATTGACAAGTGTATCATCTTGGAGCAGACAGTTTTATTTCTTCCTTCCAAATTTGTGTACTTTTTATTTCACCTTCTTATCTTATTGCATTGCTAGGACTTCCAGTATGGTGTTAGAAAGAAATGGTGGGAGGGAACATCCTTGTCTTGTTCCTGATCTTTTTAGGAAAGCTTCGAATTTCTCACTATTAAGTATATGATATTCGCTGTAGTTTTTTGTAGATATTCTTTATCAAGTTGAATAAGCTCCCTCTATTCTTAGTTTTCTGAAAATTTTTGTCATGAATGAGTGTTGGGTTTTGTCAAATGTTTTTTCTGCATCTATTGATGTAATCATATATTTTTTCTTTTTTAGCCTGTTGATTTGATGGATTACCTTAATTGAGTTTTAAATGTTGAACCAATCTTGCATATCTGAAATAGACCATACTTGGTCATTGTGTTTTATTCTTTTTATACATTGTTGAGTTTCATTTGTTAATATTTTGTTAAGATTTTTGCAGCTATATTCCTGAGAGGCATTGGTCTGTAGTTTTCTTATAATGCTTTTGTCTGGTTTTGCTATTAGGGTAATGTTGGTCTCATACAATGAATTAGGAAGTATTCCCTCTGCTTCTGTCTCCTGAAAGAGATTGTAGAGAATTTTTATAGTTCCTTTCTTAAATGCTTGGTAGAATTTTCCAGTGAACCCATCTGGGCCTGGTGCTTTCTATTTTGGATGGTTATTAATTATTGATTTGATTTTTTAACTAGATATAGGCTTATTTAGTTTGCTATTAGCAAGATGTTTTTGATTTGTATGTAAGATCCCCTTTCCAAATTTTTTCTGTCTCACTTAGGGTGAAATCTGAAGTCCAGACCTTGGTTCACCGGATCATACATGGTCCAGCTCCCACCAATGCCCTAAATTCATCTTTCACTGCTCACCCATCATTCACTAGACATTTGTTACCATCTAGAGACCTTCTGTTCCTACAACATGCCAAGCTCATGTCTGACTCAAGGCCTTTACCATTGTTTTTTCTCATGTCCAATACATTCTTACCCCAGATCTTTGTGTGCGGGGGCTTTTTCACCTTCTCCTCAGAGAGAACTTCCTTCCACCATCCTGGTCAAAGTAGACCTTCCTGCTTGCTCCATCTTAGTCACTCTCAGTTTCACAGTACAATTTTATCTCTCTCATAGCCCATATAACTCTCTGAATTTATTATATTTATTCATTTACTTGTGTACTTTTATATTATCTATCTCCTTACACCAAAGTGTAGGCTATTGATGGCAGGACTTTTGTCAAATGTATTCATTGCTGTATCTTCAGTGCATATGACAGTTCTTGGAGCAATGAAAGGTATTCATAAAAATGTATTGAGTGGAAAGAAATGTTTGTGCTTTGCACCTAGCTTATTCTGTTATTGTTTATTTTAGATTTTTAAAGCTTATTCTACTACTTTCTGAGTTAGACACATGATAATCATATTTTTCCGGCTACTAAGGATAATATAGATAAATGTAGAACAACTCTGTGACCTCCCTTACCACAGAGTAGCTTGTAGTCTTCTGCAAGCTTGACCTCTGCTGCCATGCCCATCATTGTATCCCTATGCCCACCATGGTACCTGACACATATATGGTAAGAGAATGAGGAAGACATGCAAAGACTGTAGAGTTCTTAGTGGACCCTATATGTCAGCCAGGAACGGAATTTTAGGAGAAGGAATAAAAGGACTATAAATGGAAATGAATGCAAGCATTTTCTCCCTTTTATCTTTCTTCTCTCGGTGCTCTCTTCTCTCTTTCATTTTAAGATGTTGTGATGATGCTGTAACAGGGAGATGCTTTCAGCTTAGAAGTCCAGGCAAAGCCAGTGAAGAACCCAAGAATAGGATATCTGGAGCAAACCTCTTTGTTCTGCCTCTGACCTCGGGCAAGTGCTAAAGAAGCAAGAGAGGCTCTTGAGAATTCCACTTTGTGAGAAACCAGAGAGAGCTTTGGAATGAAGCTCCCATTTGGTGTGCATTTTCCTGGGGTGTCTTTGAACATACAGTTTCAGAAGCTTGGTGGGTGAGTTGGAAATTACATGGGAATTTAGGGTTTTGAGATATAGACCACAGCTCTTCCCTCTTTCTATTGGCAACAATGGTTCTTGAAAGTCATCACTGTGAACTACCTGAAATATGTGCCTTCATAAAGAATGGAACTATCTGTTGGCTTAAAAAATAGCATAGGAAGATAAATAAAACTTAGAAATATAAATGGGAAGTTGAGTGAATTTGTGACCTTTTAATTTAAGAGAAAAGTTGTTCCAAGGAGAGAATATTAAGTAAGATTTTGGGATCGATTGTTGTAACTTTAAATAAAAGCAGATCAAAACTTGTAAGTAGATGAATTTAAGAACTCAGAAATAAATTCTTTATTTCTTAATTTTTCTACTGTTAAAAAAGCATGTTTTGTGAGGAAGTTCTATATAGACTTCTACTTGAATAACTTTGTCAAAGTCTGGGTGAATAACATAAAGGGGATAGGATGAAGGTCTCCTTATGAACACAACATCCATTTTGTTGTTGTACTTGTATCTTAGGAGTGAGATCAAGTAGATCTAAATTAACAATATTTTCATGTAATATAACAGATATGACAGAGTGAAAAACTAGAATAAATTGTCAGCAAGTAAAACAGAGTGGGTTTATTTAGAAGATGTATTAACAGAAGATAAACTATTCATATGAAAAACCAGAGGTACTTGAGCAACATCAGCCACTAAAAAAAAAACAAAAAAACAAAAAAACAACAAAAAAAAACAGTGTTAGCAGAATATGTCAATTTTTCCTAGATATTAAAATAGATTCTTTCCAATATTGTGATGGTTTTCTCTCTAACAATCCAATACTACACGTGTATATTCAAACTGAAACATACTATAGTCATTGACTCTTTCTGGGTTGCATTGTTATACATTTGGGAGTGAATCTCTCAAGTGTTCATGATGGCCCAACTGAAACAGTGGACTGAGAAGTGAGATGAAGGATGATTTTCTATGACTGTGGATCGAGGTGATAAATGGACCATAGTCATCTTCTGCTAAAGGCAAAATGAACTCCTGGAGGTACATTTCACCAGTGGAAGATCTGATCTCTACTACAAGTTTGTTGGTAATGCATTATCTTGACTATTTATACTATAATGTTGTTTATTAGCCAAACATGATATTGGTATCAATATCTAGAACTATATCCTAGTCTTAAACTCCAATTTATTAATTATTTTCAGTGTAGGCCAGACAAAACAACATTGAAAAAGAAGGAAAAAGTTGGAGGATTCACATTCTTGATTTCAAAACTTACCAAAAAGATATATTAATCAAGGGAGTGTAGTACTGGCATAATAATAGACATATAGATGAATGTAATAAAATTAAGTGTCCAGAAAAAAAAATCTCATACATCATCTATTGTCAATTGATTTTTTTTTATGAGGGTGGCAATTTCAATAAAAGGAGATAATAGTCCGTTAAAAAGATGGTTCTGGGTAACTGGATTTCCACATGCAAAAGAATGAACTTGAACCCCTACCCCACATCATATACAACATCTTTACTCAAAATGGATCAACAGCATAAATATAAGGACTAAACCTATAAACCTCTTAGAAGAAAACATCGAGGTAAACCTTGATGACTTAGATTTGGCAATAGATTCTTATATATGACACCAAAAGCATGAGCAACAAAAGAAAAAATAGGGAAACTGAACTTCATCGAAATTAAAAACCTTTGTGCATCAAAGGAATATTATCAAGAAAGTGAAAAGGCAGCCTACAGAATGGGAGAAAATATGTTCATATCATATATACCATAAGGTTCTAGTATTCAGAATATATGAAGAACTCTTACAACTCAAAAACAACAAGACAACTCAGTTTTTAAAAATAGGTGAAGGAGGCACTTTGGGAGGCCAAGACGGGTGGATCACGAGGTCAGGAGATCGAGACCATCCTGGCTAACACGGTGAAACCCCCTCTCTACTAAAAAATACAAAAAAACTAGCCAGGCGAGGTGGCGGGCGCCTGTAGTCCCAGCTACTCAGGAGGCTGAGGCAGGAGAATGGCGTAAACCCGGGAGGCGGAGCTTGCAGTGAGCTGAGATCGCGCCACTGCACTCCAGCCTGGGCGACAGAGCGAGACTCCAAAAAACAAACAAACAAAAAAAAACAGGTGAAGGAGTTAAATAGACATTTCTTGAAATAAAATATACAAATTGCCAACAAGAATTAGACATTAGGGAAATACTATTCAAAACCACAATGAGATACCACCTCAGACTCAGTAAGATACCAATAGTAGTAATAATAATATTAAAACAGAAAATAACAAGTAGGGGTGAGGGTGTTGAGAAATTAAACCCGTCATATATTGCTGCTGGAAAATGTTAAATGGTTCAGCCATTATGAAAAACATTCTGGTGGTACCTCGAAAAGTTAAACATAGAATTACTATATAGTCCCACAATTTCACTCCTAGATATATATCCACAAATAACTGAAAACAGGTATTCAAACAAATTGTTGTACATGAATGTTTATAACAGCACTATTCACAAGAGACAAAAGGTAGAAACAACCCAAATATCCATCAAGGGATGAAATCAGAAATGAAATGAGGTATATACACACAATGGAATATTATTCATCTATAAAAAAAAGAAGTACTGATATATGTTAAAATATGGATGAACCTCAAAAGCGTTATGCTGTGGAAGAAGTCAGACACAAAGGGTCAAATATTGTATGGTTCCATTTACAGTCACACCTTGTTTTATTACACTTCTCTTTATTGTGCTCTCAGACGCTGCATTTTTTACGAACTGAAAGTTTGTGGCAACCCTGAGTCAAGTCTATTGGTGCCATATTTCTAACAATATATGCTCACTTTGTGTCTCTGTGTCACAATTTGGTCAATGAAAATGGTTAACAGAGAATGGTTAACATTTTTCTAGCCAATTGGCCCATTAGCTTTTGCAAAAGGAATTAGATTAATTATAATAATTATTTAGAGTGTGTTAAAGTGAACACATTCTTTTGAATTTGGCTAGGTACTTTTTTATAATTTATATCTTGTCAACCAATCAGGAACATTACATTTACAATTCTAAACATTACTATGAATCAAAAATATAAAAACACCTAATCAGACGCTTGAGTGTTCTACTTCTCCCTTCTTTCCAGCCACAAAACTCTGTCCTTCCACTTGCTGTTTTGAGCCTGATTTCTAATAAAGTACTTTACCCATAGTCCAAGATCTGAGCTAATAATCTCTGCGATGTTACCAAAACCTTTTTAGAATTCCAAGTATATAATGCCAGTCTTTCCAAGGTCACTATGGAAACTATATCCTAGAAAAATCCAGTGACTTATTTCAGGATGACCTATTCCTTATAAAACTAAATTGGCCATTTCTAATAAACTTAAGCTTTAAAAATTGTTCCCTTACTAAGTAGTTGGTAATTGTATTCATAAATATTCCTACCACGACCAATAATACAATTAATATGAAACCAAGTCAGAATATCAAGATGGCTTTGGTATAGTGGGAAAACCACTGGATTTGAAACTAGGGTGTAAAATAGACTCTACCATTTACTCTCAGACTTTGTTCAAGTCACATTACCTTTCCGAGCCTCATTTTCTTCAGATTTACTATAACATGGGGTAATAGCATCTACCTCAACAAGGCCCTTGTTAAGATTTGATGACATTAAAAATAATCAGCCCAAGGAAGCTACATAACACGTATTCTTTATTGTAATTATGTCTTCTACCAATTTTCTGCTGTTACTAGTGATTCATGTTGAATCAGTTAGTTAAAGAAACAGTTAAAGAAAATCAACAGATAACTTATTAAAACTCAATTTAACTATAACTTTTAAACTCTTCTTCCCACAAACATTTATCAGAGCTGGTAAATTGCTACAATACAAAGGTAAATTTGAATTTGTCTTTCTTCTCTCTGAACAAGTTTCCTCTTTAGAACTGATTGACAGCGGGTATTTACAGACATAGAGACAAGGGATGTAGAGCGAATTCACAAACTGTATTCTCAGTACCAGATATTTACAAATTGAGTGGATTCGACTTTCCTATTTTCATTTATTCACTACAAATCCAGAAAAATCAAATGAGCATTTGCAGCAATCTATTGTGGGATAATTATAGCACAAATCGGTCCGGGAATCAGAGGGAACACCCTCTGGGGAAAGCAGTTCAGCTCACTGCATCATCCATCAAACCTCCTCTCAGCAAATACTCATATCTCAAAACCCCTTTCAGATTATTGATGAAGTATTTCAAGATTCTAGTTAACTTGCATCACCATGAATTATGGATGGTTAGGACTCTGAATCACTAGGCTTATTCCTCTTCAATCATATAAGACATCTCAACTACTTTGGCATGAAAATGAGATTCATTTTTCCCCAAAAATGGCCACCAATCAATATGTTAGTCTTATTAACTTTTCTATAATTTCAGCTGATAAAGCAGCTTCATTCTGGCATTAAAACTTGGTTCCACCCATTGTAAATATTATAGCACTTCCCTGGCCTGAGGGCAGTTCAGACATTTGGCTCCAGCAGTTTGGAGGTGGTGAAACAGAGCAGTGGCTATTTTCTTATGCTTACCCTACTTCTTTAGGGTGATTATCCTGATGGTAGGCTGGCAAGTAGTGAGAAAAAAAAAATCAACTCCTTGCATTCCTCATTGGGTGAGATGCTGGACCAGACTCAGCCCCAAGCAATGCCCAGGCATTGGTGGTCATTTAGGTGATTCACTGACTCATCTGGAGGCTCCCTGCCATTACGGAGTACACAGGGCTCCCTAACAAAACAGCAGCCCCACGTCCCCTGCGGTCTCAACTCTGTTGCCTGCAGGCAGTAATGTGATGAAAAGTATTTAACAGCTTGCTCTCCAGAAGAAAAAAAGAACCACAATTTGTAGTGAATGTCAATTTCTGTAAATACTCCTGCTATCCACCAGAAATAATTGAAAGTGGAGTTAGAAAGAGACACACACCTTAGTAAGTCTGGGGAAAAATAATGCGTTAGTAATTTTATAATAAACCCGTGTACTTAAGTGCAGTTCTCATTTGGAAAGATTGTAAGTAGTGTATACAACACAAAAGATGTAGATGAGATTGTGTCACTTAGCCATTGAAAATTCTTCAAATGGCTTCCCTTCTTTGCCATAAAAAATTTCATAGCAGATGAGTGATTTTGGGATCTAAACTTCTCCCATCATCTTTACCCCCTTTCCAGTCTTATCTTCCATTGCTCTTCCACCCTCAGCCTCTGGTAAAATTGTACTGATACATTCACAATATCCTAAATGCTCCATATATTTTCATGACTCTCTGGTCTTTCATTGGCAACTCCCAATGTTTGTAATGCCTTTTTTGACTGGTGAGTGACTGAACTTCAGAACTAATACTTTAGATTTTGTTGTGATATCTTGTTCATAACTACTCACCCATATATCCCACTTCACTAATTTTTGAGCTTCTGTCACATCACAAACTGATTTTCCTGCTGTCAAGGAGTTTTTGTTTCTAGCAGAACAATTAAGCCCAAAATAAATACAAAGCCCCAGCTTTTACTGGTACACACTGAGATGAGATAAAAATAACATAATGTATATGTTGGTATAAAATAACTGATTTTTCTTTTCTTTGGAAATATTTTTCTCTATTCTGAGACCATGCCTTTAATGTTTTCATTGCTAAAGGTATTTTCTTGCTGCTAATTCCAGAAAGCATGTAGATTATGGCAGTTCTACAATCAGAAAATTACAGGTATATTCTAAAAATCATACCTTTAAAAGCCTCTGAGAGCTGGGGAAGTAAGAACTAGAAGAACTGAAATGCAAGAATAGAAGACATTTCCTAGATAGTCTGGGAATTGTGGAATGAGTGCATGATTGATTTTTGCCAAGGGAGTAAACCTCTGCTGGGGGGAAAAAACTAGCAACGATTTTAGTGCTCTTACAAGACTGGGATAAAAAATTGAAAATCGTTCTCTTTCAAATATTTGTAAAAAATAGATGTTTGTTTCTGTAGTGAATGTGTACAGACATTTTCTTGTCATTAGTCTCCAAACAAAAGAGTATAATAACAATTTACATAGCATTTACATTGCATGAGGTATTATAAGTAATCTAGAGATTATTTAAATAATACAGGTTGATACATATTGGTTATATACAAATACTATACCATTTTACTTAAGAGACTTGAGTGAGCATCCATGGATTTTGATGTCTCTGGAGGCAAGGCAAGGTGTCCTGGAGCCAATTCCTCATGGATAATGAGGAACAAGTGTGTGTGTGTGTCTGGGTGTCTGTGTGCGTATAAAATGATACCTTGTTCATAACTATTCATCCATACTTACAGAGAGAGAGAGAGCGGGAACAATATCAAAGGATTGGCTCATGTGACTCTGGGGACTAGAAAGTCTGACATTTCAAAGGTAAGCCAGTAGGCTGGAAACTCAGGCAAGGGTCAACGCTGCAGTCTTGAGGCAGATTTTTTTCCTCTGGAAAACCTGTTTTTGCTTTTATGGCTTTTCAACTGATTGAATGAGGCCTACCCACATTACTGAGAGCATTCTCCTTTATTTAAAGTCATCTGATTATAGACCTTAATCACAGCTACAAAATACCTTCACAACAACACCTAGATTAGTGTTTGATTAAATAACCGAGTGCTATAGACTAATGAAGTTGTCACATAAAAATAACCATCATATGTGGGGGCTTAGGTCAAAAGCTTCAAAAAGGCAGGGTGTAATCCCTCTCCATTGCTCAGTGCTTAGGAAAAAAAAAGTTTCTGGGGAAATTGACCAGTCGAAAGCACATGTCCAGTCTCCCCATCAATACATCTGCTGTGTTTTGAAGTCCTGAGGCAGAAGGCTGGAGAGTTGGTCTGGGAACCTCTGAAACACAAGGCTCTATATTCCACGGTATTCCAAGGATGAGACAATTTATACCTGTTGGGCCTTTAATCAAGAGCCCGTAGGGCCATATGAGGAATCAGAAGTCGAATGAATTTACAGCTGCAACAAGCACCATCCCAGCTCAATTCTCAATTAGATGGAATTAATCAACCCCTCATCCTTCTTATCTAACACAGGAAAGAAAGCGCCATCTTTGGTAGAAGATAATACCATCTGGAGCCTCTATAGTTTTTTTTTTTTTTTTTTTGTAACACAAAGTTTGGCATACTTTAAAATACATTGTGAACAAATAAGAAAACATGAATATCAGGAGAAAAGACAAACAATAGAAACAAATCCACAGATGTTCTAGTTATTGGAATGAGCAGATAAAGACTAAAGATTAATACATTAAAGAAAACAGAAGATGGACACATTAAATGAAAAGACAGAATTTAACAGAAAATTTGAATTTATAAAATAATGCTTTTAGAAATTTTATAATAATTCCTAAAAATAAATTGTTCAATCCATCTCAAAGGCATATCCCTAAATCTGATTGCATCCATAAGTCTTCAAAATATTTCAAGAAAAATTTGGAAAAATATAAAAAATAGATAGGTACCTAATCACGGTAGAAGATTTTAACCTAGTCAATAGCTGATACAACAACCAGTCAAAAAATTCAGAACAAAATATAAAATCTGAATAACACAATTAACAAACTTGGCTCACTTAATAAATATGGAACATTGCACCAAAAATGTCATTCTTTTCATGCACATAAAATATTTACCTAAAATTGACCAGATACTAGGCCATTAAGCAAGTCTAAACAGGGTTTAAAAGACTGACATATAGAATATGCTCTTTGACTACAGTGGAATCAAGAAAAAGAAAATCAGTAACAAAAAGATGATTAGACATTTTAGGGGAAAATGTTGGATAGGAGGCAGGACTAAATTGTAGCTCCCACTTGGACAGACAGAGCAGTGTGTGGAGACTCACATCATGAACTTTTGCTCCAAGAACTACTGCAGGAACATGCCAGGAAAACAGAGAGAACCCACAGACCCTCTGAAGGAAGTGGATGGCTCCTGCAGGACCCAGGAGACAGCCCAAATACTGTGAGTGCCCAAAGCATAAAAGTGGGAAAGGGGATCATTCACCCTCAAGCACACACCCTCATGGGGGAACCTGAAGGTCCAGATCATGGGAAAAGCATTTGACCTTACCTGGACCTAAGATAATTTAGAGAGCCAGGAGAAATATAGGAGTAGAGGAAGCAGTGGGAAGAGCCCTGTCAGCTCTTTCAGTCCCCAACGAAGTCATTTCTGACTTTGTCTCACAGGGAAAGTGCCACCTCTTGTCAGGAGGCCAACCAGCACAAAATTAGTGCAATAAACAACAATAATACAACTAAGGACCCTCACAGAGGCCAATTCACTCCCCTGCCACCTCCACTAGAGCAGGTGTTGCTATCTATGGCTTAGAGACCAGAAGACACCCCCAGTACCAGCCTGGAATCCAGTAGCCCTGCTGGGTGGCTAGTCCAGAAGAGAAATAACAATCACTACAGTTGGGCTCTCAGGAAGCCACATCCCTAGGAAAAAATGGAGAGTACTACATCAAGGGAGCACCCCATGGGACAAAAGAATCTGAACAGCAGTCTTTGAGCCCCAGATCTTCCCCATGACATAGCCTACCCAAATGAGAAAGAACCAGAAAACCAATTCTGGTAACATAACAAAACAAGGTTCTTTAATACCCTGAAAAAAAATCACACTAGCTCACCAGCAATGGATCCAAACCAAGAAGAAATCCTTGATTTTTCAGAAACAGAATTCAGAAGTTTGACTATTACGCTAATCAAGGAGGAAACAAAGATGAAGTCCAATTTAATGAAATTAAAAAAGAAAGATAAAGGTATGAGGTGTGAGTGGAGAAATCTTCAGGGGAATAGATAGCATAAATAAAAACAATCATAACTTCATGAAAGCAAGGGCACACAGAAATGCAAAATGCACTGGAAAATCTCAGCAATAGAATCGAACAAGCAGAAGAAAGAACTTCAGAGATCGAAGACAAGGTTTTTGAAATAATCCATCCAACAAAGACAAAGAAAAAAAGAATTTTAGAAAATGAACAAAGCCTCCAAGAAGTTTGGGATTATGTTAAATGACCAAAAATAATTGGCATTCTTGAGGAAGAAGAGAAAAGTCTGGAAAACATATTTGGGGGAATAATCAAGTAAAACTTCCCTGGTCCTGCTAGAGATCAGACATCCAAATACAAGAAGCTCAAAGAAGACCTGGGAAATTCATCACAAAAAGATAATCACCTAGGCACATAGTTATTAGGTTATCTAAAGTCAAGACAAAGAAAAAGAATATTAAGAGCTATGAGGCTAAAGCACAAGGTAATCTATAAAAAAACAAAAAACAAAAAACAAACCAAAAAAAAAAAAAAAAAAACCTATCAGATTAACAGGAGATTTCTCAGCAGCAGCCTGACAAGCTAGAAGGGATTGGGGCCCTATCTTCAGCCTCCTTAAACAAAACAATAATCAGACAAGAATTTTGTATCCACCAAAACTAAGTTTCTTAAATGAAGGAAAGATTGTCTTTTTCAGACAAAACAAATACTGAGAGAATATGTCACTGCTAAGCCAGAACTACAAGAACTGCTAAAAGTGGCTCTAAATCTGGAAACAAATCCTCAAAATACATCAAAACAGAACCTTCTTAAAGCATAAATCTAACATGACCTGTAAAACAACAACATAATAAATAAATATTAAAATAAAAAACAAGGTATTCAGGCAAGAGATAGCATGATGAATAGAATAGTACCTCACATCTCAATGCTAACCTTGAATGTAAATGGCCTAAATGCTCCACTTAAAAGTGTCTGCTGCCTTTAAGAGATTTACCTACATAAGGACTACATAAACTTAAGGTAAAGGGGTAGAAAAAAGACAATCCATGCAAACGGACACCAAAAGTAAGCAGGAGTAGCTATTCTTAGACAAAAAACTTTAAAGCAACGGCAGTTAAAAAAGATAAAGAGGGACATTACATAATGATAAAAGGCCTTGTCCAACAGGAAAGTATCACAATCGTAAGTATATGTGCACCTAACACTGGAGCTCCCAAATTTATAAAACAATTCCTACTAGACCTAAGAAATAAGATAGACAGCAACACAATAATAGTGGGGGATTCAAGTACTCCACTGATGACACTAGACAGGTCATCAAGACAGAAAGTCAGCAAAGAAACAATGGATTTAAACTATACCCTAGAGCAAATAGACTTAACAGGTATTTACAGAACATTCTACCCAACAAATGCAGAATATACATTCTCTTCATCAGTACGGGTAACATTCTGCAAGATCCACCCATATGATAGGCCACAAAACAAGTCTCAATAAATTTAAGAAAATTGAAATTATATCAAGTACTCTCTGTGACCACAGTGGAATAAAATTGGAAATCAACTCCAAAAATAACCTTCAAAACCATGCAAATACATGGAAATTAAATAATCTGCTCCTGAATGATCATTGGGTCAACAACAAAATCAAGATGGAAATTAAAAAATTCTTTGAACTGCATGATAATAGTGACACAACATATCAAAACCTCTGGGATACCGCAAAGACAGTGCTAAAAGCAAAGTTCATAATGTTAAATGCCTACATCCCAAAGTCTGAAAGAACACAAATAGACAATCTAAGGTCACACCTCAAGGAACTAGAGAAACAAGAACAAACCAAACCCAAACCCAGCAGAAGAAAAGAAATAACCAACATCATACCAGAACTAAATGAAATGGAAACAACGACAACAACAACAACAACAAAACCAACAAAAGATAAATAAAACAGAAAACTGGTTCTTTGAAAAGATAAATAAAATCAATAGACCATTAGCAAGATTAACCAAGAAAAGAAGACAGAAGATCCAAATAATGCACATAAACTCAATTAGTAAATAACAAAAGCTTAAGACAGGAAGAATCAGAAACGCTGAACAGACCAATAACAAGCAGTGAGATCGAAATGGTAATTTAAAAAATTGCCAACAAACAAAAGTCCAGGAGCAGCCAGATTCACAGATGAATTCTATCATTCAAAGAAGAATTGGTACAAATTCTATTGACACTATTCCACAAGGTAGAGAAAGAAGGAATCCTCCCTAAATCCATCTATGAAAAACCCACAGCCAACATAATACTGAATGGGGAAAAACTGAAAGCATTCCCTCTGAGAACCGGAATAAGACAAGGATGCCCACTCTCACCCCTTCTTTTCAACATAGTATTGGAAGTCCTAGCCACAGCAATCAGACAAGAGAAAGAAATAAAGGGCATCCAAATCAGTAAAGAGGAAGTCAAACTGTCACTCTTTGCTGATTATATGACTGTATACCTAGAAAACCATAAAGACTCCTCCAAAAAGCTCCTAGAACTGATAAATGAATTCAGCAAAGTTTCAGGACAGAAAATTAATGTACACAAATTAGTAGTTCTGCTATACACCAACACCGAGCAGTTCTTTGATTTCAGAACCAAATCAAAAACTCAACCCCTTTTACAATAGCTGCAAAAAGAAAAAAAAAAAAACCAAAAACAAAAAAAACCTTAGGAGTATACCTGCCCAAGGAGGTGAAAGACCTCTACAAGGAAAACTACAAAACACTGCTGAAAGAAATCATAGACAACATAAACAAATGGAAACACATCCCATGCTCATCATGGATGGGTAGAATCAATATTGTGAAAATGACGATATTGCCAAAAGCAATCTACAAATTCAGTGCAATTCTCATCAAAATCATTCTTCACAGAACTAGAAAAGACAATCCTAAAATTCATCTGGAACCAAAAAAGAGCCTTCATAGCCAAAGCAAGACTAAGCAAAAAGAGGAAATCTGGAGGCATCACATTATCTGACTTTAAACTAGACTATAAGGCCATGGTCACCAAAACAGCCTATACTGGTATAAAAATAGGCATACAGATCAATGGAACAGAACTAAGAACCCAGAAATAAAGACAAATACTTACAGCCAACTGTTCTTTGACAATGCAAACAAAAACATAAAGTGGGGAAAGGACACCCTAGTAAACAAATTATGCTAGGATAATTGGCAAGCCACATGTAGAAGAATAAAACCAGATTCTCATCTCTCACCTTACACAAAAATCAGCTCAAGATTGATCAAGGACTTAAATCTAAGACCGAAAACCATAAAAATTCTAGAAGATAACATTGGAAAAACCCTCTAGACATTGGTTTAGGCAAAGACTTCATGACTGAGAACCCAAAACCAAATGCAACAAAAACAATAATAACTAGGTGGGACTTAATTAAACTAAAAAGTTTCTGCACAGCAAAAGAAACAATCAGCAAAGCAAACAGACAACTCACAGAGTGAGAGAAAATCTTCACAATCTATACATCTGACAAAGGACTAATATCCAGAATCTACAGGGAACTCAAACAAATTAGCAAGAAAAAAAACAAAGAATCCCACCAAAAAAAATGGGCTAAGGACATGAAGAGACAATTCTCAAAAGGAGATATACAAATGGCCAATAAACATATAAAAAAATGCTCAACATCACTAATTATCAGGGAAATGCAAATCAAAACCACAATGCCATACCACCTTACTCCTGCAAGAATGGTGGCCATAATCAAAAAATAAAAAAATAGTAGATGTTGGCAGGGATGTGGTGAGCATTACACTGCTGGTGGGAACGTAAACTAGTACAAACACTATGGAAATCAGTGTGGAGATTCCTTAAAGAACTAAAAATAGTTCTTTAACTATTTGATCCAGCAATCTCACCACTGGTTATCTACCCAGAGGAAAAGAAGTCATTATATGAAAAATATACTTGCACATGTATATTTATAGCAGCACAATCACAACTGCAAAAATACGGAACCAGCCCAAATGCCTATCAATCAATGAGTGGATAAAGAAATTGTGGGTTATGTATATATACCATGGAATACTATTCAGCCATAAAAAGGAATGAAATAATGGCATTTGTAGCAACCTGGGTGGAATTGGAGTTCATTGTTTTAAGTGAAGTAACTCAGGAATGGAAAACCAAACATCATATATTCTTATTCATAATTGAAAGCTAAGCTATGATGATGCAAAGGCATAAGAATGATACAGTGAACTTTGGGGACTTGGAGGAAAGGGTGGACAGGAGTGAGGGACAAAAGACTACAAATTGGGCACAGTGTATACAGCTCTGGTGATGGGTGTGCCAAAATCTCACAAATCATCTCTAAAGAACCTACTAATGTAATCAAACACCACCTGCTCCCCAAAAACCTATGGAAATAACAAACATAAAATCAAATAAAAAGATGATTAGAAAAATGTTAACTACCTGGAAATTATAGATTTATAAATAATTCAGGTATTGTAGAATAAATCAAATTGAAATTAAATATTTTGAACTACATTATGAAAGATATGACACATTAAACCTTGTAGCATGCAGCTAATATGCTACTTAATGCGTAATTTATAACTCTAAATGAAGATAAATTAGCAAATTCAGGAAATCAGTGATTTAAACTTCCATCTCAAGAAATGAGTAAAAAGCCCATTACATCAAACTTAAGGATATTAAGTGAAATAAATAATAAAGGTAAGACCACATGTCAATAAGATTTAAAAAACTCACAAACATACAATAGAAAAAATCATGAAAGCCAAAAAGTTAGGTCCTTGAGAAAATTTATAAAATTGATAAATCCCTAACAAAATTGATTGGGAACTAAAAGTAAATTATCAATATCAGGATTTAAAAGGGGAACATTACTACAGATCCTATAGATCAAATTAAAATACAAAAGTGTTACTAAAAACTTCACATGGACATACTTGGTAATTTAGATAAAAGTATTACTTATCCCAACTGACAAAAGAAACTTTGATTGGTATGAGATCTATTTAAATAATAAAATTTACTATTAAAATGACAGATCAACTCTCCTATAAACATAAATGCATATTTTTTAACAAAATTTTGGAAAGCAGAAACAAGTGTTATATAAAAAGGAAAATACACTATGACCAATATATTTTATTCCAGGTATGAAAGGTTGATTCAACATTAGAAAAATGGATCAATGTGATTCACTATATTAACAGAAAAAAACAGCAGATTATCTCAATAAAATAAAGCATCTGACAAAATTCAACATATATTCATGATGAAAACCTATAACAAACTAGAAATAGAAGGGAACTTTCTAAATTTGACTTTAAAAATCCACCAAAAAATTACGTTATTGTATTTAATATTAAAATGCTAAAAACTTCTTCCTTGAGATCAGTACTGCATACGGTATGACTTTATTTGCATAAAATATAAAACAGGCAAAGTTAACTTATCTGAATTACAATCCAGAATAGTAGTTACCCTCTGCAGGAAGGAAATAGTAGAAAGACTCCTAGGGTGTTGGTAATGTCTAGTTCTTGATCTGATGTGGCTATAAGGTTATATTCACTTTTTGAAAATTCATTGATCTGTTCACTTATAATGCATGTAATTTTCTGTATGTTTATATTAACAAAACATTAATTTAAAAACATGCTGATACAAATTTTAAAATCCAACTTCTATTTCAAATAACTAGCTTTCTCTCATGAGATAATAGGTTGGAGGATTTTTCAATGTTCAGACAGTTCTTTGCCAGCATGTTGACCCAGCCTTGGCAAGAGCTAAATGATGGACACCTTGGGGGCCCATTTAGAGAATTTGAGCTCCCCAGACAATGCTCAGAAACCAGACAGGTCTTTCATCGGGTTCCCATAGCTAAGTGAGCTTTTCCAACACATTTTCCAGGCCTCAGATAATGCAATTCTATTTCAGGAAACTTTCCTAGTATGTGCAGCTTCCCAGCAACTCTCCAAAGGAAAGATCTGTGGAACCATTATAGATCTGTTTCTCACTCTGCTGTCCCTGTTGGGGTGGAAGGCAAGGTAAAAAGGCCAAGCCTCTTAGGACTCAAATTATACATTGGGTAGAGGCAGGAGTAGAAGTGAACAATAACCTGCAAGGTTCTCTGATCAAGAAACATTACTCCATGAACCTCCACACCAAGGGCAACAGCCAAATGCTACCAGGAACAGCTCTTGAAGCTTTATATGAAACACATTCTCCAAAGAAGTTGCACATCTGCTCTCTAGACCTAGGTACCAGAGTTCTTCTCCAAATTTCATTGCACTTCACTATCTGTTCAGGAGCTTCCCCACCTTCATAAATGAGTCAGGTGGAGAAGTAGCACATTTACAATGGACGCTGTTGCACCCTTGTTTCTTTAATTTTATTTTTTAAATTGAATTATAATAATTGCACATATTCTTGGGGTACATAATGATGTTTCAATGCATATTATGCATAGCGATCAGATAAGGACAGTGAACATATCCATCATTTCAAACATTTATCACTTCTTTGTGTTGGGAACATTCAGTATTCTCCTTATAGCTATTTAAAACTATACATTCTTGTAATTTTCTTAGAATGGAAATCTACCCAGACCGTTTTAGCTAAAGAAACTGTCTGGCTTTTTACTTCTTTTCTAGAAAGCAACATAATTTTGATCAGCTAACTTCCCATTCTTCCAAGAAGTTCTCTAGGGCTTATTCCAGTACATGGTCCTCTCTCTTCTCTCTTCTCTCTGAAAGCATGTAGGAGTCATGTTCAGCTCACAAACTGGGGCTGGCTTTACACACACACACACACACACACACACGCGCGCACGCGCGCACACAATGTGATATATACATCTATGGCTTGGAGCCCTGCATTTTGTATAGATATAATATTTTTGTGGTGCCTACTTTCTTAAGAGGGTCCACAAAGTCTGTTCAATATAAGTGGATCCAAAAGATTGCATCTGTAGTGTGATGAAAGCCCTTGTCTTTTCACAGCAGCATTTAGCAGCAGACATAGCCTTTTCAGTTCTGCCCTGATAGAGAATGATCTTCTCCCTAACCTACTCTAAATGACTTACTGTGATGATCAGCCTCCTTTCTAGTTGTTTAATGTCCTTGCTTATTCCATTCATTCCCTTTTTTATTATTCTTCAGTCAAATTGGCTTTCCCGCCTCAAATATGTCAAACTAGTTTCTTTCTCAACCCTTGGTCCTTGCTCTTCCCTCTGCCTACAATACTCTCATCTAGGTCTTCAGTTGACCAGTTCCTTCTTCTCATTCGGTGTCAGCTTAAGTGCCATCCCCTCAGAAGACCTTCCCTGATTACCAATCATTTATAACAAGTCATTCTCTAGTTTTAAAATTTATCTTATCTATTTATTCTCTTGTTTATGGAATATTTACCACCACTATAATGCAAGCACCATGAATGGAGGGCTCTTGTCTGTTTTATCCATTTTTAGGTCTCCAGCACCTAGCACAGTGCCTGACACATAGTGGGCAGATGTGTCAGTTTGAGTCTTCTGAGAAGCAGATGCCCAGATGGGATGAGACATACAAGAAACTTACTAGGAGAAACACCTGTGAAGGATAAAGGGGATGGTGCCAGGAGAGCTTCAGAGTATGCCAGGAGAGCTTCAGACTGTGTCACAGGTCTTAAATCTGTGAAAGAAGACAGAAAAGGAAGGAGGTTTAATTAAGAAGAACCTCAGACCACAGTATAGTTCTAAGAAAATCTTGGTCAGGCTGAAAAGGACAGCCCACTCAAAGGTTGCGCATTAGAAAAGCTTCATGTTGGACAGGAATGGCCTGGTTCCAGGCCCCCTACCATGCTCAGATAGTAGCTGAGAGTTAGCCTGAGAAGGCTGGGTGCATAGTGGATCCAAAGGGGCAGCTTCTGGGGCTGTAGTCACAAGGCTCCCCATGTAGATTAACTTGAAGAGGTACCTGAATGGTGAACCCAAGGCCTCCACAGCAGTTCCTCGACATTTGTTAAAAGAAAAAATTAGTGGATAAATCCATGATAAATCTCTGAACTCCATGGTAGAGGAACCCACATGGCCTAACTAGACAAATTCTTTATTGAACTCTTCAACTGGTCTCATGAATGGACCTGCAAGCTGGCTGTTCCTGGCCGTCACTTCTATGGAGGAGCCAGGTACTGGTGGTATTGTAAGTGATATCATTTGGATATTTGTTCTCTCTGAATCTCATGTTGAAACATAATCCCCAGTGTTGAAGGTGAGATTTGGTAGGTATTTTGATCATGGGGGCAGATCAATCATGCATGTCTTAATGCTATGCCCTTGGTGATGAGTGAGTTCTTGTTCTGAGGTGATGCAAGATGTGTTTGTTTAAAAGTATGTGGCACCTCCCCCACTCTCTCTTGCTCCTGCTCTTGCCATGTGATGCGTTGGCTACCCCTTCACTTTCCACTGTGATTGTAAGTTTCCTGAGGCCCTCACCAGAAGCAGATGCTGGCACTATGCTTCCGGTACAGTCTGAAGAACCATGAGCCAATTAAACCTCTTTTGTTTTTAAATTACTCAGTTTCAGGTATTCCTTTATAGCCACACAAACAGACTAACACAGTAGGTCAGGACCACTTCTGTGCTTGATACCTCACAGTGAAGACCTTAATTGACCCATAAATTAGCTTTATTACTATTATTGTTTATTATTATATCATTGTTTTCTCTAACCAGAGGATAACCCAGGAAGACTTACAAATGCTTTATCCTTTTCCTGTTTTTCCCTACACTTCTTAGCACAGTGTAGTTCTATAGTAAAGATCCCAACTTCAAAGGTCTACCAAAGCCAGGCATTTTATGGAGACAAGTGAAGCAGGCCTGGTGGAGAATGCTAGGGATAAGAACTAGAGTTGGCTTGCCCCATCTAGATGGGGCAACTGCTCTCTAGCTGCAAGTAGATGATTGCCAGGTGGGAATGCAGACTCCATGTGACCAATGCCAGAAATCTGGATTTTTTACATGAAATATCCCGATTTTTCAACGTTGGGAACTAATTAAGTATGTTTTAAACACTCTGCAAGCCAACTTTAGTGTGGCCAAACACAACATGCCTGTGGGATGATTTGGCCATCAGTTTATGGTCTCCATTCTAGACCAGTTGATGGACAACACTCTAGATCTTTAAAACTCAGTTTTGCTAAAAGTTTTGTAGCAGTTATTCTTGGAAGTCCTCTCAGAACAGCTGATGACTAACCATTTATGTCATTCCCCAGTATCCTGGACCCAGAGAGCGTGGAAGAGAATAGACCATAAATGTCTGAGTCAGAAAGCCCATGGGACTCCATGAAATAAAAGGTGACAGGCATCTCTTTACCAGTGTGTGAGTGGGTCTGCCAGTGAGGACAAGGCTGAAGACAAACAGATGGATCTTACTGCCTGCCCAGAGGGAGTACAAAGTGACTTCAGGGAGTGAGGACTAAATTCCAAGGCAGAGTTCACTTTCAGCAAATATTAGGCCCTACATCTGGAAAACCCAGATGCATTATTTGTTTATTTACTTATTTTTGGTAGTAAGCCACATAATTAGAAATCCTAAGAGGTAAAGATAAGAATAATGGAAAAACTCACTAATGATTCAAAATTATGAAAGACTTAAAACAGTAACAACAATAATAATTTTTAAAAGTCCCTCCCAATAACAAACTTGTTTTGTTTTGTTTTTGAGATAGGGTCTTGTTCTGTGTCCCAGGCTGGAGTGCAGTGGCACCATCATGGCTCACTGCAGCCTCGACCTCCTGGGCTCAAGGAATCCTCCCACCTCAGCCTTCCAAGTAGCCACGAGTTTCACAATGTTACCCAGGCTGGTCCTGAACTCCTGAGCTCAAGCAATATGCCCTCCTCGGCCTCCCAAAGTGCTGGGATTACAGGAGTGAGCAACTGTGCCCAGCCCTCAAATAACTATTATAAACAATTTTATTATTGCATGCATATAGCATATGTGCCAAATTATATATTTGATTCCTTTTGAGCATGTTGATGAGAATGTTGGTGCTTAACATAATGAATAATTTCTAATATTTAATTAGGACCCACATCCTGATTCAGACTCCAGGTTTGTAGCATCAATGGTGACTCACTGCTTGGATTTTCAGAAGCATAAAAATCACAATCCATTTTAACAGACCCAGGGGAATCTAAACATTTTCCAGAATTTGACACATAGTAGGAATATCAGTTACTGGATTCATGGACTTATCAACAAAGCTGTTGGTGGAAGTTGCATTGCTTTTAGGTCTACAGGAGGCTCTTATATAGTGCTACTTTTTCAAAGTAAATCCTTGTTCATTTTTGAACTTGTGATTCCAATCCAACAGAGACTATAATTTGCTTCTGGAATTGATGAAAATTCTGTTTTCATCAATACTTCTATAATCCTTGAAAATTTTTATTACATGATGGTTGCCTTCTTCAAAAGGTATCTATCCAGTTTGAACACAGACAGCTGCACTTCTGAAATTATCGGTGATGTTCTGCACTTTGCTTTTCTCTTGAAATTTTGAATTCAGTGTCACAACCATAAGAAAGCATCGTCATGTGAACAAAAAGCACTCCAACAATGTGGGTTTCTCAATCCTTCATCCCCAAAGTTCTTGATCTGAGGAGGCAGCTCAGTGAATCTCATGAGGTTTCCCCATCTGAGGGCTTAAAAATAAACAGCATCTGCCTACACTGATTTAAGTGCTTCAAAATATCTAATAAACTGATGATGGCTGTGGGGGCTGGCTTGAAGAACAGTCACTTCGTTGGAATCATTTTCTGCATTGTATCATACGTGGACCTCCCCAGAGAGGTCACAGTCCCAACTTTTGCAGGAAGAGGCAATGAGAGCCTCCATGCAACCTGTGCTGCTGACTGCAGTCACCTGTCAAAACCACCTTGTCCTCTTTCAAACCAAAGGTGTCCCATTGGCAAGTGAACTCATCTTCTCCATGTTTTGACCAAACTTCTCAAATTCCTCATTGGCATGAGTTAGGACTTCCCAGCTCAGGTATGCCAGGTAATTTCACATGTATATGTACAGGATTGTGTAAGAATTGATGCTTATGCTCTTGAAAAGCATCTACAGCTCCCTATATACAGTACAGTCCAGAAGACTGTCCTACAACCTAAACTTCTAGGCTGTCTCTGTCTTTTCATTAATTCAACAAATATTTGGTGAAAACATACTATGCCAAAATGCCTAAATTTACATCTTACTTGTTGAGCTTTTAATTGTCAACTCCAGTCTTTTTTCTAGAAACAGTACAAAAAGGACAGAGGGGTTTATTTTCAAATGGTGTTGGCAGAAATCGATGTAGCAATTAGCCTCTCTAGAAGAATCCCCTGCTATTTCATCAGTTTACTAACTTCTGTGCACTGGAATTGAGAGAGCTGCCAAGTGCAGCATTCTTTTTGGAAAAAAAAAATAGTAAATCCTAGTTTAAAATCCTCTACATAATCATATTCTGCTTCACTTGGCAAACTCTTAACTCCTATGATTGAGACATCAACTGTGCGTTTTTCAACTCTCCAGTAGTAAATCGTGTACATTTCTAAATTCTTCTTGAAATATTATATTTACTATATATGTTCTACCATGGGTAATATTTTTATAATCCTTTATCAAAATGCTTTGTGGTCATCAAAATGACCTGCCTGCATTTAGCTATCTGCAAACTATCTTTTACTTAGTCCACATCTGCTTACTGCTAAACAGCTTGCCTTGGCTGTAACTTTGTGTTAAACATGACAAGTTATTATTGCATTTGCTATTTGCTGCCATTTGCAATTGTCATCTTTTAAGACATGCTGTCTCCCTAGACCACTTTTGATCATTTGCATGACATGAAAAGAAATGACTGCAAATAAAAATTGCTCAAATGCTATGCCTGGTTGTGGTTTTAAGTGAAACATCTGGGCTCATTCAAATCACCCTTCCTTTTGATGTGACTTTCTTTGCCATGACTCACAAAGGCAGGAGGTTTTGTCAGGTGGCTTTTCCCAGGAGTTACTGGGAAAAAAGGAAATTCTTCCTCCAGAGACTATGTTTCTGGGCTCTTCAAAGCTTTCAGGAAGAAACAGGGGCACTTCATGTTATTCTCTTCAACCTGTTCTGGGCTACTGATAGCTTTGACAAGAAAAGTCTCTGGAACTTCTTTTGACAAGGGAGCCCAGAGGATGGTCACCCAGGGGCCGAGGTGGAGTGGATAGAAATGTGGAAGCCTGGGGAAGACCTGGTTGCCATCTTTAAAACTGTTCGAGGGAAACAGGCTCAGTTGGATTGGCTGCGGAGTGTGGAATAGAGGGTATCAGAATGGAGGGGGAGAATTCGCTTCAGCAAAGTTGATGGACAGTCCCTACTTCAGGTCTCAGCTCAAAGATCACTTCCTTGGAGCGACTTTCTCTGCCACCCAAACTCAAGTAGCTCTCCCTCCCTTGATTTGCTTAATCATGTTACTCTGTTATTTCCTCAAAACAGTTCTGAGACAATGAGATTTCTTGTTTATTTATTTTTATTGTTCTCCCCAATGGAAAGTAAGCTCCATGGTGACAGGGACTCTGTCTGCTTTGTTCACCCACTCATCTCCAGGTCAGGGCTGGCTACACAATTTGTGGGACCCAGTACAAAACAAAAATAGAGGGTGCCTTGTTCAAAAAAAGAAGGAGAAAAAGTGCTGCTAAAGGCACTAAAGTGTGATATTTTCCTTTCTTGAATGGTCTCTCTCTCAACTTGCCATTGTGTTTCTTTATTTGCCATTTAATGACATTCTAAGTTAAAAAATGGAAATATAAAATTATTAGCATGGTTTACTGTTTATCTTTACAGTGTGTAATGTCAGTTTTAAATGCAAATATAACAGCATTTAACTCTTACACAAAAATCCTTAAAATTTCTCTGCAACCTCTGTTGCTTTTTGACTTTTTAATAATAGCCATTCTGACTGGTGTGAGATGGTATCTCACTGTGGTTTTGATTTGTATTTCTCTAACGATTAGTGATGATGAGCATTTTTTTCATATATTTGTTGGCCACATGTATTTCTTCTTTTGCGAAGTTTCTGTTTATGCCCTTTGCCCATTTTTAAAATTGGGTCCTGGAGAAGAGGGAACACTTACACACTGCTGGTGGGAATCTAAATTACTTCAGCCACTGTGGAAAGCAGTGTGGAGATTCCTCAAATCATTTAAAAACTAACATTTGACCCAGCAATCCAACTACTGGGTATATACCCAAAGGAAAATAGATTGTTCTACCAAAATGACACATGCACTCATATGCTCATTGCAACAATATTCACAATAGCAAAGACATGAAATCAACCTAGATGCCCATCAGTGGTGGACTGGATAAAGAAAATGTGGTTCATGTACACCATGGAATGCTACGTAGCCATAAGAAAGGCATGAAATTATGTCCTTTACAGCAACATGGATGCATCTGGAGGCCATTATCCTAAGTGAACTACTGCAGAAACAGAAAACCAATACTGCATGTTCTCTCTTTTAAGTGGGAGCTAAACATATCTATCAGGTACTATGCTGTCTGCCTGGGTGATGGGATCATTCGTACACCAAGCCTCAGTGACATTCAATTTATCCATGTAACAAACCTGCACATGCACTCCCTGAATCTCAAAAAAGTTGAGAGAAAAAAACAAAATAAAACAAAACAATTACCAAAATTACACAATTAATATTTGTAGCTCAAAAATGCATAAATATTTCACTCTTACTAGAACAGTGGAAATGCTACATGAAACTCAACAGTTTTTAATTCACAGCTTGATACATTCTACCAACACACTTTACCTTCAGCTTACTGATGGGTAAGAAAAACTTGAAAGGAAAAGAAACTGTTGTCTTAACATTTCCTCTCTTTCTAGCATTTCAGCATTAAAGTAGTTGGCTGATACAGGGAAACAACATGAATAAGAAAGAATGCAATAGGGTTCCTTGATTCTTGTTCTCTTTCAAAC
The DNA here is from genome assembly GCF_024542745.1 of Macaca thibetana thibetana. Taxonomy (NCBI): domain Eukaryota; kingdom Metazoa; phylum Chordata; class Mammalia; order Primates; family Cercopithecidae; genus Macaca; species Macaca thibetana. The sequence continues at coordinate 49,312,335 of NC_065585.1, forward strand.
AAAAAGCATGGCCTCTAGGATGTCAGCACCTGCCTCCTCCCCACCTTTCTCAGTGGTAGCCCTAATACAATTGCCTTATACTTGCTTTTAGTCTCACTGAATGCTTGAATATTGTGGGCCACCAAATTCTGTGCTCATGGGGTGTCATCACAAATGCTATATGTGAATGGGAAGGCACTGTGGACATTTCCTCTGCTCATGTGCATGCTCCCTCATCCCATTAGACTTTCTTACAAAACACGAGTTCTATGAAATTATTCAGAATTGCAAGATAGTGGTAGCGGTGCATTAAACCAAATGTGGGACCATTTGACTGTGCAAGTCTGTGCCCATGAAGCCAGCCTTGATCCATTTTCCACCACAATGTAGTTAATAAAGAGCACACCGAGCACAGAGGATGCGCACATGCATTCTTGCTGAATGATGAATGACTGAACAATTCAGAACTGTTGACCAATGAACTGAACTGCAGCCATAAGTGACCTCATGGCCCAGAAAGAGGAAGACAAAGACAAAGGTAGAGAGGATGACTCCAGCTTCAGTTTCCAATACTGTTCCTGTTCCTCAGCCTACCTGTATCTCCTAGCCTTGAGTTCGATGAAATATTATTATTCCCTACAACATATCTCCCCTGATTTGTCTGTGTAGGTTTTTATAGTATCTTGACAAAGAAATTCATTTTGTGCCATGGCCCATCCATGACCCTCTCCAGACATACCCAGCTATATGATCTTCTGAACGTGTCATGATTTTCACACTGGCATGCCTTTGACCAACAGAGCCATTGTTCTCTCAATGAGTATGCCCCCTTCTTTTCTTTTCTTCTCTTTTCTCCTCCCTCCTTTCTTTCCTTCTTTCTTTCCTTCCTTCCTTCCTTTTCCTTCCTTCCTTCCTTCCTTCCTTCCTTCCTTCCTTCCTTCCTTCCTTCCTTCCTTCCTCCCTCCCTCCCTCCGTCCCTCCCTCCCTCCCTCCCTCCCTCCCTCTCTCTTCTTCTCCTTCATGATGGAGTTTTGCTCTCGTCACCCAGGTTGGAGAGCAATGGTGTGATCTTGGCTCACTGTAACCTCAGCCTCCTGGGTTCAATCTCTTCTCCTGCCTCAGCCTCCCGAGTAGCTGGGATTACAGGCACCCATGACCAGTTTCTCTTTTCTAATAGGCCAACTCCTCTCCTTTCTTCAAGATCAGCTTTCCTGTGATATCTTCTTCAGTTCTCACTTGAGATAGTCACTCAGATGTCATTGTATTGAGGTAGATGCTGACATTTGTGTCCCTGAGATCCCCTTGGGGTTGGGGTAAAGTAGTATTCTCTTTTGTGTTTCTCTTGCCCAGAACCTCAGTTAGTGCTTGATACTTAAGATTCTCACTGTTGCATGAGACTTCATTGTTGATTTACCAAATTACCATATATGACTACGCCTGGGGGACATTATGCTAGGACTATCTTCAGAATACCTCAGTTGCAAGTTGTTTACCACTTCCCAGTCCTTATTTCTTGTGTTCAAAGACGATTTTTCATTGAAACCTCTTCTAGCTGATTATAGGAATTATTTAAGTTAGTGGTAGTAGAAAGAAGTGTGGACAATAAAAAGAAGCATATTGAAATGGGCTTAGATTAAAGCCGTCCAAAAGACTATCTGTGCTCAGCTGTCCCTAGAGTACTTTTGGAACAATCTATTTATGAAATGATAGACCACAGATCAATGACGATGACACCCACATTCATTCTTGAAAAATATGACTCAGTTGTACGTCGTGCACATACACAGGAGCAGGAATAGATCACAGATCACTGATTGTGACACCCACGTTCATTCTTGAAAAGTATGACTCAGCCGTAAGTAGTGCACATACACAGGAGCAGGAATCTGAGGGGAAGAAATATCTATCCAGTGCAGATGCCATTCACAGAGATCCCCAGACAGTCTCCTAAGCAGCCTGAATTGTTCTTCTTGTCTGGTCTGCATCCCACTGGGAAACGGTCCAAGATGTTAAATATTTTCACTGAATATGGTGGTCTACCTCCTTTGGCATGAGGTTTTGGAGGGGTCTCTTCCAGTGGGACATAGTTTATCATTTATTTCTCATCTGTACTGAGAATTATAGAATGAATCCTGCTTTCATTCAGGTTACAGATTTGTTAAAATAATTATCTGAAATATAGCAGATATTGTCATGATTTTGCCAAAACAAAACAAAAACAAAAAAAGTGTTATAAGATAGAAATGCTTAATGAATAAATAACACATTTTTCAGGACTTGTTTTCTCATTGTTATCAAGAGTTGGCCATGAGGAATAGGATATTAGGTCATATGCAGACTAGGAAGTGGAAAAGGCCAAAAGATAAAAATTCTACAGGAGACAGAGAAAGCCCTGACACGTCTATCTTTTTTGCTTGCTTCACACATGAAATGACTCCCTGCTGAATGGAAAGACAGACAGGTGGGACTGGCTTTCATTCAAATGATGGGTGGAAGTGCCGCTGCCGTGTCTGAAGGTTTAAAAAGTTCTAATGTTCAGATGAAGAGAGAAGATAGAATAACATTCTCCTTCCCTCATATGCAATGCGGCGGGAAAATCAGTCCCACTCTTTTATTTATGTGGTCAAAATGTAAGTATAAAAATTATTACCCATGTTGTGAGTCAATCTAATTGCTGGATCATCTTTCATTAGCTCTGGACGTTTAACTCTCTGTGATATGACTGTGTCTCTCTGACCAAATAAGTCTGTGTCAAATAATGGTTAAAATTTCCACTGATCCCCAAAAGTCTGAGCACCAGCTGGATACAGATGATTGCCAACACCAGCAGTCATGTGGAACTCACTAATTAGGTATATGCATCCTGGGCATACAGACATGCCATGTCAAAGGGGTGGCTGTACCTACCTCACGATGCCTTCGGAACATGCAATAACCTCATTGCTTTACAAAAAAAAAGGAAAAGAAAAGACTTGGCTGAAAGCAAGATTGCTTTTCGGAAGGGAAACTCTTTTCCCAGGGTGCACTGTGCAGACAAAACTTACTGCATCCCTTCTGAAAATGTGTCTGGAGCAGTCTTCCAAGATGATTAATAGAGCAAGTATTTCTCACAAGGGTTTGACCTTTGAAAGCACAGACAGACAAAAGGCGTAAATGGTCAGAGAGGGATGGAGAGCATCAGGCTCACGAGACACCCGTGCCCACACATTTGCCTCTCATCAGGGCCTGGAACACACCATGCTGTCCCTTGGAGAAAGCCCTTTAGGACCATGATACCTTTGAAAGGTTTTTGTGTCATTGTAAACATCCTTACCTTGAAGATTTTCTTTCAAATGATGGAACTGCCAGTTGGTGCATCGTAGGTGCAGAGACTACAAAAAAAAAAAAAAAAAAAAAAAATTAGATGATTCCCACACCAAGTGTTCAGCTCAGAGTCATGGGCCACACATTTAGACACAAGTTCTTTATTTTTTTTATTTTAAGTTCCGGGGCACATGTGCAGGATGTACAACCTTGTTACATAGGTAAATGTGTGCCAGCCATAGTGGTTTCCTGCACCTATCAACCATCACCTAGGTATTAAGCCAGGCATGAATTAGTTATTTTTCCTGATGCTCTCTCCCCACAACCACTCCCCATTTACAGGCCTCTGTGTGTTGTTCCCCTCCCTATGCCCATGTGGTCTCACTGTAGAAACAAATTCTTGAATGCAATGTGTGTGTTTCACTGAAGAGGGGAGGAAAGGAAGGTAGATATTTTGGGAAAAGAAAACCAATATTTTTAAGGACCTAATGCTAAATATTTATAGCAACTCTGTAAAACAAATGTTTATGTTCCCATTTGACAGACAGATGAACTAGAACTTGAAGAACTTGTTAAGGTCATACAGGTCAAAAGTGGTGGCAATGTGGGTATTTAGTTCCATTTAGGCCTAATTCTAAACCTCATTCTTGTTTCACTATCCCAAGCTATCTAAAGCTGATGGGGGGAGGGTTAAGTGGACAGGTCTTGGCAAAAAGTCATCTGCCTAAAAATAAAGCACATTTCTGAGTTCTCTGACATGGCATGCTGAGGGCCCTTGCTGAGTTGGTAAGTTTAAGCAATGATGAATTTTATTGTACCAAATGGGGAAATGCTTTTTAAATATCCTACTTCTGTTCTTATCCCTTGACTTTGCAGTAATTTTCATTCATTTATACTTGACTGACTCATTGACTTAAAAATGTTACTGAGTCACTACTGTATGCCAGGTACTGTGCGAGGCAATTGGTGTGCAGTGGTCATCTTAGCCTGAGTTTCCCCTAAAACTGAGCCTGAGGTTAAGGCTTGCATGCAGATGGTTTATTTGGGAAGTAAACTTGGAGAGAAGAAGTGAGGGGCCAGGGAGAGTGAAACAGGAAGGGAGAAGCCAATACAAGGATACATTACAGAGATGGCCACCAGTCTGGGTGGCTGGTGCTCAGTCCTGCTGGTACCTTTCAAAAGGTGCATAAAAGGGATTGGAGGAAGAAGCATTTATTCATTGGCTCCTGGCCTGCTTTTATTGGAAGTTACCCCACACAGCATTAACATTTGCACAATTCTGGGTTGCACATGTATGAATGTCAAGCAGGCACCTGCAGGCACCCCACCCAGGGAAGTCAGGGAAGCTGCTGGGGAGGAAGCAGAGGTACGTGGTGCAAGCTTCAGGTGTTCTCTTTCAATGCAGAGCAGTATGAAGCTTCCTGGAAGTCCTTGCCAGGGCCACAAGCTGAGGCTGAGTGGATATGAGGTAGTGAACAAGATGTCCGATGTAGTGAGCTAAATGGATACAGTCCTTATTCTCAATGAAAAGCCTACAGTTTAGTAAGAGAGATGCTTATTAAATACATTAACCAACTACATAATTACAAATTTTAAGAGGCATCATGAAGGAAAATGGCAGGTGCCAGGGGAGAGAATAACAGGCAAGCCTACCTTAAATTGGGATGACAAGAGTGCCTTCTCTGGGGGAATGACATTTAGGCTGACACCTGCAGAATGAGCAAGAGATGGTTGGGACAAAGTGGTAGGGAAGGACATCAGAGAGAGAACAATCTGTGCAAAAACTGGAGACAGAGTAGGTCTTGGTGAGCTGTAGAAACAGAAAGACCCCAACACGACTCAGCAGAGAGAAGTTGGGAAGAGAGGAATGAGACATGCCTAGAGAAGTAGGCGGTTGAGTTCTGGATTTTAAAGCCAGTAGAGGTATTTTAAAATATTTGAAAACCCTCTTTGGTTTTTACAAAAAAAAAAAAAAAGTTGTACTCTGCAGTAGGGAAAGCAGAGAAGCTTTTCCAAAGTAGTTGCAGTAGTCTAGGGAAGGAATGTTGGTGGCTTGGACTAGTGACTGGTGACACTTGTGACAGTGGAGATGACAAAAACTGGGCAGATTAAAGAGCTATTTTCCCCTCAAGAAAATGTGGTGACAGATCAGATATGAGGACAAGGATGATGGGGGAATTATGTGTTGAGTATTTACTCACCCACTCAACAAATATGTATGAAGTGCTTACTATAAGGAGGACAGTCTGCTACACAGAGGAATCCCAAGATTGATAAGACTCCAGTTTGGCCTTTGAGTGACTCACAGTTCAGTAAGGAAGATGAAGATGTAGACAGACAATTCCAGTAGAGTTGCTATGATAGCTGCACATTCCAGATCTCATTAAAAACTAGCACAATCAACGTTACGCCCACCAACGCAGATGATCATAAATGCATTCTGCTTGTGTGGCTCTAGAAGACCACTTACCAGTTGCCCAGAATAGTTCAGGAAATTAATTCAGAATGGAATCAATTCTCGTGGGTTATTTTATCTTCACTCATTAATAATGAGCCTCTCAGCCATAGAATTATGAAGTTTGGTCCAGGGCATTTGATCTTGGGAACGGGAGGGCTAAATGGATCATAGTTATCCAGGAATAATAAAGCAGAGTTAGTCCCCATGAGGAAGTGTCCCTGGCATAATATCTTTGTAATTTCTCTTCTGTCTTCTTTAAAGCCCCTGAAGTCATGATATGCCACTAACAGTGCCATCTTCCCAGCTGGTATTCATAGAGTTATTAGCCAATCTTTCTAGGTTGCATTATGAAGATGATCTTTACAAGGTCAAAGGACTTTCCCCAAACTCTACTGGGTTTGAGTCCCTAAGTCATAACTATTTCCTGGAAGATACCTCAACCTGCTACAGAATTTGCATTTTAACTCGATAAGATATCATCTAGCACCAAAACCGTTACATGCATGCCATTTTTTCAGCCACTATGGGCTAAAATGCAGAAATAGTTTTCCCCAGAGGAAAAAGGAACAGATTGTTCACCACCATTAAGAATGGGGAAAGGCTGGGCATGGTGGCTCACGCCTGTAATCCCAGCACTATGGGAGACAGAGGCAGGTGGATCACCTGAGGTCAGGAATTTGAGACCAGCCTGGCCAACATGGCGAAACCCCGTGTCTACTAAAAATACAAAAATTAGCTGGGTGTAGTGATGCGTGCCTGTAATCCCAGTTACTCGGGAGGCTGAGGTAGAAGAATCACTTGAACCCAGGAGGTGGAGGTTGCAATGAGGCAAGATCACACCATTGCACTGCATCCTCAAAAAAAAAGAAAAAAAAAAAAAAAAAAAAGAATGGTCACTGCATGGTGTTCCAATAGCTGAGAGCCTAACATTGTGCATTGTTTCTCATTCTGGCTGGTAAGCCAAGGGAAAACTGTGTATTAACTTCTCTTTCTGAGACAAATAGCATTTTAGTGAATCAGGGATGATGGTAGCAACACTAAGTAAACTATGCCTGTAATTCTAAGTGTTGACTCTCCTTCTAAGTTATTATGTTATTTACTTCCATTCAGTATCCTAAAATTAAGCTATATTCACTTGATATCTATCAGATTGAATGATAATCTTAATGACAGTCCCAAGGTTTGAAAATGCAAAGATAAATGGTTTTTTCATGATTTCTGGAATTAATTTTTCTTCTGTGTTCTAACAAAACAATTTTGTTGGTTTTCAGTCCACTGTTCACAAATGTATTTAGTACATTTATCTAAAGATATCACATGAGAAGCAAGGCTTGACTCACACTGTTCAACTGGTGCTGATGCTTAGTGAGGACCAATTTTAAGAAAAAGAAAGAAAAGCAGTAGAGAGGGGATGAAGATGTAGGCTTTCCCCCCATCGATCTTGCCTGGGGCCCCATCCCGTGCAACTGACTCCTATATATAGCCCTGATGTGGTCTAGATATGTTCAATCTAGAGCTTTCCATCATCCAGGGGCAGAAATTGGTTGAGAAATGAGAAACTGGGCAGATTAAAGAGCTATTTTTCCCTCAAGAAAATGGGGTGGCAGATCAGATATGTGGACAAGGATGATGGGGGAATTACATCTTGACTATTTACTCACCCCCTCAACAAATACGTATGAAGTGTTTACTATGAGGAGGACAGTCTGCTACACAGAAGAATGTGATCCTTGTGAGGTTAATCAGATATTATCTCCATGGGTCTTGCTGGGACCTTTAAGAAAAGTATTTTCTCTGTTCCTGTGTTAGTTTGCTAAGGATAATGGCCTTCAGCTCCATCCATGTTCCTGCAAAGGACATGATCTCATTCCTTTTTATGGCTGCATAGTATTCCATGGTGTATATTACCACATTTTCTATATTCAGTCTATCCTTGATGGGTATTTAGGTTGATTCCATGTCTTTACTATTGTGAATAGTGCTGCAGTGAACATACATATGCATGCGTCTGTCTTTACCGTAAAATGATTTACATTCCTTTGGGTATATACCAAGTAATGGGATTGATGGGTTGAATGGTACTTCTGTCTTCAGGTCTTTGAGGAACTGCATGCTTGCTCTTATAAGTGCAAGCTAAATGATGAGAACACATAGACAAATAGAGGGGAACCACACACACTGGGTTCTTTTGGAGGGTGAAGGGTGAGAGGAGGAAGAGGATCACAAAAAATCACTGATGTGTACTATGTACAAGTCTTAATACCTGGGTGATTAAATAATCTGTACAACAAATGTCCACGACACCAGTTTACCTGTGTAACGAACCTGCACTTTCACCCCGAACTTAAAATAAAAGTTAAATAAAAAAGAGATAGAGTGAGAAAAAAAGTACTTTATCTTTCTTGTTGATCTCAATCTGTGAGGAAGGTTGGCTTAGATACGTCAGTGCTCTCTTGCTGAGAGAGAGGAGAGATTTGAGACCTGAAGTCGATAGCTGAAACTCTGGAAACAGTAGATGTCAACTGAGGAGTCCTGACAACCGTATGGTGTTCTTTGTTCATTGCATTTCAGTAAGAATGCACTGTTAGTTCAAACTGGTAATGAAGACAGTACCTTCCACATGGAGGAAGAATCATACTCAGTTATTTGTGTCTCTTGCAACTGAGGAATTCTAGCAACTATATGGTGTTCTTTGTTCACTGCATTTCAGCAAGAATGCAGGGTACTCTTGATGCTATGGGAAAGACTTCTTATGTTATGAAACCTTTGTAGCCACAAAAAAATCATGTTTTTGGCATATGCTTAATGACATGGGAAAATGCTCATGACAAAAAGCTAACTGTTTATAGCGCAAGATCTAGTTTTTTTGTGCATGTGAGATATATATTTACATAATTCAATAAAAAGTAGACTAGAAAGAAATATACCGGAATTTTGGAAGTGGTTATCTATGTAGGTAGGATTAAAATTTTTAGTTTTAATTTTCTTTATACTTTTGTTTCCCAGATTTTCCATACTACACATAAACCGTGTGTATAATCTTGAATAAACAGTATATTATTAAAGTATGAAAATTCATACTTATGAGTTAATTAAAGATAGCTTCTGTTAGCCACAGTGCACCTCCAAACATATCAAAGGTTGTGTTTCAATACACCTGAACAATTGAGTATTTAACTTCCAAATGCAATCCCTTTGGTGTTTGTGTATCTCATTACGGTGGATCCTTACCTACTGGATCTAGCCCTGTTGCACATTTAGTTCAAACTGGTAATGAAAACGGTATCTTCCACATGGAGCAAGAGTCCAGTTATTACTACAGATATTAAGATAAGGGGCAAGTTCATGAACCCTGTATTGATAGGGCAGTTGTGTCATCTGGAGGACATTTCTTCTCAATTTCATCTGACAAAAAGGCTAGATGTCAAATTCTTAAACAAACAATACCAACTTCCTGTGGGGGAAGAGCAAGTCAAATAGGAGATACTTGTTCTTGGCATAAAAGTCTATATTTAAGAATTAACTTATCACATTTCACAGCTCACTGTAAACTAAGAGGGGTAGGGAAGAAAGGGTCAAAGGCTGCTCTAATTACTCTCATTTTAGCAAGCAGAATGAAATGAAGTTTCCTGGGGTAATTAATCAAGTCGTGATGAAAAGTGAACACACACTGGACACTTTTTTTGGGTCAGGGATTTGATGGAAATTGCCACTGCCTCATGAAGGACACTGACATTAGTCTGGCAGAAGGTTCTCACTTAGGAAAGAATGTATAGTAATCAAGGTCCAACATTCAAAATAAAGGCTTAAGGAAAACAGCAGCAATTATCTGGCATTGCTCTTGCTGAGTTTTGGCTTCAATTCTTGCTGGTAACAGGAGGCTTGCGAGTTTCTACGGTGTGTTGGGTGGAAACGGTCTATGCCTGGTGATTTTCACAAACAGATGAATATACTCCTATTTCCAAGCATGCGATTCAGCCACTTGGACTCCAGCAATAACTGCCACCAGTTTCAAAGGAACTGCTGTAATGCAGTCCTTACTATCTGAGCTCATATCTATTACGAAAATCAAGCAGCTTGTTTTTCCAGGTGCTACCATCTTGGAAATAAGGCACGAGGGGACCAAAAAATGTGTGTCAGAACCTAATGTGAAAGCCTCCAATTAGGCTTTTTTTTTTTTAATCTAGTTATTGCAAGCTGTTTTGGCTAAAACCCGAAAGTACTTAAATGTCTTCCAACGGTGGATACATGCTGCTGTTATGATTGATATGTTATTTGAAAATATTCACAAAATGCCATCAAATTAAATGTATATTTTACATTGTAATCTACTTTGGTCTTTTTTATTCATTTGAGTGTCAAATTAGGCAATGCCTGTTGATTGTCAGTAAAATGAGTACAGTAGAATGACTAAATAGCAAAGAGTCCAACTGTCAGAGGATTTCTGAAACCAGACCAGGAAAAACACTAACATGGAAATTAAATGCCATTCAGGGACTTTGATTCTCTATGTGTCTCTTTATGGTGTTCCATGTTTCAGGCTAATCCTATTCTATCCCTTTCCTAAGCCCCCCAAATAACATGGAAAGCAAGGAACAACTGTCCTGCTGAACACTGTTATTCTGAATTTTATTTTTTAAACTTTTTGCCCAGTTAGTCATATGTCTGAAAATGCATAGAGTATCCTCTTAAGCAAGAGTGTGACTCAAACTCTCACTACATACTTGCGAAAGAACTTTGGCATGCCCCATCTCTGAGGAGGCTGGTGGGGTTGAGGCCGGACCAAATAGTGGCAGAATGCCTTCATGAACATGGAGGTCACTCCTTAGATCAAGGCTGGGTGGATCTGAAGGGTGGGGCAGCCCACTGGGCACCACGTAAAGTCAGAGGGGCTGGAATGTTGGGGAAAAATTGAACAGACACTGGAGGAGTCAATCTGTGGTTGCTGCCAAGTGTCTCCTCCTCTTCCTCTACTGTAAATTTGGAATCTGCCTTTATCTCTTTCACCACTGCCCCCACCCCAATCTTTACCGGAGTCTCTGTTTGTTCTCTGTTTGCAATCACATTTCATTCCATCTCCCACACTTTAAACCAGTGTCTTTATCACAAATTTGGCTACTTCCATCATACTATAAACCTTCCAGCTTGTATAGTACCCCTTATAATCCTACAATAATTTCCAATTGCTTTCCCAAATGTTTCATGAAGCTTCTCTGTAAGGCTTTCTCTTGTATTTTCAAACCTGGATACCTTACCTATTCTTTCCACAATACTCATCAAAATTATCAATCCCAAATAAACAGACCATCGCTAGGTTTGCTGTGAAATAATGGGATTGGATCCTTTGAAAAAGACTAAAAATTACTATAAGATGCAAAAGCACTGGAGTTGAGAGCACTGGGATCAAAAACCAATGTAATAGCTGTCATTATAGAATGATTGAAGATGAGCTAATAGATTCCTCTCAGTGGCTGTTCAAAATGGTATTTTTAAGAGTACCTTTAAAAATTTACTTTTCATGTTTAGTGGTTCATAAGAAATACATGATCATTGTAGAAAATTAGAAGACATAGATAAAAAGTTATCTATGACTCCATCAGGAGACTATTGATGTTTCTGACGTATGTCCTTCAAGACTTAATAGTAATATTTATTTATGTATATGTATATAATATACTTATACACACAAACACCTGTGACAAGATATTCTGAGTAGGGCAGGGCTAAGATTCAGATACATTTGGTATATGCTATTTGGTGTCACCTTCTACCTATTTCCTGCTCTTCCCAAATACCTGTTTGTTCCACATGATCTACATGGAGCCTGAGGAGTCTTCTGGGAAAGGAATTCAAAACATGTCCAAATTTGAGGTTCTGACATATATAGTTATGTTTGGAAAACTTACTGTGTATGTTTGGAGTGATGTTCACTCCATAGAAGCCAGTATCAAAGAGGATCTATGAAGTCCCTGAGAAAGAATCCATCCTAAAAGTCAAGCTAACTGGGGCAAACTCAGAAACAGGGACCGAAGGAGAAAGTCATGATTCTGGATTCAGGGTGTAGTTATAATGTCAACCCCTGTCCATCCCACTCCCAATGCCCCAGCCTCCTAGGTTAGTGCACTCTGGAGAGGAAGTCACAGTGGGCAAAAGTGAGAGCTTAAAATCTAGGATTCCAAACAACCTTGCAGTAGTTCTTTACCTCAGCATAAAAAGAGAATTAAGGAGCTGGTAAAACTCAGGCATCCATGATACTTGTCCTGAATGGGAACTTCATAGACTGTTGACATGCTCTCCCTAACATACACATACAAATGCTGTGTCATACTCTATAACCTGCTTTTGAAAATGGAGTATATTATGATTTTCTGTTGACACCAGTAAATATATTTCTGTAATAGCATTTGAAGTGGTTTCAGCATATAAATTTTCCCACAATTTATTTATAAACAGTGGGTCAGTGAGCATCCTTATAGCTAAATCTTTGGGTAAATGCTAAATCATTTAATTGGAATGAATTATTAGAAATAGGATTGTGAGTCACATGGTATGCATATATTTAAGGCCTCTGACATGTACCAAACACATATACCCTTTAGGGAGGCTGAACCAACTAACTTACTCCTATCAGCACTGATTGAAAGTGACAGATATAATGTTATCCTTTTAATTCCTTTGACCTCTAGCTAACAGATAGAACAGCTCTTCCCTTTCTAAAACCACCACCCACTGTAGATAATATAGAAGTATTAAACCAAATGGATTTGTCTGAAATTTGCAGAACCCAGTCCCATCTTAGAGCAATATGGCAGGCACAGCCCCATGCTCAAAGCATTAATCTTGGCTGATCTCAGTCCTCTCACTCTGCAAGCACGTATCTAATCTGGCTACTCCTCAGTATATTTTGTTGAGTACTGCATTTTTCTCCTACTTAGTATCATGTTGTTGGAGTAATTTTCTTCCCTGATGTATTACTTTATATTTTTCCAGATCTTCTCTTCCTTGGTATTTCTATACTGCTTTACCAACCTCCCTGAGCATGCTGACTTACAGTGTAAATTCATTCACATCTTAGCCACTTTAAATTAATAAGCCAGATAAAAACCCATGAGGCACTACTATTATCAACTGTGCCTCAATATACTGCATCTGTTCTTTCCCTGCTCTCTGTTTCTTTTTGTGAGCTCATTTCTAGTTTCATCAGTATTCTCTATTCTTGTGGTCCCTGTTCTATTTGACATTAGATATGCATTTTTAAGCTACCCAATTGTTTAAAAGGGAACTAAAGAAACAGAAAACGGGCTGAAGAATACACTATAAATGCAAACTTTTTTATTACTTGTCAGAGGTTGTAAAAAATGGTGGTTATATGAAAATAAAAAAATTAGCACTCATACACTAGTAGGTATAAATTAATATAGTGTTTCTAGAAGGTAATTGGGAAGCAAATATCAAAAGCCTTAAAAAGCATTTTATGCATGCAATTGTATCTCTATGAATTTATATGGAGAAAATAACTGAACAAGTGCACAAATGTTAATTTAAAAGTGTGTTTATTGCAGCATTATTTATAAGTAGAAATGGAAACAAGTAGAAGCTATATAATAGACAATTGTTTAAGTAAAATAGGGTTCTATGTGCATATGGAAATATATGTAGCTATTAAAAATGATGACATGAGTTTGTGTTTACAGTAATGGAAGAACCTTGATGATATGTTAAATAAAAACAGCAGGTTGTAGAATAATTGGCATAGTATGATCCCATCTCAGTAATAAAGGCATTTGCATGTATGTAACCAGAGTAGAAAAGCTGGATCTCATCTCTGTTGGCATGCATGCTAAGCACGGGAGAAAAGGACACCAGAGAGAAGTGTTAGGGACACTTGTGCCCAGGGGAGGAAAAGGAGAAAGCAGGAGGGAAGACTGTGGCCAGCCTAGGTACAGTCTTGATCCCTATAGAGATGGGGGCATTCTCTCCAGTTTCAACCCAAAGTAGCACATGGCTCTGGAACCCTGAGCATGCTGAGAGTGGAGGTGCTGTGTTCAACCTAGGAGAGACTGCTCTGGGAGCACCAAGAGAGAACATCTCTGACAGGAGACTGGCTTCCAAGAGCAGTGGCAGCAGGCAGCGTGTTACAGAAACATAAAAACCCTCTTAAGAAACTGGCATATAGGCATTTCTCCCTAAAGCAAGTCACATGGCCATTGCAATGTCAGGAGAGGAAATACACTCTACCTCTTTAGCAGCACTGGGACACGTAGTCATATGGCAAAAGGCATGGATTTAGGAAAGGGTAAGGAATTGAGATCATTATTGCAATCTATCACACCTGCATTTTCTCATATTTTGGAAAATAATCCCATAACACTTATGTATTTATGCCCATTAAAATAGGTGATATGTTAGATTGTTACACTAATGGTTCCCAAAGAACCATGTTGCCCAGTGTTTGGGCCTGTATTGGTTTCCTTAGGCTGTTGTAACTAAGTACCACAAACTAGGTGGCTTCAAACAAAAATTTATTCTGTCTTAGTTCTGGAGATCAGAAGCCTGAAATCAAGGTGCTGGTAGGGCCTTGCTCCCTTTGAAGCCTCTAGGGGAAGGATACTTCCTTGCTTCTTCCAGCTTCTGGTAGTTCCACGTGTTTCTTGGCTTGTGGCAGTATAAATCCTATCTCTGCCACCTTCACTTGGCTGTCTTCCTTCTGTGTCTGTGAGTCTTTCCCTGTTCTTATAAAGACACTTGTCATTCTGGTTTCAGGACCCATTTTACTCCAGTACAATGTCATCTTAACTTTATTATATCTGCAGATACCCTATTTCTACCCTATAGGGTCACATTCTGAGGTATTGGGGGTTAGGACTTCAACTTCTGTTTTTGAAGGACACGATTTAGCTCATAACAATGGCCTGTGTTGTTCCCTCCCTCATTGATTCTGGGTCACATGACTTGCTTTTGCCAACAAGACAGCAATAAATTTGACATAGCAAAGGCTGGGCTGGGCTGGGCTGGGCACAGTAGCTCATGCCTGTAATCTCAGCACTTTGGCAGGCCAAGATGGGTGGATAGCTTGAATTCAAGCATTTGAGACCACCCCAGGCAACATAGCAAAACCCTGTCTCTACCAAAAATACAAAAAAAAATAAGCTGGGTATGGTGACTTGCACCTATGGTCCCAGCTACTCAGGAGGCTAAGGTGGGAAGATCGCTTAAGTCTGGGAGGCAGAGGTTACAGTAAGCCAATATCATGCCACTGCACTCTTGCCTGGGTCACAGAGTGAAACCCCATGAAAGAAAGAAAGAAGAGAGAAAAAGCAAGCAAGCAAGCAAGCAAGAAAGAAAGAAAGAGAAAGAAAGAAAGTGAGAGAAAAAAAGAAAGAAAAGGAAGAAAGAAAGAAAAAGAGAGAGAAAGAAAGAAAGAAGAAAAAGAAAGAAAGGAAAGAAAGAAAGAAACTAAGAAAGAAAGAAGAAAGAAAGAAAGAAACTAAGAAAGAAGAAAGAAAGAAAGAAAAGGAAGGAAGGGAAGGAAAGGAAAGAGGAAGGGAGGAAGAAGGAAGGAAGGAAGGAAGGAAGGAAGGAAGGAAGGAAGGAAGGAAGGAAGGAAGGAAGGAAGGAAGGGAGGGAGGGTGGGTTGATGAGCACTTGAGCACTGAGGCTTGCCGTCTTGGAGTGCTGCCCCTGCTATATGAGGAAGCCTGGTGTAGCCTCTTTGAGGATGAAAGGACTACAGGCCAGCAAGGCCCAGCTATCTCACATGTCCTGGCTAAGCTCATTGCCCAGCAAAACCTCAGCTTGAGGGTGGGCTGGGCATTGAGGTGAAGCCATAGAACTGCCACAGAAGCAAGTCACAAAATTGTAAGAAATCATAAATTACCATTTCATAGAAGTCACTGAGTTTTGGAGTGGCAGTAATAGAAAACTGAAACAAATATTTGTTGGTTTTCCTAAAATCTAAGCCCCAAGCAGATTTGATGTTCCCCAGCCCACCAATTCTAAAACCATTGGTTTTATTGGAATTGAAAAGAACTTTAGGGATAATCCAGTCTGACTTCCTCACCTCACAGATAAGAAAATTGAGACTCAGGAGATTAAACCATGCCCCTCTTGAGGCAGGCATCCGTCTGCTGACTTTTGGTTTTGTGCTTCTTCGACATTACCGAGAGGTCACATGCTCTAATATGAAACTAATATTCTAAGGGTAGGGCTGGCTTATGGTCACACAACTATTCAGTGTCAATATCAGGTCTAGAAATCAGATTTTCTAACTCCTCATCTAGAATTCTCTTCCTTTTCGGGGAGAGTGAGGAGTATACAGTGAGTGTCTTTTACTCACACATTTAGCTGAGTATTGTCCTGTGAAGTGTTATTTTTGTCCCAGAGTGGGGTTTAAGGGGAAAGGGATACCATTGCTTATCTTTCCTACCTCTGAAACCTCTTTCTCTTCCTTTTTTCCTCTCCCTTCCTAAATCCCCCAGCCCTGGAAATATGAGTAAGAATTCCTACCCCTCCCCATCAGCCACCACTTCATGCAGGATGGATTAATGAGGTTATGTCTCCAAAGAACTTTGAGTTCCTTGGAAGAAAGGCATCAACATGCAAAGTGGCGGTTGTTATTGCGATTACTTCACTGAGTAGGGTTTCACAGCTGTCCTGATGGAAAAGGGGCCAACAAAACAGAATGCCAGTTTCCCCCAGCAGAGGAGCAGCTGGAATGGATTATAAATGAGACCTGTGTGCCCGGTTCTCTTTTTCGTCAAAGTCCATCAGCCTCTCTCAATGCCCAGCTCTCCCCTTGACAGCCCAGCAGGGTCTCTGAGCCAGACAGGTGTGGGCAAAGGCACCATCTAAGCCCCACGTGCATAAGCCTGCTTGGCAGGGGCAGCAAAACCCTATATTCTGAACCAGAGCCAACCCATTACCAGTGCTCAGTAATGCAATGGATTTCTCCAGTGGTGATTCGGGGTAAGTAAAACATTCTCATTGCTCAAACTTCCCTCCACTTTATAGGGCAGGAGGGATGGAGGAGGGAGAGAAGAGGCTGTGCAGACTCAGACAAATGTCACATTGCCAGGACCAGAGCACCTCTACTCACGCTTCCTGCCTTATTTCTCTTTTCCTCTCTTTCTCCCTTTCTTTCTCCCTCCCTTCCTCCTTTCCTTCCTTCCTTCCTTCCTTCCTTCCTTCCTTCCTTCCTTCCTCCCTCCCTCCCTCCCTCCCTCACTCCTTCTCTCCCTCTCTCCCTTCCTTCCTTCCTTCCTTCCTTCCTTGAAACATATATGTATTTAATATTATGTCAGGCATCACGTTAGGTCCTGGAGAAATAACAAAAACAAGATGCAGCCCTTGGCCTTTGTGGGCAGTAATGGTGGTAGTGAGGCAGAAACAGACAAATGAATAGAAAATCACATCTATAACATTCTAAAAGCCACATTGCTATGGCAAGACTATGTATACAGTGTCCCAGGGACACACAGAAGAGCCACTCACCCTGGTTTCAAAGGGGTCTTGAAAGGCTCCTAAAGAACCAATCGAGACTAGTCAGGTCAAGTGGATGGCAAAGAGAAGGCGTATTCCAAGCAGCCTCAGTTCCACTGGTTCTGAGATAGTATAAAATTTATCAATGTTTTGTGTATATAGAAAAGGATTATGAACATTATAATAGTATTACTTAGGCTGTAATCATAATATTATTCCTTCATTTATTGAATATTTTCTATCTGCCAAGCACTATTAAAAACTTTACATCCAATGCCTTATGTAATCCTCATGGAAATTTTACAAAGCAGGTTCCATTACTATGCGTACTTTGCTGAAGATGAAACCGAGGCCCAGAGAGATTAAGTGAATTGCTCAGTCACAGAATAAGTGAGTGGAAGCACACACTCGCTGTCACACGGCCTCACTGTGGAGGCCATGTCTGGAACCAGACACAACAGCCCCTTCGGACAGAGACCTACCACTTCAACATGTAGGTTAGTTCTGTCCTGACTGGACTTAAGAAAAACAAAAAAAAGACAGGTCTGCAATATTAAGCTGCAATACACATAGTGGGTTCTCAATACCTATTTGCTAAATAAAATATTTCCTCAAGTAGAGGACATAGCTTTTCTGGTGTTTTGGGAAGAATGGGTGTGCAAAATGATATTTTCTTCTGATCCAATAACTCATGCATGAAATAGCTTTTTAATATTTTTTAAGAATAAAATCTTCCTGTATCTAGTTTTTCCCAGCTTTACTGAGGTATAATTGACAAATAAAGTTGTATATATTTACAGTGTTCAATGTGATGTTTTGATATACATAGACATTATGAAATGATTACTACGATCATGCTAATTAACATATCCATCACGTCACATAGTTACCATTGCGCATCTGGTGAATGAAATAGCATTTTTAATCAACACAAAATTGCATGCAAAAATATGTTCTCGGGGACAACTTGGCCCCTTTTAGTCACAACTGGTCTTCAAGTTGTTAGTCCTTTCCTAACCCTTTTGTCTTGTCTCTCCAGCCAGACTGTAAGTCCCTGGAGGTCAGAGATTCGTCTGTCATCTTTTTCCATCCTTGCCAGTACCCAATTCCACCCCCTCCGTTATGCTCTAAGGGTGATCTTGCTGGGTCTTCATTAAAGAATTTATCACAGCATTCCTCATAGTTGAGTTAATTGTGTGCAAATTTAATGAATTCTTGAAGGCATTTATTGGGGCACATGATACATTTCCAGTAAGTGCTTTTGATCTGAAAACAGAAGACACTTGCTCAGGGCTGGTAGATAAACTAAACCCAAACCAAAAGCTTTCAACCAACTTGTGGACTTTCTTCAGCATCCTGTGCTTTCCAGTCCCTTCAGCTCTCAATAGCCCTTTCTTCCCTCCCCACCTCTGTGCCGCATTCCTCAGCTATACATCAAAACCGTGTTTCTATTTGCTTGATTATCATGCTCAGTTATAGATTTTGTCTGGGAAATCACCCAGTTTTAAGACTTTTTTTTCTTAATATGATGACCATTTCAAATACCAATGAAAATGTTTTGTTTTGTTTTAGATTTGTGTGTGTGTGTGTGTTTATTAGTGCCAAATGTTCTGTTTAATGCATTCTAATAATCTGGCTTGCTTCTCTTCTGCGGTGCTTCCTACTTAAACAACAGTTCTTTGCTGATACAGAGAATAGACATGACTTATTTAATCAAAAAAGTAAATGATTACTGATTCCTTATTTCTAGAATGGCATTGGGCTTAGCATTTGTAATGCATTATCTTGTTTGAACTTCACAACGCCCCTCACAGGTGAACATTATTATCATGTCTATACTATAGATGAGGAATCAGTGGCTTGGTGATTATAAGTGATTTGCAAATGAAACACTGGAGTTCAAATAGATCTGATTCCCTAGCGTTCCTAAAGACTCAACTCTCATGCCTCCTCTTATTTACCTAGAATCAAGAATTTCTCATAGTACCGCAGGGTTGATCTGATTTGCTTCCCACAAAAAGAGGGAAACTGAGGGGCACATTAGGCAATGTGCCTGAGATGCCAGAGACTACTAAGCATTGATTCTGGTTTGTGGGTGACACTCCACTATTTCTGTCTGTTTTGAATAATGAGACCTAAGAGAGTAGGTATCAAATTAGTCCTGCTTGCTTTGTGCAGACACAGGTTACGTTTGAGTGACAGATGTAAACAGATATTTAAGTGTGTCTGGGCTCCGTAAAAATTAACTGCAAAAACCGCTTCTGCCTTTCTCAACTCACCAGGACAGCCATAGCAAGAGTGAGGCAGGACGGCAGCCACAGAGCTCCACATCGTTCTGTGGTTACTTTATATTGTCCCCCAGGCATATGTAACCAAATTGTCAATTCCCGAACGTTTCTTCCATGTGTGGCATTTCCTCTGAAGCAAGTTGAGCTGGAAAAGGACAGGGACCTGGCAGGCTGCCTGTGGACTAATCAACCCCGCAAAAATAAAGAAATACAGAGCTAGGACTTGGCATCTGGTTGGATCCCATTCATCATAAACTAAAATTATTGCAGAAGGAATCTTCCTTTTTCATTCGTTCTCCCCATTGTTTACCTAAAATCTAATAGGGGCTATGTGGGATATTTGGCATCTCTCTGCACTCCACACTGTGTGCAGGTAGCATGCATTGGGCACACTGTAGAGTGACACTTGGGGAGGACGTCCAAGCCAGCACTCCCAGCCACCCTCTTGGCAGCGACCTCACCATTTCATGCAGACTCAGGCCGTTGTGAGCATTCAGTGTGGCAACCACTCTAAAGCAGTGGCCCCTAACCTTTTTGGCACCAGGGACCGGTTTCATGGAAGACAATTTTTCCATGAGTGGGGGGTGGCGGGGGCAGGAGGATGGTTTTGGGATGAAACTCTTCCACTTCAGATCTTCAGGCATTAGGTAGATTCTTATAAGAAGTACGCAACCTAGATCCCTCGCATGCACAGTTCAGAGTAGGGTTCCCACTCCTGTGAGAATCTAATGCCCCCATTGATCTGACTGGAGGTGGAGCTCAGGCTGTAATGCTTGCTCACTGACCCCTCACCTCCTGCTGTGTGGCTCGATTCCTAACAGGCCACCGACCGGTACCAGTCCATGGCCTGGGGGTTGGGGAACCCTTGCTCTAAAGCAACTAGCATAGGCCTCAGTTCATGGAAGTCACTTAACAAAAGTTAACTTTCATTCCCTCTTTGTTCGTAATGTTTTTGATGACTTGGGTAAATCATTTTGTCCCAGATTTAACATAGATAGATGATAGATAGATAGATAGATAGATAGATAGATAACAATTTTTTATTCCCTGTGACTACCCAGCTCTCTGCTCATGGACATACCCCTGGCCTAAGTGGCCTACAAGAGGGTGGACTCCAGGCCAGGTGGGGTGGCTCACACTTGTAATCCCAGCACTCTGGGAGGCCGAGGCGGGTGGATCATGAGGTCAGGAGTTAAAGACTAGCCTGGCCAAGACAGTGAAACGCCATCTCCACTAAAAAATACAAAAATTAGCCGGGCGCAGTGGTGGGCGCCTGTAATCCCAGCTACTTGGGAGGCTGAGGCAGAAGAATGGCTTGAACCCGGGAGGAGGAGGTTGCAGTAAGCCGAGATCCTGCCACTGCACTTTAGCCTGGGCGACAGAGCAAGGCTCCGTCTCAAATAAATAAATAAATAAATAAATAAATAAATAAGTAAATGAGTGTGGACTTGAGCAGGCTGCCTACATTTGAATGCCTACCTTGTCACTACCTAACCTTTCAAGAGTCACTTAAACGTTCTGTGACTCAGTTTCCTCATCTGTAAAATAGGTATAATAACAATAGTACCCATCTCACAAAATTATCTTGAGGATTTGAAGAGTTAATCCACATAACTGATAAGAATATTGCCTGGCACACACAAGTGCTTGATAATCATTAGCTATTTCTCTTCTGTAACTAGTCCTTCTTTGCCCTCTGCTTTTGCATGTTATATCTGTAAAAACAGGCAAATTATTAGTTGCTTCATTTATCTCATTTAGTGGTCATGAAGGAAATAAGCAGTGCAGAGGACCTGTTATGTGCTGGCCCTAGCAGCTTATGAGGATCAAAATGAAAGAAATTTAAAATGAAGATCAAAATTGGGTGAATTTTTAAAAAGTCATATGATTCAAGTTGATATTTTAAATGATTGGGGAAATTTCCATAGTACTGGAAACTGTTGCCTGTCACTCCAGGGAGATGGTTTTGTTGAAATTTCTGGGTACTGGGGATATGGAATTAGGGATGTAACAAAAGGAGCAGGTGCCACTGGCAGATTTTTCCAAATTATGAGACCAAATTGTCCACAACAAGAGTACCAGTTCTCCCTTCTCTCCAGCCCTTTGCATGTGGCCTTCCTTTGAAGTGCTGGTTAGTGATTGACTTCATAAGCTAATGGTTTTCTCTGCAGTTGTATCAGTTCATTTTTACATTGCTGACAAAGACATACCTGAAACTGAGAACAGAAAGAGGTTTAATTGGACTTCAGTTCCACATGGCTGGGGAGGCCTCAGAATCATGGCAGGAGGCGAAAGGCACTTCTTACATGGCGGCAACAAGAGAAAAATGAGGAAGAAGCAAAAGCAGAAACCCCTGATAAACCCATCAGATCTCATGAGACTTATTCACTATCAGGAGGCTAGCATAGGAAAGACTGGCCCCCATGATTCAGTTACCTCCCCCGCAGTCCCTCCCACAACATGTGGGAATTCTGGGAGCTACAATTCAAGTTGAGATTTGGGTGAGGACACAGCCAAACCATATCATTCCAGCTTTGGCCCCTCCAAATGTCATGTCCTCACATTTCAAAACCAATCATGCCTTCCCAACAGTCCCCCAAAGTCTTAACTCATTTCAGCACTAACCCAAAAGTCCACAGTCCAAAGTTTCATCTGAGAGAAGTCAAGTCCCTTCCGCCTATGAGCCTGTAAAATCAAAAGCAAGCTAGTTACTGCCTAGATACAATGGGATTACAGGCATTGGGTAAATACAGCCATTCCAAATGGGAGAAATTGGCCAAAACAAAGGGGTTACAGGGTCCATGCAAACCTGAAATCCAGCAGGGCAGTCAAATCTTAAACCTCCAAAAGGAACTCCTTTGACTCTAGGTCTCACATCCAGGTTATACTGATGCAAAACTTGGGTTCCCATGGTCTTGGGCAGCTCCCTGCCTGTGGCTTTGCAGGTTACAGCCTTCCTCCTGGCTGCTTTCACAGGCTGGCATTGAGTGTCTGTGGCTTTTCCAGGCACACAGTGCAAGCTATTGGTGGATCTACCATTCTGGAGTCTGGAGGATGATAGCCCTCTTCTCACAGCTCCACTAGGCAGTGCCCTAGCAGGGACTCTGTGTGGGGGCTCCAACCCCATATTTCCTTTCTGCACTGCCCATGAACTCTCCACCCCTGCAGCAAACTTCTGCCTGGGCATCCAGGTGTTTCTATACATCTTCTGAAATCAGGGCAGAGGTTCCCAAACCTCAATTCTTGACTTCTGTGCACCCGCAGGCTCAATACCATGTGGAAGCTGCCAAGGCTTGGGGCTTTCATTCTCTGAAGCCACAGCCTGAGCTGTACATTGGCCCCTTTCAGCCATGGCTGGAGCGTCTGGAACACAGGGCACCAAGTCCCGTCCCTAGGTTGCACACAGCACTGGGACCCTGGACCCGGCCCAAAAAACCACTTTTTCCTCCTGGGCCTCTGGACCTGTGATGAGAGGGGCTGCCATGAAGGTCTCTGACATGGTCTGGAGACATTTTCCCCATGGTCTTAAGGATTAACATTAGGCTCCTTGTTACTTATGCAAATTTCTGCAGCCGGCTTGAATTTCTCCTCAAAAAATGGGCTTTTCTTTTCTACTGTATCATCAGGCTGCAAAGTTTCTGAACTTTTATGCTCTGTTTCCCTTTTAAAATGGAATGCTTTTAACAGCACCGAAGTCACCTTTTGAATGCTTCACTGCTTAGAAATTTCTTCCACCAGATACCCTAAGTCATCTCTCTCAAGTTCGAAGTTCCACAAATCTCTAGGGCAGGGCAAAATGCCACCAGTCTCTTTGCTAAAACTTAACAAGAGTCACCTTTGCTCCAGTTCCCAGCAAGTTCTTCATCTCCATCTGAGACCACCTCATCCTGGATTTCATGGTCCATATCATTATCAGCATTTTGGTCAAAGCCATTCAACAAGTCTCTAGGAGGTTCAAAACTTTCACACATTTGGGCGGGTGCAGTGGCTCATGCCTGTAATCCCAGCACTTTGTGAGGCTGAGGTGAGTGGATCACAAGGTCAGGAGTTCGCGACCAGCCTGGTCAATATGGTGAAACCCCGTCTCTATTAAAAATACAAAAAAATTAGCTAGGCGTGATGGTGCATGCCTGTAATCCGAGCTACTAGGGAGGCTGAGGCAGGAGAACTGCTTGAACCCAGGAAGCAGAGGTTGCAGTGAGCCGAGATGGTGCCACTGCACTCCAGCCTGGGTGACAGAGTGAGACTCCATTAAAAAAAAAAAAAAAAAAAAAAAAAAAAAAAACCACTTTCTCACATTTTTCTGTCTTTTTCTGAGCCCTACAAACTGTTTCAACCTCTCCCTATTACCCACTTCCAAAGTTGCCTCCACATTTTCGGGCATCTTTTCAGCAATGACCCACTTACTGGTACCAATTTACTGTATTAGTTCATTTTTACGCTGCTGACAAAGACACACCCGAGACTGGGAACAAAAAGGGGTTTAACTGGACTTACAGTTCCACATGGCTGGGGAGGCCTCAGGATCATGGCAGGAGGTGAAAGGCACTTCTTACATGGCAAAGGCAAGAGAAAAATGAGGAAGAAGCAAAAGCGGAAACACCTAATAAACCCATCAGATCTTGTGAGACTTATTCACTATCACGAGAATAGCACAGGAAAGACCAGCCCCCAGGATTCAATTACCTCCCACAACACGTGGGAATTCTGGGAGCTACAATTCAAGTTGAGATTTGGGTGGGGACACAGCCAAACCATGTCAGAGGTATGATGTGAAAAGAACCAGGAAAGTTTCCACCCAGAAATGGCCCCTGTCCCCACTGTCTGGCATGTGCATCAGGAGCTGGTCTCCACCTCTTTCTGTCCCCTGGTTCCTTCTATACTCATTCCACCTGCTTGTAGCTTCCTGGACACTTTATGCACTGATCACCTTCAGGTCTTTGCTCTTGCTCTTCACTCTGCCTAGAAATCTTTCCTTGCTTATATGAGAACAAACAAACAAACAAACGAAATATACTGTGAATATTGGAAGTCTCAATTAAGTCATCATCTTCTTCATTTAGCCTTCCTGAGCACCTTCCCCTTCAACCAAAAGTCGACTGACCATGCCTTTCCTGGTGCTCACTGCAGGTGGTTTAATGAACCTGTGCACAGTCCACCAACAAAGGGTAAAGGAAACATCTGTAACACTGCATTACTCTTGCCAGTAAAATGCCCATATTCCTTATGAACTAGAACTTTTTGAGTAAGAAGATATATCTTAATCATCTCAGCTTCCCTAGAACCTAGCAAAGCACCTGGCATATAATGGATAATCAATAACTGTATCTTGAAAGGAAAGATGAATGAACGAATAAATGAAGAAGCTTAAATAACTCTTGGTATTCAGAAAGCCACGGAGAGGCAACTGAAATCTACTACTCTGACTACTTCGAGCTGCTCAAATTCTTAGCTAAAATATTTTCTGGCAGATTTATTTTATCTCATCTTCTTCATTTCAGTGCCATATAGCATTTGGATCAGTGTATATTACCTAGTGGGTGCTCAAGAAATGTTTGATGAATGGATAGAATATCAAAATGATTGCATTTTTAGTCACAGGATCTCGGCAGCATCCCATGAGAAGGTGGCCCCCATAGCCTAGAGCCTGAAGAAACAGTGACAGACACTTTCTAGGAAATGGAATAGGAGCTGCTACCCTGAAAGCCCCAGCCCCAGTCAGATATATTAGCCATCCTGAGGCACAAGTCACTGCAGGGAGGACATCTCTTCCCTTCCACTATCCCCTTACTGGTGGTCCAATTTCTTTCTCAGAAGATGTATGATAACATAATATTTTGAATATTTTTGAATAACGTTAGTATTTCTCTTTTCTTTTTAATATTATTTATTTTTTCTTCCCCCACGATCAGCTTCCTAATCAATACAAAATAATGTTGTTGCAAAGTAATGAAAAAATAAAGAAAAATTATTGTTGGAGTTTTGAAATTCAAAATAGGAATTTACAGCAAGATAGTGGTCTTGAAGGCAAATATTATCGAGTGATAATTTTCTAAATTACTCTGGTGCCTTTTAATGTATCAATACTGGTCCTACTGGAATACATTATATGGTTTTATGAAAGGGAGAAAAGAAGGGAACGTAAAAGAAAAGTTTGCCTCTTCCAGACCTAAGGGATTGTGGAGAGGGAATGATGGAGTGAAGAGCCCAGAGAGGTGGGAAAGAATGCAGCCAGCTGAATATCTCCTCTCTGGGTCTTCAAACCCCACGGCGTGAGGAGGGCAGTGGATAGGTTAGGACCAGAGTAAGAACACAGGGATTCTTGACCCACCCCTTGTTTGGATGGAGACAACTATTACAGGAGCCTCCTGTAATTCAGAGTGTGGAGTTGGACATGCAGATTGAGAAAGAGACAAATGTGTGCACCTGAGTTTCCCCGTCCTCCCACAGTATGGATGCCAATCTGAGAAGCCACAGACCTGCCACAGACTTCTGGGATGGAGGCTGAGGTGACCTGCAGCCTCAGTTCCCGGGCTGTCAGCTGGGTCCAAAAGTTGCAGATATGGCAGAGACTCAAAAGGGTCTTCACCAGCAAGAGTGGGGTAGGGAATGAGGCAAGTCTACATGGAGGGGCCCCCATACTCTGAGCAAGCAAAGCAGAAATAGACCACAAGTCCATCAACCACAGATGTCAGCTGTGGGCGCCAGCTGGGGAGGCCAGCCATAGGGTGGTGCCAGTCATTCCTCAGCAGACACAAGGCACCTCACACCCAAGCACAAGTGCAAATCCACAGCCTCCCTTCCCCCAGAGCCATGGCCCATGGGACCCAGAGAGAAGCAAGAAAGGACGAAGACAACTGTGAAGAACTGAGCAGAAAAACTAGTTAACACAGAGTTTCTGCATAAATAATTGGGCCAAACTAACTTTAAACTAAATTGGACTAAATCTAGTTGTTGTTGTTTTTTTCTTGCTACCCAAACATGTGGAAGGCTCATTAAAAAATTAGATCAAGTATAAAGAAATAAAGTAGCTAATTTCCTTTGTATGTTCCTAAATGTTGTGTGAATAATCGGGGGCCTCTGCTACTCAGGGACAATTTTGATCCCTGTCAGATTATCATGGGCTCAGGAAGGATATGGTTTGCAAGGTAAAGCACGGAGCAATTCCATTTAGTACCATACCACGAGGAGTTCCAGAGTGTGGGATACTCTGATTGTCTGCCCTGTCTCCACGTCTTCCTTTCTCACCTCTGAGCCTTCTCTTTTCCTCCATCCTCTCCTCTTTCATCTCTTGATCCTTTTCTTTTCAGAGAAAATGCACACAGATGGGCAAGCTGTCTCAGAATGGTTCTTTTGTGGGCTGTACAGATATTGAGAAGTCAAGCTGAACTACATAAGCCCTCAGATAGCACCTCTCTGGCAAAGTTACAGGTATCCCCAAAGAACGTGACAGTGCTATTATTAATCGAGCATATATTTTCACTTCAGATGCGAGGGAGGAATATGAAAGGGAAAGACAAAAGCTCTCTAGAGGATTTCACATTTAGCTAATGAATATGTTAGTGAATTGAAGAAATCCTCAAAAACTTTAGCAAGTGGAACATTCCTGATGTAGTGCGTTAACTGGAGTAACCTAATATAACCATAAGGAAAAAACAAGTCATGCTCCCCAGGGACTATCTATAGTCATAGAAAGAAGATGTGGAACTTTAAGTAAATAACTAATTGGTATGATCTAAAGTGTTGTTTTGACTACTAGTGGGGTCTGAATTCGGAAATATGAACCGTTTTTGCTTTGAGGTTTTTCACACACAAAATAATCCTACTCCAGTGAAATTTCTGAGTGTTTAGTAAATGACAAAGTCTTGGAAATTGGGATTAGAACCAAGCAATTTCAAGACCCATCTGCAAGACAAAGACAAGCAGGTAATAAAACGCCCTGCTCTGTTTCCTCTTTGGCCTCCTTTAGTTTGGGTGAACTTTTAACCCAAGAACATTAAGTTTAAAATCAAATTCAGTTTGAAGCAATTTTGAGCCACACAACTGGGTGAGGATAAAGGGCTCTATATTAAAACAGTCTCTTCCATTAGAAATGACTTATTGGATGTCATTCAGTCTCCATTGGTTGATGACAGGAAAGTAGCATCAGTTGAGCTCCAACTGTTGTCAGGCATAACATTGGTTATTCTATATGGTTTATTTTCTTTAATCCTCACACCAGGCCTAGGACTTGAAATGTTATCTCCACTTTGCAGATACTTTGGATTATTTGGTCCAGCCCCTCGGGGGAATTCCTGAGTTACTAGGGTATATGTTTGCCCTTTCTTCTCCCAAGGCCTCCAGGAAGAGAAGCCTCTCGACCTCTCAATGTGGCCCCTTTCTGAAAATTTTGAACATTAATTGTCATTTGCAATCCAAGTCTTCCTTAGCCACTGATTCCTTAAAGATTAGACCACTTCACAACAATGCATGGGTTTCCTTGAACCTAGATAAGATAGCATCAGAAAGAGAAAGGTCAAAAAAGGACAGGAAAGACAGTGAGTAGATTTCAGGGTGCTGAACTTTGCTCTATAACTATGAAATACAAGTTATGCTCTTATATTACAAAACGAACTATACATCTTTATTTTTAAAAGTAAAATATTGTGTCGTATTTGATAAAGAGGTGAAATCCTCTGAAATCCCACCCTCAGCGTGTTACCATTACCTGTTGGTCTTTAATAAAGAACTGTCTCAGGAGGGAGTGTGGCTAGGTTCTTGGTCTTTGCTGCTGCCAAGTCAAAAACAGGACTTTTGTCAGTTAGAAACAGTGAAAAGAGCACATTGGTTTTGGAGTCAGACAGACCTGGACTTGAATCCCAGCTCTGACCTTGGGCAAGTTACTTAAATTCTCTGAATCTCAGTTTCTTAGATGTCAAATGTCATGACAGCACTAATTCATAAGGTTACGGAGAGGCAGAAAGGTTAGGCATGCAAAGGTCTTGGCACAGTGCATGGCACAAAGTAGGCATTTGATAATTGTATCCAATTGAATATCACAGATGTTCCAGATATTAAGATCCTTTTGCCTGCAGTGTAAAATTACCAGCTGCTAAGACAATTCCCCAACCTCTTCATTATTATTTTTTCAGCGAGTTAATGGCTGGACTTCAGGCACATAATATACAGAACAAGCTCTTGGTTAAAGTTTGCTGACTTTTAGCAAAAGGTGCCTATAGGAATTTTCTTCCATTTTTGTTTTCTTTATTGAATGCTTGAAGCTACTCATAAAGTAAACACCCAAATTAGTAATGATTTTATTATATCATTTTTGGAATCTCAAAATAAATTTTACTTCTGTAATGAAAGTCAATCAAGCCTACTTTTGATCAACTGAAACCTTGGGGTTACCCTCTTCAGTCTTTGGGTGGGGGCTGGGGGTGTTGATGTCATGAGAGAGTCTTGAAATGGGGAAGGATGTTTCTTCCTAATGAATGCCCAGCCATCGAACTTGGTTTGGTTGAAAAGCAAGACGCAAAGTCTCAGACTCTGTCACTGCCAAGATCCTGTCACTCCTAATGTGCTCCTTTCCAGCTGTGGCCCATGATGCCTCTTCAAACAAATTATTCTGCAACGATTGATCGTGTCGCACTCCCTTTAGATGGCCCATAACCACATTTGAGAGTTTAGACAGAAATACTGCCTGACAGATGATTCTGTTGGAGCCAGAAGGCTTAAAGTACAACATCTCCCAACCAACTTGCCAGTGAGGGACGTGCCCAGGGCCCACACCTAACAACTGTGTCGGTGGTAACAAGGCCTGTGTGCTGAAACACTGAGCTGCTTCCTGTCTGCACGGCCTCAGGGCTTGAGGGCGAGGGCCCATCTGGACTTTTCATCCTAAGACCCCACGAACCTCCATCAAACAAGCAAAGAATTTTGTTAATCATCTGTCTTCATCCAGCTGGATAATTAGCTCCATAAGAGCAAGAAATTTTTATCTGTTTTGTTTATTGTTGTATGCCTTGTTCCTAGATCTGTGCCTGGCATACAATAGCTGCTCAAATTCTATTTGTTATATGAGTGAATAAGAGGAGATTCCAACAGTAAGGTCTTTCCTCAGTTTTCCTCAAAGGAAGAGAAGTTTCAACGGAAATACACAAGTAGGGAATATACTGATTATGGGAATTTTCTTCATTAAAACTGAGACACTTCAGGATACCTGTTCATCATTGTGATAGGTGCTCTTAATTCTGAGGTTCAGTTGCAATGCAGCCAATGATGTTCCTTCCAGATTATCAGCTAACATTACAGATGAAGAAAAATGTGCTCATTTTAATTTACTTTTACTATTACTAATAACTAAAGAATCTCAAATGGCCACATGTATCATTTTAATAAGAATTGGATTTTAGTAATAGACCTGTCAAAAAAAAAAAACATGATTTATCCCATCAAATTCAGTGTGAGTTTATTGTTTATATTTGCAGCATGGGAGTAATTTAAAGGATGTTCTAGAAATATTTTGTCCTCTGATGAAGCCTGAGAACCAAAACAGTTTAATAATTCTTTCTTCATTTATTTAAAAGGATTTACTTCTTGTAATATCTAGCTATGGCTGACTGTGACCATGCCAAAAATCTGTCATTTTCTTTTATTGCACTGTCTTCACCTGGCATATGTTCCAACTGTGGCCATTTGACACGGGTTGACTTATTTACTTGTTTAACATTCATCTCTCTTGGCTAGATTATAAGCCCCTACTTATAATCTTTTGTCAGTTTTGTGTTACTTCCCTGGTGCCTACAATAGTGCCTGGGATGTGGTAAGTGCTTAAAAAACATTTGCCAAATAAGTAAATTAGTTAAAATTTATGTTACAAATCCCCATATCTGTGTAAATGTACTTCAGAAAAGAAGTGATGGCGATACCAGGGGTTGGCTTTCAGGACATTCATTGTAGAAGAAGGAGGTCTGGACTGGACAAATAAGTGATCAAGCCAGCTCCACTCTTTTCTATATGTGTTGCCATCAAGGCATTTCATCTCCCCAAGGCTCAGTTTTGACATTTTCAAAATGGGAATAACAATAGCTATTGAATAAGATAGTTATGAAGATGACATGAGATTAAGGATATAAATGTACTTTGCACAAACTGCTAAGACTTACAGAAGCATCAGATTTCATCACGCATTGGATAGACATGTCTGTTGATGGAATGAGAGTTTGAGCTGCACTAACCAATTACTTAGTTCAACCTGTCTGCTGAAGTCTATAGTAATGGATGCTCAGTTGTCACATCAGGTGCATAAAGGAAGATGCCTTTTCCAGGAAATAGCAGGGATGGAGGACTCATGATAATCTTCTAGGAAGCTCTTAAAATGATATATTCTTAAGCGTAATTGCTGTATTACTTGTTCACAATCATTTGTCTCCCTGGCTACACTCAGGGTTGCCATATGTGCCATGCTTCCCTTTAGGTAGTTTAGTCCTCACCTCATAAACACTGGCATGGCCACAGGTTTGCCTTAGTCAATGAATTATAAGTGGACATGATGCATGCCACACCAGTAGAGAAACCCTAGATGTGTTGGCATGGTTTGTCTTGGCATCCCTTTGAGCTTCTGTCCTCAGTTATGAGAACGGCATGCCCTAGTTACTGGATATTCCTTTAGCCTGGCTTCTGGAGTAAGAATACACATGCTTCTAGGTCAAGCCCAGGCAAGCCCAACAGAGCTGCAGCAGACTCGCAACTCTCATGAAACATGAGCACACATGTTTGTGTGAGTCACTGAGATGTTCAGGTGGTGTGTTACCTTAGCAAAAACTAATCTCCACACTCACTGAAGTACATGCTCTGAGGCTCAAGAAATCTGTGTTTTAAAAAGTTCTTTATGTGATTCTGGCAATAAGTCAAGTTTAGGAACCACTCTCCTGGACTACCTACACCCCCTTTTCTCCTTCCTGCCACCTGCCCATGTGAACAGGGCTTGACGAATGCTTCCACGGTTCCTATAACTCAGCTAGTAGCATTCCTGATTGTCAGGCCAGTAGGAAAAGAAAGAAATGCTCCTCTGCTTTGGAGATGGTGATAAAATGTGGAGCTGCAGAGACTGAATTAAATCAGAGACTTTAGGGTCACCTGACCTTTTCTCTCCAGCACTTTATTGGGAATGTGATAGAACAATTTATTACTGAAAAAGCAAGATAAAACCTATGGAAGGACATACTTTGTTATAGGCCAGATGGTTTGGATTTGAGTGTGGTAATTATTCTAGTTTCTGACAATCCATAATAAGTCTGCCTATGTTAGCTACTAAATTATTATTGGTGAATCGATGCCCAGCAGCTCTGGATGTTGACAAGGTCTTGAGGCACCCACAAGGGGCAAGAGAACACTGTTAATGGTCACTGGTGGAGATCAAGCCTGTGGTTCTAAAGAAGACTTTTCATTTTCCTTACTAGCATCTCAGCTATAAAACCAGAACCTGCATGTTTGGATTCTGAAGAATAATGACCTTTTTGTTCACTGACCTTGTATTTAGGCCATATGAAAGGTCATGGACAAGGATAAAATAACCTTATTCTACATGAGTAAAAAACCCTCCTTCAAATTTGTTGGATAATCTCATGGTTTTCTCTTAATAAGGTTTAGACAAGACTCACTGGAGGACCAGATCTGTAACAAATAATCCTACTTCTTTCAATGTCAGTGACACTCCAGTAAGGAAGTTACCTGGTTTAATTGTTGTTGTTGTTGTTTGAAGGGGGAACAAAGAGACAAAGAAATCTTTTTATTAACTTTAATGAAACAAAAATGGAACCTGAGTTTTTGTTCTTATTTTGGCTTGCTGGATTGCTTGTATAAGTTGTAACTAACTGTTCTCTTTATGTTGTAAAAGTAAAATTCCCAAAGCCTTGGGATTATAGTCAATAGGATAGAAAAAGCTATTTTATGTACTTAGCTATGGCCAAAAAGACTTTTTGAAAAAAGTATTATTACAGAGCTTGGGACTAATCTACTGGAATCCCCTGAGCCTTTCTTTCACTGCACAGGTATCTTAGTAGATCCAGAGGGTACAATCACTCATGACAAGCAATGAATATACAACAGGCTTCTAGTACATTCATTTCATCAGCACAAGAAACTTGGGAATATCTATGTTCAAATACATTGAAATGGAGAGATTTAGAGCCAAAAGCTATGTAAATCCAATTACCCCCTTGAAAATGGATGTCTACATTCCTGTGAATGTAGCTTTCTTCAGCTCCTATTCTCCATGACTCTCAGAAGTATGAAACTGATAAATATCCAATTACACCTTGTAGAGAAGACTTAGCAACCACTGTTTATACTGGCCTCACTTATTCTTTTTTTAAAATTGTGACTATCTTAAGTGTTATTTGGATAACAAAATCTCAACCTGAAACACCTGGAGCCAGGGGTCCAGGATGCTCCAGCTGATGATCACGTATGCTTCCTAATGCTCCCTGCTATGATGCTGGCCCACAAGGTGAAAAAGCAGAGTCAGGTGTACTGCTTTTTTGAATGAAACCTTAGTGAGAATTTGGTCACTTGGTATTTGCCATTTCTTCGAAAAATGAAGCCCAAAAATTATTGGTAATTAAAGTTTCTGCATATTTAGATTCTGTTATTCTCTTTTACAATTTACGTGATTTTTTTTTTTTAAGTTAACATGGCATTTGAAAATCTATCGCAAGCAATAGACCTAGCCTCCCCAGAAATCCAAGTTTCAGGGGATTCACCTGGGGTTATGGAACCCTGGTTAAGAGCTCACAAGATAATGAAAACAGCATGGTACAAAAACCTATAGCTAACATCATACTGAATGGCAAGAAATTCAAAATTTTCTCACTAAAATCAGTAACAAGGCACGGATGTTTTCTCTCACTATTCCTTTTCAACACTGTACTGGAATTTCTAGCTAATGCAATACTATAAGAAAAGGAAATGAAAGGTATACAGATTGGGAAGGAAAAATAAAACTGTCTTTATTCACAGATGGTATTTCTTATTCACCCAAAAGGACTGACAAAAAAACTCTTGGAACTGAAGTAAAACATGGTGGTATGTGTCTGTAGTCCCCGCTACTCAAGAGGGTGAGGTGGAAAGATCATTTGAGGCTAGGAGTTCAAGGCTGTAGTGCAGTATGATTGCATCTGGGCAACATTGTGGAATCCCATATCTTAAAAATGAAAAAAAAAAAATCCTGGAACTAATAAGCAATTATTGCAGAGCTGCAGAATACAAGGTTAACATACATACAAAAATCAATTCCTTTCTTATACGCCAGCAAGAAACAAGTGGAATTTGAAATGAAAAACACAATACAATTTACATTAGCACCCTACAAAATAAAATACTTAGGTATAAATCTAACAAAATATATTAAGATATATATGAAAAAGCCTACATAATTCCAATGAACAAAATTAAAGAAGTAAGCAAACGAAAAGATATTCCATGTTCATGGACAGGAAGACTCAATATTGTCAAGATGTGAGGCCTTCCCATCTTCCCAATGCAATCCCAATCAAAATCCAAGCAAGTTATTTTGTGAATATTTACAGACTGATTCTAAAGTTTATATGAAGAGGTAAAAGACCTAGAATAAACAACACAATATTGAAAGGGAAGAACAAAATTTAGAGGATCAACACTAGCTGATATCAAGACTTACCATAAAGCCACACTAATCAATACAGCATGGTATTGGCAAAAGAATAGACAAATAAATAATGGAACAGAATAGAGATCCCAAAAATAGCCTCACATAATATAGCCAACTGGTCTTTGACAAAGGAGCAAAAGCAATACAATGAAGCAAAGAGTCTTTTCACAAATGATGTTGGAACAACTGGACATCCACATGCAAAACAATGAATCCAGAAACAGATCTTACACCTTTCACATAAAGTAACTCGTGGATCATAGCCCTGTATGTAAAATGCAAACCTGTAAAACTAGAAGTTAACATAGGAGAAAACCTATATGACCTTGGATATGGTGATGGCTTTCTAGATACAAAACCAAAGGCACAATCTATGAAAGAATTGAATTAAAACTTCTCTCCAAAAGACAATGTCAAGAGAAAGAGAAGACAAGCCACAGATACACACATGGCACATAAGCATACGAAAAGATGCTACACATTATTTGTCATCAGAGAAGTACAAATTAAAACAACAAGGTATCATTATACACCTATTAGAATGGCAAAAATCTGGAACACTGACACCAAATGCTGATGAGGATGTGGAGGAGCAGGAACCCTCATTCATTGCTGGTGGGAATGCAACGTAATACAGCCACTTTGGAAGGCAGTTTAACAGTTTCTGTTTTTTTAATTTTAAAGTATTTAATCGACATACAAAATTATCTATATTCAAGTTGTATAATATGGTGATTTGATATACACATACATCATGTATAATTACCACAATCAATTACTACATCATCACTACCCACAGTTACTATGTGTGTGTGCGTGGTGAGGACACTTAAAATCTGCTCTTATCAAATTTCAAGTAAACAATATAGTTACTAACCATAGTCACAATGCTGTACATTCGATCCTCAGAACTTATTCCTCTTATAACCAAAAGTTTGTAATCTTTGACCAATATCTCCCCATTTTTCCCACCTCCAGCTTCTGGAAACCACCAGCCCACTCTGTAAGTTCAACTTTTTTAGATTTCATAGATAAATGAGATCATACAGTATTTGTCTTTCTGTGTCTGACCTATTTCACTCAGCATAATGTTCTCCATGTTGTTGCAAATAGCAGAATTTCCTTCTTTTTAAAGACAGACTAGTATCCTATTGTGTATACATACCACATTTTGTTTATCCATTCACCTATTGATGAGCACTTAGGTTGTTTCCATATCTTGAGTATTGTGAGTAACACTGCAATTAATATGGGAGTGCAGGAATCTCCATACTGTTTTTCATAGTACCAATTTACATTCCCACTAACTGTATAGGGCTCTCTGCTCTCTTTTCTCCATCCCTTTGCCAGTACTTATCTACAGCCTTTTTCATAATAGTTATCCTAACATATGAGGTGATGCCTCATTATGATTTTGATTTGTATTTCCTGATTGATTACTGTTGCTGAGCATCTTTTCATATACCTTTTGGCTAGATGTATGTCTTCGGAAAAATATCTATTCAGATCATTTGCCCATTTTTCGCATTGGGTTACTTGTTTTTGTTTTTGTTTGCTATTGAGTTGTGTGAGTTCCTTATCTACTTGGACATTAACCCCTTATCAGTTTTTTTTTTTAATTATACTTCAAGTTCTAGGGTACATGTGCATAATGTGCAGGTTTGTTACATATGTATACTTGTGCCGTGTTGGTGTGCTGCACCCATCAACTCGTCAGCACCCATCAACTCGTCATTTACATCAGGTATAACTCCCAATGCAATCCCTCCCCACTCCCCCTTCCCCATAATAGGCCCCAGTGTGTGATGTTCCCCTTCCCGAGTCCAAGTGATCTCATTGTTCAGTTCCCACCTATGAGTGAGAACATGCGGTGTTTGGTTTTCTGTTCTTGCGATAGTTTGCTGAGAATGGTGGTTTCCAGCTGCATCCATGTCCCTACAAAGGACACAAACTCATCCTTTTTTATGGCTGCAGAGTATTCCATGGTGTATATGTGCCACATTTTCTTAATCCAGTCTGTCACTGATGGACATTTGGGTTGATTCCAAGTCTTTGCTATTGTGAATAGTACTGCAATAAACATACATGTGCATGTGTCTTTATAGTAGCATGATTTATAATCCTTTGGGTATATACCCAGTAATGGGATGGCTGGGTCATATGGTACTTCTAGTTCTAGATCCTTGAGGAATCGCCATACTGTTTTCCATAACGGTTGAACTAGTTTACAGTCCCACCAACAGTGTAAAAGTGTTCCTATTTCTCCACATCCTCTCCAGCACCTGTTGTTTCCTGACTTTTTAATGATTGCCATTTTAACTGGTGTGAGATGGTATCTCATTGTGGTTTTGATTTGCATTTCTCTGATGGCCAGTGATGATGAGCATTTTTTCATGTGTCTGTTGGCTGTATGCATGTCTTCTTTTGAGAAATGTCTGTTCATATCCTTTGCGCACTTTTTGATGGGGTTGTTTTTTTCTTGTAAATTTGTTTGAGTTCTTTGTAGGTTCTGGATATTAGCCCTTTGTCAGATGAGTAGATTGCAAAAATTTTCTCTCATTCTGTAGGTTGCCTGATTACTCTGATGGTAGTTTCTTTTGCCCTTAACAGTTTTATGGTTTGCAAATATTTTATTCCAATTGCAGGTTGCTTTTACTTTTGTTGATTTTGTTGATTGTTTCCTTTGGTGTGCAGAAGTTTTTCAGTTTGATGTAGTCCCCCTTGTTTATGTTTGTTTTTTTTTTTGCCTGTGCTTTTGGTGTCATATCGAAAATTTACTACTGAGATCAATGTAAATAAGCTTTTTCCCTTTGTTTTCTTCTAGAAATTTTATGGGTTCAGATCTTAAAGTCTCTAATCATTTTGCATTAATTTTTTATGGTGTAAGACAATGATCCAATTTTATTCTTGCACCTATGGATATGGACATCCAATTTTCCCAATGCTATTTATTGAAGAAACTGTCCTTTCTCCATAGTGTATTCTTGGTGCACTTGTAAAGATTACTTTACCATATATGTCTGGACTTATTTCTGAGCTCTCTATTCTGTTCTATTGGTTTTTGTGTCGTATGTTTTAATGTCAGTACCATACAGTTTTGATTACTATAATTTTGTAATGTAGCATAAAATCAAGAAGTGTGAGGTCTCCAGTTTTGTTTTTCTTTCTGGTTAGGGTGTGTGTGTGTGTGTGTGTGTGTGTTTGGTTGTGGTTGCATATGCATTTTAGGATTGTTTTATCTATTCCTATGAAAAATGTCATCAAAATTTTGATAGGCATTCAATAAATCTGTAGATTGCTTTGGGTATTGTGAAAATTTTAATATTAATTCTTCCAATCCCTGAACACAGAATATATTTCCATTTATTTTTTATCTTCCTCAATTTCTTTAATCAATGTCTTATAGATTTTAGTACATAAATCTTTCATCTCTTAGGTTAAATTTATTTCTAAGTATTTTATTTTTTCCATGCTATTGTAAATGGGATTGTTTTCTTAATTTATTTTGGAGATAGTTTATTGTTACTATATAGAAATGCAGCTGATTTTTGTGTGTTAATTTTGTATCAAACAATTTTACTGAATTTGCTCATTACTTCTAACAATTTTTGGTGGAATCTGTAGGGTTTGCTAAATGCAGGATCATGTCATCTACAAACAGGAACCATTTAACTTCTTCCTTTTCAATTTAGATGTATTTTATTTCTTTTTCTTGACTGATTGATCTAGGTAGGACATCCAGTACTATATTGAATAGTAGTAGCAAGAGCAGGCATACTTGTCTTATTCCTGATCTTAGCAGAAGTCCTTTTAGCTTCTCACTGTTGAGTATGATGTTAGCTATGGCCTTATCATATATGACCTTCATTATGTTGAGGTATATTTCTTCTTACCTAATATGTTGAAAGTTTTTTTTAATCATAAAAGGATACCAAATTGTGTCAAATTTTTTTTCCGTATATTTTGAGAAGATTATACGGTTTTTATCCTTCATTCTGTTAATGTGGTATGTCAGATTTATTAATTTGCATCTGTTTAACCAGTCTTGCATCCCAGGGATAAATCACACTTGATCATGGCATATAATCTTTCCAATGTGCTGTTGAATTTGGTTTGCTAGTACTTTGTTGAGGATTTTTGCATCTATGTTCATCAAGGATATCAGCCTATAATTTTCTTTTCTTATAATGTCCTTATATGTCTTTGTTATAAGTTTAAAGCTGGCCTTGTAAAATTAGCTTGAAAGTGTTCCCTCCTCTTCAGTTTTTTGGAAGAGTTTGAGAAAGATTAGCATCAATTCTTCATTAAATTCTTGGTAGATCTCACCTGTGAAACCATTAATTTGGGGATTTTCGTTGTTGGCAGGTTTTTGATCACTGATTCAATCTCCTTACATGTTATTTGTCTGCTTAGATATTAGATGTTTTTATTTCTTTATGATTAGGTCTTGCCAGGTGGTGCACTCCTAGGAATTTATCCATTTCTTCAAAGTTATCCAAATTGTTGGCATATAATTGATCGTTTGTATTTTTGTAAGATTGGCAGTTTATTACAAAATTAACAAACTCTCACCATATGATTTAGCAATTTTACTCCCTGCTATTTACTCAAAGGAGGTGAACACATATGTTTACATAAAAACCTTCACACAGGTGTTTATAGCAGCTTTATTTAAAATTGTCAAAACTTAGAAATAACTAAGATGTCCTTCAGTAGGTGAATGAACAAATAAAGTGTGGTACATCCAGAAAAAGGCAATGTTATTTATTGATAAAAAGAAATGATCTATATGTTTTTAAGCCAGAAAAAGATATGGCAGAACCTCAAATGCATATTACTAAGTGAAAAAAGCCAGCCTGAAAAGATTACATACTGTATGACATTCCAACTATGTGCCATTCTGGAAACAACAGAATGACGGAGACAGTAAAAAGATTAGTAGTGGTCAGGGGTTAGGGTGCGGGGGAGAGAAGCCATGAATAAGCAGAGCACCAAGGATTTTAGGGTAGTGAAAATACTCTGGATGATACTATAATGGCAGATACGTTACCATACATTTGCCCAAACCCAAAGAATATATAACACCAACAGTGAACCCTATGTAAGCTAAGGATTTTGGTTGATTATGATGTGTCATGTGTTCATCAATCATAACAAATGTACCAGTCTGGAGGGAATGTCGATAATGGGGGGTCTTATGCATGTGTGGGGCAAGAGGTATGTATCCTCACCAACACATGTTACTTTATGTGTTTTTTAAAATGTATTATTGCCATCCTAGTGGTTGTAAAGTGGTATCTCATTGTGGTTTTCCTTTGCATTTCTCCAATGACTAATGCTTCTTGGCCATTTGTATATCTTCTTTCGAAAATGTTTATTCAAATCCTTTGCCCACTTTTTAATTGGGTTTGTTTTTGTTGAGTTGTAAGAGTTTTTGTATATTCTAGAGACTAGACCCTTATCATATTTATGACTTGCAAATATTTTCTCCCATTCTGTAGTTTGTCTTTTCACTTTCCTGATAATATCCTTTGATGTACAAATGTTTTAATTTTGATAAAGGCCAATTTATCTATTTTTTTTTGTCATTTAGACTTTTGTATCATATCCAAAAATTCATTGTCAAGTTCAAAATCATGAAGATTAACTCTTAGGTTTTATTCTGAAAGGTTTAGGGTTTAGTACTTATATTTATGTTGTTGATCCCTTTGAGTAAACTTTTATATATGGCATGAGAAAGGGGTCCAATTTCACTCTTTTGCACATGGAAATCACAGTGGTGCCTGTCCCATCTGTTGAAAAGACTATTCCTTCCCCATTGACTGCAATTGGCACTCATGAAAAATTAATTGGCATAGATGTATGGGTTTATTTCTAGACTCTTAATTCTATTTCATTTGTCTATATGTCTATATTTATGCCAGTACCACACTGTGTTGATTACTATAGCTTTGTAATAAATTTTGAAATTGGGAAGTGTGAGTCTTCCAGCTTTGTTCTTCATTTTAAAAGATTGTTTTGGCTATTCAGGGCTCCCTGGAATTTTATATAAATTTGAGGACCAGCTTTTCCATTGCTGCAAACAAAAACAAAAACAACCAATGAAACAAACAAAAATTCCTGGAATTTTGATAGGGATTGTATTAAATCTGTAGAGCACTTGGTAGTGTTGCCATGTTAATGATATTACATCTTCTAATCCATGAACGTAGATGTATTCACATGTATTTAAGTCTTTACTTTCTTTCATCAATGGTCCATCATTTTCAGCATACAAGCCCTTCTCCTCCTTGGTTAAATTATCCTAGATATTTTATTCTTGACA
The DNA here is from genome assembly GCF_024542745.1 of Macaca thibetana thibetana. NCBI lineage: Eukaryota > Metazoa > Chordata > Mammalia > Primates > Cercopithecidae > Macaca > Macaca thibetana. The sequence continues at coordinate 49,352,837 of NC_065585.1, forward strand.
CTATTATAAATGTAATTATTTTCTTAATGTTCTTTTTAGATTGTTCATTGTTGCTATACAGAAACAACTTTTTTTATATGTGTAGTATTATATTCTGCAGCTTTGTTGAATTTATTAGCTTCAGCAGCTTTTTTATAGATCCTTTGGAATTTTCTATATATAGGACTGTCTCATCTACAAATAAAGGCAATTTAACTTATTTCTTTCCAGTTTGGATGTCTTTTATTTCTTTTCTTATCTAGTTGCTCTGACTAGAACTTTAAGTACAATATTGAATAATACTGGTTAAAAGAAGCATCCTGATTTTAGAAGGGAGGTTTTTCAGTCTGTCACCATTGAATATGATATTAGCTGTGGTTTTTAAAAATAAACACTCCTTATTATGTTTCAAAGTTATCATCTATTCCTTGTTTTCTGAGAGATTTTAATCCTGGAAAGGTGTTGGATTTTGTTGAATGTTTTCCTGCAAAAAATTGAGATGTTCTTCCTTTTTGTAGCGTGTTACCTTCACTATTTTTCATGTTGAACCACTCTTGGATTACTGGGATAAGTCCCACTTGGTCATCACATATAACCCTTTAAATGTGCTGTTGGTTTGATTTTCTAGTATTTTGTTGAAGAGAGGGATTTTTAATTTATTTATTTTAAAATTTTAGAACTGTAAATAAGGAATTGTGGACTTGTAGTTCTATACAGTGACGAATCATCATAGCAAAAGAAGCTGATTAATGGTGCCACATTAATAAGAAGGAAGTCTTTAACAGTATGTTCCTGTGTCCTGGGGTTCTGACTGGTTTTCTTTAACCATTTACCAATGACTTGAAGACAAAGAAGGCCTGCTTCTCACACTTGCAGCTGACAGAACTGAGAAGGACAACTAATATTTGAGAGAGCAAAATAAAGATTCCAAAAGGTTCTGATGGCCTGGAATAATCGGGCCAAATTAACAAGATAGATTTAAAACCTGGAATCAATATTTTGAGTTCAAGGAAAAGATTGAAGAAAAGGAGGGGTTGCTGGATTAACAGCCGTTCCCATGAAGAGAGCTGGGATTTAGCTGACTGCAAACCTGGCCTGAGCTGAGAATTTCAAGGTTCCAGAGGAGGAGTGCAGGCTGGAGTGGTGCTGACACAATGTTGTATCCACAATGTACATGTGCACATGTGTGTGGTGTATGGGGCTTGCTTAGCCCTGCTCTTGGCTCTGCAGGCCTATCCACATCTGGAATATTTATTGCCTTCAGTCTGGGTGCCAATTTTTAAGTGACAAACTGGATCCCATCCAGACAAGAATGACCAGGACAAAGAAAGGGCTCAAAATCATGTTAGGCCAGGAAGTGTTGAAGGAACCAGGGCTGTTTAGCCTAGGGGGGAGAAGATTAAATGGGGATTTCATAGTTGTTTTCAAATCACATGAAAAGAGAAACAGACAGGGTCTGTGTGTTTCCAGAGTGGAGTAGAAACCTAGAGGTGGAGGTTGACAGAGGGAGGGATTGGTCTTCTACAAGAAGACATTTTCAATAGTCAGATCTAAAAATACGATGGATTGGACACATGATGGGTGCCAGAATATTTATCTCCTCCACCCCAACTTCTGGAGAATAACTTTCCACACCCTCATGGCTATTATAGGAATACACTGTAGACTGTATCTGACCCAAGCCATACCAAAGAGCCCTGTCCCTGGGATTATGGGATCTGGGAGTGAAGAACAGTCGTGCTGCCTGTGGCTTAAGCTCTAAGAGGCAAAACTAGAGAAGAGTTTCTCATCAAAAGGAGAAAGTGAGTAGAGTGGAGGGGAGGGGAGAAAAGTGGAAGGGAGAAGAGGAGGAGAGAAGAGGAGAAAAGAGAGAGATGGAAAAGAGAGAGATGGAAAACAGAGAGAAAATCATTGAGTTCTGAATTCCAGATATTCCTGCATCTCACAGTCCTCTTATTCTCCCACAACTCTGTCACTCAGTTCTTTCTTGAAGAGTATGAAATACCCTAGTATCATTCCAAAGGGTGGTCTCTCTTAATTAAACTAGAGTTGGATTGGGTTTTCTTGTCATTTTCAGTTCAAAGGACTCTAACTAATACCAGCCGTCTCTGGGGGTAGTGAGGCCTCCAACTTTGGAGGTATTTAAGGGAAACAGGTTTACCATCACCTGCGAAGAAATCTATGAAGTGGGTGGGAATAAAAATGAAATAGGATTGGTCATGAGTCGATAATTGTTGAAGTTAGGTGATGGGTTTGTTATATTCTCTCCACTTTTTTGTATGTTTAACATTTTTTCTAAGAAAAAAATGATACGGAGAGGACACAAGCACTGAGAGAAGTTGAACTAATTCAATGGTTCTAAAACATATCAGAATCCTTTGGGTAGACTTAAACAACAAAAATCTGTGGCCTTACCCCTGGAAATTTGGTTTCAGTTGATCTGGGATGAGGCTCTGGATTCTATATATTTTCAAAGCTCTCCAGATTATTCCATCATCTAGGTAAAATCACAGCTGAATGATATTTAAGGGCATCTTGAAATGTAAGCTCCTCAAGCTCAAGGGTATTAAAGGCTGGAAGTGACCAACACCTTCAATTTTAAAATGTGGATACTAGGCCATGTGTGGTGGCTCACACCTATAATTCTAGCACTGTGGGAGGCCGAGGTGGGGGGATCACTTGAGGTCAGAAGTTCGAGACCAGCCTGGCCAACATGGTGAAACCCTGTCTCTACTAAAAATACAAAAAAATTAGCCAGGCATGGTGGCATCCGCCTGTAATCCCAGCTGCTGGGGAGGCTGAGGCAGGAGAATTGCTTGAACCTGGGAGGCAGATGTTGCAGTGAGCCGAGATGGCACCATTGCACTCCAGCCTGGTCAACAAGAGCGAGACTCCATCTCAAAAAATAAAATATAAAATAAAATAAAGTAAAATGTGGAAACTGAGATCCAAAGAGGTCAAGTGATTAAGGTTAACAGAGTTAGTAAGTGATAGTGGAGAAGTCTAAAACCCAAGGAATCCCCTGTTCTCTGTCCTGTACACATTGATTTTATAAAATTATGAAAATCTTCTTGATTGATAAGGTTATATGAAGAAAGCTGACTTTGGATCCAGACTGCTTGGTCAAATTCTGGTTTTTCCACTTACTCTCTGTGTCTCAGTTTCCCTGTCTGTACCCACTTTATATGGGATTGTTGTAAATTAAAAAATATATATATATATATCTTAAAACAATAATAGCATATGATAAACAAAGATTTGCTATTGTTATATTTATTACTTGCATCATACTAGGAAGGAGACTGTCACTGAAGGTCTTCAAGACTTTGTATGGCTATTAATTATTGACAGTTGGAGGCAGGGGTGAGTATTGCAGGCCACATCCAGTGTCCAGCTTATTGCTTCATGTCATTCTGTTCAGTATAAGAAGTTATTGCTCAGGCTGCAGAGCTCGAGTCGTAACTTCACTCCTCATGGGTCACTCTGGCTATAGTGTGAGAAAAGCAAGAGCCAGAATACTAAGGGCAGCTTGACAACTGGAAAAAAAATAGTTAACCTATATATTCTGGAAGTGTTCTTGCTTTATTATTATTATTACCTCTATATCCAATCACCAAACAAACAAAATAACACCTAACTTTAATTAAAACTAACACCAACAAAAACAAAACAGCTAAGAGGGATATGATGGCTTCTAAGACAGCTGTTAGATATTGTGAATTAGATATGCCAGTGTCTTTAAAGAATAAATACAGGAAACTAAGAGTGGCAGCATCAGGCAGGCAGGGTTTCGGTCGCTTTGTTCCCTATTGTATTCCTGGCAGCCAGCATGGGGTCTGGCACGTGTTGGGTATTCAATAAATATGTGCTCAATAGATGATCTTTCAGGAAATGGCTCATATATTTCACAGACAATTGAGACAACTTATGGCTCAAAGTGTAAAGCTACAACTTTAGTCATTCCTGTAAAAAATACAAAATGAGGCCAGGCGCGGTGGCTCAAGCCTGTAATCCCAGCACTTTGGGAGGCCGAGACGGGCTGATCACGAGGTCAGGAGATCGAGACCATCCTGGCTAACACGGTGAAACCCCGTCTCTACTAACAAATACAAAAAACTAGCCGGGCTTGGTGGCGGGCGCCTGTAGTCCCAGCTACTCGGGAGGCTGAGGCAGGAGAATGGCGTGAATCCGCCTCAAACAACAACAACAAAAACAACAAACATACAAAATGAAAATTTTATGAAGAAATATTTTTGAAAGAAAATTTGAAATTAAACCTTAAAAAAAGACTAAATCTTTCCTAAGAGCTAAAAGGCTATTTCTAAATAGAGAATAGTTTTCAGGGGCAACCACAGGGAAAAGTACCAGTGTGAGAAAAACATTTCTATCCTCACGTGGGTCCAGCTTTCTCCTTCTCGTATTTTGTCCTCTTTATTCTCTTCTCCTGACCTTCTTCCATATCTTCTTTCTAAAAGACTGTTGTTTTTCTTTTCCTTTTTCTTCTCTTTCTCTTTGTCCTATTTCTTCTCTAAACCAGTCACTTTTTTTTTTCTTTTTTTAAACTGAATCTCGCTTTATTGCCCAGGCTGGAGTGCAATGGCACAATCTCAGCTCACTGCAACCTCTGCCTCCCAGGTTCAAGCGATTCTCCTGCCTCGGCCTTGTGGGTAGCTGGGATTACAGGCACTTGCCATCACGCCTGGCTAATCTTTGTATTTTTAGTAGAGATGGGGTTTCACCATGTTAGTCAGGCTGGTCTCGAACTCCTGACCTTGTGATCCACTCACCTTGGCCTCCCAAAGTGCTGGGATTACAAGTGTGAGCCACCGCACCGGGCACCAGTCGCTTTTCTTTTGGTGATAATATGGGGCTGAAATATCACTTAATTCATTCATTTCATTAATATTTAGAAAGTTCAAACTATGTGCCAGGTACTTTTTTACAGTAGACCCCCCCCCCCTTATTTGCAGGGAATACATTTCAAGATACCCAGTGGATGCCTGAAACCTTGGGTGGTACCAAACCCTATATGGTTTTTTCTATACATATGTAACTATGGTAAAGTTTAATTTATAAATTAGACACAGTAAGAGATTAACACCAACTAATAATAAAATAGAACAATGATAACAACATACTGTAATAAAAGTTATAATATGAAGTCTCTCCCTCCTGCTCTCTCTCTCTCTCTTCCTCTTTCTCTCAAAATATCTTATTTTACTGTACTCACCTTTCTTTTTCTTGTGATCTGCTTATCTGATAACCGAGATGGCTACTAAGTGACTAAGGATGGCTAGTGTCCACAGCGTGGATACACTGGACAAAGGGATGATTCACATTCCACGCAGGACAGAGAAGGACGGCACTTTCATCACAATACTCAGAAAGGTGTGCTGTACAATTTAAAATTTATGAATTGTTTATTTCTGGAATTTTCCATTTAATATTTTCAGACTAGAGTTGACCTCAGGTAACTGAAATTAGAGAAAGCAAAACTGTGGATAAGCAGGAACTATTGTATTTTTTTTTTTTTTTTTTTTTTTTTGGTTAAAGCATAATTTACATACATCAAAGTGCACAAATCTTACATGTGCAGCTTGAGGAATTTTCACATATGCACATACTTGTGGAATTAACACCAGGTCAAGACAAAAGACATTTCCATTCTCCCTGCAAGCTCTCTCATGTCCTCTTGCAGTCAATACACCCTTTAATCACGATCCTGACCTCTATCACCAGAGATTAGATTTGAACCTGGTATGATTAGAATTTTGCATATATTCTTTGTATCTCTTTCTGTTCAACATTATCTTTGTGGGAATTATTTATGCTGTTACCAGAAACAGGTCCTATTTTTTCCAATGAAGCTTTATGTCCCCCTAAGAAGGAAATTTTTTTTTCTAAAATTATCAAGCAAATTTCATTGCCTTGTATATAAGGTTGGTTTATAATGAATATGTTTTCCTTCCCATCCATCCTCAACTCCTATCCTTTAGTCCCATGTGGGTCAGTCCTATTAGAATAGAAAAAAAAAAGTTTCTCATGCTAGGATTATACCTCCACCTTCTCAGTGGAGCCAGGATGGTGACATCTGAGGTCCCTGAGACTGGGAATTTTACAGGTTACTCACTGTTGTGTGTCACTAGTTTCCCAGATTAGCTGCCTCTGCAACTGGGCCACATAGGACCCATGGACCACAGGAAACCTCCCTTAGTTAGGAATTCAGATACTACCCCATTGTTCTTCTTGCTAATTCTTTCCTGCCACTAGAGGTCAGGGTTCAGTTATTACTATAAAGGGCCGAACAAGTGTGAAGGGCCAATTGGTGATCAAAAGGACCCCAGGTGGGCTGCCTGGGGGATGCAGTGCCTTGTGTGTTCAGGTTGAGACCAGGGATGAGAAGGCTGAGCTAGCTGAGCAAACAGATTGTTGTATCACCACATGGAAAATTGACCTCAAACATCCAAAATTCTATTTTTATTTATTTACTTATTTATTTATTTTTAATTGGCAGGGGAATTTTGTCTGATACATAATTGACATCTCACTGTATTTCCTTTAGGTAGAAGAATGCTTCAAGCTTCAGACAAATTTAAGCATTCTCACTTGGAAGCACCTTAAATCCTTGGTGTTCAGATTTGACAACTGTAAAAATGTTCGCTAAGGAGGTTTGGGGTTGATTTCTTGAGCAGCACAAGATTATTTTTTCCCAACAACTACAAATATTTAGTACGTAAGCATCACTATTTTCTGGACTGAATTTCTTTGAGGATTCTGAAGCGTTGCTGCTTAAAATCCAGGTCTCCAATGCTTCCTGATTCTCTACTCCATCACCCTAATTTACTCTGACCTTAACAGGGTCTATACCAATGAGGTATAACGGGGACTAAAATTTTAATCAGTTTCTTGAAAGCTTAGAGCAAGAATGACAAAATTTGGAGCTGACGTAGGCCAGTGGTTTCCAAAGAAATGGTTAAGCTACAAGCATTTAATTTTATTAAATCTTACTTAGAAACTTCATGTATAAAACACATAAAAAGTAGATTTCCTCTGTGAAGTCGGGATGTGAAGCTATGACTTCTGCTCACTCAGCTCCCCAGATCCCTCTACCCCACACTCTGTAGCCACTGAGAATATGCGTGTGAAATCCTGTCACTCTAGAGACACTGTTTGAAAACCACCCATCTAGTCCAAGCCCCTCATTGTATGAATGAGGAAACTAAGATCCAGTACTGCCCAATTAGAATCATACATTAACAAAGATAGCCCGCAAGAAATATGGCTGGAGACTATTTTTATTAAAATGTTGGGGTGTTTTTGAAAACATACTGTTCACTTCTTATCCCAGCCTACACATATATATGGTATATAATGTACATATAAAACTAAACAACGTAAGTTTGCTCAGTTTTGCCAGACATTTGGATTGGTGAAACAGCAACCCTGTAGGTTAAAATCATGTTCTGAAAAATATGAAATCACAGAAAGGGGATTTGATCCCTTCGAAGAAGAAAACAGTCTTATATCTTGGTTGTGAAGTAGAAGTTGTTATGGAGACCACTTGTTAATATTAACAGAGTGCTGGAGAGCAAGGGGCAATTTTCCACAGCACATAAGGAGGAGCCACTTCTGCGTGGAACGAAGGTAACCAGGCCATTCATGCTGTTTATGGGAGAAGGGTTGTGCAACCGGTATAAAAGAGAAAGTAAGAAAGAGCTAACCTTAGAGGATTCAGGAAGAATAGTAAGGTCTTCAATTGCCTTTTCAGTCATGTAAGGGACTTATTCATGTGCTAGTTAGGGAAAGAAAGCAATGAAAATTTGAAAGCAACTTCCAGCAAAGGCTTTTAATAGCAAATTGCTCTCTACTCTTCTGGATCTATCTATATGGCCCAGTAATCATTTACTCTAACATTAAAGGGTCTAATTGAGATGAGCAACGTCATACTCCAGTTTAGGAGAAACCAGGATGATTAATACTAGACAAGGACTAATGAGTAAGGAACTTGCTTATCCCTGTGTTGGAATTTCTTTTTTCTTAACTTTTAAGTTCAGGAGCACATGTGTAGGTTTGTTATATAGATAAATTTGTATCATGGGGGTCTGCTGTATAGATTGTTTCATCACCTAGCTTATTAAGCCTACAACGCCTTATTTTTCATGATTCTCTTCCTCCTTTCACCCTTCACCCTCTGATGGGCCCCAGTGTCTGTTGTTCCCCTTTATATGTCCATGTGTTTGCATCATTTAGCTCCCACTTACAAGTGAGAAGATGTGGTATTTGGTTTTCTGTCCTTGTGTTAGTGTGCTAAGAATAATGGCCTCCAGTTCTATGTTCCTGCAAAAAACATGATCTCTTTCTTTTTTATGGCTGCATAGTATCCCATGGTGTATATGTACCACAATTTCATTGATGGGCATTTAGGTTGATTCTAGGAATTTCTTTAGATATTGTTCTAAACTGTAGCTCATCTTTAACCTAAAAATCATTCGTAATCATGTTTTGTTCTTTTAATAAATAGTTGTGTTTTGAATTTTAAAAAATTATTGGAGTCCTGTGATACTCAAAGCAGAAATAATTTCTATTATGTTCCTCTTATTTTATTAAATCTGATGAGCATCTACTTCTTCAGAGTATGTAGGCAACAACAGAGCACTCTGTGGCTGTTGGGCCAGGAAAGGAGTAAACACATTCTTGCAAACCTAAGCAGTGAGCCAGGTCTCATTTTTCCATTTGCACCTAACATCATACCCCTCTATTCTGTGAAAGTAGAACTGGGAGAAGACTTCAGAATTTGGATCCTCCTTAAGGTAATGTGTTACTTGCAAAAGTATGGGTTTAGAGTTGTTCGATTATCTGCAGTGTGGTGTGTTGATACGTGTGCACGAGATGAGGGATGGAGATGTTTGCTCTGCAGTGGAGGTATTAGCAACATGTTGCACCTCCCAATGTTTTGTTGGGGGTGGAAGGCAGAAATAGTCTGAGTAAAGACACACTACCCAATGTGCTCACTAAGAAAAGAATGTGAGGTTCTGCTTTTTCACTTTGGCTACCAGCAGTTTTGCAAACTTGGAAGCAAGAAGAGGGCTAGTCAACTATAAGCCCCAAGAACTGGGGAATGTGATCCAAAGTGCTGCTTCGAGCAGTCCACATTTCTGGTGTTCTGATCATTATTGCTATTACAGTGAGATACTTTCCTCAACAGACCAAAACTAAGGATCCTTCATCACTAGGCAGTCAGAATAGAGAACCAAAAGGACAAAGCAAAGCATCAATTAAAATCTCATCCCTCTGTCCACGGTTTGTGAAAAATACATCAATTTCTTGCTCTCTCCTTTGGGATACAAGTCTTTGAAATGGCTTATGGCTGGGTGGAACTCCCTGTGGTAGGTGGATGAGTGTTCAATACATTTGTGATGCTGAGACATTTATCTTCATTGCCTTAATAATTGAGCATCTAAGTCAAACTTCTGACCTCTGTGTTTATTGACATTCTCATTCAAACACTTATTTTTATCTCCTGATTAGGGAAAAAGGAAAGTCCAACCTGCAATGCTGTTGTGAATATCTTGTGAGTTCTTCAGAGATGGTCCTGCCACTAACTTCCCTTCTCCTGACATAGATAAACAGAAAGGGGTATATGGGACTGGAACCAGGATTGAACAGACATGAACCAAATTCTAGGTTCATAGGCTAATAAAGGTGTAAGAAGGGCTGGGACTACATGCATAATTAAGATGCTTTAGGGAGGCCTAGGACATGACTTTATGTGTTGGGACTCTCAACGAACACAACTAGTAAACTTTGATCCTCAACTGACCCATCTAGGATAGCACACAAAACCTATGCATTGATGAGAAGTAGCAACTTACAAAGCCAAGGACAAGAATTCCTGCCTCTCCTCCAGGAGTGAAGAATAAGAACAGCTTAAGAAGTGCTTCAGCTGCAGTATGGGTGCAGCTGCAGAGCCCAGACTGGGAGAGTAGACTCCATGGTGATCAGTAGCACTTGCCAACCTGTGTATAAAATAACAAAGGCTTGGCTAGGCTCGGTAGCTCACACTTGTAATCTCAGCACTTTGGGAGGCTGAAGCAGGCAGATCATTTGAGGTCAGAAGTTCAAGACCAGCCTGGCCAACATGGTAAAACCCTGTCTCTACTAAAAACACAAAAAGTAGCCGGTCATGGTGACACGAGCCTATAATCCCACCTAATCGGGAGGCTGAGGCAGGAGAATCACTTGAACCCAGGAGGTGGAGGTTGCAGTGAGCCAAGCTTGTGATACTATACTCCAGCCTGGGTGACTGAGAGAGACTCTGACTCAAAAAAAAAAAAAAAAAAAAAAAAAAGGCTTGAATTAGTATGACTAAGTTTGCCTCACATTCATCTCTGCAGGCAGAGTTCCCTCCGTAGAGAAAGGGGAGTGTATTCTAGAGATCCATTATTCAGATGTACAGCTTATATTCTGGGGGTATTCTGTCCTTCAGAAAAGATTTGTTGAGCACCTACTATGTGCTAGGTACCATGCTGGACATAAGCAATACAATGAGGAGCAAAACAGATTCTCTGCTCTCACGAAGTTTAAAATCTAGTGGAGTACATCAATATTAATCAAGTGAATATATCAACATATAATTAAAAACTGTGCAAGGGTCTTGGTGAGCAGAAATTCTTTCAATTTGTATTCTTGCAGAAGGGCCCTCTCTGAGCAGACATTCATTATGTCTCTCTTGCCTGCCCATGCCAACTTCTTGGCATAGCTTCTGCTTGTCTTTGTCTTCTCAGGAGTTATTTTTTTGTTGCTGGTACTTACTGACTTAGAGGGTATTTTTTATCAGACAGTGGCAGGAACCCTCCCCCTAAATACAGTGAAACAAAGTCATTGTTTGCCTCAGATGAGCATGGGCCAGGAGTTCTCCATTTCCCTTTTAGCCAGAGTACACAACAGCACCTACTTTTGAAGGCACTGAAAAATTGCTCTGCCCTCCTGGCAGGATACAAATGGGGAGACTGAGATGGAGAGACATCATAAAGCTGATTGGATGATGGCCTCAGAGTTAGTCACTGGTACCAAATTCCAGAAAACTTAGACTGGAGCTTTAACTCAGCTAGGCCACAAGAAGAGTTGGCAAGAGATTTCAAGCTTCTCCAGGGAAACAAAGATACATGGATCGGTTTTAGAAATGGGGTTGTCTCCCAAACAGTAATCGGATTCCTCTCTTGCATCCCACAGTCTCGCAGGTGTAAACCACATGAACAAATATGTGCTCGGGGTGAGGGTAGGGGTGGTGGGGGAGGTGATGACAGTTTCGACTTCATAATGCATCATCTCAGGTGGCAGCTGTGCATCTGTTACATATTTTGAAACCTCCCTCTCATACCAGTAGAGCTATTTCAGCAGATAATATCTCGAATTGACTAAAGAAAAGTCATACGTTACCCAATGTCCTGAAATGGCTCAAGAAGATGGATAAGGGGAAGGTGTTGGGGTTGAAACTTGTATTTTACCTCCTGACTCAAAATCATTGGGATGGCAGCTTTGATTCAGTCTTGGAAACTGGACTTAATTAGTGGGAGCTAGCCCTCTATGGGGGAGCTCTCGGACAGGCACTTTGGGTCCCTGCCTCCCAAAGCTCCCTCTCAAGGATAGGGATTTGAACAGTTGCAGCCCCTGGGGCCCCTACAAAATACTTTCAGCACACATGTGGCTAAAAGCGATAATCCCAACACGTTTTGCAGGAAGAAAAATTGTGCTGGGAACAGCAAGTCAAGCATTTGCTGAGTTTTAGTAGGAGGTGTGAAAAATATGTAACTCGACTCAGGGTCATTCCCCTTGGCCTCACTGCTAGCCACAGCGTGTGTGAGGGGAGGCAGAGGCAGCGCCAAGCTCCCATCCATCTTTCCGTGGCCCCATTAATCTCTTCTCTTCCTGAAAACCAACTTATCTTGCAGTTGGTTTAAAAACCTCCCAGGGCTGCACACAGGGGCTGCTGCAAGCGCTGATGGGCCTCTGTGCTAATTAGAAAAAGACGGTCCCTCTGGGAGGGAAACTTGCAGAAAGACGCCCCTTCTGGGCAGGCCAGTTAGTGAAGAGGCGCCTTCTTCCAGGTGGACTCAGGCCTGTGCTGGGGCTCATGACTCAGCAATCAGACCACATTCTGGATTTCAGGCCCCCAGAGATTTCCCTCAGCTGGGCCCCACTGTGCCCAGTGGCCGTGGCAACAAAGTGTCCTTTATGGCTCACAAAATCGACACTGACTAGTCTCCGTAGTTGGAATGTGCCTGGAATCCTAACCAAGTCCTCTTGCTTATGTCTGTATTCTTAATCCTCTGCATTTAACAAACTCAGAGTCCCCTCAGAAATACTGACGAACATCACCATGGGACAGATGAACTGATGGAAACAGGCAACAACATTGGTTTCATTGCACTGTCCTGTTCAAGGAAGTAATTACCGGCTCTTTGGACACGCATCTTGGACACAAATACTGCCTAGGTACTCTTTTCTTTTTTCTTTTCTTTCTTTCTGTCTTTCTTAGAGACAGGGTCTCACTCTGTTGTCCAAGCTGAGTGGAATGGCACAATCACTGCTCACTGCAGTCTCAAGCTCCTGTGCTTAAGCAATTCTCCTGCCTCAGCCTCCCGAGTAGCTTGGGACTACAGGCATGCACTACCACACCCAGGTAATTTATTTTTTTGTAGAGATGAGGTCTCACTATGTTGCCCAGGCTGGTCTTGAACTCCTGGACTCAAGTGATCCTTCTACTTTGGCCTCCCAAAGTGCTGGGATTCCAAGCGTGAGCCACCACACTTGGCCAGCCTAGGTACACTTTCCCCCGTGACTTTTTCTCCAACATTTTCTTTCCCTCTGATGAGTAAGCTGCAGGTTTAGTTTTATATTTCCTCTGATATTGGGAACAATTTTCTGTCTTGTTTCTCTTTGTCATTAGTTCAAGGTTGTTTCTGATTTTCATAAGGCATTTCGTCACATTTTGTCTGTCTTTTAACTATGCATCCTGCCCTATGACTTCATCCGTCAATGATAATAGTTACAGTAACAGTAATAGCAAGAATTGGTTGAGAAGTCCCCATATGCCATGTGCTATTCTATGTGCTTTCTATGGATTAACTCATTTAACTTGTCACTGAAGCCTTATGGGGATAGTAGTAGTATTATTCCTGTTTTAAGATGTGGTAACTGAGCCAAAAAATAAAAAAAAAAGTTAGCCAACTTGCCAAGGGAGCAGTGGAGCCAGGATTTGAGCCCAAGCAGTGTGGCTGTAGAGCTCATGTGCTCCACCACTGTGCTATGGAGACTCTGTCTATCCATTCATGAGTGCTATGTCCATCTCTCTACTCATGCTCAAAGCTGTTACTTCATCTATTCATTTGCCCTACAAACATGTATCGAATAGCCATACCCCAACCTCATGCTCAGTACTAAGACTGAGACCCCAAGCAAAATACAAACTCTAAAATAATGACATTTTTAGAATAGTGAGGTTGACAAATGTTCAGGTAATTTGATTGTACACAGTTTCATAGTAGATTGTCTGAAATGTCTACCTTGCCAATGGCATTCTACTCTGGGAACATTCTTTTCCCATTGCTCCTGTTAAAGGGACAGTCCTCAATGCCATATGATAGCACATTGCTACCCACTGGCCACAGATGATTGGAACAGAGTGGACACATGACCTATGACCTACCAATGCAATGAATATAAAACCACAGATGAACCCTTTTAGGGAATTTGAACTAAGAGACACAGTGGAAGTAGATCCTTGAACATTAACAGGAAGGATGGAGCTGGCATTTTGGCAGCAGACTCACAAGTTGAGGAAGCTCTGATGTAGCAAAGGCTCTGACATGGGGCGAACCATGGTAGCCTGTGGACAATTAAGGGCCTGCCTTGCTGCCAGGGAGCCAGCCTCTGGGCTGAGGGTGATAAGATATGAGACAGTTAGATGTAGCTCAGAATTCTAGAAATAATCCCCATAAGCCATAAAAGAATATCAATCTTATTACTGTGTGCCATAACTAATGACTGTGGAAAAAGGTCCTGAGAAATGGCCTTGGGGACAAATGAAGGTGCCTGAACATAATGCAGGAGGCTGGTGGCCTTCAGACAGTTTTTATCAAACTAAATCTCACAGAGTACCCCTACTATAAGGCAGACAAAATAATGGATGTTCTGTTACAAGCAAGGGCCAAGGCCATGGGGCACCTTTTCCTTTCCATACAAGGTGGATGGTGTCCACTGGAGTTGTGTTACTCGAAGGATTTGCTGGGAGTTCTTGATCAGAAGAGCATAGATTAAGAGGAAGGTTTTCACCATAGCCTGGCAGGGTCAGAGCTCCTGGGGGCCCAAACTGGGGACAGCACAACCTCCAGGACTCCTGCAGTGGCCCCGAGGTGACGGGCTGAGGGCAGAGCGAAGGGCAGGGAAAGGGCAAAGGTGCCTGTTACTTTGAAGAACCAGCTGACGTCCAAGTTTTTTATCTGCATTCAGTTACTCTCAGAGGTTCATGTGATCTTCCAGTCTTTATCACCCAGTCAGATGGTCTTCTTAGCACACTGGATGGGACAATCGATTCTAATCTTGATTTAGCATGATTTGAGCTATGCAATGTCACATAACGAACTCTAAGGCAGTTCTTAGCCTCCATTTAATTCTGAGTTTCTACACTGCAAAGAGATGTCCAATGTTTATTTAAATATTGAACTAATTTGAAGTAATTATAATGTAGTAATTGATTACATCAGTATCATCATAGAATTAAGATCAAAACGTTGCTAGCTAGTGGGAAAGAAGCTCCATTCCTCTACTGCAGGAAATTTTAGGCATGATAGTTGTTTAAGTGATGGAATGAGAAAAAATTATACATTTCTTCCACCTCATAACTGTCAACATAAATAGACCAAGGCCTTTGGAGTTAGACAGACATAGGTTCCATGAATTCTGGAATTCTAGCTTCCTATGATTGATAACTGCAGGCATGCTATTTAAATCCTCTCACTGTCAGTTTCTAAAATACATAGAATAAAACCCACTTCCTAGGATGGTTATGTAGATCCAAGGAGGTAACATGGGCCAGTGGTGAGTTCATTGCTTGGCATACAATGAGCACAGATACATGTTCAATTAAATACCTAAATGCAAGTTAGTTCACTTCGTATCTCAGTTTTCTCATTTGAATAATGTATAACGATTATACAGCTTTGACAGGTTTTTGAGGGACCAAATGAAATAATGCCCACAGGAACTCTTAGCCCTCATGATACTGACATGAAATAGAATCAGTGTTTTGGAATGGATAACCCGAAATGTAACAAAAGGGACAAAACTGAAATCTGAGAAGTTGTTAAAAGGAGCATTTTCTTCCTCTTTGTAAATCTTAAAAACAAAAACAAAACCACAAAACCATTTTATGGAACAGTCAATTTGTCAGGGAACTTGGGTAGTTAACAACAAAACTGTGGGTGATCCTTTTTTTTTTTTTCAGGTTTGGGGCCACAGCTTTGTCCTCCTGGCAGACAAGCTTCCAGGGACACCGGAGCCCTGGCCCCAATCCATCCAGATGCTTGGGCAGCTATGTCAACAGGAGTCATCCTTCCCGCGTGAAGCTGACTCTGAATTCTCTGTGTCTGTGTTGGTTCATCTATTGGGACAACACAGACTTGATCTGTATACTTTGTTCTCCCCAGTAAGTATTATTTTAGTGCTGCCTACCAAAGCCAGTTCAAGAGGAATTCCTTCCAATATCTGATCACCATGTTTCTCCTTTCCTTTAATGAGGCTGTTAATCATTTATTTGTAGGTTAACTTATTTTGATTAGTGTGGTATAATTAGAATTTGACTTAGAGTATTTAAAGTAGTCTATAATAAAAGACACATATAGGAAGAGACCATTAAAATGAACATTAAAAAAAAAGTTCCATCCTGGCTAACACAGTAAAACCCGTCTCCACTAAAAATACAAAAAAATTAGCCGGGCATGGTGGTGGGCACCTGTAGTCCCAGCTACTCGGGAGGTTGAGGCAGGAGAATGGTGTGAACCCAGGAGGCAGATCTTGCAGTGAGTCGAGACAGCGCCACTGCACTCCAGCCTGGGTGACAGAGTAAGACTCTGTCTCAAAAAAAAAAAAAAAAAAAAAAAAAAAAAAGGTTGATGAATTTAGGGATAGGTAGAGAATGTACAGAATTTAACGAATAGTACCAAATAAAGTATGTAAAAGTATCAAATCGTCAGTCACTATGCAAATACTGCTGTGTATCAATATCTGCAATTTTGGATTTTGGTTAGTGCATCATCACATAATTTTTCATATGTTTCCTAATACCATATTTTTTTTTATTTTAGAGAATATTTTTTGCTTTAACACCACAGAGTTTACAGCTACTACAGCAGCTATAAACAAAGAAACAACGAAGATCAAAACATGGAAAGAAGTAAAACAGTATGAGAGAATGAAAAACCACAAAACAAGAATAACTTATTATTTATTACTGTCTGGTCTCAATTAATTTATTGAAATAACATGTTCGGGAAGAAATGGTCCATACATTGTATTCAACAAATTGTAGACATCAGAATGAAGGTTTAGCAGTTTCAGTCTGGATGCCAGACACAGTGATAAAGGACATTCTCTTGTTTGGCGCCTAGAGCTGCACTGGACAAGGTAGCCACTGTTCACATGTGACCATTTAAATTAATTAACATTAAATTACACTAAAAATTTAGTTCCTCGCATTAGCTGAATTCGGCATCCACTGTAAACAGAGAGCTGGGTGCTAGAGACAGAAAGAGTTTTGGTTTTTGTTTGTTTTTAAGTATGAGAGGCAGTTTGGTAATGAAAAACTCATGGGCATATGTGGGAGATATCTGGATTTGAATCCCAACTCTGTGACTTACTAGCTATATGACCTTGACTTATTTAAGTTATACCCTCTGAGCCTGTTTCTTCATCTGTAAAATGAGACTAACAACACCTACATTGTGAGTGCGAATTTGCTATGATAATTATAAATTCCATACCTGTAGTTCCCTAGCAGACTGGTGCAAGGGAAATGATGATGATGGTGATGGTGATGGTGGTGATAGAGAAGGAGAAGGGAATTCAAATTCTGTCCTCAGAAGGCTTTTTGTAATACTATTACAACATTTTGATAATCTCCCGTGAAATAAATGAGTTTTCTTTAGCACAACCCTGGTAGGAAATGTCCCCTTTTTAATATCTTTCTGCCATCTCCGTAGCAAATGTCATCCCTCCATGACACAAATCACTTCGATGACTCCATATACTTAGGTTATTGCCGTTCCTCTCCTTATTTTTTAGGAACAATCTGAAAACATAATAAATAACTTCTAAGGTTTAAAGGCACCACAGCCCAAGAGTTAAAACCTGTACTTGGAATCAAATCTTGTATCAGTTTACCCATGAGAAGGCATCCTTAAATGAAAGAATCCAGTCTCTAGCTGGACCTTCAAGAACCAGTGAGTAGATATTGGGAATGATCTGGGGGGCATGAGCAAAGCTGCTCCTTCTGAGACAATCTCTGATCATGTCTTTTCTCTTTTTCTGACTTCTTTCAGACAAGATCTTGCTTAAAATTCCCCTATCTGTTAGAAGGCTGAAACAGTCACTCCTTTGGAGACCAACGCACCTGCAGTTGTTCTGTTTTCTTCTGCCACACCAGTCATTGTGCAACATCTGGATAAGTAGCTACAACACAGCGTCTTTTCCTGTCTTGGGGCTCAGCCTCCCGTGGACCAAAGGGTCAAGCGTTTTGCTTAATTCCATGGCCTCCTCTGCTGTCTCTTCCATCAGTGCTGTCATTTCCCCAGTTGGAGAGATGATGACTAGTCTGGACAATAGGTCTGCTATAAGAGAGTCTTTGCCTGGGGTATAGATTACTCATAAATCATATCTTTATAACAGTAATAACATTCCCTGTCGTCTAGCAGGTGCGTTGCCTGGTGGTTTGTGATCTGTCTGGACAATCAGGCTTCTGCCAAATGCATATTTGTGGAACTCTCGTAGTGCACATATCACTGCCAATATTTTTTTTTCTTGCTTGCTCAAGCAGACTTTTTTTTCCAGCCAAAGCCAGCATTAGAGATGTGCACGTGACTACTGAACAATCCAATTGCTTGCCAAGAATCTCACTATAGGTTCTCAATAGCCTTGTGCATTATTAGACAGTGATTTCATTCGTGCCAAAGAACTTTAGAGGAGAAAAGAAACTCGCATCACTAAGCACCTGTAATGTGCCAACCAGTGTGCTAAAATATCCATGATATTTTATGTAATCTTCCCAACAACCTCATGAATTAGATACTATCTTTTTTTTTTTTTTTTTTTTAGACAGTGTCTTGCTCTGTTGTCCAGGCTGGAGTACAGTGGTGCTAACATGGCTCACTGCAGCCTCAACCTTCCAGGTTCAAGTAATCTCCCACCTCAGCCTCCTGAGTAGCTGGGACTACAGGCATACACTACCACACCCAGGTAATTTTTTATTTTTTGTAGTGATAGGGTCTCACTATGTTGCCCTGACTGGCCTTGAACAACAATAGGAAAATAGATTTGCTATAAGAGTGTTGGCCTGGGTTCAAGCAGTGTTCCCTCCTTAGCCTCCTGAAGTGCTGGGATTACAGGTGTGAACAGCCAGGCCTCGCCTTGGGTACTATTATATCTTTAAGATCATTTCACAGATGAGGAAATCGAGACTAAATGGAAACACTAACTAGTAGTTTTTGAGCCCTGATGCCGGGCACAGTGATAAAGGACATTATCTCATTTAGGTTTTTTTTTTTCTTTTCTTTTCTTTTTTTTTTTTTGAGACAGAGTTTTGCTCTTGTCACTCAAGCTGGAGTGCAGTGGCGCGATCTCCACTCACTGCAACCTCCACCTCCTGGGTTCAAGCGATTCTCCTGCCTCAGCCTCCTGAGTAGCTGGGATTACAGGCACCTGCCACCACACCAGCTAATTTCTGTATTTTTAGTACAGGTGGGGTTTCACCATGTTGGCCAGGCTGGTCTCGAACTCCTGACCTCAAGTGATCCACCAACCTTGGCCTCCCAAAGTGCTAGGATTACAGGCATGAGCCACCATACCTGGCCTCATTTAATTTCTAGAGCTCTCCAATAAGATAGTCACTAATCACATGTGGCTAAGTTTAAATGGATTAGATAGATTCAAATGAAATAAAATTTGAAAATTCAGTTTGTGAATCACATTAATCATGTTGCAAGTACTCAATAGCTACATGTGGCTAGTAGCTACTGTGTTGGACTATGCAGGTGTAAGACATTACTGTCATCTCCAAAGTTCTATCAATCAGTGCTGCCCCAGAGCAATACTATAAGGTAGGTACAGGTATTACAATATCCGTATTAAGGATGAGAAGATGGAGGCTTTGGCTGGTTATGTAAACAGAGCTAGTGAATTGAATCCAGGCCTGAACCCAGTTCCAGAAGACTTACTGCTGAGCACAAGCTTATTTTATACACTCAGTGACTTACTTAAGGTCACCCCACTGGTAAGTGATGGCGTGGGGCTTCTAGGCAGTATCCTCCCTGAGAATTCAGGATAGGTGTTGTAGCCTCACTGCAGACCCTTTCCCACTAGAAAGCTTCTTTCTAGTGCTAGGCATGAAGTCTACATTCCTGGCATTTCCTTGATCTGGTTTCACTACTGGAGTCAGCAGACGCCCCAGGCTCCTTGCCTCCATGGTTATCTGCATGAGCTTCTCTGAGGGTCTCTTGCCCCTGCAGGAACCCATCTTGCATTCACTCTCATGGTGTCATTTCTGTCCGCATGGGGCTGGGCTTTCCTTCCCCATCTGCCCTGGTCACCTGTCAGGGCTGGCACACTTACCCTGGAGACTCCCACAGGGTCTTTATTATTCTCTGAATGATCTTGGAGGCTGACTTAATCCCAAATAGTAGTCTGAGTCTGTGACTCTGGCATGCCCTGGGGAACACGATGGGTACAGAGCAAAACGGTCTTTCATCAGCTAGTGTGCAAAGTTCTTTTTCTGGCTCAGGACCCAGGACCTCCTCCATGGCCCAGAAGACAGCTGTGGCAGGTGGCCAGCTTTTCTCCTCTAATTCTGGCCTTGGGCCTCTCTTTTTTTCTCAGGACCACTGAACTTACTCTAATCTCTGAATTTGCCTGAGATTTCTGAAAGTTGCAAAGGATGTACAGCAGGAGCAACGCAGTCTGTTGAGTGACCCTGATATATCAAGGTTCTTTACTAGACAGTTTGGGTAAAACAATAATGCTCCTTCAGCCCTTACAGTGTGTCAGGAACTCTGATAAATACTTCATGTGCATTTTTTCAATGACTTCACAAAATCCTCAAGTGGCATATGCATTATGATATCCACTGTACAACTAAAAAATCAAGGTGCAGAAATGTAATTTGCTTGATGTCACACAGCAATTTGGGAGTTAATTGGGATTAATACTTTTTTTTTCTTTGAGACAAGGTCTTACTCTGTTGCCCAGGCTGGAGTGTAATGGCGCATTCTCAGCTCACTGCAACCTCCACCTCCCAGGCTCAAACCATCCTCCCACTTTAGCCTCCCAAGTAGCTGGGAATTACAGGTGCATGCCACCACACCCAGCTAACTTTTTTATATTTTGTAGAGATAGAGTTTCACCATGTTACCCAGGCTGGTCTTGAATTCCTGGCCTCAAATGATCCACCTACCTCATCTTCCCCAAGTGCTGGGATTACAGGCATGCGTCACCATGCCCAGCCAGGATTCATGTTTATAATCAGTGTGTTGTATTGCATTCTTTCATTTGCTATAATTCTATATACATAAGAAATCATTATCCATGATTGACTGATGAAAAACAGTCCATTAGAAATTAAGAATTGTTGTCGAGGACATAAACAGCTAAGCTAGAAATCACCATGGGAACATGAATATATATTTTAGCTATTTTTTTTAAGAGATCGAGTCTCCCTCTGTCATCCAGTCTGAAGTGCAGTGGCGCAATCATAGCTCACTGCAGTTCAAACTCCTGGGCTTAAGTGACCCTCCTGTATCAGCCTTTCAAGTATCTTGGACTACAGGTGAGTGCCACCAAATTGATTTTTTTTTTTTTTTTTTTTGGCGAGATGGAGTCTCATTATGTTGCCCAGACTGTTCTCAAACTCCTGGCTTCAAGTGATCCTCATCTTGGTTTCCCAAAGTGCTGGGATTATAAGTATGAGCCACTGCACTTGGCCTATATTTTAGCTTTTTTTTTTTTTTTTTTTTTTTTTTTTTTTTTTTTTTTTGACACAGAGTCTTATTCTGTCACCCAGGCTGGAATACGGTGGTACAATCTCGGCCCACTGCAACCTCTGCCTCCCATGTTCAAGCAATTCTCCTGCCTCAGCCTCCTGAGTAGCTGGGATTATAGGAGTGTGCCACAATGCCCGGCTAATTTTTGTATTTTTAGTAGAGACAGGGTCTCACCATGTTGGTCAGACTGGTCTCAAACTCGTGACCTCATGATCCACCCACCTCAGCCTCAAAGTGCTGGGATTACAGGTGTGAGCCACGGCATCCGGTCTATTTTAGCTATTTTAAAAAATCCTATTTTAAATAATTCAGCTTGAAGGTAAAGATGTATTTTAGGAATAAGGTAAGAAGTGCTTTGTGAAATTTAAATCACTCTACAAATATAAGGTACTCCTTTTTCTGTAACAAACTCATAATTAACTTCTTGATCATATTCTTTAAGTTACTATTATCAGTGGCTTTTCCTGTAATATGTGTTGCAAACCAAATAAAAGAAAACAAGCTTATCAGTAAGGATTAAGCTGAGAAGCATTAATAGAACAATGTGGCTGAAACTTAATAGTTTACTTCTCTCTTGTATAACAAAAGTTCAGAAGGGAGAAGTCCAGGGCTGGTGTGGGTGTTTCCTTTTTGGCCCTCATTTTCATGAGCCAAGATGGCTACTAAAATTAGGGCCACCATGTCCATGTTGAATGCAGTTGGATGAAAAAAAATAAAAATAAAGCTTGAACCTGGGAGGCAGAGGTTGCAGTGAGCCGAGGTCATGCCACTGCACAGCAGTCTGGGTGACAGAACAAGACTCCATCTCAAAAAAAAGGATACTTTTCCTGTTAATAACACTGTATTTCCTGTTAATCATACTACATTTCTATTTATACCCATTATACCATTGAGAACCTGGGAAATGGATTCTTTTGGCCATGTGGGAATATATCCAGCTAAAAACCAGGGTTCTGCTTCTAAGGAGAAAAGCAAAAATAGGAGTGGGGTAGAAAACTACCCTCTCTGCCATAAGAACTAATTTCTAGAATAGAGTAAAAATAATTATGCTAATCTATTAGTTAATTTAGGCTGTCACCTCTTTTTGGATCACCCCCCAGTCTCATTTTTTCTCAATAATTCCGTAAAAAGGTCTTCAGTGCTTCATGGAACAATCTCCTTTGATTATTTGGATCTCAGAAGCAACAAAAATCACATGTTGTTTTTCCTTTTCCTTATTCAATATCCTCTCCAGAGCCTTTGCAGAGCGATTTTCCTCTAAAAATGATCTTGGAAAATCATATTATCCTCTTTGCATTTCCTTTTCTGAAGTATTTCCCAATTTTGGCTTGAACAGTGTATTTGTTTGGAGGCAGACCTCGTCTCTCTCCCACTCTTTGACTCTGAAGTCTGGATTACCACCATTAGATTTGGGTTTGGCAGGATTCGAGTACTTGTGAGGTGTCAACTTCATCTCCAGCGCCGGCCTTCACCTTAGGCCGTTATCACCTAATAAGGTACAGCAGCAGTACTGCTAAATAGAGATCTTGGGAAAGTGTTTTAATTATAGTTAAAATATCAATTGTTTGAACATCTTGCCTTCTCTGAGGTTTGGTGTCCTGACCTTTCATATAAGGGAGTTGGGCGTTCAATTAGATGATGCATGAGATCCCTTTCAGCTCTGAGTTCTACGGTTCCCTTGGCCCTGTATGAATGGGACCCAGGAGAGCCAACAGCTTTCAACAGCCAACACCCTTCTGGTGTAGGGTCCAGAAGTAAAGGGCCTGGCACTAAAACGGAGGTTGGAAGAGGCCAAACCTCTTTATGATTTCTGCCAATATGATGGAACATTTGCTACTCTGAACTTTAATCAATCATATTTGGGTTTAGCACAAAGGTGCAGATATCTCTTCCTTCCTCTAAGAAGAGGCAAGGACTTGGGGGGCCAGTGTATGTGAACATCCCTTTGGGTATAGTGGGATGAGGAACACACCTCACAGCTGCCCTTCTGGACCTCCCTCTATGGCTCTGCCTCGCTTCTTCTTAATCCACATCCTTGACACTTCCAGCTCCATCTCTACATCTCAATGTTCCCCATGGGTCTATAATCCTCTTTTTGGTCTTCTCACTCAATACACTTTCCCCTGTCTATGTGAACTGTATACATCTGTATCTCTAGCCCAATTTTTTCTGTTGAGCTCCAGACCCATAAAGCTTCACAGATCTTAAAAACTAATACATTGACAATGGACTCATCCTCTGCTCCACAAAACATGCTTATTTCCCAGTATTCCCAATTTCAAAAAAGTATTTTACCACCCTATCCAGCTGCCAAGTTCTGAAACCTGAGAGTCATTTGAGATTCCTCCCTTTCCTTCCCTCCCACCCCTACTTTTTCCTTGGCCTGTCGCTTAGCAAGCTGTCTCACTTCTGTCCTCTCCTCCCCACCATCAAGGGCTCATCACTTTTATTCACATTAATATAATGATTTATTATCCTTCCCCCTATAAAAGAAACTTTTATAAATGTCCATTAATAATAGTAGCAAAAATAATCACTGTCACTTTTTCTGCATTGAGTACAAATGTTTTACACTTACTATCTTCAATACTTACAACAACTTTGCCATGTATTTATTATTTCACCCATTATATAGATGTGGAAACTAAGGCCTAGAGAAGCTAAACAATAGTCACCAATGTCATTACACTGTCCTCTCTAGCTTCAAGTCATGTTCTGAAGGACTTCTTGGTCCACCATGTGTCCCTCTCCCACTGCCTTTCAGGATAGAGTTTCAATCTTCCTGTCACGATGTTCACAGGTATTGATGATCCAGATGCTTCTTAACTTCCACTCCTGCCATGTCCACTCCCTGCACCACAATCATTCAGAACCACTGTCAGCTTCCAGATTTCTCCTGCCCCTTGTGTGTCTACCACTTTTGTAAATGCCCCCCTTTGCCTGGGAAGGCTTTCTCCATGGATCACACTGCTCTAGATCCACACATCCAATTCAAATGTCCAAATGTCACCTTCTCATCAAAGCCCGGCTGGCTTGCAGAGTCTATTGCTTCCACTGCCCCTTGAGTTAACCATGATCATGGCATTTATTATTCCAACTTTTCATTGCCTCCCCCTCTCCTCCTTATGGCAAAGATTCCTCTTTTTTATTAATATTTCTCTTGAGCCTAGAACAATTTTGCCTAGAATATTTTGTGCTCAATAAAAAATAATAGTGATAATGATGATTTTATGATGAAGACAAAATTGATGGCAATATAGTCAGCATACGTGGGACTCTGTCTTGTCCTTCATAAGCTTTTCCTAAGTCAACCTATCCAATCCTATGGCTTTTTGTACTGACTTTATATTGATGGCTCCAAAATGTTTGCCAGGCCTGACTTCTCCCTTGACTGCCAGATGACTATATCCACTGCTTCCTTAATGCCTTCATTTGTTAATCTGATTTGTATCTGAACCTTAACATAGCCAGAATGGAACTTAGGGGTATCTCCTTCCCAAACTGTTAGTCTTCCAGTCTTTTCCATGGCATTTGATGGCCCCATCTTTTACTCACTTGCTTTGGCCAACAACTGAAAAGGTAACCATTCTGTCTCTCATACCCTACATCCAATTTATTAGTTAGTCTGTTGGCTTTACTGCCTGCCAAGGTAATAATGAACCCTACATCCTCATTTCTCTCATTACTGCTGCTATCCAAGTCTAAACTGAAGTCCTCTTTCAATAACCTGGTCTTCCTGTTTCCATTTTTTTCCCCACTCTACCATCCATTCTCCACACAGCAGCCAGAATAAACTTTCAATAACAGAAACAATCGGGTCATGTCATCACCCTTGCTTAAAATGCCCCCATGATCTCCCATTACATTTGAAACTAAAAGACACTGTGTCTCTACCAGAATCAACAGGACGTTGCTGCCTACTTCCCTGACCTAATCTTCACCACTGCCTCCTTCCACCAAGCTCCGGCTACACTGGCTTTCTCTCCTTTGAGCCAGATCAGCCAGTTCCTGCCTTGGGCCTGAGCACTTGCTATTTATTGTCCAGAATGCTCTTGCCCCTAGATCATTGCATGATCAGCTCCTTCTCCCTATTCTCTGCTCAGATCTCACCTCTTCAGAGTGGCCTCCCCTGTACACCCCACCCAAAATAGACCCAATCCCACCATTGCTTTTTTACCCATAACCTTTTTTATTAGCTTCTTAGCAATAATCACCACCTGAAGTGATTGTTATTTACTAATTTATGTAGTCATTCACTTTTTATTGTGTATTTACAATTAGAATATAAACTCCATGAGAATAGGGACCTTAATCTGCCTGGTTTACTGGTGAAGCCACAGTAACTAGAACAATTATCCAGTGGATCATAAATGTCTGAGGAGTTAATGACTGAAATAATTAGCCTATGCTAGTTTTCCTTTCTTTTCTTTCCTTTTTTTTTTTTTGGAGACAGAGTCTCACTCCATCGCCTAGGCTGGAGTACAGTGGTGCAATCTTGGCTCATGGCAACCTCCACCTCCCGAGTTCAAGCGATTCTCCTGCCTCAGCCTCCCAAGTAGCTGGGATTACAGACATACACCACCATGCCTGGCTATTTTTTTGTATTTTTAGAGATCACGTTTCACCATGTTGGCCAGGCTGGTCTCGAACTCCCGACCTCAAGTGATCCACCTGCCTTGGCCTCCCAAAGTGCTGGGATTACATGTATGAGTCACTACACCCAGTCAAATTTTTCAATTCCTGTGAAACTCAGGGTAATAAGACAGTGGTAAAGAGTTTGCAACAGCCTGGCTCATAATAAATGTACCTAGAATAACTTCAAAATTTCATTCACTATATGCTTCTTGGAAGGCTGCACAGCTCAAGTCCTAACGTTTGATCCTTTCATCTTGATTAGGTCTGAGAGAGATTTTTTTCCACATGTAGTCCTATAAAATCTGCTGATTTGTCCTGAATTTGACTTTAGTGGCAAATTACTTGTCTGTGGATGACATTTCATGAAAATGTGAATATTTTTTTGTATATGCATACATACATGTATGTACACATCTAAATAAATCTATTTTTATATTTTATGCATTAGATATGTAAATTCTCGGAACCTCTTTATGATATTACCACAGTAAGGTCAACAAGAAATACTGGAGTATAAGAAGTAAAATCTCTTTTGCTCCTTACTTTGCTGTTGCCTTGAAAGCCTCTCTTCAGGAAATCTACTGCACTTAACAATGATTCTCCAAAATAGTATGATACCTGAAAAGATGGTGGTATGATACACACAACAACAGGGATAAAACTCAAAAACATCCTTCTGAGTAAAAGAAGCCAGTTAGGAAAGAGTATGTAGAATATGATTCCATTGACATAAAATTCAAAAACAGACAAAACTGACTTATGGTGACAGAAATTAGAAGAGTGGTTACCTTCGAGGGCTTTGACTGAGTGAGGCCTAAAAGAAACTTCTGAGCACTAAACTGTTCTTGTTCTAGGCAGTGGTAATATAGTTACATACATGAGTATTACCTATGTATATACATACATATAAACATTTGTAAACCCGTACACTTAAGATCTGTGAAATTTACTGTTTTCAAATTATATCTCAGTCAATGAATAAAGCTAATAGTAGCAGCCATTTAGCCATACTGACATCAGAACCTTAAAGGTTTTTGTTATAAAAGTTTTAGGCAAAATACAATTTTTAGGTTTCAGTGCAGCCTTCACTCCAGGCAAAAATCCCTTGAAAATATAAGATGATGGTTTCAGCACGCCAAGCTGTACCCTTCCTGTTAAAAGGAAAACTCTACTTAAGCCTTTACATTTACTTGCTCCATTCCCTGTAGCTCTCAAGTACAATAGTGAATGTAAGCTACAATAAAAAGGTCATTTTCTTCTTTCAGCAACAGTAACACAAGTGGCTACATTTCCTGATTCTGGATTAAGTTCAAGATTTCAAATACAACTGGACTCGCTTCTGATTAGAAAGTTTGATATTTATCATAGACTTCCCTGTCTTCCATAATCAGTGTGAGAGAGATTGCAAAAAAGTAAACTGAAAGGGCCCATTCTTTTATTTAACAATTAACCCCATCTGGGTAAATAATACGGTGTGGTGCACTTGAGCCATTGCTGTTAGGCTCTGAGTTCAGAACTCAACACGGCTTCAAAGCAGCGTCCATGAACCGATGACAAGATGCTACAGAAATGGCTTTTTATGTGGACTATAATGCGTATCTAGTGTTACATAGTACAGTAATGAGGAGAAGAGGGTTGTAAAGACAGAGAGGATAGAGTGTCTGGAAGTACTTACCTGAGGGAAACACAATCTTGGTTTAGTTCAGGCCCTTAGGCCTAGAAGCACAGTATATGGTCTAGAAACCTGAATATTCGAAAACAATTTCACTAAGGTTGTAAGGTTTCCATCACAGGCAAATACAAACAAAATTCCCTGGCAGTCACCAAAGCAGTCAAGAGCTAAGATGCTTCAGAAAACCTGAGCTTCATTCCCTGTTTTATCAGATAATTTCATTATACAAAGGGGCATATGTCTTTTAAAAGTATCAAACAGCACATTAGAACCGTGAAAGCCCGTCAGTCAACAAATCCTTTTGATAAAGATCGATCGCTCCCTGAATAAGGGGAAAACACAGTCCAGGTCAATCTGTCAGCAAACGCATTCAAAAATCTATACTCTGAATTGAGACAAGAAACTCTAATAAACTGAGATTACTTCCCAAGAAAATATTTGGGTATCCCGACAAGCCCAGGCCCCACACCTGACTGCATTCGCCATCCTGGGAAGAATAGGCCGAGTGACACACAGAGGTGTGCAGGCATCTTTGGTTACTTCTGAGAAGCAGGCCTCACCTGATTTCCACCCACCTGTATCACTTTTAGTAAATGGTGCAGGGATGGAAATTAGTGGGGGAACCAGCTCAAGACTTGTCAGCTCCAATTTCCCAAGTGGGTTTTCTATTGTAATATGGGTAGTCTGAAAACCACATGAGAAACCCAGGGTCTGGGACCGGCTTGAGAGTAAACTGTTTGCAAAGCCCCTCTGGAACAAAAAGGATTTGTGCATCTAATTTCTGTTGGTTACAGATGTCTCTAGAGAGATCCAGAAGGAAAATAAAACATGAAGAAAATAGATATGGATCATCTTTGTGACCTAGGGAAAATGGCTGTTTTTGTCAATTAGTTGAAGCGCTGTCTCTGACTGCCAGGGAGCACCAAGGGGGTGCTCCTACTTACTGAACTCCTACTGTGTGTGCTTTGCAGTTTGCAACCATTATATTACTTAGCCAGGTTCAAGCAATTCTCTTGTCTCAGCCTCCCGAGTAGCTGGGACTACAGGCACGTGCCACCATGCCCGACTAATTTTTTTTTTTAATTTTTTTTTTATTTTTAGTAGAGATGGGGTTTCACCAAGCTGGCCAGGCTGGTCTCGAACTCCTGATGTGATCTGCCTGCCTCAGCCTCCCAAAGTGCTGGGATTAAAGGTGTGAGCCACCGCACCTGGCTGCATCTACCCTTTTTAAGTGACTCAAGGTAAGGACTTCTGGTAAGTCAGATACTTTAATTTTCTATTAGGAAAATATGGAGTTTCTTCTATTCAAGCATTCCATGAGTCTGTTATTCTGTTTCATCTATCCATTCTTAAAGAGAATGAAGGAGGCAAAAATAGGGTTAGGAGGCTGCAAAAGACATGGCACCAGACTTGGAGTCCTTGGTTCAAGACAAGGGTCTGCCGCTAACTCAATATGTTCTTAAGTGAGACACTTCCTCTTTAGTGAGCCTCCCTCTCCCCACCTATAACGGGAGGACTGTTATCAGGTGACTGTTGAAGACTCTCCAAACTCCAATGTTCTGCAATCAATTCAATAAGCTCTCATTCTAGGGAGTAACCCCTATCAGACCCTTTGCCAGGTGGAAAAACCTTGGTGGGCAAAGAAGTGTACATTCTAGCAGGGATGAGTTTCCTGAAGCTTCTTAGTATTGCTGGTAGACAACAGAGGGCACTCTTGGCATGTGTGCACCTAAAGGGTCCCCAGAGACCCTCGGTGTAAGCTGCCATGGCAGATGGATTGTTTTGGGAGCTACAGTTTTTATGGTATTATGTTTCTGTAAATTTCTGTCTGTTCCATCAGTCTGCCTTTTGCTTCCTGAGCCATATTTAATCTCCATGTGTCCCTGGGTTCTCATTCATTAATTTACTAAACTCTGATAATTATCAGGAATTAATCTGGGGTCTAATTCCCCTATATTCAAATTCTCATGCAAATATCTACACAGGGCTGATGTCCATCTCTCTTCTTCTCCCGCTGCCCTAAGCATATTCTTGCTCCCTCTCTTACTTTTACCAGATTTTTACCAGATTCAGCACCGTTTTACAAAGTAAAAGATAAATTTTGCCAAATTCAGCACTGTTTTACAAATTAAAAGAGAAAATTAAAATCCACAAACACAGTAGAAAATCCCAAGGTTTGTTTTGTTGCGAATTTTCTTCCTTATGTGTTCCTTTAAGAATAAAATGTGATAATGTGTGTGAAAGAGTTTTTAGGAGAGACAAGAAGCTTTAGAGACTACTTAACGTCAAGCAGATTACTACATGAATATCACATGAATCATCATGACCATGGCCATATTTTAAAGTAGAACTTTACGACAGACACTTTCTTTCCTCTCAAAAGCCTAATTTCTTAACTATGAAGCCTTAGGGAAATTCTTGTTGACTATAAGTTATCAAATGCATTCAGAAAGGAAATATTAATCCATATGTATATAAAGCAGTTGGGAAATTTTGGCAGTGACAAGATTCAGGAAAGGGTGGTAAGGGAGCACATTTGGGGTTAGCAGGCACAATTCTTAAAACTGTGTTTGTCCTTAAGTGAAACTATCTGCTTAGTGACCGGCAAGGTCAGTTGCATCTGGTCTTAACTCGGCTTTCCTCAGGTGAGTCACTTAACCTCAGATTCCTCAGGTCCGAAACGATGGGCTCAAACTAGATGTTATCTAGACCCTCCCCTTTGTGGGTGTCTATGGATACTAAGAGTTGAGTGGCTGCTTGGTTTAGGGAAAGGGTGTGTCTTTAAAGTGGGGCAGCACTCAATGCAAATCCCTGCTTTGCCACTAACAGCAGGCCTGGGAAATCTTGCCTTCCTTTGCTAATCTGTTTTCACATCTTCAACATGGGGATAGGCACACCTGCCTTTTGAGTATTTTCTGAGGATATAATGAGATAGGCCATGCAGGGCCAAGCACACATAGAAAATGTCCAGTAGATGTTAGTTCTCTTCTCTTGCTTATCTGTTGTAAAGCATATCTAACCTTGGTTTGCACCCATCTGGATATTCTAGCAGAGCTTACCAGTTATCCTATATGGGATTCATCTGTGTGTAGTCAACGGTGAGTGTATAAGTAAAGTAGGTGAGACTTTTAGTCCAAGGGCGCAAAACAATGTCCCGGGTTTTTCTAGAGCAATATCACGTGGGGTTTGGCAATTTAATTCAGAAGTTTGTGCCTCTGGTGAAACAGCCATGAGACAGCAGTGGAAGTAATCATTCTACACGCAGCCTTCACTGTTCTGCTTGCCTTTCAGCCAGAGCAACTAAGGGCTATCAGCCTGTTGCTATTTAATCCCTGCTTGGGGTTACTTTGCTTTATGAATCCCTTTGGACTTAAAAGGGGGACAGAGATTTGGGAAGTGAAACCTGAAGGTGGATTCTAGCACAGTTGAGAGCATCCCAACTTGACGTGCAAATAGCCTTTATTTAGGACATTTCACTTGGTCTTTAAAATAATGTATTTAAATCATGGGCATTAAACAGAAGAAGAAAAAAACTAAGAAGGTAAGTCTTTTTTGAGTTGAGCAAGTGGAATCTGCCCAACCTGCTAGGCCATTTGCTTTAAACTAGTGAAAAAGACAGGAATGTGTGGTGGAAAATAACTTACTACA
Source organism: Macaca thibetana thibetana (assembly GCF_024542745.1). Lineage (NCBI taxonomy): Eukaryota > Metazoa > Chordata > Mammalia > Primates > Cercopithecidae > Macaca > Macaca thibetana. The sequence goes on from NC_065585.1 coordinate 49,384,076, forward strand.
TTTTGAAATATTTGTCTCTGAAGCAGCAACCATGCCGCTTTTAAGTACAGATCATACGACCTAATATACATACCATATGACACTCGAGGGTGCCTGTAATTGCCTGTGAAGATCTCATTTTCTAATGCATCTTGACCTTTCCCTAGAACTAGAATCAGCTGCCATTTACAGGTTAGAATGTACCTGACCTACAAAATATAATGTTGCACTTTTGACAATTGCAGCTTTGGTTCTATTAGAGTGTTTCACTTTAAGAAAAAAACATTTGGACAAATTCAGCACTGTGTTTAGCAAAATAGTGTGGCAGCTTCAATCAGGGTTACAAATGATGTCAAAATGCAGCAGCATTGAAAGGTAGTGTGGCCATAGGCCCCAACCAGCTGCCTTAATATACCAGATAGAAATTCAATGATTTTTTTATTTCTTTTGAGTTTGATATGGTCCCTGTATGTTTTTCTCTGTGATTCCAAGAGGAAATGTTTACAATTATTGACTATCCATGTAATGATTATCACATTTTTTTTTTTAATTTCAGAGCAAACACCCCTGGAAACACATTCCTTGTGGTAACCTGAAATTTCCCATTTGGGCAAGATTCTGATTTATTTCAGCAGAACAAAGAGACAATTGCATCTCATTTGAAACCCAGATGAGAAGCTCCATATTTCATTTTAAATTGGTAGTGATAATAGTTGGGCGGTTGAGGGAAAAAAGCCCAACAATATTGAGAAGTGCTAGCGTACAGTGGCTGTTTTTCTGGGCTGGAACTGGTTAACTAAGAATTGAAAAGTCACCCTCTGGTAGCCTCAACAGGAACCTGCAGTCTGCAAACACTTACTCCCATCAACACTGCTCCAAGGAGGTGCCGAAATGCTGGGTGCCTCATTCTGATCTTGTGTCTGTCCTGGTATGAATTAACAGAGGGGAACAGGAAGTGGATCGACACTGTTCATAAGTAAGGAGGCTAAGCAGGAGTGGGGGTCCTTCTGCTTTCAATCAAGAGAGAGGGCACAATCTGAGGCGTCATCAGTGCATCTCAACCATCGGTAAACCCAGGCTTCTGCAGGGAGCTGGGATTCTTTATGGATGGAATTACACACTTTGTGAGTAAGAATTATTTCTTGTATAGAATACCTATTAGCTTACAGCAAAAATGTGGGTGGAGGGAAGCAAATGGGACTGATAAATTTGGCATTGACCCCAACAGAGAAATCATTATCATCATCATCATCATTCTTATTAATATTATTTAATAGCAATTTTTTTTTCCAATTGCCAATTTGGAAGACCCAGAGAAAGATACAAAATCTTTCTCTGGATACAAAACATCTCATGGAGATGTTTAGAATCCAGGAACTTAGAAGAAATTTACTCTCTGCCACTGGATTGTTTGTCTTGTAATAAGCGCTGCTAGCCTTGCTTCTGATATTATTGACACTGATCCTTGCTTTGTTGACATCTTGGGTAGCTACTATTAAGGGGTAGGAAATAATTTGCTTAATTTCAATTTACTAATTCAATAAGCTTCCCTGTTTACTTTGCTTGCACAACATCTTTGAAAATCAGACGGTTAAGCCACTTCCTACTCCAGGAAAGATTTGTATGTGGGCATTTTGTCTGAATCAGAGAAGGTAGATTTGTCCCAGGGTGGATGTGGTTAGAGGCATTGCTGAATAGGAGCAGAAGTAGAAAACTAGAAAACTGCCAACTTCCTTCCGAGTCACATCCTCAAGCATGGTAACAGGATTCCACTGGAAATGAGTTCCATTGGTGTCCCACCAAAAAAACACTCATATATAAATGCAAGCACTAAAGCAGAAGACATATTACTTTTTGTTGTTTACCATTTTATGTAGTCACATCTTAGTTTCTCTCCTCTCGTGCAAATCAGTGGAAATTGCCTGTATTTTAAGGAGCATGTTGGAGATGAGTTGTATCTTGAAACCTCATCTTTGTTGAGCAGCTTGATATTTTAGCATTAGAGCCACAAAGACACTAAGCCACCTCATTGCTATAAATCATGTGTATTTGAAACTGTATTACTATTTATTGAACTATGGCATTTATGAAAAAGACCTAGCTTCTTTCCTCTAAAAAACAACACAGCCACTTATTTAAAAACACAATGTCATTGCCCACCAAAATACAGAAGGGGTCTGACTTCATCAAGGTAATTCTCCAAGGCCTACCATAATATTCATTTGATGCATACTAGGAATTCAATAAATATTCGACAAATAAATTGTTTGTGTAGACTGCTGCCACAATGTTCATTTGGCTCTAATACTCCATGTACTCACAAAATATCTAACCCCTATAGCTGTGTCTATATAGAGCCAAAACTGCATTTAAAAGTTATTCACACCAATTCTTAGGCATTTTTGTTTTGTTTTGTTTTCTGAGACAGAGTCTTGGTCTGTCGCCCAGGCTAGAGTACAATGGCACGATCTCAGCACACTGCAACCTCCGCCTCCCAGATTCAAGCAATTCTCCTGCCTCAGCCTCCTGAGTAGCTGGGATTATAGGCACTCACCACCACACCTGGCTAATTTTTGTATTTTTAGTAGAGACGCAGTTTCACCATGTTGGCCAGGCTGGTCTCGAACTCCTGACCTCCTGACCTCAGCCTCCCAAAGTGCTTGGATTACAGGCGTGAGCCACCGCGCCCAGCCTTCTTAGGCAATTTTTAAGCAAAAGTGATGGACTGTTTGTTCTTCATCCAGCCCTCCACCCCAATTTTCAGGCTGTGTCTTTGTGTCTATAAACATAGGCCTGGGGCAGCATTTCCCATTGTTCACTTACATTTTGTTTGTTTTCATTTTTTTTAAAGGAGAATATTTCTCCTGTAGTCCAAATGAAGTCTGGTCATTTCCACTTCAAACTGATCATACAGCATGATTGGAGAAGACTATCCAGGCAAATTTATTTTACCCGCCAAAATATCAGTCCAATGTAAAGAGTAATTTTCTTGATTCTGGAACCACAAAGATGTGGGGGAAACTCTTGGATGAAAGTCATAACCCAGCAGATAAGGATGAAAGGAATTTAAAGGTGAATTTGGGGACTTTGGAAATTTAATACAGTGATTTTGCATCAGATTTAAATTCTTTCCAAAGCCACTGTGAAATCAAGGTGGGGGAGGGGTTACTTACAGAAAGTTGAATGTTATTAAACCTATATATAAAAGTATTTACCAGTCCCTTTTGTTCCTTTAGTCAATATAATTTTTTAAATTCTCCACATATATATTACATACATAAATTCTCCAAAATACATATTGCTGTTGTATTTTATTGAGCTACACTTTCTAACAAATTAAAAAACAGTTGTGTCTGGTACTAAAGATAAAAGTACATGTAAGTGTGTAAATTGCAAAGTTAAAGAGAGACGCTGCGCTACTATTTTGTAAATCTACAGATCTTGCACAATTTGAGAAGCTAAAATACCAATAAAACTGAGAATTGACTCCGTTCTTTCATGGCAGAGAAAAGGCAGATAGATGTACCAGGAAATAAATTCCTAAATGAGCAGCTGAATGGATGGCTTCAACACACATGTTCTTCCATGGCCTGGAAAGTTCTGTGCTTGGGGGAGTTTTGAAGACATTCTTTTGCACTCCCAATGGGAGAACCCAGAGCCAGAGAAAATAAAGGAATATGGCTGCACGAAGTTACAGATGAAGAGTGCTTCATTTTCCAAGAGCTAAACAATACGGTAATATGATTTTTCCCCAGCATGTCCAATTGGCAATGGTAATTTGTTCAGTGCTGGAAGAGTGGTTGGTTTCCATGAAGGGACCCCTCAGGATGAAATATGGCCCTACGTAACAATCACTCTGGTTTTCCTATAGCTTCTACCACCTTGGGTCATCTTTCTTAGCTGTAACAACTCCAGTTGGAGAGTTAATACATTAATTAGCTATTAACATATCAATTCTTATATAATTATAGCTATTAATCTACTAATAGTTACTGTGGTTAAAACTGCATAGGCTTCAGAGTTAAATTGAGATTTGAATCCTGGCTCACACTCTCTCAAAGCCTTCATACCTTTATCTTAAAGATTATAACACTAAATTGACTTGCTTACTGCAAGGGACAAAAGAAAGAAGTGTGGAGAGCTGTTAGTATAGAAGTTGGTTTAAGTAAGCACTTAAACCAGCCTGGTATTATCATTTTAAATTATAAGGAATGATAAAAATTTGACCTCAATAGTGCATTTCATAATTTCCCAATCAAATGGTTAACCAGTTTATGATAAATTGTGGATGGGAAAGTCAAAAATAAAACAAGCAAACAATAAACGTTTATGTGTTCTATATTACTTTTAAAAAGTTGTATTTGACATTTGCTGCGAGTCCTTTTTGTAAAGATTGATTGAGTGAGTGACTGAGATTCACATAGTTGCTCAAATGCTTTAATAATTCCACCTTGGCTGATTCATTTCATAGGGTATTTGTGTATTAGCTCATGCATTTAAAATATAAAGAGGATCATAATTTTACACTAATCAACAGTAAAATTAGTAATTTTTTTCAAGGCAATATCCTTTGACCAGGAGCTTCAAATTATTTTCTTTCTTTTTCAACTTAAGAAGCTTCCCAGTTGTGAAATTTTGTTTAGCATGACTCTCTGTAATTATTCCAGTTCATTCTCTAAGAATGATTGTAAATCTGAGCGCAACTCTCTATTTTCTGTCCTCCATACATAGCATGTTCTTTTGAATACTTTCAATCTTTATTCTTTTCTACTTAAGGTTTCTCTCCACTGAATTACCAGTTCATCTTTTCCTTTGGAATAACCACCTTTTATTCCTGTTTTTTCCCATTTATCTATATTGCAAATCTACTTATCAATATATGTTTTCCTGAATTGAATTAATTCTAGATTGGAACAGAACACAGATTCAGAAGTATTTTTTGTTAAAGGGATAAGTCTGTGCAAAAAAAAAAGATGAATAAACGAGTAAATAATAAAGCCTAATAAGAATTTAGGATAAGTAGGTACTTTTGTTTTATCTTAAGCATTACTAAAACTGGAAACATACCCGGTTAGCAATGTTCACAAGGAATGGCAAGTACAGAATACTCATACCAACATTCCCCATGCCCATCCATGCAAGATATTTTTAATGAGTCACAGCATTCTTTATCATGGATACAGTATCAGACCTCATAGCCTTTCATCATAGCCCTCCCAGCAGATACTATTAACCAATTGTAACTGGCATATGTCAAGGAATCTATTTTCCATTGCAAACCTGTTAATGCTTTTGTTGAACAGTACCAAAATGTGTCATACAAAACTTTTTTTAAGCTTGCAGTGGAATGTTTGAGGACCTCTGTTCTGAAGTGACTCTATTTGCCAGAACCTAACTCTTACTTTTAACATCTGTTGGGCAGTTTTCCTGGGTTTTATTTCTGAGAGTAGGCAATAATCACAGGGTTCTCCCAAATTACTATTCCTGATCGTGTCCCTGCAATTGGGATCAATTTATATGTGGCTGCTAATTCTATGCCTATAGGGGTTTTCTAGTTTCATCTTGTTTCTTTTTCCCCTAAATGATTATTCTGTGAAGCAACATAAAAGACAATTTGGACACACATAGTTTATTGAGCAACCGATATTAATATGTGGAAAGGTAAAAGACACAGTGGTATAGATAAACACTAGAAGAAAACATTGGACGTGTGAATTTGGCATTTGACAACTCACAAGAGCTATTTATTGAGTGTTTAATTATGCATCAAATGCTTTACCTACCCCATTTTATTTAATATATATGACAACCTTATGAGTTAGATGTAATTTTTTACATATGAGGATATTGAGGCTCAGAACAGCAAAGTAAATTTTCCAAGGTCACACAGCTGTTAGATATTTGAGACTACATTCAACCTAGATCTGTCTGATTTCAGAATCAATTTTCTTAACCACTGTGTTTCCTGCCTGGCATATTAATAAAAATTCTTTAAAAAATCTTTGAAGATGTTCTTGTAAGGCATCAAGCAAACAATAATATCCTTTTATATAAAACGTCAACTTCTGTATGAAAATGAAGCATTAGAATAGTGTATATGATAAGACTTTGAAAAAAACCCACAGGAAAAGAGGCCCTGCCACTCACTGAACAGAAACATAAAGGATAACAAAGAAAGCCTAGAGCAGGGTGGTTTCATATTTTACATTGAAAACAGACTATAAACGTGTGTGGTCAGGTGACCTGTGTGGCTCCTACCCTTGACTCTTTTGCCTTTTCCACTGAACCAAGAGGGAATTTGGGGAATTCCCCTCCTGCCCCCTGCAACCTCCACTAAATTCTCAGCCTCAGGAAGGTCAAGCCCATGTTTTTTCTAAGTGTTCTCAAGACCTAGCACAATGGCTGGTACACAACAGGCATTAAATAAATGTTTGCTGAAGGCATGAATGCTTAGATGCAAAGGATGAAAGGGGTAAGGGAAAAAGGGAGAGAAGGAAGAGAAGGATGGAGAAAGGGAAGGAAGAGAAGGAAGAAGGAAGTAAATAAATAAATAGATGTTCCTTAACATCCTGCCCTAGTCCTGTTCCATAATGGACCCCTTCTCCCTATTGTACTACGTCTCTGCTGCTGCAGATTTACCTGCTTGGACCTCCATCAATTATGGACTGCCACACTCCTCTGCACTGACTACTCTGGGCTTTTCAACTTCTTTCTTACCATCTTGTTTGCAGCCAAGACCTTCCAGTATTCGTTGCCACTTTTTTAGAGAGGGAGCAATGTTGGATGCAGGGCAGTGGGGGAAGATGGTAAGAAGCAGGGTATCTAGGTTCTGGTCTTTACTAGACTGGCCTGTCTCACCCTTGATCAAGCTGTTGCTAGAACAGTATCTGGAAGCCTGGATACTAAGGACCCTAACCAGGGGACTCTCTCTATCCAGACCTAATAGCCATTAGGGTCTAGTGGTCAATATTGGCTTCCTCGGTCAAAGAAAGGTATCTGCCTCATAGTGATAATATCCTACCCCAGATTCCTAGCCTGAATGTGACTTTCTCCCTATAAAGTACACCATTTCGCCTCTGGCCCACCTGAGACATCCTTGATCCTCTACTCTCTATGAAATAGCTCTGCCTTGAAAGCAGGCACTCTCTTCTTCAGATGGACCCTGTAATTTATGCTTGAAACACAATTTTGGATTTTCCCATCAGCCTCTGAAGCCCCCAAGCTAGCTGCTCCTCCATGGTCTTTCTTCCAGAATGTTCTATCTCTGTAATGACATCTACTTGCTTAAGTATCATTCTTGACTATCATTCTTTCTCATATCCCATGTTCACACCGTCCTCAGTCCTTTCACCTCTGTATTTGAAGTGCATTCCAAATCAGACTACCTTTTTCTACTCATGGTATCATACCCTAGGCCACATCACTATTACCCCTCACCTGTTCAGCTGAAACAGACTCCTAACTAGTCCCATAGCTTCCCCTCTTGACCCTCTTTAATCCACTCTCTATAGGGAATCAGCTGGTCCTTCTTTCAGAAAAAGTCAAATGGTAACATTTCTCTGATCAAAACAATCCATTGGTTTTTCCCATCACATTCAAAATGAAATCCAAAATGTTTAACTTGTCCTGTAGGCCCTGCTCACAGAGGACCCCGGTTATTTTCCCAACCTCAGCCCCTACCACTGTCCTCCTTACTCGCTCTGCACTCCCCCATGAGACCGCTTGCTGTCTGTGAACATTCCAGACGCCTCCACCTCAGGGCCTTGGTGCATGTTCTTTCCTCTGCCTGGACTGCTCTTCCCCAGATATCTGCATGGTTCCGTCTTCCACTTAATCTACGTTTCTACTCATTGTCACCTCGTTAGAGTTGACAGACTTTCTCCTTCCCTTATCCTGCTAAACTTTCCTTCGCAGCACTTACCGTCTGATGTGCTGCATATTTATTTATTCATTTATCGAACATGCATTATCTCTTCATTGAGCAGAAGATTCACAAGAATGGAGAGTTGGTCCTAGAGCATCTTTGCACAGTCCCTTGAGCAGGGGAGATATTTGACAAATATTTGTTGAGTGAGTGAAGGAATAACTGAAAGCTTTCCAGAGGGCTTAGACAGAAAGCAGGAGGAGTTTCCGAGCATCAGGGCCCAGAAGGGAGTGAGGCCAGTAGCCTTTTTTTTTTTTTTAGATGGAGTCTCATTCTGTCACCCAGGATGGAGTGTAGTGGTACAATCTCGGCTCACTGTGGCCTCCGCCACCTGGGTTCAAGCGATTCTCCCTCCTCAGCCTACCAAGTAGCTGGGATTACAGCCATCCACCACCACACCTGGCTAATTTTGGTATTTTTAGTAGAGACAGGGTTTCACCATGTTGGCCAGGCTGGTCTCAAACTCGTAATCTCAGGTGATCCACCCACCTCAACTTCGTGAAGTGCTGGGATTATAGGCATGAGCCACTGCATCCAGCCACCTTTTTTTTTTTTTAATAACCAAATGTGCATCTCCACATTGCTGTTCTGCACCAGACCTCAGCACCTGCTAGTTACAATGAAGTTTTTGCTGCTGGGCAAAACCAAAGTTTGGAGAGTGGAAAGATCTGGCCCCATCTATACCACTGCCCTCTCACCCCATTTTGGGCCCAGGATTCCCGCCTGATTACCTAACAGCTCTGAGTAACAGTGAATAAATAAGTCCAATCCCCCAAACAATGAGGCCAGTAGATCCTTATAAAGTTAAACTGAGGCACTGAAGCATAACGATGAGACAAGGTCACACGGGCATTTGGGTAAGAAATTAGGATTAAGATCTAGACTGCATCCCTTCTTCTTTAGGGTGTTGGCTCTCAAAAACATTGTGGTTGGAGCTGGTCCATGTTTCATGGACGTTTCGTTCAAACACAAATGAAAGAGAGTCCCTAAAAAAGAAACTGGTTTGTTAGCTTTCCAAAGCTGTGGTCATTGTGTGTGATAGGACAGATGAGTTTAAGCGATCAGAACATTAGCAAGCCTCCCTTTGGGTTTCTCTGACTGCTTCCCTCTGTTTGCAGACATAATATTCAGTTTCTCCAAAACATCTCTGGTTACCGAAAGTAAATTTTGTGGGAAAAGTGTGACGATGGTCAAACAAAGAGTTAACGCAACCAAAACAAAAAATCCAGTTTGAAATATTTTTACAACGTTCTTTACACTAGAGAGCAGTGGAGAAAAAACAGCATTTTAAGTGCTGCTCTTTTTCCCATTAGGTTGTCTGCTTTTACAGGTGGCAAGTTTCAGCAAGATCTAAAGGCGAAAGGCTCATGCAGAGATGGTCTGGAGCAGAAAGGCCTGACCCGCCTGACCTCCTGCCCATGCATACAACATAATCACTCACAAAATAGATACTAAAATAATGTTAGCAGCCGCCTGGCCTAAACTAATAAAACCAAGCATGTTGAGAGTTAAGGCAGAAAGCCTGTCCTTAACTCACCCCCTCGGGCCTCTGCATTACTTCTTCCCTGGCCTGAATTAACAGGGCTCGAACCAAATGGCTTTTTGCACCTCCTTCTTTTCCTTGTGTCATTCTGTCACAGCTGTTTTTTTTTTTTTTTTTCCTAACAGGTCCTGACTCAGTGAGTTTAAATGCCCTTCTCTTTCTCACTCACCACATGCAAACTTTAATTAAGTCTGTCTCTACGTAACACCAACATAACTTGTTGAGAAGTGAACATTTAGTCAAATAGCTGAGTTTGGGGCCATAAAAGGAGGGAGAAGGGAAGGTCACAGAGGGTCACACAGAACAGCAAAAAATACCTCAAGTATTTAGACAGGTTCCTTTTCTCTACATGCTCTTCCCCTTTGGACTGTAAGCCCCAAGGTGCTTTTTTCATTCTAGAGAACAAATATTTCCTCACTAAAGTAGATCTACATGTCATCAGAGCCAGCCTCTTCCCTTGGTCGCACATAAACTTCCTATACTTTACTATCTTGGCTATCCATGTTAGCAGGGAAATGGTTGGTCTTATCCTCTTTCATAAAAGAGAAATCTGAAGTTCAGAAGGTTAACACCATGCCCACAATCTCGATAAAAGATTAATTTAGGCCAGGCGCGGTGGCTCATGCCTGTAATCCCAGCACTTTGGGAGGCCAAGGAGGGTGGATCAGGAGGTCGGGAGATGGAGACAATCCTGGCTAACATGGTGAAACCCCGTCTCTACTAAAAATACAAAAAACTAGCCAGGTGTGGTAGCGGGCACCTGTAGTCCCAGCTACTTGGGAGGCTGAAGCTGGGGAATTGCTTTAACCTGGGAGGCGGAGGTTGCCATGAGGGGAGATTGCGCCACTGCACTCCAGCCTGGGCAACAGAGAAAGACTGCCAAAAAAAAAAAAAAAGAAAGAAAAGATTAATTAAAAAAATTAAATTTAAAAAATGTAAAGATTAAAGAAATAAAAGACCAAACAGGGACCTCAACTTACAGTTCTATTTTTTTTTTTTTTTTTTTTTTTTTTTGAGACAGAGTCTCACCCTGTCGCCAGGCTGGAGTGCAGTGGCGTGATTTCGGCTCACTGCAAGCTCCACCTCCCGGGTTCAAGCGATTCTCCTGCCTCAGCCTCCCGAGTAGCTGGGACTATAGGCACCCACCACCACACCCAGCTAATTTTTGTATTTTTAGTAGAGACAGGTTTCACCATGTTGGCCAGAATGGTCTCGATCTCCTGACCTCGTGATCTGCCCGCCTCGGCCTCCCAAAGTGTGGGATTATAAGCGTGAGCCACTACTCCTGGCCAACTTAAACTTTTTAAAGGAATGAGGATATTGCTGGATATGCCACTGAGGTGCTAGTAACAAACCAGGTTGTGTACATGTTATAAAAGAACCCCAAGACTCCAATTTTTCTTCTAATCATTTATATAGCTTATAAAATAGGGATCATGGAATGGGTAAACAGGTGGTGATTTCTTAGCTTTGCAGACTTAAGGGATGTTTACTGTAAGTTGGTGCAAAAGTAATTAAGATTTTTGCCATTAAAAATAATGGCAAATAAAACTGAACTAAAACCTAATTTAGTTTGAAGACGGGGGAAATCTTGTAAAGTTAACTAAAGTCATGTCACATCTACCACAGAGAAATACAGTGCATTGGTCTCTTTTCAAATTGATATTACTTGGCTTGTTGCTACAGGAGGCTAAATTAGAAGCTTCCTGAAGACAGGAATTCTGTGTATCATTTTGCTCCTTTTTTTTTTTTTTTTTTTACCCCAGTGCTAATTACAGAGAATGACACATTATGAGCATTCAACTTATTTTTAAATAAACAAGTGCAAAAGTAATTGCAGTTTTTGCCATTAAAGGCAATGGCATTTGGTTTTTACTCATTTTACTCATAAAAGGCAATGCTTTTGCCTTTAATGGCAAAAATCGCAATTACTTTTGCACCAGCCTAGTAGCTTTACATGGGAAGGTTCACTGCCTCCATTATTGCTGTCCGATTACTAATTTCAAGTTGGAGTTGCAAAATTCTCTGTAGGTTGCAACATGAAAGAGACAAAACCTAGCGGCATAATCAGGCGGAACGCCTCACAGCTTTCAAAAGGGCAAGGTAAGTAAGTTCCAGCTAATCTGTACTTGGACCAATCATTTTGTTGAATGTACTGGGGCAAGCAACCTCCTTGAGGAATATGGTTGATGAACACTGGTTTAAAATCTGAGCTTCTGAAATAATTCAAATGGGAAGATTGACAATAGACAGTAGGACTAAACCAAACAGTTATAATCCAAACTTACTCGGTTTTCTCTGCAAAGTGTTTAGCCCTTGAAATATAAGGGGTATAATGAGAACAACAGCTTTTGATTTGCTATAATAATGATGATGATAAAATGATATTTGTTAAGTGCATTTGCGTATTTTACATGTCCAACTCATACTAACTGTTACATTCCAAATAAACATTTGTTGTTTAAAACTCTTTAGAAATTTTTGAGAATTGTTGCTTTGAGAAAGCTGTTGACAATATGAGCTCTCATGGATTGTTGCTTTGAGATGGACGCTTTGACAATATCTATAAAAATTACATGTATTTCCTTGAATCAAAAATTCCTATTTTGGCTATTTTAGTGTATAAATATTCATATAAGTATAATGTAAATTACTGCATTATTTTCAAGTGGGAAAACTGGAAGTATCCTAAGTGTTTATCAATAAGCTTCTTTATAAGTAAATTATGGAATATTTATAGTGGAGAAGTAAAAACTACAGGCTTTGGAGTCAAGAGACTCAGTTTGGATTTTGGCTCTCCCTAGCTGTGGGAACTTGATCAAGATTCTTCACTTGCATAACTCCATTTTTTTCACTTGTAAAATAGAGAAAATAATATAACCTATGTATTGGTGGCTATGAGTGATGCTTTAGTTAAAGTACACAATCATTTAGCATGGCATCTAGCAATGCAGTGAGCACTCAATAAGCATTACTATTCTTTTTATTATGATTATTATAACCACAGTATGGACTACTATGCAGGTATTAAAAATGATAAAATAGCTTAACTTGTGCTGGCATAGAGAGATGCCCATAGCCACACAACACATCACCAATGAACGTTCTCTTTCTTATGAATGCGCATTCTCATGCCCAACCCTGCTTGACTGCAAATTCTGTGAGGGTGTATGCACCAATCCTAGCTTATTCTCCATGGTATTGCCAGCACCTAGAACAATGCCAAGCCATTCCATAATATTTTATGGAATGAACAGATGTATACATGAGAGCATTAATTGTTTATCTGTATATTAAAAAGTCAGAAGCAATTACAACAACTGCTGACAGTGCTTTCCTCTGAGGAGTAAAATTAGGAAAGTAGATTTTCATCCACTTTTATCTTTCTCTATTGTTTGGAATTCTTATATTAAGTAACGACAAAAGATATTCTCATGTCCAGATGATGAAAACGTAACTGAAGGTATAAGCACAACTATGTAAAAACGTGTATGCCTACAAACAGGAACTAGGAAGAAATGGGAGGTGTAAAAATGGATGATGTTTTTGGCTAGCACTATTGTATTTTCTTTCTTCATTGCCTTTGTTTTTACCTTAATGATGTAGTTTTAAAATATTTTAAGTAGATTATATTCAAATATTATAAGAAATAAACTCAGAGATGAATTCATTTTCTATTATTTTACTGTAAGAAAATTCACTATTGGTTTTAAAATCTCAAATAACTTTATTATAAAGGTTATAGAAGTTTCTTATATAAATTTTGGAAAATATAGAAAATTAATTTTTTAAAATGTAGAAAATATATTAAACATAGAAAATATCTTACCACTTAAAGATAATCTCTCAAATAAAATGCTAATATAATGTTATCTAGACAAAGTCAAAATTGAAATGCAGAGAGAATGCAATCACAAAATTTAGTTCAAAGACTGGAAAAATCTTATAAAGTTAACTAAAATCATTACACAGAGATCTACCACAGAGAAATACAGTGCACTGATCTCTTTTCAAACTGATACTAATTGGCTTGTTGCTACAAGGGGGCTAAACTGGAAGCTTCCTGAATACAGGAACTCTGTGTATCCTTCTGCTTTTTTTTTTTTTTTTTTTTAACTCCAGTGCTAATTACAGAGACTGGCACATTGTGAGCACTCAACTTATTTTTAAATAAATGAATCATCTTTTTAAATGTAAGAAATAAATTTAAAAGAAGGAACAGAAAGAGACTGGAGCAAAAAAGAAGGAAGGGGAGGGGAGGGAAAGGAAGAAGGAAGGAGGGAGAGAGGGAGGGAGAGAGAGGGAGGGAGAGAGAGGGAGGGAGGGAGAGAGGGAGGGAGGGAGAGAGGGAGGGAGGGAGAGAGGGAGGGAGGGAAGGAGGGAAGGGAGGAGAGAGGGAGGGGAGAGAATGGAGAAAAGAAGAATACAAGGAAGAAAGGAAATATTAGAGAGTCTGAAAGAAAATGGAGAAATGGGATGAGTCAGAAATTGCCCTTTCTATCTTTCTATTTCTCCCTTCTGTGCTTACAGCAGTTAGACAAGTCATGCACACTGGGTCTTTTTTCAGAAGCTGACTTCGGTAGCAGCTATGGCAACACTTTCAGAATTTATTAGCTTCTGGAAAAAAAGGATGAGACTTGAGAGAGCCTACAACAACATTTATTCTGGACCTCAGTCTAATCTGAAGCTACACATCTGGGAAGGTAGGAAGTCAAAAGGCCCAATTCAGCCTTTCAGTTGTGGCAGAGGGCAGATGACTTCTTTACAAATAACATGAGCAAAAATGACAATAGCTAGTTCAACTTGACACCCTATTTGTTAGCAGTTAAGTAAAACACAGAGATAAATCATGCCCAGAGTGAAGAATAAGCAGCAGGTTACTTGGCATAAATCTAATTATGCATTCTAAAAAGAGTCTTACTTTTTATTCTGTTTGGAAGATGGGAGCAGGAGGTGAAAAAGAAGACAGGAAAATAGTGAGCTATCCTTCTTCAGGGCTTTTAGTTCTTTGTCCATTTTGATCTTTCTTGAAAATGCTTGGCAAATCCATTTTGGAAGGGCAACAGCAAAATTATGAAGCATTTTTAAAGGAAGATTGGTTCTTAAATCCAGCTGGGATAGAAGAATACATACTTTCCTGTCAAGCTATATGCTTACTCTTGAGAGGAGAGGCCTGAAAGAACACTAGGGGTGTGTGTGTGTGTGTGTGTGTGTGTGTCTATATGTATATCTGAGACACGAAGAGTAGGTGAGGCTGCTCAAAGGATTGGAATAAAATCAGGGTGTAAATTACAGATTATCATAATTCTTCAGGATAAATTCAAATTCCTTCACAGTCTGTCTCTTGCTTGCTTATACAGGCTTATCCTCTACTTTCTATTTCTATGCATTTATACTGACCTTCTCACTTCCATCCTAAGAAACCGTGTTCATTCCTGCTTTATATTTTTAAATATGCAGCTCCTTCTGTGTGACACGTTCTTCCAATTTCTGTATATCTCTCCAAGCTCCATTTATAAAACAGTTTTGTTATTGTCACCTTCCCCAAAACCCTCAAGTAGGGTGAATTGCTGACTTGCTTGCTTCCTCCACTGTGATCTTACTCATCTTTGTTCAGGTGTCTACCACAGAGTTTTATCATCTGTCTCTATCTGACTTCTTTACCAGTAGACCTTGAAATTCTCAAGGCCTGCAGTGATGATCTTATTTTATCCCCAATATCTAGGTAATGTCTGGCATAAAGGATACACTTACTAGAGATGTGTTACATAAACTACATTGAGGAGCATTCAGATTCTGACCATTCCAAGGAAGATGGCTTCATGCAACCTCAGCTCCTGAGATGAAAGAGTGAGCCTGGGAGAAATGCCCTGGCATGTCCAACATCTGGCAGAATGACCAAGCAAACATTGAGGAAGAAAGCGTAAAATATCAAAGAGACGGTGGGCCTTGGCATGGACTATTTGCACTCTCTACAGATGACAACTGGAGGCAGAGCATTAACAGGACTTGATGGGCAGCAGAGTCCAATAAATGAGAGAGAACATAGACCATGGGTTCAGCTTGGCCCCTTGATCTCATGTGAAATAACATGCTTGGCGGAATCACACTTGATTGTGATCCTGGGGAAATAACTGAAATCTCTGTGCTGCTTTCTCAACTATAAAATGTGTCTATTGTGAGGATGAAATACATTCATAGGTGTAAACACTTAATGATAGTTCCCGGCATGGAAATAGACAATTTCATAACTCACTGCACCAGTGAAATTCTAAAATCCAAGGTGACCAAGGTAGGAAGCAGAATCCAGCTAAGGCACAAAGTTCAACAACTCACTCCCAGCCCAGATCTCCTCTGCTTATTTTCTTTGGGATGATATGGACCTAAGCTGTGTGAAAATTCAACTTTTAAAGGTGACTCTATGTTTGGGGCCTAAAGAATAAAAAAGCTGTGTAGAAAATGAAACAACATGACCTGCCAGTGCTTTGTGGAACTTACTGAGTGCTGTAAGTGTGGAATAAACTGTGGGCATGTGTTACCTGCCTAAGAGGCTTCCATGCCCCAGATGATATTGCTGAGGAAAATGGGGGTATATTTTCCCAGTCAATAGGAAAATTGCTCTTGTTTCCTCTGCTGCACAAATTGAACTCAGGGCAGCCAAGGCTGACATATTGAATGAGGTTCTTCACTACTTCACAACAGGTGTGTGTTTACACTTCATTGTGTGATTTTTAATGGCTTGAAATGACTCAGGGGAAGTTATATGTTTATGGAGACAGGTCCTGGAAAAAAAACCAGGAACCACAATGGTAATGTTAGAGGTAGCCTCTGAGTCACCATTCTCATGTATTTACAAAGCGTGTCTTAAATAACAAGTAGGTAATTAGAAGAGTTCTAGTTCTGTTCATGGCAGAGTAGCTTGTATTGGACTAGCCCTCTTGCCAATAACAATTATAAATTCTGAACTTGAAGCCTTGGAAGGCACTGGAGAAAACATAAAATCAGGAGTACACTGGAGGAGACTTGACTTGCGAAAGACAATATACAAATTAGCTGAGATTCACATTTATCCAACTTTTCTCCTAAGGGCATGCCCTAAGTTGCATGGAAGTAAGGGATAGAGCTCAGACCAAAAGCATCAGTCTGACTGCACTGGGGAGTCAGAGATTGGATCTCGAGCTGCCAGCACACCTAGGAATTAAATGATGGTGGGGGAAGGTATTCTGGAAAGGAGTTAGTCATGTATGGTGCAGCACATATCTGCCTAAAAATTCCTCTTAAATATTTGGCTGACTCTAAACCTATGAATGCTAGGGTAAGTCTCCAAGGAGAAGTCAATCAAATGCACAGCTGGAAGCAAAGAACTGAGCAGAGATGTCAGTAGGCTAAGTGCTGGGGAGACAGAGTTTGGAGTTCAAGTCCTACCAGGTTAGAGTGAATTAGTAAACAGCTAAGGCTTCCCAGTAAAACCTCTGAAGGGTCGTGCCTTAGAAGTAAGGATCATATCCCAGAATTAAGAGCTGTGTCTTTACAGAACCAAAATAAACCTTCCCTAATAAAGCCCTAAAACCAAATCTTTTCAGAAATGAGATAGTGTCAGTAATTTAGCATTTACTGAAACAAAAATCAACACTCTAGAGGAAAATAATAAAAGCCAGAATCTCTATGATATGTCTTCTACAAGAAAATATACTGTTCAATTTAAAATAAAAAGTTACCAAACAGAAAAAAAAAAACTATATTTCAAGAGAAAATATAGTCTACAGGAGGAGACCCAGAGATGTTGGAATTAACAGATAAGAACTTTAAAATAATTCTCATAAATATGTTAAAGAATTTAAACTAAAAGATGGATTGCCAATGACTTAAGAGATGGGCAATTTCAGGACAGACATGGAAACTCTGAAAAGAACCAACTGGAAATCTTAGCACTGAAAGATAAAATATTAGAAAAAAATTGTTGTTAATAAGATTAGATGCAGATCAGAAACTGTATCAGAAAGGAGCAGTAAATTTGAAGTCATGTAAATAGATACTATTAAAATCAAAGTACAGAAAGAGAGAAAAGATGGAAAAAAGAAGGAAGAAAGCTTCAATGACTTGTAAGACAATCAAACAAACTTTTGTATAACTGGGATCTCAAATGGAGGGCAGAGACAAAATGGAGCAGAAATGTATCTAAAAATTCTTCAAATTTGATAAAAGCCAAAATCCACTAATCCAGGAAGTTAAGGTAACTCCATGCAGGATAAATACACAGGAAGCCACAACTAGGCATATCATGATAAAATGGTTGGAAATCTACGATGTAGAAAAAATCTTAAAAGCCACAAAAGAAAAACGACAAATTATAAAGGAACAATGATAAGAACAATGCCTGATTTCTCACTGAAAATCACAGAGGCCAGAAGCAATGGTACAGTATCTTTAAAATGCTGAAAGTAAAAAGAAACTGTCACCTTAAAAATTTATAGCCAATAAAAATATCTTTCAGAAATCAAAATAAATTAATGACAGTTTTAGATAAAAGAAAGCTGATGGCCGGGCGCGGTGGCTCAAGCCTGTAATCCCAGCACTTTGGGAGGCCGAGACGGGCGGATCACAAGGTCAGGAGATCGAGACCATCCTGGCTAACACGGCGAAACCCCGTCTCTACTAAAAACACAAAAAATTAGCCGGGCGAGGTGGCGGCGCCTGTGGTCCCAGCTACTCGGGAGGCTGAGGCAGGAGAATGGCGGGAACCCGGGAGGCGGAGCTTGCAGTGAGCTGAGATCTGGCCACTGCACTCCAGCCTGGGCGACAGAGCGATACTCCGTCTCAAAAAAAAAAAAAAAAAAAAAAAAAAAGAAAGCTGAGAAAATTCATTTCCAGTTCTGTAGATAAAAGGGAATAATACCTGGTGAAAATTTTGGATCTATGCGAGGAAATGAAAAGCACTAAAAATAGCATGCATGCAAATATAAAAGACCTGTTATTTCTCATGTGATATTTTTAGAAAGATGATTGGTTAAGGCAAAAATAATGACAGTGTACTGTTGAGGTTATAGAACAGTAATAGCACAAAGGATGGAAGGGGTGTTAAATTAAATTATGTTGTTTTAAGGGTCTTACATTATAAATGCAGTGACTTAATATTAATTTAATGTAGACTTCATATTACGGATTCATGTTTTAATCTCTATCTAGAGCAATCACATACACACACAAATATTCAGAGTTATCCTTAAAAAGATAGTAAAGAAAGTTAAATGATACTAAAATATATTTGATTAATTGAAAAGAAGACAAGAAAGAAAGAACCAAGAAATAACAGGTGAGACAAATAAAATGCAAGTAACAAGATCATGGAATTAAACCCACTCATATTAATAATTAATTTTAAAAACATACAATAATGATAAAAAGGTCTATTCAACAAATGGACATAATAATCCTAAGTATGTAATGCCTAAAACAAAGCTTTGATATATACTAAGCCAAAACAGAACTAAATAGACAAATCCATGATTATCACTGGAAGTTTTAACACTTCTTTCTCCATAATTGATAAAGCAAGTAAAAAAAATTTAGTGATGATATACAAGATTTGCATTACACAATCAAGCAACTTTATTTGATGTTTATAGAATATTTCATCCAATAATAATACAATATATATACTTCTCTAGTAAACCTGAAATGTTTGTTAAAAATATTGTATATTGGGCCATAAGAGTATTTTCTCTCACCACAATGGAAGTTAATTAGAAACTGGTAAAAATAAGATATTCAGGAATTGCCCAACCATTTGGGAATTAAGGAACACAGGTAAATGATCCATTTGTAAAGAAGAAATCACAAAATAAATTTGAAAATGTTCTAAACTGAAAGATAATGAAAACACAATAAATCACAATTTGTGACATAAAGTTAAAACAATGCTTGGAAAAAATTTGTAGCTTTAAAAGCATATATTAGAAAAATAATAAAAACTTATACTTTATTAAGCTGGGGCAGAGGAGAGCAAATTAAACTCAGACTCAATATAAAACAGGGTTGACAATCAATGAATTAGAAAATAGTTTATCCCCCAAACTGAGAAAGTATAGAAGCTAAAGTTACTTCAAAGATAAGATTAATAAACTTGATAAAATCTACCAAGGATAATCTAGATACAGAGAGTGAGAGAAAACACAAACTAGCAATATGAAGAATGAAAGTAGGGTTCACCACTATTGATACTGCTGATAACTATATAAATTATAATAAAGTAATAAAGGGATATTATGAACAACTTTTCAATAAATTTGACAATACTATGAAATGAACAAATTCCTAGAAAAACACAACACAAGATATAGAAAATCTAAATACCCCTGTTCTATTAAAAAATACATTTTAAAATTTAAAAGTTTCCACAAACAATAACTCCAGATCCAGATGGCTTCACTGGGGAATTATACTAAAAAAAATAAGAAGAAATAATAGCAACTTGGCATCAAAAGTAGAAGAGGAGAGAATACTGTCTAACTTATCTATGAGTCCAGCA
The DNA here is from genome assembly GCF_024542745.1 of Macaca thibetana thibetana. Taxonomy (NCBI): domain Eukaryota; kingdom Metazoa; phylum Chordata; class Mammalia; order Primates; family Cercopithecidae; genus Macaca; species Macaca thibetana. The sequence continues at coordinate 49,404,050 of NC_065585.1, forward strand.
TGACTCTGATACAAAAATCCAAAAAGCCCAATACAAGGAACAAAACTACAAGCCATTATTTCTCATAAGCATACAAGCAAAAATCCTTAATAAAACATTAGTAAATCAGACACTGCAATATATAAATACACACACACACAACATAATATTAGTAATATCAAATCCAGCAACATACCAAAAGAATAACAATATGTTGACCTTAAAATGCAAGTTGGCTTAATGTTTGAAATCAGACAACTTGCCATATTAACATAATAAAGTAGAAAAGTATAAAATCAACTTGTTTGAGGCAGAAAATGCATTTTTAAAAAAATCAACACACATTCATGGAATAGAAGGAAACTTTCTCAATGTCATAAAGAACATCTATTAAAAATCTATGAATAACATCATATTTAATGGTGAAATATTAACTGACACCTTTAAACTAGGAGAAGGATAAGAATATCCATCTTTACTACTTCTACTCACCATTGTCCTGAAAACCCTGGCCTGGCAATAAAGAATAAATAATAAAAGATTAAAAAAAGAAAAGGAAGAAAGAAACTGTTGTTATTCACAGATGACATGTCCCAAATAATCTACAAAAATGTAACTAGAACTAATAATATAGCAAAATTAGAGGATACTGGATTCACTTACAAAATTTATCTGTGACAGAAACAAACAGGTAGAAAATAAAATTTTAAAAATACCACTGATGGCCGAGCGCAGTAGCTCATGCCTGTAATCCCAGCACTTTGGGGGGCCAAGATGGGTGGATCATCTGAGGTGAGGAGTTCAAGACCAGCCTGGCCAACATGGTGAAACCCACTCTCTACTAAAAATACAAAAACTAGCCGGGCGTGGTGGCAGGTGCCTGTAATCCCAGCTACTCAGGAGGCTGAGGCAGGAACCTGGGAGGTGAAGGTTGCAGTGAGTTGAGATCACATCATCCAGCCTGGGTGACGTGAGCAGAATTCCAAAAATACAAACAAAAAACCCCATTGACAACCATAATGAAAATAAAAAATAATTAGAAATAAATTTAAGGCAACTTTTGTAAAATTTCTACATGGAAAATTATAAGACACAACTGAGAGTTTTTCAAAAAAACACTAAATGCATGGAGAGAGATAAAGTGTATTGACAAAAAGAATCAATATTAGTGAGATGTTAATTTTCTCCAAGTTAATCTATAGATTCAACCCAATTGTAATCATCATCCAAGCAGGCATTTGGTAGACATTTACAAGCTGGTTTTAAAACTTATATAGAAATGTTGAGGGCTTAGGACAACCAAAACAATCTTGAAAAAGAACAAAGTTGGAAGACTACTGATTTCAAGAAACATTATAAATCTTCAGTAATGTAAGCAATATGAATAGACACGTAGATACATGGAACAGAATAGATTATCCAGAAACAGACTCCCTCTATTGATTTTTAACAAAGGCACTAAGATAATTATATAGAGAAGAGATGTATTTTTAACAAATGATGGTGAAAAAAATGGATATCTGTATGGGAAATAATGAATCTCAATCTTTTCTTCATAACATACACAAATATTAATTTGAGTTGGAGGATGGATCTAAACATACTAGTTAAAATAATAAGGTTTCTATATGAAAATATAGGAGAGTTCCTTCGTGACTTTAGGCTAGGCAACTGTTTCTTAGACAGGACAAAACATAATAAGAATAAAAGAAAACCTAATAGGTTGGACTTACTTAAAATTAAGAACTCTTATTTACGGGAGACTTGTTAATAAAATGAAAAGGCAGGTCCACAAACTGGGAGAAAGTATTTGTAACGCATGTAACTGACAATGTATGTGAATCCGGAAAATGTAAAGAATGTTTATAACTTCTAAAAAACATGAAGGAATTTTCAGTGCATAGTGCCAAGTGAAAGAATCCAGTCTGAAATGACTACAAACTCTACGATTTCAACTGTCTGACATCTTAGCAAAGGCAAAACTAGAGAGACAGTGAAAAGGTCCGTGGTCGCCAGGCATTTAGGGCGAAGGGGAAAGGGATGGACTGGTAGGGCACAAGGCATTTTTAGGGCGGTGTGAAATTATTCTTCCTGATACTGGAACGGTGGCTACATGACATGGTACATTTGTTAAAATCCATAGAACTGTACAACACAGAGAGTGAACCCTAATGTAAACTATGCACCTTAATGAATAATAATATATCAATATTGGTTCATGAATTATAACAGATGTACCACAATAATATATTAATAATAGAAGAAATTGTGTACCAGGGAAAAGAGGGTAGATGGAAGCTCTTTGTACTTTCAGTGCAATACTTCTGTAAACCTAAAACTGCTACAAAAGAAAAGTCTATTTGTTAACAATAGAGAGCTCTGTCTTTTGAATAAATCATGTTTGGGAGATGCTAGGTTAAACAAAATTAAACTAGTTTTTTTACTGAAGATCTTTCCAGAGCCTTTTACTATGCTGATCTGTACTGGATTCTCTATGAGGGAGATTGTGAGTGTAGCTTTTCCCATGGTTGCTTGACTGAAAACTTGTCTTTTAAAAGTAGTTAAGGAATTTCTATTCTTCAGAACACATTTTTGGGAGTAATGTAACATAGCAATGAATAATTTTTAAATACATTTTCTATGTATGCCTGAATAGAAAATGATGCCACATATAAGGCAATCTCTTCTTTTTCCAATAACAAAAGTCTTAAAAAATTATTATTTTGACCACCTTTAAACATCAAGGTTTGGAAAATATATTTGAAATAATCAACTCTCAATTTATAATATTTAATTTCTTAATTTACTTATAAGTATTTACATGTGAAAATTGATAAATATATTACCTTATTTCACTCCTATTTAACAAAACAACTTTATTCACATTTTTCACATGCATCTTCAACATTCACCTCTCTGACAGTGGGTATCAATAGGCAAGGTGACCCTAGATGTAACATGTTAAAGATGGCAGAACTTCCCTCAATCTCAGCCTCTGAATGATGCTTGCAGAAGAATCATCAACACACAAACACGCCTCAGGGCTCTTATGAAAGCGAGTTTCGTCCCAGGTTCCATAACCTAAATCAGGTCTGTATGCAGTGGAGTCTCCTTGGGTCTACTTCCTCAGGTACAGTTCCTCTCAGTCCGACTATTTGTGAACTAAAGAGTTTTCTCCTCCCTACCCACCAGACAAAAAAATGGTACCAATACAATAATCAACACAGTCATCTTGGAAGCAGCATAACAGTTTTCTACAATGGAATTGTCATTCTCGCTTTCACCTAAGTTGTTTGAGATAGAGAACTAGCACTTTTTTGGATTTATATATATAATATTGTCACTGGAAATTTTATCCTGAGTCATATTCTTCCAACCCATTCAAATAATAGATATCCATTCTATTTATTCTGCAAGTGCATGCTTTATCTCTATAACATAACCACTTAAGGTATTGATTTTTAAAGAACACCTTAAAATCAAATTTTAAAAAAAATTTAACATATGCACTGTGAGATTATACACTAAGAAATAATTGTGAAATAATTTGTTTCCTTTTGTTATTAAGACTTTTGAAACCGGTTTTGTTAGGTGACCGCCATACAACATCCCAAACTAGCACTGATTATAGTCATTTCAAGCTAGTGTTTTTTCCTCCAAATTATACCACATTGTCTAATATAAAATGCTTGTTTGAATGTTTTGTAATGTTCGAATGATTTGACTATAAGGCACGTTCTTCCTTTCTGAGTACTAATCTTGAAAAACACAACTTGCTGTATATTAAGACATAGTATTGGTTTGCTAGAATTGTCATAACAAATACCACAGACTGGGTTGCTTAAGCAACAGAAACTTATTTTCTCACCCTCCTGGAGGATGGAAGTCCAAGATCAAAGTGTTGGCAGGTTTGGTATTCTTCTGAGGCCTTTCTCCTTGGCTTGCAGATGGCCTGGAATCTCAGAATGTGACCATATTTGGGAAGAAAAGATCTTTGTAAATGTGATTCAGATAAGAATTTTGAAACGAGATCATCCTGGATTAGGATGGACCATAAATCTAATGACAAGTGTTCATATAAGGGAAAAGAATGGAAGAAGACGCACCGAGAACGTTATGTGAGGACAGAGGCAGAGATTGGAGCAATGCACCTACAAGACAAGGAGCACCAAGAATTGCCAGCAGCCACCAAAGCTGGGTCAGAGGCATGGAACAATTCTCCCCCAAGTCCTCCAGAAAGAGCCAGCCCTGCCAACACCTTGACTTTGAACTTCTGGACTCCAGAACTGTGAGAGAATGCAATTCTGTTGTTTTAAGCCTCTCCGTTTGTGGTGATTTGTTGCAGTTGCCACAGGAAACTAATATACCAGAATATCATATTCTGGAGTCACCACACTTGATTCCCTTTCTCTTACTTTCCATAAAAATGTGGATGCTCACGATGTTCACTTCAATTCCCCATATGGTCCTAAATCATCCCAAAAAGATGCCACTAAATTATGTCTACTGAAGCAAAAAATTGGGCCAATTCATTTCATCTTACGTTATTTTAATTGTAAAAGAAACCCATTAGCAATGTAGTAAGGTACGGATCTGGAGGATGAAAATTGAATCTGTTTTAATGTCACTACTTATCACAATAGGTTACTTGCATATTCCCTTCTAGTCATAAACATACAGATGCATATATAATGCAAATATGCACTCACAGCTGCAATCTTGTCATCATAGATTGTGCTTAAAAGGTATTCCAAGATAGTGTTCTTACCACAAAAAAAGTAGGTGATAACTTAATTAGCTTGATTTAATTATTCTACAATATATACATGTATCAAAACATCACAGTCTTCCAAATTTATACAATGATTATTTGTCAATTAAAAATAAATTTTTATATACTGAACATAAAAGAGTACTCCAAGGTAAAGGCTTAAATGAGTTTGTTGCATCTTTTGTATCATAACTAGTGAAGATAACTAATTTTACACATTTAATATAAAAAACAGAGCTTGGTCTAGTCCTTTAAGAACATTAGATGTTGGTTACATGAGTACAGTATGTATTTATGGGATGGCTGAACCTCATAAAACAGTTATTAATAAATAGCACACGTCTAAGTTGTCAGGTCTGTTTGTAAAAAGACCCAATTCAAAACAAAATTAGCAGGAAGAGTTGATAACCAGGGCATAATTGTATAAAAATGTGAGTTTTTCTCAACTTAGGAAATAGTCAGCATCTTATTTTTGCTGTCATCAGCTAATTGTGAGATATATAAAGAATGTCATAAATTTCCCCACTGGGTAACTGTGAAAGACATCATACATGAAATTATATTTTATGGTTCCTCTAACAATATCAGAACCAGAGATTCATGGGCTACCAATTAACTGCAAGCCTCGCTATCTGTTGACTGTGTTTACTTTTTTGATACCTGGAAGTAGATTGATAAATCCTCATATATGCCTTTCAATCTGCACACTGAAAGAAGTCAGCTGTCTGGCAGGCATGCACAATCCATGTGGTCTGGTGTGATTATTCTGTGACTCATCCTAGAACTCTCACTTCTGCTGCCATCACTATGGTCCCGTCCTTCCTGCAGTAGTCATTACCCATAGCAATGAATCAAAGAATCAACATAAACTATTTTGTAAGCCAGACTCACAGCATTTGGTGTTAGGCAGTTCTTGGCTTTAACAGGCCTTTCTCCTACTTTATAGCTGGGAAGTCTGTGTCTGGGTTCTTCTGGCTCTCCTATGAGACTTGAAAACATTGACACTGATCCCTGAAAGACTTGTCAACACTCTCTAAAAAATCAGGTTGCACTCTGTGAAATGAATGAAACAAAAGGTGACCCCTTCCTCTAGTCACTCATTCCATAGTACAATAACAAATATTTTGGAATAATGTTTGAATGCTAGGAAACGTGCTAAAGGTTTCATAGTCATGATCTCATTTAATCCTCACAAGGACCCTGAGGATTGTCTCCATTTTACAGAAGATGAAAACGGAGTTTAGAGAAGTTAAGAAATTTGCAGACTTAACAAGAAGTGGAGACAGTTCTGATTTGAGTCATTTTTGCTGCAAAACCTATGTTCTAGCCACCACCCCATGTTGCTTCCCCAATGAACCAACCAAAAGACCACCTGAGTATCCACTTGTTCTTTTCCAATTTCGTCCTCTAATTGTACTAATGATCATTCCTATCTTGCTCTGGGAATGAAGAGGAGATCAGAGGACTTGCCATAATACATCTTTGGTCTGAAAGGAATTAAAAAGTGTCTCTACTTTTAGATCTTGGCAACCATATTAAAGTCATCAATAAATGTATATTTCCGTGCAGTTTTGTAATTACTGTCTGCATATTCTTAAAGGATTCTTCATGTTCTATTTGGGCAGGTGATGCATTTTTCTTCAAACGTCTTGGCCTGGCTTTATTTATTGAGGACATTTTCTCTTTATTATGAAAATCCTTTAGATGACCTACACTAAATAATTATAGGCTGGCATTTGACACCATGTAAGACTCTACCAACAAGCTATCGATTTCTGGATTTTCCCATGTACAAGGGTATCTTAATCCCAAGCATTAGTCTTTCTTTGCACATTTGTGAGAGCTGTCTGATAGTGAAAGCAAAAATGAAGCCTTCACTTCCTCTATAAATATTTGTGCAGTGACCTCTGACTGTTGGCCAGCCTGCCTGCCAACACCCCATTAGAAGTCATCCCTTTTACAATCAACTACTATCATTTGATAACCTCTTGGGGTTAAGAGTACAGATGTGAGATCTCAGAGATTCCTGATGGGAATACTTCATATTCCAAGTATGTTTGCCCTTGAAAATGACATCACCACAGGGATACATTTTTCACATAATTTGGCTACCATGTTATGAAAGCTTCCTTAGAAATATAAAGAAACAAGTACTCTGCAGCTCAAACAAATTTTATTCAGAATCCAGGAATAAAAGAAAAAAATCTTACCATATAATTAGGCTTAGATGGTTTTGGTGTGGCAAAGTGACAAGGACAGGCCCAAAATAGTGTCATTACAAAGACTGTATTATATAACTTTTTGTATCAAATTCTAATGATATAAAAGCTGACAGTAAATAGTTTTTGCTTAGAAGATACTTTTTAATACTTCTAGGTTGGAGCATAGCACTGATTTGAGTTATGTGAAAACTTGCTCCTAAACAGAGCAGTCAAACGGCTGCTGTGGGTTCAGATTTTCATCCCCAAGTTTCTTCCCACCTGTCATTGCTTTATGGATAAATGTCACTGAGGTAGCTCTATAGCTACCTCTTTGATTTAAAGTACTGAACTCCTCCTAAAATGCTGCAGCAGGAAGACTATAGGACTGAGAGACTCGGCTATGAGGACAACCTTCCCCTTTGAGGACCAGAAATGGATTGCTATGATGGAAGAAGTATATATGACAGGTAAATTTCTCAGCTTCTAGTCCCCCGGGGCTGTATGTGTGCGTGCATGCGTGCGTGCATGTGTATGTGTGTTCCAACATAGTTTTCCTGCAAAGTGTAAAGTTGGAAAACATGCATTAAATATTTATTAAGGACCTCCTACATACTATCTTCTTGGTAACACACTCCCCATGCAGAGATAATAGTAGTTACAATAGTAATAATAGATCACATTTACTATGGAATTACTATGTGTCAGGCTCTGCTCTAAGCACTTTACAGGTGATTCCTCATTTGGTTGTGCAGATAAAGAAACTGAGGCTCAAAGCCATAAACAAACCAAAGATACACAGCTAATAGAAAATAGAGCCAGAGTTCAAATCCAGGCCACCCGACTCTAGAATTTACATTCTTAACCACGATATTACACAGTCTTGTTCAAGCTTCTCAGGAGCAAAGCCTGGTGAGAAGAGAGGTGAAGCCAGAAATTATTTTAGAGATCTGCAGAAAAAAAGTTAATGCACAAATAAAGATGCTCTCTCTCTCTTCCAAGTGCAGGGGCCTGGGAGGACTTACAGGATTGAGGTTAAAGCTACGGCATGGAGGGAGAAGCCTTCTCAGGTGGGCGAGCTGAGGAAGGGGCTTTCAGATAAAGGGAAATGGAGAATACAGATGTGAATGTGTAAGATTGAGTAGAGTGCAGAGTCACTACAATGGGTCAGTGTTATTAGAACGTGGGGCATGTACAAATGTGTAGCTGGTCTGAGATGAGCTGAATGGATGGGCAAGAGCCAAAGAGGGAAGGGCCTCACATCCTAAGACACAGAGTGAGGGGTTTTCTAACCTCTAAGAGCCTATGAAGGACTTGAAGCAGGACATTTATATGACCTGATTTTTATTTTAGAAAAGTAACCCTAAGGTCTGTGTGAGCTCAGATTTGAGGGTGCCAAGGCTGGAGGCAGGAGAACAGTTAAGACGTCACAGAACTATTCAGGTACGGGATGCAGGGTTCTAAACTCAGCAGTGGTAACAGGAATGAAAACATATTTTTTAGAAATGGTTTGTGCTAGGATCCACAGAAATGAGAGGCTGCTGGGTTTAGATGTGAGGGTACAGGAGTGGGTGAGATCATGGTAGGCTCTCAGACTACCAGCTTGAGTAAATGAGTGGATGGCGAGATTGTTCCTTTCTATACAGTATACAGAATGGAGAGCAGGTTTGGGGGTGAGAAGACCCTTGAGTTCTGCTTTTGAACTCACCTCTTCACTTCCTTCTCTTCACCCATCTCACTCTATTCTGAGCTCCAACATCACCTCGTGATGTAATTATGTGAATCTTTGCCTTCTTATATAATCGTTTAGACCTGTCTTCCGTATGTGACTATGACCTACTTGGCAGCAGAGATTATAATGTATTCATCATGCAGTAAATTTCTGTTCAATTAGTGAATGAGTAACATAACCTTTTTTTATAAATGATAATTGAACATTCAAGGGAAACTACCAGGTAATAGCCAACCATTTATCCCTATTCTGACATCAAAATACTTAGAATAGATTATTCTTTTACAAAATATGTTATGGGTTTGAAAGCATTGATTGTACTACCCTCTGAATCTAATCTGTTATGTTTCAGTTGGAAAATCCCCATTAGCTAAAAATGTTTCACATGCAACATAATTCCCATATACTTTTATCTTGCTATTTGCCCTCCTCTGGCCATGTTCCAATTTCTCTGTGTTCTTCTTAAGTTGTGATATTCTGCTAATCTGACCCACACATAATACAATATGGCCATTACTTCTAAAGAGGGGTGAAAATAAATAATTTTAACCATGACTCCGGAACTATTTTTTAAAAAGAAACTGCACTTAGGAAATTAAATCAGTAAGTGTCTTGTGGTATAAGGTAAGATTTTGAAGGTGTGGGTTAGTGGGAGTCAAATAGCCAAAAGATGTAACTAAACTGTTTTATCTTGGAAACTCATAGAAATTGTGGCTAGAGGAAAAGTAAGGATGGGTAGTCTAAATAATTATTTTAGGAGAAAATTTAATTGAAATATAACATACCCTAAAGTGCACAAATCCAAATTGTGCAGTCAATGAATTTTTACACAATGAACATACCCAGACTATGAAATAGAAACATTATCACACACAACCCCCCATTTTGTCCCCTTCTAGTCATTTACCCCCACCAAGGGAGGTACTAACTGTTGGAGGACTTTTTTCTCTGTCCTCTGACAATAAGCCTTCACTAAGGTCCTAGCACGGATTCTCCATTCATGATGTCTCTTATAAGCAAGTTGTCTTAGGGTAAAAGTTGTGACTCACCAATGCTAACTGATTATTAATCTAGGGCTTCAGATTCTCACCAGATGTTAGCAGGTTTCCTCCCTCTGTGGGGCTTTGTCTCCCATGCAATGGGAAGCTTTGCTTTGCAAGGCTTTAGCTTAGTCCTTAGCCTTATGCTGCACCCACCTTTGGAATCCAGGGGAAAATGCTCCTCAGCTTGCCAATATTTGTCGCTTCTGTCCCATGTGACCACCAAAATCTCTGCTGATTTATTTGTCCTCCATCCAGGACTCCCTACCCAAGCCAAACCTAGATCCCCACACTCTAGCCTTCACCAAGAATCCACAAATGCCCCAGGGCCAGCTGCATTTCCTCAACTTTTCTCTGAGTATTTCTTCTCTGAAATTATACCCCTTTTAGTCTTCAACACTTCTGATCTTCTCTGGTGCCTTTAAATATCTGGAATCAGCAAACTTTCCTGTCAAGGCCAGATAGTAAATTTTTTTTTGGCTTTGAAGGCCATAACAGCCTCTGTCACAATGGCTCAACTGTGCACAAAACACAAAACAGCCATCAGACACACAAAAAATAGGCATGGCTGGAATGGGCCTGTGGGCCATAGTTTGCTAACCCTTCACATATAAAATTATTTTACTTACTAGTTCTAGTTCTTCTCAATGAGATTACTGTCCCCCATGATCTATTCTACCCTAGCTGGAAGCAGAATACTGCCAAAGGACATTTAAGAAGGAACATGTTTAATATGCAATCTGAAGTTCACATCAGCTATAATGTAAAAACCTTCTCTTTATTTCCCTAAACTTTTAGCAGACTTTTCTGAACATGAAAATACTTCTGTGAGTAGGATTTGTGTGTGTGCTTGTGTGTGTGTTTGGGGGAGGGTGAGTATGTGAAAGTAAAGGGGCTGAATTCAATTTGAGATTCATACATTTTGGTGCTTTAGGAAGTCAATAAATAATACTTCATTTTTCTCCACCTGATGTCCAAAGTAATTGAAAGGTGAACACAGGAAACATGAAAATGGAGCTTAAAATATCACTTTCATTAGTGATAAGCTAGGTGTACTAGGTGTTTTGGTTTTTTGTTGTTGTTTTGGTCACGTGTTTTCTTCTTTTTTTGTGTGTGTGTGCCTTCTTTTGGGCGAATTGAGTGTTCTTTGTGATTCCTACTACTTTATGATCTCTGTTATTGGCTTATAAACTGTGTGCGTGTGTTGTGTATGTGTGTGCTGTTTTTAAAAGTAAACTTTTATTGGAATACCACTACGCCCATTTATGTATTGTCAATAGATGCTTTTGTACAATAGTAGACTTGAGTGGTGTGACAGTGACCATATTCCCTGCAAATATATATATATATATATATTTGCTATCTGGCTCTTGATAAAAAAAATTGCTAATCCCTAATATAAGGTTTACAATATATACCTTAATTCATCACAGTCTCCCTATGACTATGGATTTTTCCATGGATCCTTTCATTTCTGTCATTTTTTTTGTTTTATGTGTGTTGAAATTATGCAATCGGGTACACACATTTAAAAGTGTGATTACTTCATTTTATAATGATTTCCTTATCATTATGAAATGTCCCTGATTATCCCCAATGAAGTTTGTCCCTTTAAAGTCCAAATATTCTGATATAAGTATAGCTACCGAAAATTTTATTCAGTTAGTTCTCACATGATATATTTTTATCCTTTCATTCTTAAATTTTCTGATCTTTGTATTTAAAGTACATCTCTTATTAACAGCATATTGTGAAGTTTTACTTTTTATCCAGTCTGATAATCTTATTGTTTTGCTTAGATTATTTAGTCCACTTATATTTAATGTAATTACAAATATTGTAGGACTTGTATCTACCATTTTGCTAGCTTTTTTCCCCCTTTTATGGTCATCTGTTTTATATTACTTTAGTTTTTGTTTTCTTGTCTCCTTATAGGTTAAACATTATTCTATATCTATTTCCCCTTCTCTGATTTGTTAGTTATACACACTCTTTTGTTTTCTTTTAATAGTTACCCTAGAATTTATGATGTGGCTTATTAGGATCTAATACAGATTTCTAACTTTCCCACTTCCCAAATACTTGTAGACCTTTTAAACTCAGTTTCTCTTTTATTCATTATTTTTGATATATATCTTAGTTGTACACATATTTGAAACTTCAAAAGACATCATTATAACTGTTTTCTACAGCCAATATACATTTACATATAATATTTGCTTATTTACCCACATATATATCTTTTCTGGTATTCTTTTTTTTTTTCACTCTTGCCTTTTGAGTTATCCTTCTGGGGTCATTTTCTTTTGCCTGAAGAAGTCCCTTGAATATTTCCTATAGTAAACACCTACTGGCTATTCATATTTTGGGTTGCTGCTTTTCTGGAAATATTTTTATTTTGCCTTCATCTTTGAAGAATATTTTCACTTCCCCCTCCCTCTCCACAATTTGGGCCTTCAGAGACATTACTCCATTTTATTCTGGCTTCTATAATTTCCTTTGACAAATCAGATGTAAGTCATGTAAGTTATTTCTGTTTCTTTGAATTTATTTTTCTTTTCATTTTCTCAATGCTTCTAAAATCTTGATTATACATTTAATTTAAAAGTTTGATAACTATGTGCCTACATGTGGTTATCTATGTGTTTATACTGCTTGGGGCATGCTAAGCTTCTTGAATCTGTGGATTGATATCTTTCTTCAATTTTGGAAAATGCTTAGTTATTATCTCTGACATTCTCTCTCCCCTCATTCTAGAAATCATTTATACATATATTTAAGTAGTTCTCACTTGTCTCTTATGCAATTTTTTTATTCTTTTTTTCTCCCTGTGCTTAGGTTTGAGTGTATTTTTATTGACATAACTTCTAGGCCACTAATTCCTTTCATCTGCTATGACCAATCTGTTGCTAAATATCCAACAAGTTTTTAAATAATAAAATGGCTTGTGATGAATTTTAGTTCATCTATTCTTCACAGTTTTCACAGCTCTACGATGTCTTTAAAACATAATTCTTGTTAGTTACCTTTTTTCCATTGTTACAATAGAAAAATTGACCCGCCACAACCTATTTTATTATACTTGAGGTTGGAAATTTCTTGAAAGACTATTCTTTATTAGTGAGCAAACTGTTGCAATATGTTTAATCCAGTGCTCAATAAATATTTACTAAGTATCTTTGTATCTGTAAGGAATCCATTTGGCTGTGGGTAATAGAAAACCTGACTATAGAGGCTTAAAGAAATAAGGGTTTCTCTTGCTCACCTAATAAGAACTCTAGAGTTAGGTAGTTACTGATATTGTTTCAGCAGCTCAGTGATGTCAGTGTTGATGTCTTTGAAATTATCCTGGCCTTTTCTTAGTACATCTCATCTTAAGGTCACCAGATAGCTGCAGCTCTAAATAATATGTCCACATTCTAGTCAATAAATAGGTAGAATGAAGGAACATGACAGTCAGTTGTGCTTGGGTTTTTTCATTTTTCAGAAACACAACAGCTATCCAAAACCTCTGAGCTAAATTTGGATTTTATTTGACTGATCAGGCTGTATCCTATAACCACCACCAGTAGTAAGGGAGGGTGAAAAATTTGATACCCAACTAGGTAGAAGTTGACTGGGTAAAGAGTAAGTGGGTAGGCAGAGAAAAAATAAGTGCAAAGGACAATAGGTGAGGAAACATATCAGGCTTTCAGAAGTAAGAAACAGAAAACCAAGTTAGTATGCTTCAAACAATAAGGTCACTATCTTACATTACAACACACCTGGAGGAATGGTAGAGTAATTTAATAGTTCCACAAAAATATAAAGGATCTATATTATTTTATCTTCCCATTCTGCCATTCTCAACAGTTATCAGTTCCACTCATGATCATAAGTTGGCCCTAGCAGCTCTAGACATCATATCTTTACTCATCAAATTCTAGAGGTAATGATAGGAATCATTCCTGTCTTGGATCCCAAAAACCTTCAACAAACCTCCTCTTAGTCAGTGGTGACACTAATTGTCAGAGTAAAAATTTGTCAAATTAGTGTCACATAATATCACTGATGTGCTTAAATAAGCTATTTTGAAAAGGTAATGAGTTGACTATAATTAAGGTTTATCCCCAATAACTAGGAAGAGGCCCAGCCTTCTCTAAAGATATGTCTACTGCAGAACCAGTAAATACATTTAGTATTCTTTAGCAAGGAAAAATGGAAAAATTACTATTACATTCTGCAGGGTTTGCTACAGACAGCATGAGACACTCAGGAAATTCAAATAATTCAGTATGTTTGAAATATAAAGAACAAGATTGGAAATGAAGTGAATGGAAAATCAAGGACAAGCCAGATCATGATGGGCCTTTAAAGTCACCAGGCTGAGTTTAGACTTCCTCCTGAAGGCAATGGGGAGCCATTGTACCATTTTAAGCAGGGAAATGACACAATTAGACTGGAAATGAGTCTGGATTTATTATGAAGAATGAATGGATGAGAAAAGATTAAAGACAAGAGGGCATAAGGAAACATAAGGCATGGCTGTAAAGCAATGAGATGTTTTCCACATGACTTGCAAATAATATCATACTAGCTAACATTTACTAGAATTAGCTCATGCAACCTTCACGATGACCTGGTGAGGAAACTGAGACACAGAGATTAAGTAACCTGCCCAAAGTTTAAAAGTTATGGCAGAGCTGGGACTGAAACTCAGGAAGTCTGTCTCTAGAGCCTATAAGCTTAACCACCACGCTGTAAGCCTTACCATGTTAGCTTAGAAGTAAGTCTCTAAGAACTCTTGCATAGTCCCTGATTTTAGGCCACTGACTAATCCGCCTAAGAAAATATAAGATAAACTTAAGGAGGAAGCATGGCTGCATAGGGCTCTGGGTTCAAACCTTGGTTCTGATGCTCACCAGCTGAAGCCTTGAATGAGCTTCCTGAGTCTTCTGAGGCCTCAGCTTCCTTGCCTATATAGCAAAGGAGACCATTTCTA